>NC_139928.1:2773997-3373997 GCF_963514095.1 Eutrigla gurnardus
GCCAGGTGAATGACCATGGGGATGTTTTTTTTCATCTGGAAATGCAGAGGGATGTGTATGTTTGCAATCAGCGTTCTGATGGGGCGCTGACGTTACGGCGTACACACTCCAAGGCTAAGAGAGAGAGACACTTTAGTTGTTGCATCTACTCACAGTCATCAGTGTATTCACATCCTATCTTTTAACACATATGATTCACAGCCAGGTACATTGCCAACGCGCGGCTTCCTTAAATACAGATCAGAACCTGGAAATTCAAATCAGTAAAGACTTGAACATGCAGTGATGTCAAGCAATTTTTGAGGTGAATCACTAGAAAATAAGTATTTTGAGGTAATAGTGTATTTTGGAAGGTAAGTTAAATTTCCCTCAGTGAATGCTGAGTCACACAAAACAGGGCGTCGGCTTAAGATGTCTGCGTTGTGCTGCGTCTCTCGCAGACAGGATGTCATTAACATAACGCGCTAAAATAGATAATACAAATAGTCAAACATCATTCGGACCACCCTACTAGCTCGCTGCGACCATGCAGAATCTCCGTGGGAAGTTCGCGAGCAGCAATAACAAAGACCAAGCACTCGGCCCGCTTTGATTGGACAAGTCAAATAGACAAAGACAAATGTAACAAATGTTACAACTTTATGAAAAGATGGAAGATGTTCACATAAGAAATTGGACATGATCAGTTTGAAATGAAATGAAGATGATAGCAATAGCCGGTATTTCAATTTATTTAAAATGTTTTGACGTGAAAATGATAATACAGCATATTAGGGCCACTGGAGGAAGAAAAGAAAAACAGGGCAGAGAGAGGTGGGCAAAATTCAGAAAAAAAGTAACAAATTTACTACTTTATAAAGTCGCAGCTTTGCTACTTTATTATGATGCTAACAACCTGCATTTATGCTAGCTAAAATCCCATGAATGTCCCATTTATTTTTCTAATTAATACATCACAATGTGGGACAACGCCTCGTTAAGGTCCTTAGGGTGATGATGTTGATGGTTATTGTTGGTTTTATTTATACGGGCCAAATTGTCATCTTATGGGTATTTATTGATCGGGCAGTTGGGGTAAATGCTAGTGGTAGCTTTCACTTGTTAGCGGATCCAAGCAACTTGTTTATATCGGCTATATGTACAAGTGAATATATGCCAAAAGAAAATGGGGGTGAGCGATGGGGGCAAGATTCTTTATCATTTGCTACTTTAAAACAAGTAAATGTACTACTTTATTATAGCGGTCATAGAGGAAGTAAACACGTTGCTTGACCGGATGTTTGCTGGATGATTTTATCTAGCAAAAATGCCTGTTGTTAGCATCGTAATAAAGTAGCAAATTTGCGACTTTTTTTCTCAGAATATTGGTCCCCTCCCCCTCTTTTTTTTCCTTTTTTTTCCTACAGTGGCCCTAATACACCGTCATAAAATGACACTTTGATGTGTCAGAGCAGGAAAAAGCACAGGTGTGAATGATCAGATGAATGGTGGCTGAAGTCCATTCAGCTGCTTCAGTTCCAGGGTCCAGGTATTGTTCATGCTGGCTTACTTCCACACACTGTGACGTCCGACTGGGACACTTTAATTGAACAGAGCCATCATTACCGTTATTAGGAATACCTGTGCTTTCCCCGCCTGCGCTTAAAGAGCTGAACGATAAACCCTTCAAAAGGTTGGGAGAGTGTGTTTTTTCAAGTGCAAGAGCCAGAATTATAATTAGGATACAGCACACATTATTAGCAATGTCTTAACAAGCTGTTGGGTGAACTATGACTGCCAAATCTACTCAGCTGTAGCTAATTAACATTAATTCCAGGAGTTGACCAAACTACTAAATTAAACTCTCTGCTCTCATCTGGCTAATATGCCCTCTGCACGTCAGCAGTCAGGCTTCAATCCAAATGTAGGAGACGTTTGAAAGCAATTTCTAGAACATCAACAAAATAAAAGAATGACTGTGCCTTTCTGTCCACTGCTATACACCATGGTGGTGTAGCACACAACAGGAGGATTCTCCGGCTTCCTCCCACAGTCCAAAGACACAAGCCCCTTTTAGACAGATGGAAGGCGAGTCAAAATATGCCGCGAACCGTTGCGTTTAGATAGAACTTTGTTTACGGCGTAGCGCCCAATGGTGTCTGTTTAAGGCGGGTCCACAACGGACCGAAAATCGGTGTCTTTGAGAGAGTCGGCGTCCGTGACATGAGTCTCCTTGGTGTGGTCGCTCGAATCGGCCCACGTCGGCGTTCATTTCAGCCGATTCAAATGTGTAATCCGCCATTCGAGTCGGCCATATTAAGTAGCCCGACTTCATTTACCGACGCGAGTCGGGCAGTCGGTGCGGTGTGGACCCGCCTTTAGATAGCACCCGGCGTTGCAGAATAAGTGCGACGTCCTACTGTGACGTATTAAATGAGCGTCGGAAATCTGATTAGCTCGATGCATCAAAACATCTATGAAAGGTGAACTTTTACTCATCTCATATTTACACGACTCTTCAACAAGTGAAGTTGCTGCATCATAAACATGTCGATGTGTATAACAGAGGCCTCGTACGAGCAACCACCGGAGTTTTATTTACATTTAGGTCATTTAGCAGACTCTTTTGTCCAAAGCGACTTACAATAAGTACATTTGTCAAAAGAAGGAAACAAAGAAACCACAACGTATCATTGCCGATAAAGTAAGAGCTAAAAATAAAATAGAACAAGTGTTAGGTCCTCATCTGAGTAATGTAGTACGTTAAGAGCGACAGTGCTATGATCAGAGTGCTATAGGTAAGGTTTTTTTTTTTTTTTTTGAGGGGGGGGGGTGTTAGTGGGTCATGCTATGCAGAGTCGAGGTGAAGTCTGAACAGGTGAGTCTTGAGCCTTTTTCGGAAGATGGCAAATGACTCTGCTCCACTGAGGCGCCAGAACAGAGAAGAGTCTGGACTTTGCTGAGCGACATTTGTTTGATTTCAGCGATGGTGGTACCAGCCAGCCAGCTGAAGCAGAGGAGCGAAGTGCTCGCTTCGGGGCATGAGGTTTGACCAGTGTTTGAAGGTAGATGGGTGCCGTTCCATTGATGGCCCTGAAGGCCAGTGTCATCGTCTTGAATTGGATGGGTGCTGCAACAGGGAGCCAGTGGAGGTCACGGAGGAGGGGGGTCACATGGGAGAATTTGGGTAGATTGAAGATAAGGCGTGCTGCAGCGTTCTGGATACGCTGCAATGGTTTAATCGCAGAGGCCGGGAGTCCGGCCAGGAGAGAGTTGCAGTAGTCAAGGTGGGAGATGACCAGTGCTTGGACCAGGAGTTGGGTTGCATCCTTTGTGAGGAAGGTCCGAATCCTGCGGATATTGTAGAGGGCAAATCTGCAGGATCGGGCCACAGCAGTGATGTTGGGGGTGCAGGATAGTTGGTCATCGAGGATTACACCCAGGTTCCTCGCAGTTGACGACGGCAATACTGTGATGCCCTCGACAGTGACCGACAGGTCCATGCGAGGGCAGTCTTTCCCTGGGATGAAGAGGAGTTCGGTTTTATTCAGGTTAAGCTTGAGGTGATGTGCAGTTGTCCAGACAGAGATGTCAGCCAGACAGTCCGAGATGCGAGTTGCAATGTGAGTGTCAGAGGTTGGGGGAAAAGAGAGGAACAGCTGGGTGTCATCTGCATAGCAATGGTAGGAGAATCCATGTGATGTGATAACAGAACCTAGTGATCTGGTGTATAGTGAGAACAGAAGCGGTCCTAATACTGAGCCTTGAGGGACTCCCGTGTCCAGAGAACAGGGTTTGGACATAGAGCCATTCCATGTGACCTGAAAGGTGCGATTTGTCAGGTATGATGTAAACCAGGTGAGAGCAGAGTCAGTTATGCCAAGTTCAGCCAGAGTGGAGAGGAGTATTTGGTGGTTGACTGTGTCGAATGCAGCAGATAGGTCGAGGAGAATGAGAACGGAGGAGTGGGATGAGGCTCTGGCGTCTCGCAGGGACTTGGTCACTGTGAGGAGGGCCGTCTCAGTGGAGTGAGCAGTCCTGAATCCTGATTGATTAGGGTCAAGGAGGTCGTTCTGCAAGAGATAGGATGACAGTTGGTTGTAGGCGGCACGTTCCAAGGTTTTAGAGAGGAATGAAAGAAGAGATACAGGTCTGTAGCTTTGGATGTCAGTAGCATCTAGGATGGGTTTTTTTAAGGAGAGGCTTCATGGTAGCTGTCTTAAAAGCCGCTGGAATGACACCTGAGGTGGGGGAGGAGTTGATCAGGGTGGTGAGGAATGTCAAGATGTCGTGTGAGATGTCCTGGAGAAGAGAGGAGGGAATCGGGTCAAGGGAGCAGGTGGTGGCATGGTTAGATGTAACAAGTGCGTGAACGTCTTCAGAGGTGAGGGGGCTAAAGCTGGTAAGACCATCAGAGTTGAGGGTTGGGGGAGATGTTTTCTGGGAGGGAATAGGCGTGAATGAGGAGCTGATGTAATTTACTTTCTTGGTAAAGTAACTTGCAAAGTCATCAGCAGTAAGGGAGGAAGGGGGGGGGGGTAGGAGGGGTGAGGAGGGAGGAGAACATGGAGAAGAGTTTCCTGGGGTTGGAGGCAGAAGAGTTGATCTTTGCCAGGAGAAGGCAGATTTAGCTGCCGAAACAGTTGAGGTTAGGCCTCGATTTCTTCCATTTTCTCTCTGACGCTCGCAACAATGATCTGTTGGTTCGCAGAGGTTCGGACAGCCAGGGAGGGGAGGGAGATGATCGCGCAGGTCGTGAGATCGGGGGACAGAGAGTGTCCAAAGAAGAGGAGAGTGAGGACATAAGGATGGAGGAGGCTTCCTCAGTAGGCATTAAGGAGAACTGTTCTGAGGATGGTAGTGAGGAAATCAGTTGAGGAGAGAGCGGACGGAGTGAGGGATTTCAGGTTGCGGCGGCTGGTGACAGTTCGAGGCGTAGAGGGGAGGGATGTGGTGGGCTTCATGGGGAGGGAGAAAGTCACAAAGTGATGATCGGACACGGTGAGTGGGGTAACAGAGAGTGCCGAGATGCCACAGGATCTTGTGAAGACAAGGTCAAGTTGGTTCCCGGCCCGGTGAGTTGGTGGAGAGGGGGAGAGTGTATCGTCATCGTCCCGCCCCTCGACCCTCTAGCCTGACTTCTTCGCCCGCGACGTCTCGTTACAACAACAACGGCGGCGGCCTACATGCTCGTGAACGTGCTGCAGCAGACATTCTGCTCCCCTGTACGACGGCGTATCAGGGCCACTGTATGAAAAAACCGGAGCCGAGAGAGGGGGGCAATATTCCAGGAAAAAAATCATAGATTTTACTATGCTAACAAACAGCCAACGCATTTATTTTTCTAATGAATCCATCACAACATGTGACAACGCCTCGTTAAGGTCCTTAGGGTGACGGCTGTTGATGGTTATTGTTGGTTTTATTTATATATGGCCACATCATCATCGTCATCTTATGGGTGTTTAGTGATCGGATGGTTTGGCTAAGATAGTAGCCGTAGCTTTCACTTGTTGTCATAGCAATGGCAAACATCCGGTCAAGCAACATGTTTACTTCCCCATGCTCCATCTCTTCTTCTGCGTTTTTGGTGTATTTTTGTAGCAGCGCCACATATAGGCCTGGAATATGTACTACAGTGCGCTGAGTCGTTTTCAGTGGATTCGTGTGGACACAGATTTTCTTGAAACGATGCCAAGGAAAAACGGAGAAAAAAGATTGTTTTGAAACGTGTGGACCGACCTAAAAGGGGCTACAGTCCAAAGACATGCAGGATAGGTTCATCGATTGGCTCTTAACGGCCCATTGGTGTGAATGTGAGCGTGAAACTCACACTTCGTTTTCATCAACACCAGAAAATTGTTGGGGTTGGGTTAAGATCAGCGGCCCAAGGCCGACCACTCAGCCAGACCTGCCGGATCAAATGCCGCCGAAAGCAAAGTGGACCGCCCCAGGGGGGAGGTAGGAGAGCCGATATGGAAGCTAAGCTAACCTAGCTTCGACCTAAGGTTACTCCATTACCCAGTCAGGGGCCCGTTTCACAAAGCAGGTTCAACAAACTCTGAACCTAACCCTTGAGTTGATCAACTCTGAGATGGGCAACTCTGAGTTTTCGGTTTCAGAACAGCAGTTGTGAATTAGTTCAGTCAACTCTGAGTATGTAAACTCTGAGTTAAGCGCGTGCCTGCCGACTCTACAAAGCCATCATCAATGGAGCTCCGATACTACGATTCACCATGGCAACCGGGAGAGCGTTATTAGATATTACCGAGTGTTTATGTAGAAAATGAGCATATCCTGAGAAAGCGGAGCAACGTAACTGCAGCAAAGTAGCGATAGTTGGCGTGGCAGACATTTACTGCCCGATCTAATGTGTATAACTGAATGAAACAGTCGATTGATCTAAAGGTAATAAGTGTTCATTTTCAGCTTTGCAGAGCGACACTGTGGGGTAACGGTTACCAACGCTGCCTATGATACAGGCAACAGCGGTTCAATTCCTGTAGTTCACAAAGTAGCGCAATAAATAAATTATCATTTTCATTGGGTGTAATCCCCCCAGGCACAGAAAGAAAGTGGTGTCAGTTGAAAATTAAGCATAAGAATATTGCGCAAATACGTTGACTAAGGCATATGATTTTAATCATATTTCACATATTAAACAGTAAATATAAGCAGGTATTTCAACACAGGAATGTACTACAAAAACGCTAGCTCCGCAAAGAATCTGGTTGCGGATTATGTCCGCGATATGAAATGTTGAAAATGTCGGAGAATATTGTTTAGATAATATCTAATGTGATTGAAAGGAAAGGTAATCAAAATCCTCTCCCGACGCAAAGCTGCTAGAATCACTTTTATTTCCGTATTGATTAGGTTGACGATGAAAGGACGGCCCAATTTTTCGGAGTTGGTTCAGATTCTGGAAAAAGGCGAAGACATGTAGGGAGAAACTCAGGGTTTGTTGAAGTAAACCTGCTAGCGAGCAGGTTAGGTTCACGGAGCATGTTACCCGGGTAACTGACTCAGATTTATGCTGAACTGGCTTTGTGAAACCGAAAAACCAGAGTTCCCCTCATCTCAGTGTTAACTAACTCAAGGTTTTTACTAAACCTGCTTTGTGAAACGGACCCCTGGTACTGTCTGCTGGCAGGAAATTCAAATTAATGAAATAAGACTCGGGTTAACCCAGCAACGGGAGGTAGGTGAAGGTCTGCGACTGGGCCCACATCTTTACAGAGACCTGGATCCATCACGGCATCCTGGATCAAGCTGCAACTGACGGGCAGGACTCCGGTGGGACAAAGAGGTGGACTCTGCGTTTACATCAATGATGCTTGGTGGCCAACACATTTTTCTCTGATTTTTAATGTTAAGATGCCGGACACTATCTGCCCAGAGAAAGAAAAAAATGTACGACAATAATGTACTTCTGTTGTGGATCCTCGTCTCGTCTCTGTGTGTCCGTCCAGATGATGGATGGATGGGATGAATTTGGCATTATGCTCAACACAAACTTCCCCTGGTCAGTACCACAGTGCTCACTAAACCAATATATGTGTTAGTTAAATTTGAGAGTAATGATCCCAATTTAAAGTGATAAAAATGTAATGGTTTACTGTCAAATCTTACCCGACACTATATTCATCTTTTTTTTCATACTGTCACATATTTTTTAGAGATGCAAGACACTAATCATTCATTATCTTGGGTCGACATGATGTACAAAGTATAAAGTGCCCTGTCATGGTTTCCACCCTGCCTCATCACTCAACATCACAGCGCCACGATGAACCGAAGCATTGGACAAAACGCACAATAGTTTAGATCCTTCTACTGTCTAGGGACGAATTAATCCAGACATAAATGAACGAAGACGCTTACAGCAGACACAATTTATACCGTCCACAATCCTACACAGCACTTTCCCCCTTGCGGCTATACAACTCTCGGGGTCAATGTGAGGTCACCTGGGCTGGATCCTCGACCTCTTGATGAGAGGTGTATTCTGAGCTGACCGTGGCTCTGGTTTTGGCTCCCGGGCTCGGGCCTATCTGTCCACAGTGGCAAGGAGCCCAGCTATTTTTGAGCTTTGTTATGCAGACCTATAGACCCCTGCTCTGATTCATACAGGCCGGGACATTAATCTGCCCTAAGAGAGCCAAATATCTCAGCTGGGATGAAAAGCACTTTTATCTACTGTAAAAAGGGGTGAGGAAGTCCCAGCTTTCAAACTGCATTAGCGGGAGAGAGAGAAAGCTAAAGTGTGTTTTTACAGTGGCTGCTCCGGTGCAAGCAGGGCCAAGTGTTGATTAAATGCACCAGAAATACAACGGGAAGAAGAGACCGAACAGATAATAAAACAACACACACACACACACACACACACACACACACACACACACACACACAAGGACATCAGCAGAGCAGACAATATCTACCTCTGCAGCACTAACAGCGTTTTCATGCCAAGAAACTACAAATCATAGCTATTTAACTCTCAGGGCCACAGAGAGTCTTTGTTGAGCCAATGAAGTTCAACCAGAATGCAACGAGGAACACCACCAACTTTGTCCCTGCAAGGACACAGTATTTCCTCTTTAAAAAAAACATGAAAAATCAGGCAATAAAGTCAAGAATACACATGCATAGAAATTAATTCGCCAAGTGAGTGAAGATAAGGCCTTCAGAGAATTACTTTATTATTGTTCGATCTTTTAAAGAATTCAAACATTCATCTAGTCTACATGAAACGTGTTTTCCGCTAAGACAGCTCCAACAATGGCCGCCTGTGTTGTGTTGATAAGTGCTCTCTGACTCTTGTCCTTACAGCCATGAAGTATACCGACCGAGAGCGTCAGCACTGACGCTCCGAGCCGCATTCCCAGAAACGGCAGCATTCCACAAGAGTCATGCCGGGTCAGCGTGTGCTCGCCGTTTCTTCGAAGCCCCGCAGCGAATGGGGAATTAAAACATAGCTTGTTTTTTTTTATTTATTGTTTAAGTCCGTTGAGCCTACCGCTGGTGAATTGAAGTGACGGGCCTGATGTTGTGTGGCTGCAGGTTTTTGTTTTAGCCCAGCACTACCTCACCTGATCCAACTCATCAAGGTCTTCATTGAAGACCATGGTTAGTTAATTAGTTGAATCAGGTGTCTGATACCCCTTTTCCACCAATGCGAACCTAGTTCAAGAACTGGGCCAGTGCCCGCGCTGGTTCGCAGTTGGTTCAACTAGCTTGGTAAACTAAACAGAAATGTGTCGTTGGTTTGCAACGAGGTGAAACATTTTAAAGTGAAACTTACCAGGAACAGTAACGTTAGTAAAACTCTGCAGCAGCGTATTTTTCCCCGTCGCCTTGAGCGTTAACCCCGCCCCCAGCCCCTGACGTAGGTTGTACAGGTTGTAGCCCAGCAAAGAGTTGGTGCCGCTCTGGGACCAATTTTTCGTGGCCGGCAGCCGGTTCTTTGTCTGTGGAAGCAGGAAAAACTGGTTCGCAATGAGGCACCGGCTCTGAACCGGCCCTCAAAATGCCTCGGTGGAAAAGGGGCATGAGTGCTGGGCTAAAACAAAAACCTAGACCCACTTCTTGGATAAGATTGGACACCCCTGCCTTCAGGGAATCAGTAAATATTGAGCAGCTCTGCAACAAACCACTGAACCAAAAAAACGTGGTAATAGAGCCGCAGGAGTGACGTATTTTTGAAGGCAAACCCGGAAGTTACCGTTGCTCTAGTTTGAGATTTAACGCTTTGTTCTACACATATGTCAGTAAATAACCCTTGCGTGCATTTGAATCTTTTACATGTCTTAAAGGCACTTGCTAAATGAGATAATAAGACTTTATCACACTGACTAGTCCGTCTTTAGCTTAATGACGGGGCTGTGAAGCCAAGTGGCCACGGTGTGGTGCGTTTATAGCCTCAAATTACCTTTACCCGATCTTTTTAACCACGTATAACCACAATTTGATTTTTTGACTGCGGAGGAGCGAGGGGTGGATCTGACGAGCGCAAGTGGCAGAGCGGCACCGCAAGCTTCAACCTTACTGCATCTGGTTCCTGGAGCTTCCATAATTCGAGGTACATTTTAAAGCCACGGTAGCGTCCGATCGATGTTAAGGTAGCACCGCCCCTAAAGCATCCCCTGCTTTCTGGTCTGTTGGACTCTAAATGGACCATAATGTACTAAATGAACATCATGCTGGATTGAAGAAGACTTGAAACTAGAGATTGAGACCATAAACTCATGTTTACAATGTTTACCGAGATAATACATCAAGAGAGAAGTAGGGTAATTTTCTCATAGACTTCTATACAAACAGAAAGGAGTCGCCCTCTGGTGACCAGGAGAGAGAATGCAGGTTTAAGGCACTTTGGATTGTTAAACCACAATCATAACCAATATCAACTATTTCTATATACCACCTTTTGAATTGAACAGCTATTTTGCTAGTCCAGCAAACAATGTAAACAGCTAGGAACTAAACAAGCATGACTGTACTGAGAATAGTGATATAGCACATTATTTTGACATAAAGTTCACAAAATATCGTACAAAAATGTGTATGTGAATGTTCCATGTCTCAGTGCAACTTCTGCCAGCTTCTGCTCAGAACACATCGCAACAAGCTACTCGTTTTACTTTCTACACCAGTAACCCGAGCTCTACCCTTTAAAAGTTTAACCACAGAAGTGCTTTAGGACATATGTGTACTCTCACCAGCTCTGAATCACACACACACACACACACACACACACACACACACACACACACACACACACACACACACACAGACACACACACACACACACACACACACACACACACACACACACAGATTACAAACTCTCCAAACAAGCAATGCAAACCAGAAAGTGCCTCTTAATCCCAGCAACACATTGAGATGAAAAACTGATAACGGCACAGAGACAAATAAAAGATGAATCTAATAAATCTGACTTGCTTTGACCAGCACACACACACACACACACACACACACACACACACATGCACACAACCACTGCACAAACAGGTTGAGGTAATTGTGTGTGTGTGATAGAGAGAGAGAGCGAGATAGAGAGCTGCAGCGCCAAAGCTGCCATCTGGCCTTGGCAAAATGAACACAGTCTCTCTCTCTCTCTCTCTCTCTCTCTCTCTCTCTCTCTCTCTCTCTCTCACCAGGGGATTTGATACTCATCCACCCAGAGGGATTAAGCGCTTCCATATTCCAGTCATATTCCCCGGGTTGTTTTGCTTTCTAAAAACAGTGTCCAGCGTTTGCGGGATGGCTGGACGGGTCAGTAGTAGCCAGGCAGGAGAGAGAGAGAGGGGGGGGGGGGGGGTTAAAAAAGAGTGAGAGGGGAAATTACTTGAAAAAAAACAACAAAGAAAAACATTTGGAATCCGGGTGAAGCTCCAAAACCACATGATCAAGGTGAAGTGGGGTAAACTGCAGGTCATGCTGCTGCTATAACGGCTATAAGCAGGTGTAGCTAGCAGGCGTACACATCCGCGGCCCCCTGTGAGGCCCCAAAGCTTTAGGGGGGTGTTGTGTAAAGTGTGTGTCCAGGCGGTGTGTGTGTGTGCGTTTGTGCCTTCGGGGTCTGAGGTTAGATGGAGTTCACAAGTTCAGGGATGGAAATGAATAAAACCACGCACACACATTCCTCTCACAATACCTGTTATACTTTACACTGTAATGCAGTCATTTCTGATCCTGTAACCTCGACTCACACAATAAAACCTAATCCATAACTTCAGATCTAACGCATTACCCCATTAATAAGTCATTCTAGCAGCAACCACCGAAGAGGATTTTCTCATCGTTGTGAGAACATTTCAAAGAAAAACACACAAAACCCCAAATCACTTGACAGGAGCGTTAAAGCCACGGCGCTGTAAGAGGCTTTACGAGAAAAGATCACACTTTCATGTACTCCTCTCTCCCTATCAGCCCCCTGCCTCTCTTTCTTTTTTTTCCTATTTGCTTGTTTGTTCTTTCTGTCAATTTCAGAGAAACTGACAACAGGATTAAAGACTACAAAGTGAGGACAAATGAGCTCTTGGTCAATCGCGCTGGCCTTTTGATGATCCGTCATGTACATCTTCTTTTGGTAAAACCCACAAAGACGAAGCTGTTGAACCGTTTGTAGGCTATATGAAAATATAACAGAAGATGCAAAAAAAAAAAACCCAAAACAACAACAGTGCAGTCTCATCTGTGGCCTCCCGTGATGGCTGGGGTTAGCGTTCACTCTCATATTCCCCCTTGTGCTAAATAATTCAGGGAGGACAACAAGAATCACCCCATCTCGGGTCTTAACCCCCCCTGCTGCGACTCATCCCTCACACACAGACACACACACACACACACACACACAGACACACAGACACACAGACACACAGACACACACAGACACACACAGACACACACACACACACACACACACACACACACACACACACACACACACACACAGACACACACACACACACACAGACACACACAGACACACACACACACAGAACCAAATTCACACGTTGCCGCAAAGGAGAACAAAATGCATCCAAGGACACATAACGCTACTAAATATTCCATTGTGAGGAATTGCATGTTTTCCTTTATTCAAAAGACAGAAAGTGCTCATTACTGAAAAGCATAATGATGATAAAAAAAAGACAGATCATAACAGAGGCATAAGGGAAAAAGACACAATTACATCAAAGGGCTCAAAAACAGAAATCCACACATTTCTCTCTCTCTCTCTCTCTCTCTCTCTCTCTCTCTCTCTCTCTCACACACACACACACACACACACACACTCTCAATGCATGAACAACAGAAACGTTCGGTCCAACAGTGTTTGTTTTCGACACCCTTTCGAAGCTGCATATTTGATACGAATGCATGCCAGCTATTTTTTTATTCAGCGCACAGAGTGATTTTCCGTGTTTTGGGCACCATTTTCAGGAGGGATGGAATTCATAGGAGATGCCACCAGCTCTGGTTAGTGATTTAGGAATGCATCGATCCGATACGGACATTGGGTTAAAACTGAATGCTAAATGAACATCATGCTGGATTGAAGAAGACTTGAAACTAGAGATTGAGAACATTAACTCATGTTTACAATGTTTACTGAGATCATACATCAAGAGAGAATACATCATTTTTTCATAGACTTCTATACAATCAGAGAGGAGTCGCCCCTGATGGCCAGCAGAGAGAATACAAGTTTAAGGCCCTCCCACATTGATTTCACTTTTCAGAACCAGAGGTTGCAGCCCGGTCAAGCAGCACCTCTGTAGACCAGCTGAGGTAAAACTGACAACAAACATGTCAGCTGTTTGATGGTATTTCAAACCTGCTACCTCGACAAGTTCTATGACTACAATATCTGCAAAGCACTGCAAAATATAACACAACCAATGTATTCAAGCACTCCAGCAGCATCATTGTGAAGGAACCGAGCGGGTTACGAAACAAAATTGTGGGTTTGGCCAAGGATGCAGAGGCAGTAGTAATTTTGGAGGCTTGCAACGTACAAGCAATTCTGGTCCAAAATATGAAAATGCTAAATGCAAATTAAGTTTAGAAAATACAAAAAAAAAAATAATGATAAAGAACTACAGGCAGTTTAAGGTTCTGCTGTAACCTCAGGCAGCGAGGACTACAGCACTCAGATAACCCGTCCAGTTACCGGTACACATGTGTCTCTCACCAGACACCAGACATGTCGGCAGCCAGCAAACCTCTTGCTCGTTTGTTAATAAAGCATTGTGTTGAATGTATAACAAAATAAAAGGTGAAACATTGCATTTCAGTAACTCCATCGTTTTTGTCGCTCTTTATCAAAGTTAAAAAATATCCATGCCGTTTGTACAAACTTGCAAGATAAGTGCAGATGTTGCGGTAGCCGCATAGCTCTGGCCAGTAGCTTAAGTGCGTCTTCTGCTGTCCATGAGTTGGTGTTATCAGTATAGTGTGTCGGGTCTTCACATCCATCGGAGCATCACATAATGGGAGTGTCACGTAGTATCAGTATATATGTCAGACCATACAATGTATGGAGCGTGTAAGTGCACGTGTGTGCAGCAGCTGACTTGGGCGTCTTCCTGTGCGGTCAACAATCAACGCATTTTGAAGATTTTCACCAGGTTTTGATGAATGTTGAATTTATTTACAATATTTATTTGTAATAATAAATAACAATTCAGTATGTATATATTTGCTACACTTTGTTTGTCAAGCCTGATGTTGCTTAAGACATAGACAAGCAATCTTAATTAATTCCACACAGTGAGGCAAACCGGTTTAAGATTTACTTAAATGTTGCTTTTGTAAAACAACGTGTCACAAATAAAGGCATAATAAAATAAATGTACTGAATTGAAATGTATTTAAATTATTTTATCTGATACCAGATCAGTCCATTGACAGAGATACCCATCTAGCTATTTGAGTCAGCATCTGACCAAATTAGTGGGATCAGTACATCCTTATTACTGAGCATTTATACTTACATTTAGGTCATTTAGCAGAAGCTTTTGTCGACTTATAATAAGTACATTTGTCAAAAGAAAGACACCACAACATATCCATCCATCCATCCATCCATCCATTTTCTACCGCTTATCCTGTATTCAGGGTCACGGGGGGGCTGGAGCCGATCCCAGCTATCATTGGGCGAAGGCAGGGTTCACCTGGACAGGACGCCAGTCTATCACAGGGCCGACATGTAGAGACAAACAACCATTCACACTCACATTCACACCTACGGGCAATTTTAGAGTCACCAATTAACCTATCCCCACCACAACATATCATTGCTGATAAAGTAAGAGCTAAAAAATAGAAACAAGTGTTAGATCCTCGCCAGAGTAAAGTAGTAGCTGTTCAGCAAGGGTGGGGTGGGGGGGGGGGGGGGGGGTGTTAGTGGGTCATGCTATGCAGAGTCGAGGTGAAGTCTGAACAGGTGAGTCTTGAGCCTTTTTCGGAAGATGGCAAATGACTCTGCTTTCCTGACATTGGTCGGGATTCCGTTCCACCACTGAGGACCAGAACAGAGAAGAGTCTGGACTTTGCTGAGCGACATTTGTTTGATTTCAGCGATGGTGGTACCAGCCGGCCAGCTGAAGTAGAGGTGCGAAGTGCTCGCTTCGGGGCATGAGGTTTGACCAGTGTTTGAAGGCAGATGTGTGCCGTTCCATTGATGGCCCTGAAGGCCAGTGTCATCGTCTTGAATTGGATGCGTGCTGCAACAGGGAGTGGAGGTCACGGAGGAGGGGGGTCACATGGGATAATTTAGGTAGATTGAAGACAAGGCGTGCTGCAGCGTTCTGGATACGCTGCAATGGTTTAGTCGCCGAGGCCGGGAGTCCGGCCAGGAGAGAGTTGCAGTAGTCAAGGCGGGAGATGACCAGTGCTTGGACCAGGAGTTGTGTTGCATCCTTTGTGAGGAAAGATCGGATCCTACGGATGTTGTAGAGGGCAAATCTGCAGGATCGGGCCACAGCAGTGATGTTGGGGGTACAGGATAGTTGGTCATTGAGGATTACACCCAGGTTCCTCACAGTTGACAAAGCACTAAAAACCACAATCAGCACAATCTAATGTAAGGATTAATTTCCTACTTTTCCTACCTAAAATTAACCTGATTCGTTTTAGTCCACTGGAGTCATCCATCCACTTTCTATACCTTGTTAATCCTATTCAGGGTCAGCAAAGAGGCAGAAACACCCTGGAGATGTCACCAATACATTGCATGGCTAAAATTCTGTAAACATTCTCATTTACACATCCAGCAGACATGAAGCTTAGAGTTCGAATGAAATTCAGTAGTTTCTGGTCACTTGATGAATCAAAGGCTAATATGCATTATCCCTTTTTGCTCTATTTTTGGTCTCTACCTCATCCTGAAGGATTTCTGGCTCTTTGGCTGCTAAATCGTCGCCAGTTAGTCACTAATTGTATTGTTGTTTTGTGCTTGAGAACTGTGAGACTGAACCAAAACAGTAGATGTTTTTGTGTCTGGAAACCAGAAACAATGACTGAAAGATGCTACAACTCTCCGTAGAGTGGAACTGAACAGTTGGTGATAATGCTTATTATGTTTACCTCTTTAACATTACATGTACTCATCTGATCAACTGTTAATAATAAAAATATATACACTCACCAACCACTTTATTAGGTACACCTGTCCAACTGCTCGTTAACGCAAATTTCTAATCAGCCAATCATATGGCAGCAACTCAATGCATTTAGGCATGTAGACAGTACTCGAGTTGAGGGGGGATGCGGGGGGATGGCATCCCCCTTGAAATAAAGGTGGTTAAAATCATCCCCCTTCTGAAACGGCCATCCCCCCTTCCCATCCCCTGCATAATTTTATCAATGAATGTGGAAATATTACCACTATTTCAATATTTACTTTTTGCGCATATTGAGTATGCTAAAAATACCGTGGACGAGGGGCACACGCATGTATAGTGACTTTTTTTTTTTTATTGAAGTAACGTCAGTCAGCGACATAAGCAGCGCCGGTGCTGGTGGTGATTTCAGCATCATGGCCCAGCGACAAGGACAGCTTGATCTACAGGACTTCGGATTTAAGAGGGCAAAAAGTAGCACTGAAGGTAAGTCAGGAGTCAGGAATACTTTTGATCTCTGGACAGAGGCGATGACAACACAGTTAACGATGTACGTTACGTGCATCTAGCTAGCTAACGTCAGGTTAGACTTTATGTAGCCGGCGCGTCTGCACTTCGCTGATTACTGTGTTGTGTTCCGGTGCACTGAAGACAGGACGCTGACGTTCTTTAGCACGTAGGCGCTTTATTCTGGACAAATTCAATGAGAGCAAAAGTTCAGGATTCTGTCTTCATTCAGAAGCACCCTCGCTCAGTCAGGTAGAATGCAGACAGAGGAAAATAGCCACCACTATCCAATAGAGGGCGCACTTACCATGAAATGGCTGAACATGAACAAGATTTTAGTGAAATAAACTCACATACATAGCCACAAAATAGAAAAGGAAAGGTTACAAGGTTTCACCCATGGGCGTCGCTAGACACTTTTTACTGGGGCACGTGCCCCAGTATTGATCTGCCGTGCCCCAGTAAAATCTCCCGTTCGAGTTTTAACGAGCTACTATATTTGGCAGTGGATTCATTTATATTGATAATAATAATAATGGATTTTCTTTTTCATCCACAATCTCAAACCAACGCAGTTTAACCCAAAATACAAGCTGAGGCGCGCTCCTTGTGGTCCAGGTCCGGCGCGCACATTATGTCCGTGCACGGCAGTGTGCATGTCGTAGCCGGTGCACCGCTCTTTTTTGTGATTTTAGTAATAGGGGGCCTGTGCCCCAGTAGAGCTTTATGTCTAGCAACACCCCTGGTTTCACCTGGAATATCTTACTGGAATAGTAAACATTTCTCTAATTGAATATGGGGCGAGGTGACTGCCCTCTTATTTGAACCAAAAAACATAACTTGATAGCACTTGACTGTCTGCTCATTCAACAAAATCATAATGTCATTGTTTTCTTCATATAGAGGATAACCATGGGGAGCAAGCAGCACGGAGAGAAGAGGAGCATAAAGCTGGAGGAATAGGTTTGATCATTCTAAATAGACACAGGGGGAAATGTAACCCTAACTGGTCAGTTATCCATTTTACTTCCCCTCTTTTGTCTTTTGTTTTGCCACCTCAAGTTTAAGAAATGTCAGGTGTTGTTATGTATTTGTATTATTTGTATTATATGTATTATTTTCAGATTTTGTAAAAGGTACATTTCTTTTATCCATTTGTTCTTGCACTTGAATTAAAATGAACTACACTTGAGCGGATTCATGTTTATTTACAATGTTTTGTAAGGTTTTGTTTCAACATTTAGTAGATGTATTCCCAATAGATCTATAGGTATCATGAGTATGAAGTTGCACTTGCACCCTGTGGGAAAATGTGTCCTCTACATTTACCCTAACTACTGTATGTAGGAGCAGTGGTAGCCATGCCAGCCTGGGGGCCAAGCATCTGACACATAATATATCCATAGCATGCGTGTTGTTTTAAAATAATAGAATATAATCATTATCTTTGCGCTTAAACAATAATCAAAAGGGTACACCGTTGGTCTCCCACCATATGCCATATCAACACAAATGATCTGTCCCTAAACATTAAAATCCACCATCCCCCCTGATTTTTTTTTACAACTCGACCTGCTGCAGTTCAAACCGAGCATCAGAATGGGGAAGAAGGTGATTTAAGTGACTTTGAACATGGCATGGTTGTTGGTGCCAGACGGGCTGGTCTGAGTATTTCAGAAACTGCTGATCTACTGGGATTTTCACGCACAACCATCTCTAGGGTTTACAGAGAATGGTCCGAAATAGAGAAAATATCCAGTGAGTGGCAGTTCTGTGGGCGCAAATGCCTTGTTGATGCCAGAGGTCAGAGGAGAATGGCCAGACTGGTTTGAGCTGATAGAAAGGCAACAGTAACTCAAATAACCACTCGTTACAACCGAGGGTTGCAGAAGAGCATCTCTGAAAGCACAACACGTGGAACCTTGAGGCGGATGGGCTACAGCAGCAGAAGACCACACCGGGTGCCACTCCTGTCAGCTAAGAACAGGAAACTGAGGCTACAATTCGCACAGGCTCACCAAAATTGGACAAATAGAAGATTGGAAAAACGTTGCCTGGTCTGATGAGTCTCGATTTCTGCTGCGACATTCGGATGGTAGGGTCAGAATTTGGCGTCAACAACATGAAAGCATGGATCCATCCTGCCTTGTATCAACGGTTCAGGCTGGTGGTGGTGGTGTAATGGTGTGGGGGATATTTTCTTGGCACACTTTGGGCCCATAAGTACCAATTGAGCATCTTGTCAACGCCACAGCCTACCTGAGTATTGTTGCTGACCATGTCCATCCCTTTATGACCACAGTGTACCCATCTTCTGATGGCTACTTCCAGCAGGATAACGCGCCATGTCATAAAGCGCGAATCATCTCAGACTGGTTTCTTGAACATGACAATGAGTTCACTGTACTCAAATGGCCTCCACAGTCACCAGATCTCAATCCAATAGAGCACCTTTGGGATGTGGTGGAACGGGAGATTCGCATCATGGATGTGCAGCCGACAAATCTGCAGCAACTGCGTGATGCTATCATGTCAATATGGACCAAATTCTCTGAGGAATGTTTCCAGTACCTTGTTGAATCTATGCCACGAAGGATTAAGGCAGTTCTGAAGGCAAACGGGGGTTCAACCCGGTACTAGCAAGGTGTACCTAATAAAGTGGCCGGTGAGTGTATATCAGCTTTACGTTTTTGCTTATTTCCAGTACCACTTTCGTAGCCTATACTAAAAAAACAATGCCATGTCAGTAGAATCCACTCTTGGTACTGTTGCTGTGTATTGCAATGGAACGGTTCCAAAGGTCTGCGATCACTGAAGCAGATGAGCACATACTGCATGACTCCAGCTCAAAAGGCAAAATATCTTTCCTCACCTGTATCCTAAGAGGCTGACTGTCACAGTATTGTCTTTAATATCAACATATTTTGTGTCAATTTTGGGGGGAAAACAAGCAAAACATACTCTTTATAGTTATAGTATAGAAGTAGGCTATGGAACCATAGGACTACCATTCATTACACAACCAATGTTTTTAATAACGTTTAAACAGCTACATTAGATAATTACTTGGCTGAAACTGGGGGAAACCAAATAGAATGCTCACAACATTATCTGGCAGTAGATCTAAGAACCTCTATGTGGACGAAGAACTTTTAGCCAATTAATAACAATGAGATCTAAACAGACCTAAATAGAAACAACATCAGTTCTGTGAGTGGAGGAAAGTCCTTTCAGGTCCTTAGAACATCTGGGTAAAGACGGCATGAATCAGTTATTATGTTAAAGCCGTTGACTGTATTCTATTTCATTGAAGGGGATTCATGCAGCATGCCTCATCATGGTCCTCTTACTTTAAAGTACCAGTAAACAATCAGCTTTCTTCAAAGTGCCATGTGAGTGCATTGTGTTTGTAGTTGGGCCCCATTCCTTTTAACATTGTAGTACCGTGTGTAGCATTAAGGGAGAGCTGGGGGCACAAATGGAATAGAATGTTGATGAGGATGTTTTTTTATATTATATATATATATATATATATATATATATATATATATATATATATATATATATATACATATACATACATATATACATATATGTATATATGAGAAAAGTCGGTTGTGATCTACATCGTACTGATCCTCATTGCTGGATGCCGCCATATCAAACTTTTTGGAAAACATTTTGTATGGTCATCATCCCTGGGAATTGGACCCATCCATCCATCCATCCATTGTCTACCGCTTATCCTGTATTCAGGGTCACGGGGGGGGCTGGAGCCGATCCCAGCTGTCATTGGGCGAAGGCAGGGTACACCCTGGACAGGACGCCAGTCTATCACAGGGGGAATGGGACCCAAAGTTCCCAATACTTTTTGTACACAGGTGGCCGGTCCAAATAGTCTCACTTGTGGCTCTGCATGTCTCTCACTCACACAGGCTCTCACACACACACACTCTCACACTCTCTCTCTCTCTCTCTCTCTCTCTCTCTCTCTCTCTCTCTCTCTCTCTCTCTCTCTCTCTCTCTCTCTCTCTCTCTCTCTCTCTCACACACACACACACACACACACACACACACACACACACACACACACACACACACACACACACACACACACACACACACACACACACACACACACACACACACACACAGCTTTACACCCGGGCTGCGATATCTCAGCCCACACCAGATGACCAAGTGTTTGGCTGCCTCTTGCCGGCCAGCCTGTGGTTTAGAGATCACAACACGACTTCCAGACATCAACGTGACTCAGCCTTCGCTGCAGTCATGTGCAGGCACACACAGCGTACATCCGCACAACAAAAAACCTCATCATGTTCATGAGGATGAAGTCAGTCGATGGTGAACGAAAAAGGGGGAAAATGGAAATAAGAGAAAAATGGGAAGTAAATGATGAAAGTAGTAAAAGGTGACCTCAGTTTTTTTCCTGTGACCTCATCTCTTCTTCTCAACTTTCTATTCCTTTATAGTGGTCAGTGCTGAAGGACCTTTCCAGTTGGACATTGTTGGGCATTTCTTTACATTACATTAAATGTATTTTCTGTGCTTATTATATCCGCAACTTTTCCTTCAGCTGTATAGTTGTTATACTCTTATATAACAGTCAAATTAAGAATAATTTCATAAAATGTAGCTGTAATTTCCATTTTAATGGATCACAGCTGCCAGAACTGTTCTGCCTTTTATTTTTGCTTGTTGGCTAAACGAGGTTTTGATTCACAGATGTAATCAAAGTGAATATGAGTTACTGGTTGAAAGATTTCCTTTGGCAAAAAGACAGGCAGAAAGTGAACAGGCAGTGAACCTGAAACTTCTGCTGAAACCAGATGCTTGTCTCAGCTCAGCTCAGCTCAGAGAGGCTGAAAGAGTCTGCATGGATGTGAAACGCTGACTGGAAACGCTGTGAGAATGTAAGACCAACACTGTTATTGTCATAGTGCAGCTTTGCAGCGTTAACTTCTGGTTTCTGATCCACGCGTTGTTGTTATCAGCAGGTGGAAGTCTGCAGCAGTTTTCTGTGTTTAATGAGAATGATTATTTGAGTGAATTGTTTTTTTTACATAATTCTAATCAACGCAGCAGGAGGGTCAGAGGTGTCAATTCTTTTACGCGTACCGTTGCCACGGCATCCGCTCTAGTGGCTACCATGATGCTAAAACGCCGACTCCCAGAGTCTCCATTGCTTTGGCCAGATGAGTGACAGCTTGGTTCAGCTGGTTTCCTGTCAGCAGTGCAGCAGGCCATCACCGCGATGAACACTTAACATCAGTCATACGCTGTCAAGAACCCTCGAGCACCAACACATCCACCACGGCTGCTGTTCAGCATTAGAATTCTAGAGCTTTTAATGGACCATATCATTCCTAATATGTACATATCATATCATATCTGGCTCTGCCTCTGTTGCCAATGTTTGGCATCCATTGCTCCAAAACAGAAGAGCTCACCTGTTGCACTTTTATGCTAATGCTCTGATTGCAAATTGTAAAACTGTGTTGCAGGTGTTTTCCCATGTGATGAGTCAGTGTGCATAGTAGGGAAATTAACTTTAGAATTTTGAATGGCAGTGTGTTCCTTGTGAAAACAAGAGATTTTCTTCATGGAAATTGTGCCAAATGCAGAGAATTGTGTGTAGTGTTTTGAAAAAAGTGTGTTTTAAAACTGCAATTTGAGTGTAAAGCAGGAATTGTTCTTGCAGTTTAGCAGAGCTAGTTCAGGGTGTTGGTGCATGAGTTACATGTTGTGGTCATTGTGTTTCAAGTACCAGTATTTGTGTGTAAACAATTGAGAAAAACTGTAAGGCAGTTTTTTCTCGCCACTGTCGCTGTAACGCTTGCCCCTGGGTGTTGTTGGGACTTTGAACTTGTGTTGACTCTTGAAATTTTGAGCGTATTCTAGTCCTGCTCAATGTGTTAAGTGTCCTGAGATGACTTCTGTTGTGATTTGACACTATAAATAAAATTGAATTGAATTGAATTGAATTGAATTGAATAGACGTCGTTACTGGCTAATAGTGCACATAATCAACCAGTCTATGTAACTTCATTCAGTATATATTTACATGTATGTACATTTATATGTTCACCTTTCACCATTTTGATGATTTATTTTCTCACTTTATGTTATTATACATTAGATCCTTTCCCCTGTTATTATGACAGATGCCAAAAATGGAGTCAAGTGCATTGTATTGTGTATGCATTTGGCCGAATGAAGCCGATTGTGATTAAAACATGGTGGAATTAGCAAGCTTACAAGCTAACTAGCCTGCCATCCATCTTCCCCAGCGAGCTGCGGTGTGTTGTGACCATAATAATGAACAATCGCCGTTCTCTTTCGTATGAGTCGAATCAACATGGAAACAGTTAAATCTGTGTGTTCTGCTCCTGCTCTATATCTATGTTTAAAAGAGGATGAGCATTACAAACATTTAACCTAAACAATTCTGCCAGAACTAGAGTTTTCATCGTTTTATAGTGCAGATCCTCCCACTGGCGGTGGGAGTAACTGAAAATAGTATTATTTAATAAGGACTTGTTGACAAGGGCTGGAATGCAATGGACCTTTCATTATGTAAAGGTTTCTTGAAGACAAACATCTGAATGTTTCCACTGTTCAAATGCCTCCAGGCAATGTTGTTTGTTTCACCACTCTGGGAAATATCTCAACAAGTATCGGGCAGACGGACTGTGGAATGTTGTACAGGCATTCATTGTCCCCAGAGGATAAATGCCTATAAAGTGCACTTTGACCAAAAAAAAAAAGATCACTGAGCTGAACGGCAAAATTCACAACAGCTGTTTGATCCTTGAATCGACCAATCAATGTCCTGGTTTAATTAGAATTGGTATTTAAACAGTCCTCTTCATCATGCCGTTCACATGTTGACATCATGAGATCAAGACGACACCTAACAAGTGATCAACAGCACCTCGCCATGCAAGGCTTCAAACAGGATGTTGTCAGAGGGAAGTGACCAATGAGCTTAGAGAGTCACAGAGTGTCATCAGCAGGTTGCTATGGAGACACAGAGAGACTGGAAGAGTCCCAGAAAGCCGAGACGTGGACGTCCTTTGGTCACATGACAAGTTATTGATACGTTGACATGTTTTGTTGTGGTATACCCACCACTGCTGCTAATTAGTTTGAGATGAGGAAATCACCATGCTGCTTCTACTTAAATGCCCTACTTTCATGATATAATATCACTGTAGTGGGAACTCTTTACATCCATCCATCCACCAAGCCATTGTCTACCGGTTATCCTGTATTCAGGGTCAGACATAGACAGGTAACCAGTCTATCACAGTGCTGACATGTAGAGACAGACAGGTAACCAGTCTATCACAGGGCTGACATGTAGAGACAGACAGGTAACCAGTCTATCACAGGGCTGACATGTAGAGACAGACAGGTAACCAGTCTATCACAGGGCTGACATGTAGAGACAGACAGGTAACCAGTCTATCACAGGGCTGACATGTAGAGACAGACAGGTAACCAGTCTATCACAGGGCTGACATGTAGAGACAGACAGGTAACCAGTCTATCACAGGGCTGACATGTAGAGACAGACAGGTAACCAGTCTATCACAGGGCTGACATGTAGAGACAGACAGGTAACCAGTCTATCACAGGGCTGACATGTAGAGACAGACAGGTCCCAGTCTATCACAGGGCTGACATGGAGAGACAGACAGGTAACCAGTCTATCACAGGGCTGACATGGAGAGACAGACAGGTCCATCCTGCATGTCTTTGGACTGTGGGAGGAAGCCGGAAAACCCGGGGAGAACCACGCTAACACGGGGAGAACATGCAAACTCCACACAGAAGGAACCCAAACCGGCAATCAAACCTTTTGCTGTGAGGCGACCGTGTCACCCACTACACCACAGTGCAGCCCTGAACTCTTTACATTTTCCATAAATTTCACTCGAAAGCCAAATATTCCTAACCGTTTGTGAGTAATGTGTAGAAACAAGGCGGAGTCAGTCCACCACCATCATCACACAAAACGCAGTCAATTCAAGAAACGTTTCCAGACGAATTTGTTTGTTTTGTTGATGAAACGATCCTCCGTCTCGGACTAATTCAAATGCATCTTTCCCTGCTGTGTGCTTCTAGTCACTAAAGTATGTTGAGAGGCACACGCACACCAGTAGGAAGCCATGCACACAAAAAGGCAGATAGAGATGATGTGCTGGTTTAATCAGAAGTAACACAAAACCAAGACTCAGTGGTAGACATTTTTTTATTTATATTTTTGCAGTGGATAAAAAGGAACAGGGGAGACAGATGGAGGACTAGCAGACAGACTGAAGTCACACACACACTGACACACAAGTCGGCAGACTAGAAGCGGAGTTAAATTGAGGCTGATTGTATTCTCGACGTAGACTTGTCTTTGTCCCTAAGCTCTGACTAAATATTGAAGCAGATCGTGGTGAAAAGAGCTGGCTATCCAGAGGATTCAACCCAATCTGCATATTCATCACAATTAATTAGGATTCCTCTCTCTGCCATCGTGTTTTATCTTTCCTGCTTTATTTCTCGAGAGGCAACTAAGACAATGCCGGGCTGGTGATCGGAATCAGTTATAAGGGGGGGAGGGGGGTAGACGTGCCCATGCACCCACCTCTCCCACCCACATTTCAGACTTGAGAATGATTCTGTCTGCATCAGATAAGATGAGTGCGACACAAGCAGTGCTCATCTCTCTGTTGATACAAACTTCCAGTGCCGTCTCTCACTTTGTCTTTTCTATCTTTTGTCTGGGCCGACCATGCACCACGCCGCCGCCACCACCGCCACCGCCTCCGCCTCCGCCACCAAACACACTGAGCAGCCATTGTCTGGGCAAGGCATACAAACGAACTGCCGCTCAACACTCTTCTCGCAAGGCTTCCTCTTTTAATTGCTCAAATGAAGAAATGAAAGGCGCAGAGTCGAGAGACTGCGTTAGACCCCGGGATGAGAAACTGTCTGCGTCGCCTGCTGAAGGCGCTGACAGAAAGAAAGAAAGAAAGAAAGAAAGAAAGAAAGAAAGAAAGAAAGAAAGAAAGAAAGAAAGAAAGAAAGAAAGAAAGAAAGAACGATGAGTTCATAAGTGGAATAGAAAGTTTGTCCAGGTGTCT
Organism: Eutrigla gurnardus; assembly: GCF_963514095.1. NCBI lineage: Eukaryota > Metazoa > Chordata > Actinopteri > Perciformes > Triglidae > Eutrigla > Eutrigla gurnardus. The sequence continues at coordinate 2,799,799 of NC_139928.1, forward strand.
GATTATCCTACTCCTACAAGTTGAGCTACGATTGTAATTGGTTAGCAAGACAACAAAAAATCACAATAAGCAACTGAAATGAAAGTGGAAGTCTGACAGAAGTCATGCAGAGGATACATCTTATAGTCACTAGAAGAAGTGGACGTAGTCATGGTGACGCCACCCATCAGTTTGTGGACTATACGGTTTGGAAGCCTTGAGTCATTTTTGGCCGTCGCCATCTTGGTATTTGTTTGTCCCCATTTTGGAATTTTGCGAAGGAAATGACCATATTTGGATTTTGGAGGAGCAACGGGTCGCACCCCGAGCAGCAACCTTACTGGATCTGGATCCATCTGGCTTCTGTGAAGCTGAAAACAAAGTTAGCTTCATAATTCAAGGTGAACTTTACAGCTAAGTGTTAAAGTTATCTCAGAAGCAGATGAATGAATGATCTAATGATCTAAATGAACATCATGCTGCATAGAAAACTTATAACGAGCAATTCTGACCATTAACCCGACTAAAAGCAATACATTAAAAGACAAGTAGGTTCATTTTCTTATAGACTTCTATACCATTTGACCTCTTTTTGCAATCAGAGGACTGAACTGGAGGTTTCCTCCTGCTATAAACATACAAGGAAAATAGCATACAACCTAAATTGTCATTAGAGAAGTGTGAAACACAATTTGGCGCGACACCCGAGAGTGCAACAAGTTGCACCATTTTTAGCATAAACACAGCTTTTGGGAAATGTAATATTGAGGTTCAAAACAACTTGAACTAACAAGGCTATTGTTGGAAAGTAGAGACAACAGCTACAAGCTGGGTCTCACCTGTGGTAGACATTTGAGTTCTCCCGATGATGTGCTGGTATTTAAAATAATGCAGGCACCTGGAAAATGGTGTGTAAAAACGGTGGCAATGTCATTTATTTGTTACCCCGGGGTGATAAAAGTGTTAAAAGATCAGGCTGAAATAATGGGAAAGGGGTAAGGGAGTGTGAGACAGATGACAGAAGTTGTCCATTAAGCAGGTGGAGCAGTCCTGGTGTGAATATTGCATTTCCATGTTTACCACAATTACAGCCTTGTTTCACTGGTTCACCTCCTACAGGGTAAAATGGAAAAGAGACACTCCTGCGGGAGGATGATAATATCTCTCTCTGTCTTTCTCTCTCACTCACACACACCACAATTTTTTTTTTTAAATCTTTGGTGTCATCTTAAAATCTCTAAATGCAATACAGATACAATTTAGATTATATTTTTCTTGACTAAACGTACAATGCCGTATTCGGGCCACTGTAGAGGGGAAAAAAATGAAGCCGAGAGAGGGGGGCATTATTCCAAGGAAAGAAGTCACAAATTTGAATTTGCGTTTATAAAGTTGCAGAGTTGCTACTTTATTACAACGGCATCTATGCTAGCTAACTTGAATGCACACATTTATTTTTGTATTTCATTTTTAATATATCACAACATGAAAGCTACTGCTACCATTTTAGCCCAACCAGCTGATTAATAAACACCCATAAGATGACAATTTGGCCCATATAAAAAAAGCAACAACAACCATCAACATCATCACCCTAAGGACCTTAACGAGGCGTTGTCACACGTTGTGATGTATTAATTATGAAACATAAATGCGTACATTCATGGGAAGTTAGCTAGCATAAATGCCAGATGTTAGCATCGTAATAAAGTAGCAAATTTGCTACTTTATAAACTCGCAAATTTGATACTTTTTTTCTCTTAATAATGCTCACTTGGCTCCGTTTTTTTTCCTACCCTAATAATAATAATAATAATAATATTATAGTCAAGTATAAAAGTGAAATAAATCCAGCACTTTGTTCAACATGGGTTGAATCTAAATCAGCCCATAAGCCCCCCCACCACCAGCCATGTGTAGGGAAAAAATCATTTCAGGCTGCATCTGTCTCTGTCTGTCAACTGCACTTCATCACATTTCTTCCTCGGCTGAAAGGGACAGACTAGCGAGGCTGACTCCCACACAAAGATTGCGTGTGCAAGGGGCGGCGGAGTGAACATAATCAAGATGTTTATTGTCCCTGAAAAAGCAAGAAAGTTGTGGAAATTGACGTGCAACATCAAAGTAATGGGGGGGGGGGGTCAGTCTGAAGACAAGTTTGAACCAATAAATAAATGAATAAAAAAACTCTCCGTTTCCTGCTAATGTCATCTAATGATGTCCCCATGGGCTGACATAACCTTACTGTCATCACAACGCTCCATATACTTACTGTTTTATGACAGTCTGCATCTATTCCCCCACATCTGCTCAGAGCCATGTTTATTTCTCATTTCCACGGTGGACAACGAATGACTTCATACAGGAGCACCGTAATGAAATTCGACCTCCGTTGCCTGCAGTTCAACATTCTTATCTCCACATACTGTGCGCATAGAGTCCAGATTAAAATCAAGGGTGTCTTCAACTTTGGATCGACCTATCTGAAGAGCTGAGGAAGTTAAATGTGTTTCAGATTAGCGCTGCGGCTCATTTTTATACAGTAGCTTTCATTTAATTATCTTTTTAATTATCTTTGACCTTGCTTTCCTACCTTGCCGTCGCTGACTTTTTTCGATGGTTTCGCAAAGCAATTTTCACTTGCTTGTAAAAATAATTGTGCTGCTGAATGTGCTATGTAATCACAGGATACTGTTGTTGTTGTTGTTGAGGCTGTGTGTTAGTGAGGTGTTGGGCAAACTTACATAAGAGCTTAACTGCTCCTTTGGCGTCGCCTCTGATTCGCTGCTGAAGGGATGGAAGGAGACTGTCCAAGAAAAAACATTGCATCAGTTGTTTTCACAAAGATCGCCACGAAGCGTCGGAGAGTGACTGCGCTCCACCTGTGGCGGCAGGCAGTTTGTTACGTAAAAAACGGGCTATGAGGAAGAACAGCTGTATCTCCTTCGACTGGACAGACGCTGATCAACTTTATTTTACAGCATGTCAGTGTTGGCATAGATGCAATAGAACCTTTTCTGTTTTCGTCATCTCCGCCAGGAGATAAGTCACGTGTGTGAGTGATCGTGGCATGTGTGAGCATCTCTGCGTCTGTCCTCGGCTGATCTCGCATTCTGCTGCAGCAAACCACAGAGCATTCTGGGTGCTCCATTTACGGCAGCGTGCTCAAGCACCGTTTGTGGTTGCAGTGATTCACACTTCCTCAAAACGCTTTTTATTGCCTGTTTTATACGGCAATTTACTGCCTGCTGGTTCCTCACTAGCTGCTCTTAACTCCCCCCGAGGGACTACAAGTGATCACGCAGGTGAGCGCACCGCCGACCCCCCGTCTGCACCTACAGATAAGGTGAGAGAAAACAGTTTGCACAGCAGATTTGATGCCTAACTAAACTCTCCAAAATTGCAGCGATGAAGCCGAGACACACATCTAAATTTACATTTAGGGGATTTTGCAGACGCTTTTGTCAAAACTTACTAAAAGTACATTTGTCAAAAGGCAGAAACCACAACATATCATTGCTGATCAAGTAAGAGCCAAAAAATAGAAACAAGTGTTAGGTCCATACAGAAGCATCTGAATTCTTTATGGGGTTTTTTTTAGAAGATGTTTTTAGGCATAGCCGGGATTCGAACTGGGGTCTGCTGCGTATGTACGTTCGTACATGGCATGCGCTCTAACCACTCCGCTAACTGCGCGCCAATTCTTTATGTTTCTGGTTCTTCCATTCGTTTGTACATTATTCAGGACGTGACTTTTCCTGATAATGAATGAATACCTGGACGAACACCCTCGGACATCCAGTGCAGAACGTTGGACGAATCACATGGCAGTAGGAAAGCATGTAATTACCAGTCTGGTCTAAAAGGAGAGCATGAAGCACCAAGGTCCTAATGATCCAGTCAGAACAACACAGGGCGGATGTGGCGAGCTCTGAGCAGTGCTTACTGTAAGATCTTTTCAGTTTGACATGACCAAAGCTGAAACCACATTTTGCCACTGGGAACAAAAAAAAGGGCTTGTGCTGTGGTGATGTAGCCCGACCCAAGGGTGGAAGTAATAAATTTCAATTACTCTCCTCAACTGCAACTGACTGGCTTTTTTATTCTGAACTTGAAGTTTGTAATCTTGCTCCAAGGTATGTTTTGACCAAAGTATTTTTTTTCTTTGCTCCATTTCAAATTGCTTGCAGGCTCTTCTCACACGTCATTTACAGGCCAGCTGCACATTGTGTTGATGCCAGTTTTGGTCATTTTATTCTGTGCATGCTGTGCTTTGTATTCAAAAATAATACATGATCAATTAATAACCAGTTTGAAAAAATACTAATAAATGATGAGTTGATTATAACCAGTAAAGTTACTGTGAGGAGATTTGAACTGGTTGTGAAACTGTTAAATGCTGATATCTCTCAATATGACCTACAGTGAGAAGATTGGTTGGATTCCACACGAAATCAGGCAAAATCATGCAGGTTCACCAGAAACTCCAGTGGGGCCTCCAGCAGGGACCGGGCCTCCTGCAGGGACCGGGCCTCCTGCAGGGACCGGGCCTCCACAGAGGGACACAATTCCGCCTTCCACCTGCAGGTGGAGATTTTTTTCTAACTGGTGATGGAAACACTACCGATCCTGTCCACAGGGACCGCCAACATCAACAAAAATCTTTTAAAGTTCCTCGTAGCAGCTTGAGCAAAAACACTTCCAAATTTAAGTTAATTATTGATGTTTTCCAAGTTGAGATGTAGGGTTAGGGTAGTATTTGCAATACTTGGTCTCACACCATTGAAAATCGTGTATTTATCACCAATTATGACACGAATACTGTATCTCCTCTGTAGCCCGCTGAGCTCCATTGCTTAGCCGCTACTAGCATCATAAACCTGAGACCAACCTACTCTGCCTCAGCTTGGTTTACACCCATATTCTTACCCTAACCAATCTTGTAACCAATGAAGGCAACAGGAACTAGCCAATCAGAGGCAGTGTAGGGCAGGTCACATGCCTTCGCCATAATAGGAGTGGTAATCTAGCTGGCAGAACTCTTGTATGGAATCTGTAATCCGTGATGCTACTTCAGCGGTGTTCTCTGCGAGGTGTGTTTTCAATAACTGCAGTTCTGATCGTCAACATTTCACCAAAGCATCACTTTTACAGGAGTGGCACATTCTGCAAACCAATGGCGATGTGTCTTTCCACCACTGCACACCAAATAACACTTGGACGGCTCCGGCTTCACAGTGTGCTTCCAGTAAAGGAACTGGTGGTACCAGCCGCTTTCCAGTTCACACACACGCATGCATGCACACACACACACACACACACACACACACGCTGTGTCAAACCACAACACACTCACATTGCCAGGAAGGGGTCAAATTAATGGCTGACTTTGCAGCTCTCGGGCAGACGCTCAAACACATACACTTGCAGTCTCTCTCACACACACACACACACACACACACACACACACACACACACACACACACACACACACACACACACACACACACACACACACACACAGATTAATTTTCATGCCACTTCTCCCCCTTCTCCTCCCTTCCGCTCATTGCCACCCTCTGCTTTTTTTCTGGTCCTCGTCCTCTCTCTCTAATTTGCATAATATACTCTGAAGATGCGTGCACACACACACACACACACACACACACACACACACACACACAGCTGACAGATGGCACCACTGGCTTCAGACACGACAGAGTGGGAATGTGAGGGGAATGGGAGAATGTTCTGGTAAAACACACACGCACACGCACACGCGCACGCACACGCGCACGCACACACACACGCACACACACACACACACACACACACACACACACACACACACACACACACACAATAATACCATAATTAGCCTGGGCACTGGCCTTGGCACTAACCTGGGGAAAACCCTGATGTGCCAGCTCTCTGCACCCGATGACCTACCAAAACCAGCAGAGGAGGAACAAACACACACACACACACACACACACACACACACACACACACACACACACACTTATGTATGCAAAGACAAGCATGCATACAGAAAGTCAGTCCATTAGAAAGGAGATCTTATGTACACAGACAAAATAAACTCATCCGCGCATCTTAATCAATCTCCTTCCCTTTTCTCTCGTTGCCGCTCTTTTTATCTACCTTTTTTTGTTTTCCCGTTTGACAGGGTGGTGATGGTGGTTAGAGCGTGTCTATGCTGTCGGCCTGAGTTATCCTCGTAAAGCTCTGGGCCTGATTATCCTGCGATGACTCATCCAGGGAGAGAGACAGAGAGAGAGAGAGACAGAGAGAGAGAGGTGAACTCAGTGCACAAGAACCCAACAACCAGGCCACTGGTTACATAGCTATAAACAGAGAGGGAGAGAGAGAGAACTGGGCCTTGAAAGTCATCAAACGGGGCAATCCCTGGGCCAGGCATGCGAGAGCTCGACTAGAACGAGGACAAATCACCCACGAGTTCCCGTCGCACGTCGTTTTCACTCACAGCAGACAGCAGGAGAAATTCATTTAACCTGCTTCTTTTCAGCTTGTTTGTCATAAACACACGAGATGGGCCAGGGGGGGCATGTCAGGTCACATAATTAACTTGCTAATGTAGTCCAGAGAGAGAGAGAGAGAGAGAGAGAGAGAGAGAGAGAGAGAGCAAAAACAACAGGCTGTCATGGACAGATCTGCAGCCGGCAGGCTTTGTTGACGGCGTGAGAGCTGTGGCCGTCAGGATTCGGTTGCGTAACATCTTCCTCGCCGTACGAGGTGGGACGAGGTGGTGGGTAGTGTTGACATTTAGGATTGGACACACAGGGCGTCCGGAGTGGCAACAAACCCATGTTGAGAGAGACACACACACACAAACACACACCTCCATATAAGCGTTAACATTTTTTTTGAGTTCCTGTAATAATTTTATACAGATAAACTTGCTGTATTAAGACTATTTGTGAAGAACTTGCACTCTTGCACACGTTCTATTTGCCATTCAAGCTCTCAGGCTTCTATACTCTCTCACTTTGTCTCCGAGTTGAGAAGTGGAGTGGGGTTTTATGTACACATCCTCCTCGTCCACATGTCACATTCACAGCATATATACTCACAAACATATGCAAACACCCACAGGAACGTGGAACCATTTTCAACAGGCGAAACTTTCTCTCGTTTAACTTTCCAGGCTCGGAGCGTTTACAGAGCTCTTTGCTTTTTCCTTTCATGAGGTTGTTGTGTTTTACTCAAATATTATATCCCATAGTGGCTCTCGCACTTCTTGGTTCACCTCTGGTTACTTTGCCAAAGTAATGTTTGCTCTGTTGGAGCTGCATTGGGAAGGCTTGCCGACGTACGGACATGAACAAATGTACATGCTCACGCTGTAACGGACAAAAGCGCAGGGTAAACCTCCACAATCACCTGGCTCACCCTTCATTTTACTCTCTGTCGCTCCGGCCAGTCGCTTCCAACTGCTGTGTGAATGAATCACAGACGGTCAGTAGGGGGCAGTGGTGTCTCTGAAGTAGCTCAGCATCCATGGCCCAGGTGCGTTAGTCCCTCCTTCACCTCATCAAGCTAATCAAACAAAAAGAAATGGGAAAAGACTGAACTGGAATTAATTACGGCCAGAAAACCATTTTTGTTTTTTTTGGACTATAAGCGAGTAGAACGCTGAGTATGAAGTCAGCATTAAAGGGCAGTCCGTAACATTTTCATCTATTGAATTGTCTTTTAAGTTCCTATTTATCAAAGAGTGAGTTAAAACAATGGTGGTTGATCATGTGACCACTAATGAAAGTGCTTGTTGCTGCTTTGTCCAGAAATAAGATCTCCTGTCTGTGGCCACATTCCCACTAAACTCTAAATGAGTTTGATCTTTTTCTGTCAGTCAGCAGTGGTTGGTCTGCAGGTGGAGCTACTCACGGAAGTATGCTGCGTTTACTTGGAATGGGAAATCAGTAACTTCCAACTGCTGAGTCAGGCTCCCTCTAGTCTAAAGTGTTTGACCAGGTACATTTCATTACTGCTGACTCACAATGGGGGATCAACAGGCAGAGAAAGAAGACCATTCAACTTCCAGTCCAAGAAAAAGAAACAACAAACTAATGGAAGTGAAGAAGGAAAGTCATCAAGAAGCAAAGTGACGCCAACGAGGGGAAACCACGGACCTCCTTTCAGTGTGGAGCATTTGAAGGCATCACACAGATGAGAGACAGTCACACTGTTGGTGAGGGAGATGAGTCCCAGAGGCTCGCCTGCAGTTCCATCTACCGCCACAGAGGCCGCTAGAAGCAACAATCTCAGATCTTACACACTGACACTTTAACGTTCTAGCTTTAAACAGTGCATGTCCAGTTTGTCTGGATGTCCCCGTGTCCTGTTTGCCACCTGCTGCTGACTCAAGTGAAGGATTTATCCCCGACGTTCACGACAACCGACCTTTACGGTGGAGCCGCTGTTTTCATTTTAGTGACAAGCTGCTCCTCCGAGTTTTGCTCAGCTCACCCCTGAGACCTCGAGTGTGTGACTGTGTAACATTTGCCAGGATATATAAAATAAAAACAGACAGGAAAAAAAACAATAGTAGCACACAAAAGCAGGCACGGCGCACACATACTGTATATGTGTTGATTCTGATTGAAGGAGACTGGGCGGCGTTCTCACAGCACTGACTGTCACCACAGTGAGAGGTCAAACAGAAACAGTAACACAGCTTATGTAAGTCACAATAACAGGAGCAGGGGGGCGACGGGGCGAGGGGTGAAACGGTGTGTGTGTGTGTGAAGACTTTTAACTTTAAGTTTATGTCAGTTTTCTCAATATGTCTCTCTCACGGATGTTTGCCGTTGCTATGACAACAAGTGAAAGCTACCGCTAGCTTAGCCAAACTACCCAATCAATAAACACACATAAGATGACAATTTGGCCCGTATAATTAACCAACAATAACCATCAACATCATCATCCTAAGGACCTTAGCGATGCGTTGTCACACATTGGGATGGATTAATTAGAAAGATAAAAGCGTTAGCATAAATGCACTTTTTTTCTCACAATATTGCCCACCTCTCTTGGCTCTGTTTTTTGTTGTTGTCGTTGTTTTCCTACAGTGGCCCTGATACGCTGTCGTAATCAGATCATGATGTTGCACTACAAATAAGGGAGAAAGTTCACGTCACGATGTTAATTTATTTAGCTTTATCATTTATTTTCAACTGTATTTTACCTTTTTACTTTATTATACTGCAAGCTGGACGCATGCACCATCGGGATATAATCTGATTCTGCTTTTATGAATATTCCATGCCTCTGCACTCTTGACTGTTGTATGTTTTAATACACTTTGGTTTCTTTCCACACTAGCCAGTACAGTGCCATAGTTGAATCATGTCAACGCAGAGAACATGTTTATCAACTTAGATGGTGGACTAATGAGGTCAATCAGCTGATTAATTGTCTTACATAAATCAACTTCAATCCAGTGAACTTTAAAAAGGCAAGTCAAGAGGGAAATAAGAAAATATTACAGATCTGGATGGCAGGGAAGGTGTTATGAAAGGACAAAAAAAAAACAGGATGTGGAAAGTCCAAGGCTGATTTAGAAAGACAGTTCATATGGGAGGGGTGGAGGGGGAGACGTCACATGTTAGGAGGACGGAAGGCCAACAGAGGACAAGGGAGGAAGAGATGTAGAGAACAGAGCGAGAGAGAGAGTGTGTGTGGGGGGGGATTTTCTATAAGCAGAAGCTAAAGAGGTCAGACCGCCAGTTTCTGGGTCAGAGCGCATTGAAGAAGCGGCCGTGCTGAGCCGTCGTCCTCGGGCCCGTGGCGACGCAGCAACGTGGACGGCCTCCTACCAACTGTGATCACACATTAGGCACTTACTGCCAGCCATACAGCACTGCTCACGGCGTCAACACATAAAGTTGCCCTTTATTCTAAACCACAGCATAAAGGGACACACACAGAAATACATCTAAGAAGCCGGCAGCCAGCAGAGGGAGTGTGTGTGTGTGTGTGTGTGTGTGTGTGTTTACCGACTGGCACGCATGTTTACCTCAGCTCTCATCAGTAATGGTCCCAGGAACACAGCTGAAGGCATAAACATCGGGAGGTAACAAACACAGGGCACAATATGGAATATATATTTCTATACACGACACAAGATTGATCTTCAAGTCGGAGCTGTCATCACAAAGTCGATCATTTTTATGTCACATTCCTAAAGTTGGTCAGAGTTGGTCGACTAGAGGAAGAATGTTGGAAGTTAAATCCTGCCCAACGGAGCTGATGCTCAGTGGAGGATGATCACACGGGGAAGAAAGCATCCCATTGGTCATGAAAGCAAACTGCTGCTGGTGCTGAAGAGGGGCTGCTGCAGCGCCAAAGAGGAAAACTTTTTTGAGAGACAGACATTAAACGGAATGATCAAACTGAAAGCTGAGAGAGGTGAAGAAGTCATGACCTTTAGTCCCCGTGGTTCAAGATCCAATGGCGGATCCTATTAAGTTCTCAACTGACCCTTCTCTAGGCCTCGTCCCCCCCGCTGCTGCGCCGTCAAGCTGTCAGAGCGACCATTAAGCCCACACTGTCACTAACTGCACTCCCTGAAGACATATCACATTTCTGGGAAAAAATGGAAAAAGCAATTTCAGAGAGAAGCATACAAAAGGGGTCTACGATATGTGTGTGAAGGATATATCCAGGGTATCGAAGTGATTCAGTCGTGAAAACCAGGTGGAAAAGATAAAAGATAGAAGGGAAATTCTGCAGATCTCAGGTGGGAAAGTGAAACCAGATGATGATCGAGACACAAGAGGATGAAATTTTCACACAGACGATTCTGCCATAATGGTGCAAAGGCCAACCAAAATATGCCACAAACAGTTACATGGAACTTTGCTTTGCGGCGTTACACCACAACGGTGTCTCCGTTGATTAGCTCCGTTAAATCTGATTAGCTCGATGCATCAAAACAACTACGAGGTGAACGTTTGCTCGTCGCATATTTACACGACAACAAGTGAAGTTGCTTCATCATAAATACGTCGATGTGTATAACGATGGCCTCGTACGAGCAACTACCGGGTTTTATCTGCTTCGGATCTACGCTTTGAGTTCGTTAAATCCGCCGGCGGCGTGTCGCCCTGGTAACCGTCTTCACCACGTCACGTCTTTTCCTCCTCGGGTGCTCGGAGAGCTTAGATAGAACGCCGTCTCTCCTCTGATGTGGCTCTGTGACGACTTCCATTGGCGTCTCAGAGGTGTAATATTCTGTTACGCCTTTCAGCCTCGGTGAGCGTTTAGACTGACGACGTGTTTAGGTTTTTATTCACCAATCACCAATCACCAATCATCACCATCATATACAATCATTACAAAGCAAAAACAGCACAAGCATATGTTCAGTATACATTCAGTATAGTCGTTCATTCAGTAATCCTCAAGTACAGCTGATGTTTGCTCAACAGGTTTTTGATATAAGAATGTAATCTATTTAGAAACGTATACTCTTCCACCCTCTAAGTATCACCGTTAAACGTTCAACCACGACTCACTCCAAATCAAATCCAGCCTTAATCTCGACCTAAGGTTTTCTTCAACAAACCCTGAGTTTCCCCCCGATCTGTCTCCAGCCTTTTCTAGAATCGGAACCAAATCCATCCATCCATCCATCCATTTTCTTCCGCTTATCCGGGACCGGGTCGCGGGGGCAGCTGCCTGAGAGGGACGCCCAGACTTCCCTCTCCCCGGACACTTCCCCCAGCTCCTCCGGGAGGACCCCAAGGCGTTCCCAGGCCAGCCGGGTGACATAGTCACTCCAGCGTGTCCTGGGTCTTCCTCGGGGTCTCCTCCCGGTGGGGCATGCCTGGAACACCTCCCGAGGGAGGCGTCCAGGGGGCATCCGATACAGATGCCCGAGCCACCTCAAATCCGTCGTCAATCAACCTTATTGATATGGAAGTAAAAGTGAATCCAGCAGCTTTACATCGGGAGAGGATTTTGATTACTTAGTTGAAAATTTCCTCACAAGCGAGATTCTCCGACTCACATTTTCAACATGTTATATCGCGGACATAATCCGCGACCAGATTCTTTGCAGAGCTCTTTAGATTTTTTGCAAACGGGAGTTTTCTGAAATGTTTAAGGACATTTCTGTGTTGAAATAGACAGACACTTATTTACTGTTTAATATGTGAAATATGATTAAAACCATATGCCTTTGTGTACTTATTTGCGCAATAATCTACACTTAATTTTCAGCTGCAGCCAGCTGACATTTCCCTACTTCCACTCGTGAAGCACGGGAGTTAATAATAATACGTTTTATTTATAGGAGCCCTCAAGGACACCTTACTGTGAATAAAAAACAACCAATAAAATACACAACTAACAATAATTTAGAATAGACAGGTAAATGTGGACAGTTAAGATAAGCCAGTTACAATTAGACAGTGAAATTTAAATCTTAAGGAAAAGGCAGTTGAACCCGTTGCTAACCGTTACACCACAGTGTTGCACAGCACACCTGAAGACTGTGGATCAATCCGTTTCATTAAGTTCCACACATTCAGTCAGGCAGTAATCGTCCACCACACCAACTGTCTCTACTGCAGTTATGTTGCTCCGCTTTCTAAACAGGAGCTTGTTTTCTCCATAAACATGAAGTAATATCTCTAACTCTCTCCCGGTTGCCATGGTAACTCGTAGTATCGGAGCTCCATTGATGATGTCTTTGTAGAGTCAGCAGGCACGCGTCTTACTCAGAGTTTACATACTGATTGAACTCATTGAGAACAGAGTTGGTTGATGCACCCAAACAGAGAAGGGTATGATGGGTAATCACAGCTGGCAGAGGGGTGATGTCATGATGCTTCATGTCATATTATTGGTTAAAAGTGTTTCGCTGATGTAAGCACGCATCATATTTGGTTTTCAAGGGGGAAAAGATATTGGATTTTGATATTAAAAATAAATACATATATTTTGGAATACATTGTTAAATGGGTGCAAAACTCTAGTTTTAAGTTCAAAGTTCATTTCAGCTCAACTTCCAAGTTAAGTATCTAAGTTCTTGGCATTAGAATAATAATTTGACAAAAATAATTCCCACTGAAGGTCCACTTACTTTTTCCAGAGAATTCGTCGTCATGGAGATGTGTGCTGGAGAGCTTACAACAAGAGACTTGAAACGTATTTCTATATCAACAAACGTCCAAGCGTAAGTTGGATTAGTCTGTTTCTGTGGTCCACAGTGGTTTATTTGATTGATGCAGGCAGATCTTTTTTTCTATCAAAGCACCGTTTACTGCTAATTTAATGTGACTGAACCAAAAACTTTAACAGCACAACTGCCTTTTGACTCCTCATAAATGACTTCCATTCATTCTCCATCAGTGCTGGATGAAATGTGATGGCCATCAGCTCCTCCAGAACTAAAACATGCCACATTGAACCCTCCCGTAGCTCTGGATAAAGAGGCTAAATATTACTTGGAAAAGAAGGATCTTTCAAGGACACATAATGGCCCTGACTGAACTGAAAGCAGCCATTACACAAAAGAGACAAGAGAGAGAGGCAAATATCTTTCCAATTATCAGCTCTGGAGCATGTTCTTAAGAGCGAGCTGAAAGGACAGGTTATTAAGCTTTAATGCATCGCAGCATAGGAAGCATTCAAGGCCTCCCCCTCCCCCCAATTAAACCTACCACCAGGCTGTGTGTGTGTGTGTGTGTGTGTGTGTGTGTGTGTGTGTGTGTGTGTGTGTGTGTGTGTGTGTGTGTGTGTGTGTGTGTGTGTGTGTGTGTGTGTGTGTGTGTGTGTGTTCGTGCTAAGCACCTCACACTAAACACTTAAACACTGGTAATGAGAGTGTGAGTGCTGGCCAGTCCGCTCGCAGAGAGAACAATTGCAGATTTAGCCAACAAGGGCATTTTCATCCCGTCTTCAGATGGGATTAGTGCACATACAGAAAACAGACGTCACATTGTCCTAATAAAACCACTCAACGGGAGAGGGAACATGCTGCTGGAGCCATGCCCAAAGAGTGTATACAATATGTATGAAAGCATTTGATAAATCCTTGAGGAGGAAAAAAAAAGATTCAATCAGGTTTTTACTGGATGAAACATTCTTTTCATGAAGTAAAAGAGAGGTAGAACTGGAAGGTAATGCATGTAGAAACGATTCCTCGTGGGATAACGGTCGGATTCCTGACTTCCCTTTTCTCTTTCAAAGCAAACAAACAACATGATGAAATTTCTGCTGGATGATATGCTCCGGTGTGCATTAGAGTGCGGTGTGCGTTGATTCGACAAACAAAGCCAGAATCTATTCTCCTTATTGAAATCCACCACATAACATCTGAGGGAATCCATCTGCTCGCGAAGCTTTCGTGCCCTTTATAAATAATTTAAAAAAAGGATGACAAAAATAACCAGATTGGAAGTAAGAGAGAGAAAACAGGAGCGTGGGATCTGGAAAAAGAGAAGCGTCGGTGAACCTCTGAGGATGTGGAACTTAAACGATTTGGCCCGTGTGTGTGATGGCGCTGGGCGTGCAGGGACGCAGCCAGGCGCGCCGTATGAACACATTAGCGGGACGAAGCAGCGTCTAACATCCAGCCCAAGTCCCTCGGATCAATGAAGAAGTATTGGCCGCGATGCTGCTGCTCAGTCAGCCACCAACTTTCCTTCTGTCCACTCCTGGATCCGGTGATCATCACCATGTGTGCACACTGCGGCCCTGCGTCTGAGTTTCCGTAGATGGGATGATTAATGCGCCCGCTCTAAGATGCTGAGTGAGATTGATGCTGCCCACTATACCCCTCCACGCCTAATCTTTCATCCTTACAGTAAATATGACACAATGTCCATATGCAGGCGAAAACAGCCTGATTACAAACAGCTTGCAAGCTCTCGTCCCCCTTTTAATGATTACATCCAAAAGGCGCTCTCTCAGTCAAATGTTTCCCAGTAATGAAATTAGCTGATCACACTGTCTGCTTCCTCTGTGCGTGAGGTAAGGAGTTTGCATTGGGGGGGGGGGGTCACTCAGCCAAGTAACCCTCATTAAGCAACTCTAATGTAAATGAGATGCAAATCTGGCCAAAACGGAACACTGGTTAATTTGGCCTCCTGACACAGCAAACACTCACGGGGGGGGGGAGTCCAACGCAAATTAGATGCAAATGACAACCAACGGTCTTAGTCTCTATTGGCTAAAGGGTAAGGAGCCTATGGGTCCGGGTCTGGTTGTGTCTATGCAAATGTTTGATGTGTCCAAGTGGAACTAAAGAAAGCAAATAGCCAGTGGAGAGAGGGGCGGGCGGCGGAGGAAGTTCACAACAGGTCAGGAGGCTGTCATCACCACAGCCGAAGCGTTATACAACCACACGGCGCGGCGCAGGAGAGGAAAAATACAAAACCTCAGACCAGAGAAACAAGAGGGAAGCAGACATTACATTCCGACCACTCCACATTCAGCGAGGCCAGGGCCCAGCTGTGTGCGAGCCGGCCAACTCCGACGTCATCTGGAGCCGAGCCTCATACCTCCACTGCTGGGAGCGAGCCCTTGTAAAGCCCACATAGAAATATGGCAATCTAGTTAGAGGCGTGTTAACACTTGACAAGAGTGTAGCTCAGGCCAAAGCCTCCCCGAGAAGAGGTCAAACCTTTCTACACACAAGCCCCTAAAGACCATGTGACAGAGGGAAATCACTTTCTCTAATGCTCTGGTGCAGAAACCCACCCACACTATGGATCGCTGCAGACAGGAGCAGTTAATTGATGTAATCCTCTCTCAACCATCCACGGGATTGGATGCTCCTGCTGTGCAGATTTTCAGAGGAGCATTTAAATCCTGCGCCTTCCTCATACTCGAGACCTGCTCGACTTTTACCGTTCAGCATTTCATTTGGGCGAGTATGTCATGACGGGTTGCCGATCCAAAAGGCACCTACGGATACTTCTTGTGTGTGAATTGGGAAGAAACAGCCAGGACCTTGCAATGCCATGACAGTGAATCCACTGTAAGCTCCTCTGAGTGTGTGGCGCAGCCTTTGGCCTTCAACTCAGCTCAGAATGAGTCACATGGACGTTACCTTAGATAACTCGTACTGTACTGAACTTTGTCGACGTGAATACTAAAAAGGAAAAAGTCCACAAGCATTGCGACCTCAATTATCTCCGTGTGCCAGACTGTGTGAGTCATTAGAGCACAAGCTCTGAGGAAGAAGATACTGCAGAACATGATGTTTATGGTTTTCCTTTGGAACCATGCATTTGTATTTGTGGACCATTTATAATTAAAGCCTGCTCATACATTTATACTTAACACATACTCATGTTGGAGTTTAAGCCGCTGCACAAACGAGGACTTGTTTGCAGAGTCACGGGTCACACTTTCACGGCACGGATGTGTCTCCTGAATGAAGTCATTGAACGGAAAGTTGTACAATCGGAAGAACGCGATGCCAGGGGGTGTAAACAAGCCAATGCAGGGAGAACAGAGTGACGCTTGGAGAGCTCTTGTAGCACTAGCAAGTTCCCAGCTCGGGGGTGTGTTAGTCATTAGCTCACCAGCTGGATTATTTCACGAGTCACCCTGCGAGTAATCCCTGCATCACCGAGCCTTCAGCACAGTCTACTTGTGAGGTTCTACTTCCTAGTGTGGAAAGAGGAACAGGTTTTAAGGTCACATTTCTGATGAGTTCATAAAGAGGAGCAGGAGACGTGTTTAAAGAGCAAATTCAACAATCATGCAAAAAGAGGCTCTGAAGCTGAAAGGAACCAGGGAAGCCACGCCGTAGAAGCTAGACACGTGGAGACGGGCTGTGATGAATCTGCATTAATGCGTCAATCATCCATCCACCACTCACATAATGATAGTTTTTTAGAGACCCACACCTGCATGGACATCTCTGCCGGTCCCTGCAGGCTGGCACGATGGAGGTTAAAGGGAAATAAAGGATTAAATTCATGTTTTCCTCACTAATGGTTTTTACCCACCTGCAGCATAATCACTATTAATCAGAAATGCTCAATGTTATGACACGACTGCCTGGTGGATCAACCGCAGTAATGACTGCAGCATGTGCTTGACTCCAATTCAGCATCAGCACCCGCCGCTTTACATATTCAAAAAAGCATTCAAACTCAAACACACTCGCTGCCACGTTCCCCAACTGTCACAGGCCGAATCACTCGTGGTGTTGCACTCGTGAAGGGCACGGCTGCACGTCACATAAATAAGAGAGAGCTTGAGAGTTCAAACATCTTCTTGTCGGCTTCTGTTGGCGTCAGAAAAAACACAAACATCCTGATGCGGTCAAAGCAGCTGTACCGGGGGGACGGGGTGGGCTTTCATATGCTGTTAGATAACCACTCCACTTACAGCACCCTGAAACCTTTAGTGCAACAATGTCAAGTACCAACTCACAGCTCTCACGTTGCCTTGCACTCTGGGGGTGTGAGGACGAGCCAATGTCGCCCATTTCTTTGTTTGGTCTAGAGGGCGGCATTTCTCTGGGTTTTACTGGGGAGAGACACACACTGCTGTTGTGATTGACATGAATGGAAGCAGAATCAATGGAGAGCTGCAGGGTGACGTGCGGTTTTAGGCCAACCTGGAAGTTGGCATCATCCTGGTTCCCTCGACTAAAAAGGCTTTGGTGTTTTTCCACTGGATTTTGCATCATTGCAGAAACTAAGCAATTCGGCAAACATTTATCACTATCATGATTTCTTTCAAGCTTACATACAATCGTCAGTCAAAAGCAAACGCTGGGCTCCAAATTAACTACACAGTCGCATGATTTCAAGTCTCCATCACAAAGCGTCTGTGGAACCGTCTTCTGGTTCGGGAGGCAGACTGTTCCCACATTTACAGTTTTTTACGATTGTTTACACACTAAAATAAAAATTTCCACACAATTTGCGAAATTCTACTCCAAGGAGCAAAACACCTCCACAGATTTGCACAACATTACACACAATGTCTGCTTCACCCTTTTTGCAAAACATTACACAGGGATTTGTAAAACGCTACACACATTTTCACACCTTAGACACAGATAAGGGTTGTGAGGTTACTTCCTTGTCATTACAAAGCCCCGGATTGCCAACGACCACACTAATGAACACATTGGATAAACACATCCACCAAGTGTGGAAGCACACATGTGCTTATTTGAAAATGCAGCACTCAGGTGTGCTATAAAAGGCAGCCGGTGAGTTCACCTGTCTTCAACAAAAATGGAAGGAGCTAGAAGAAGAAGAAGAGTGGGAATGAGAGGGGGAGCTCAAAGAGGAGAAGAAGGAGATAGAGGAAGAGGAGAAGGAGGTAGAGGAGTCGGCCCAGGTAGAGGAAGAGGAGAAGAAGGAGATAGAGGAAGAGGTAGATAAAATAAACACTTGAAATATTCAGTCTGCAGCATCAGTGTTGTGCAGTGCTTGGTAAGTTTATAGTAGGCCTATTTGTGTACATTCTCCCTATATCTCAAACTAATCATGAAGAATGTTGTGGGTTTGACACTATTTTTTTGACATCTAAATTATCCCTTACATAACAATGTCTGGCCAAAAATCTAGCACATGCTATTTCCTAAAATGAGTTTTTTTACAAATGTGTTTTTTATTTATCACAGCAGTGTGAAACTGGCTGCAATAGTGTCTGATCATTGAGGACTGTGTTGGTTCAATGAAAACTAATAGCATTTTCACAAATATGTGTGTATGTTTTGACTGAAGTGTGTATGTTTTGCAAACAATCTAGGAATTATGCAAATTGAGTGTGGTGTTTGGATAATTGTGATTATATTTTGAAAAAAAGAACCCGGTTTTCAAAATTGCATGTAAACAATTGAAAAAAACTGTAAGAGTAGGCTTCAAACCTTCCTCTTTGACAACACTGGGAGGGAGGCCGGTCTCTCTCCCTCGACTCGACTGCTACTATTTTTAAGGCGGCTGACTATTGATTAAAGAAATTGACTACAATCTGCATCTGTACTGTTACCAACTTGACTACTCCTGGGAGTGTGGCTATGCTTTCTGGTCCAGCAGAGTCCACTGAGGTCCTGACCGATGCAGACTGCTAACTGGCCTGCTGGAAACTCCATATTGTTGCTCAACTACTGCTTTCTGGTCTACGGCGACATGGTTGGGATGGATCCATCTCAGGGTGCCTGCTGCCATGGACTGCTACTGTTAATACTACTACTAATGCTAATACTACTACTTCTTTCTGCCTAAATGCCTGTTAAGGCAGTTTTTTTCTCACCACTGGCGCTGTAATGCTTGCTCCTGGGTGATGAAGGGACTTTGAAAATGTATTGAGTCTGTTCTAGTCCTGCTCAGTGTGTTACGTGTCCTGAGATAACTTCTGTTGTGATACGACACTTAAATAAAATGGAACTGAATTAAAGGCAGACGAGTTCGGCGTGAGGACATTTTGCAGTCTCATTTAGCCACTTGTTACCAAACGCCTTTTTTAAGACGGATTAAAGTTTCAAATGAACGGACGTATTTTATGCCGTAGAACAAAATGTTAAAACCACAAACATATCAGGCAGCTCATCAAAACTGACGAGACGACGAGAGAACGGGAAGCAGAAAAGTGACGACTCATTTGCACTCGACCGACTCATTTCCAGGACACACTAAACAAAAATAGTCTGCTCTTCTGCGTCTCAGTCCACCGGTGCTGATCAGCCCACAGGTTTGCACTGAAACATCCGTTTGGACAGAAGTTACGTCTTTATAAGAGAGTCCACACAGGTAGAAGATCACCTGCAGGTGATTTTATGTTTGCTTGTAGTTGTGGGCATCTCATCGAGCCCTCCAATGTATCCAAAGGCCCGTTCAGTCAGGCTGCACAGCGAACAAGCGCACCCATCTCTTTGGAATACTCTGCACACTATGAGCCATGGGTGATGAATTAAACTACTCCTGTCCTGCTCTCTCACTATTCACTTCATTCATAAACCCAAAATATTGCTATGGCAGCCGATTGGCTGGGAACGTGGTACGCAAAAAGACGCCGTGCTCTCGGTAACCAATGAGAGGCGAGTAGTACGCTTTCCCTCCCTCTCTCTCGCTTTCATGCTCCCTCTTTAACCCTCTTTTTTTGTTCTCCCTCTCGCTCACTCCCTGCCTCCCTGCCTCCCAGCAGTCAAAACAACAGCCTGGCTGAAGACAGCAGCACAGGACCAAGTGATAGATTTTAAGGAGGGGGAACAGCTGGAAAAGACTATCAACCTCCAATTTCAGAGTGGATTGCACTTGCTCCAAGTCACTGGTAAACCCCCTCAGGGGACAGTCTTAAGTGGTGACTTTGTCCCGTCTCGCCTTTAAGCCCAGCCATCTGTAGATTTTTGTCCAGTGCTTTAAAACCTCCTACTGTACGTCATTTGCTTGTAGGCGACACGGAAAAGCACTCGAAAAATGAAACTTATTGAGCAATTGATTGTCTGATTGACAGCTATATTGACTGATCTTTAACTGAGTCCTCCTGAGACGGGACACGGCTGACGTCAGGCCTAATTCAATACGACTCAATTCAATATTCACTTAGGGGCTTCTTTTTTTTCCTCGTGCGCAAATCTTTGTGGCACATAGGACAGAAAAACAACAGGAAAACATATGAATCAATAATAGCAGCGATCCAGTGACTCTCCGTGAACTCAAAGTGTGACTGCTACCGTTTGTGGGGAACTGGGTTGACTGGGTTCAGGTAGGGGTTTTGAGGTGCAACACTGCCATCTATGGACGGGTCTGGACGCTGCAGGCTCCTGACAGATTACATCATCGTGTTGAGGGCACTGATGTGTTTTTCTAAGATGCTGTGGCTCAGACAAAGAGAGGCAGGGATGGAGATAGTTGTATTCTATGCAGGAATGATTTAAAGGAGAAATTAAAAATGTATATATACACAGAAAAAAAGAGTTTTAAATCCTGAATTGTTAACATCTGTCCAATAGTTCACATCTATAAGAGTTTAAAAAAATGATTTGGAACCATCATTAGGGGCAATACATGCCATCAGGGCTAACAAACACAACCAACCAGTGTTCTGATGATTAAAGGGTCATTTCTGTGTTATATAAATTCCTTCAGTGTGGACACCAGATCTAATATCTCAACACGGTTAATCAGCAGCAATACCTAAAAAAAGGTTCCTATTGAATGAGAGGATACGCTGGTAAAGATGTCTTTCCTGCTGATGCCCTACAAGCTTTGGAGCCGAGACCAAACTGCACACACTTTCTGCACTAATTCATTTTCACATGAAGCATTTCTATCACCGTGTTGTTATCTAGTGCAAGTAAGCAAGTCAGTCACTTTCACATGGAGGAGAGATTCATAATAGTAAATCCCAAGAAAGAGATGGACAACACTTGGTCAGAAAACATTACAGCAGTGCGAGTACGGCAGGGATTATGTGGGATCACACTGCCTCCTAGTGTCTCCATATATATTGCAAAAGAGTCGGACAGATTTGACAGCAGGTAAGTAAAGGTGGTAAAACTTCTACTCTATTATCGAGTCACATCAAATGCTTTGGACACCTTCATTTGGTAAAAGGTTCAACTGCATCTGTATCGATTTTGGAAGGTTGCACTTAAAAATAATTTAAAATGTAAATGCTGCTCATCCGTTATTGACTTAATAACATTAAATAATCATTTGCAAATAGGCAAGCGTGAAATAATTTTCCTATATGTAAAAACTATCACCATTATTATGAAAAACTAATTTAATAGTAACCGTAGACATCACTTTATTTCACTACCACTAACTAAACTAAACAATTGAAGTTATTGTAATGACTTGCATCATCTTTGTAGTGACAATATTGTTCAACAGCCAATGAATGTGACTAATGAAATAAGTCAATTAGTTCACACAAGTAAGCCAAATTATATTGTTCAATGTTTTATTTAATCATTACATTTGCCTGTTACGTGTTCATCTACTGGTTAAATAAACATTTCCGTTGCTTGGAGGACTCATTTGTTCTTTTCTGTCAAACTGACTTAAAACAGAACATTTGAGCAAGACCAAAGTTATCATCCATCAACCATCTTCCTCAGCCAGTCACTGTAAACAATTCTCAACCACATTCATGTTTTTTTTTTAGAAACGTGTTTTCTAAAGTTGGGAAATCTCGCCCTCCTCGCCTTGGCCTACCTATAGGACACATGAAGTCTGATGAGCAATAAAGTTTTCTGAATAACAATCTCACTATCAGAAAACAGCAGCGCACGCGGACATAAAGAAGCGATGACGTCATGACAAAGATGCATTCATGCTGCTTACTGCTAGATCGACCTGCGTCTCCATCAGCTGATTCATCAGGAACGTACGTGAGAACGTGAAAGTAGAGCCGACGATGAGATGAGGAGGGCGTAGCCATGGCAACGGGGACACAGCATCCCCAGGAGAACGGCAATGTGGTTGTTTTACTCTCTTCATTATTACTGATCTAGAAAGCTGTTGGTAATTCACATATTTATTGTAATGGTTTTGGAACGCCCTCTAGTGGACAGGAAGTAAAACAACCACATTGGTGATAATGACATTGGCAATGTATAAGCTTGTGTCGTGTAGTTTATATTAATAATAGGCTGAATTTGAGCATTAAATATTCAAATCTGGTTCAAATATTGCAAAAATATGGAATGGAATTTGAATAGTATTATGGAGGAACATTGACAGCTGTAGTGTGTTGTCAGTAGAAGAGTCCATGCCTCTAAACAGCGTCTACAAGAGTGAAGACAGTCATCAGCCTCCATGTTAAACAGGAAACTTAACAGGCACATGCAACTCGGGGTGGGCGATATGGCAAAAATACATCATCATTTTTTTTCAGGCAGGATCACGATCCACATCCACGATCTTATCCTTCCTTTTCATGTTGGGTTTTTTGACTATGACTTGCAAGTTAGTGAACAGTACAACCAAACTAATTTCCCTATTTAAAAAAATATAACCCTACAAGGTAACGCAACTGAAAGAACAACAGACCATTTAGTCCAAAGTACCTTTTTGAACTGATTTGAAACAAATGTGCAAGTGTAAATCTGCAAAGTATGAACATTCAACAAGAAGTGTGACATGGTTTGAACTTGTACATCACAACGTGTGACAACGCCTCGTTAAGGTCCTTAGGGTAACGGTTGTTGATGCCAAATTGTCATCACGAGTATTTATTGATCAGGCGTTCATAGCAACGGCAAACATCTGGTCAAGCAACATGTTTACTTCCTCGATGGCCGCTATAATAAAGTAGCACATTTGCTACTTTAAAACTAGCAAATCTGCGACTTTATAAACGTAACAAAATTGTTACTTTATACATTTGCGACTTTTTTCTCTGAATATTGGAACCTCTCTCGACTACGTTTTTTTTTTTTTTTTTAACTACAGTGGCCCTAATAAGCCATCGTACCTCTGCCACTACGCTGAGCTGAAAGGATTACGGACAGCTTGTATGCAGCTTTATACAAGCTTTCTGCACATGCTGCGTCTCTTCTCTGTTTTTGGTGTATTTTTGTAGTAGAAACAGCGCCACATAGGGGCCTGGAACATGCACTATTTATATTGTTTGAAGCTTTTCGTCATTGATGTTCTGTTCTGTTGTTTCTATTCTACTTTTCATGTTTATTAGAATGTTACATATTGCTACCTCAAAAAACAGAACGTGAATAGACTGGTTTTGCTGAGGATCTGTGTCTAATAAGCTACCTGACTATTATAATTCCTACCAATGTTAGATTTGTTTTAATGTTATGTAGCAAGAGTGCACTTTACTTGAGTGTTGTTTACCTTTTGAAACCAATGTTCATTTGGGAGTTATGCAAAAGTCTCTGATTGTACTTGAGTACAAGTCTAAACCATGTCAGACTTCTTGTTGAATGTTCATACTTTGCAGATTTACACTTGCACATTTGATTCAAATCAGTTCAAAAAGGTACTTTGGCCAAAATGGTCTGTTGTTCTTTCAGTTGTGTTACCTTGTAGGGTTATATTTTTTTAAATAGGGAAATTAGTTTGGTTGTACTGTTCACTAACTTGCAAAATAGTCTTAAAAACCCAACATGAAAAGGAAGGATAAGATAGTGGATCGTGATCCTGCCTCAAAAAAATTGTGATATGATATTTTTGCCATATCGCCCACCCCTAATATCAGCCATGACCTCATCTTTGTTAATGCTGCATTGTCATTATAAAATTCAGTGTAGCCAATGTCGGTTCATTCAGTCATGCCGGCCACAAAATAGTTTTTTAGGGCTACAGCTATCCATGGTTTCATGCTACCTTGCAAAATAATGTTTCCAACGTATTCCACACAGAGAGGTACATAGATTTTATATTTACAACAAAAAAAGAGCACCGGAATAGCATCAGTACTCAGTATCAGTCGAGACCTCAGGTTCAGGTGCTGAAATCAGTATCAGGGAAGAAAACGTTGGACTGAGCATCACTTTTAGCAGAGTCAAAACGACGCATGCAGATCTTTGCATTTTTTTAATGCTTTTAATCAACACTCCTTCACACTAAATGGGTGTCTAAATCAACAGGCTTTGTAGTGAAGACTCCTATCTGATCACAATACAAAACATCATCTTTCCAGTGACGCGGTCAAGAATAAGTCCTGTGTTGAGACAACACTGCACAGACCTTAAGAAGGACACTTAAGGACATCTAGCAATGCAGCAGATTAAAGCTCTGAAAAAAAGTGTCTCGTAGAACACCACGCATGTCCAAGTCCTAAAGATGATCAGGAAGTCAATATCTCACGCCTCCACATACCGTCAGTCCATTCCAGTCCCATCGTCCAGGACAGGCAAATGCAAATATAAATAACTCACATCAGCACTTTGTTCTTCTTGTATTTCCTTGATATCCTGTTTGTAGAAGGTGCAGAACTGCCTCCAAAATGTACTGAATGCACCTACGAGGTGCTGTTCAGAGAAGGGGCATATCTAGGGGCAACTGGTCCAGGTCAAAAGAAGAGAAGAGGTCAGTGATGCCCTCATCCTCAGCCAGGCTCAGGAGGTACTCCTCCCCACCAAGAGAGAAACCTAGAGGTGGAGTGAGGGTGACAAAGCTCTGTTGATCTTCAGAGGGGGGTTGGAGGGAGGTGTGCATGGGGGAGACGGGGGCGACAGTGGTGACAGTAACTGGTGATGAGAGTTGTGTCGGCTCGGACAACGGACTGGAGATACTATCAACTCCAGAAGTACGGGTAGCATTGTCTGGAAAGATAATGGGAGTGTGAGTAAGGAGACATGTGGGAAGAAAAAAAAAAAAAAAAAAAAAAGATATATATATATATATTATATATGAGTGGTGGAAACCCCAAAGCAAATGCGAGCCAACAGTCTGAAAGTAGGGTTTGAGCTAAACATCGTATCTTATAAGGATCCTGTGTTTGCATACGTCAGTGCCTCCTGTACAAGAGCAACCAGAATGACCATGGGATGTTTAGACTCACCTTTGGAAGACACCTGGACGAAAGATGAGCAAGGCACGAGTGGAGTGGAGTTGTTCTCGGTGGGGGAGGGGTGTAAGTGGCCGCCATTGGCCACAGAGTGGCCCCATGTGGCTTCCATCGGGAGGGGGTGATCAGAGCAGAGGAACGCTTCGATGGGCCCCTGGGTGCTGCTGAGATGGACCTGGAGGCTCTGAGAACAGCAGCAGAAGACAGAGTGCTTTTACTAAAAGGTCTCTGAATGTGAGCTGATGGCACACACAAAGTGAAAAGCGTCTTTGGAGGTTGTGTCAAGAACATGATTGAATTTTATCCAATGCTGCATCAGGAAAACCAAAGCTATTATCCACCCTGTATTGTTTAAAAAAAAGAAAAATATGTTATACATTAAATATCATGAAAAATGTACCTCTTCTGGGTGTGGCACCTCCAGTTTTGTCTCCACAGGAGCTTTGATCACAATTACAGTCTGTTCTCTCAAGCTGGGAATCCTTTGGACATCCTTGTAAGTCAAATAGGCAAATGTGATCCTCAGGGTTAAGGATCAGAATCAACCTGGATGACCAAACCTGACACAGTAGCAGTGGGTCGGAAGGAAAACTCTCATCCATCCGATGCACATTACATAAACATGCAGTCGGTTTGGATTAGTTTTCAGCAACAACACTAATTAAAACTGCAAACAGAAGATGCACGGGCCCTCGCACACACGCAAGTCAGGAGTGCTACAACCGCCTGCCAGTGTCGTGGCCTGAATATTCATCTGCCGATAACAATTAAGACATTTAAAGTCATCATGCCCGACTGGTGTACAAAACGACATTGGGACTGTAGCAACCCACTGGAAACATCACTTCCTCTTTTATGTCGAAAAAGCATGGCAGCATTTTGGTGATAATCGGATCTACGTTTTAGAGGGGGTAGCAAAAACGTGTTTTTCACAAAATTCAAAATGGTGGAAAATTTCAGTAGTATAGCCCCAATGTCCCAATGGCAACTCAATGACACTCATATGTGGCCAATGGCATGTGTGTGCAACATTTCGTGTCAATTGGAGTTAGGTGAGGGGCGTGGCCTAAAAGGTGCTAGGTGGTGCTAGCGAGCCACTTTTTTGTGGCCAATTACGAAACTAAAATCTCAACTTTTTCGCCAGTCCCCATGTGCACACCAATTTTTATGCTTATTTTAATGCTAAGAAAAAAATATCAATAGGATTACAATAAGCCTACGGGCCAATAATGCATTTCACATAATGCTTGTGGTACTGGTTTGATTTGACTGAATTGGGGTCACAGCAAGTGTACAAAACTGAAATGCTAATCTAAAAGGATATCTCTGGAGGTTTCTGTTGTCACACAGCTGGTGAACCTGCCGCGTACAGCTTTCGATCAACTCGTCCAGCTTGCTCTCCTCCTCCTCAAGAGCCTTCAGATCCTGATCCAAGTGTAGGCTCACGTGGCCCCCCCTGTGCACACACATCCACGAAGCAACACGGGATTAACATTAACAACGAAATTAAGGACAACCGAGAAAAACAATAATGTTATTTACAATTATAATAATTTTAATTATTTTAGATCTGAGTGCCGCCTTTGACACCGTAGATCACAACATTTAAATAGATTGTCTTAATCCCTGGGTTGGTATCAGGGACATTGCACTTGGTTGGTTTCATTCGTACCTTCTTAACGGAACCTGTGCGGTCACCATGGGCAACTACTGCTCTACAACTTAAATAGCCTATGGTGTACCGCATGGTATTATTTTAGGTCCACTTTTAATTTTCCATTTATATGCTTCCGCTCGGCCAGATTATCCAGCGGCACAAGGTTTCTTTTCATTGACGACACAGCTATACATCCCACTGAGACCCAACGACCCGAGAAGCATGGCTGCAGTCTCAGACTGCCACGATGACATAAACCGCTGGATTAGGGCTGGGACAACTCATCGACGTAATCGACTAGATACGTCAAACAACTAGATTAACTCTTGTCCCACACTCTAGTCCAGTGGTGGCGGTAATCGGGCCCGGACTGGACTAAGTTTTGTTTTTTCTTCAGTAATATTAACAGGTAATTGTAGAACTGAGCGGCGCTAACAAGCTATCATTAAATCCACACGGACTCCGGTCCGTCAGCGTCTCTGCTCGTCTGTCAGCAGAGACGCAGAGTGACCCGGGACAGCCCCCCTTCTCCCCTCTGTGAAACTCATCACGTCTGAGCAGCAAAGACGTTTTAAAAGTCTGTGTTCCGCTCTCAGGACGTTTGTAGCTTCTAACTGGAACTCTGTGGTCTGAAGTTTAGTTTCTCTGGTAGTACTTTCAGAAAACATCTATTTTATTTATTTTACCATTTTTGTGTTCTTTCAGCTGAATAGGACTCGTGTTAAGTTACCGCTCATGAAACCCGACATTTCCGGTTTCTGACACTTCACAATAAAAGCTTTAAAATAACAAAGTAAGGGGCACTTTTATATAATAATAATAATAATAATAATAATAATAATAATAATAATAGGGTAATAACAAAAAGAAGAAGTATCAGAACAAACTGTTGTGACGTCTCCCTCTTTAAGAAATGTTTAAATATTGAAATGTTAACAAGAAATGTTTTGATATTCATATTGTGTTAATACATAGATCAAGTAATGTGAAATAATTGATAACTGAAAAAAAAATCATTTGATTAATAGAAAAAAATTGTTAGATTAGTCAATTCATCGAAAAAATAATTGCTAGATTAATCGTTTGAAAATAATCGCTTGGGACAGCTCTACGCTGGATGGCTCTAAACATTCCACAACTAAATGCCTCCAAATCCAAAATAATACTGTTCAATCCCCCCCAACACCATCACCAGCCCCATCAGCCTTGGTCCACTATCCGTCAACCACAGGCCCACTGCCAGAAATGTAGGCATCATCTTTGATTCACATTCATCCCACATATTAATAAAGATGTTCAGTCCTGTTTCTTCCACATCGGAACAATTTAGTCTCAGCCAGATCTAGAAAAAATAATAATTCACGCATATTTTCCCATCTCGACTATTGTAACTCTTTTAACTGGCATCAAGCATAAATCCCTCTCCCGCTTCCAGCTGGTCCGGAACTCAGCAGCCAGGCTTCTCACCGGTTTTAACAGACGACATCACATCCCTCCAGTTTTAGCCTCACTTCACGGGCTCCCTGTTCCTTTTAGAATTCATTTCAAGTTTTTACGGATTACTTCTAAGGCTTGTCAGGGTCTCTCCCCCGACTTTATTTTAGAAATGTTGACCCCATACGATTCGCAGCCTCAGATCCTCGGGCTGGGCCCTTCTAACTGCCCCGAAGTCAAGGCTCAAAACCAGACGTGATCATGCCTTCTCCACCAGGGCCCCTCGGCTTTGGACCGACCTGCCCAACGAGCTACGGCTTGCTGAATCGGTGACTTCGTTTAAAGCACTTCTTAAAACACACTTTCATAGACTTGCTCTTTTGTGATGTCCCCTTTTTTCCTTTCCTGAAACCGGCTCATTCCCACTCTGACAAAGATACTTACAGCCACTCGACCAAGCTTTTAGACTTCTTTTTGATGAGTTGGATGCCTTCCAGGACATTTGTGACGTCGTAGACGCGTCTCTTTGGGGCATTGAGCTCCTGGGCGGCGAGGTTTAGGTCCACCACCCCGTCAGCAGAGCGGCTCAGCATGTCCGCAAACCTCTGCGTCAAGAAACCGAGCGAGGTGTCATAGCGTGACCTCTCGTACAGGGACTTGTGCGTTATGGTATTGGGGGTGGCAGCTGGAAAAAACATGTGAAGATTGAGAATTTTTCTTTATTTGTAATGACTCATTTCAAGATTATTTCATGATTCCTATATTTGCTCCAATGTGTCATCTTGCAGTGTGCTTATTCTGAGTTTCCACCTTCTAACATTCGAGTCTTCTGTTGCCACTGAGCAGAACACGGAGAGGGTTACACTACTATGTTCAATTCCATACGACATTTGACCCTGTTTTGTCATCATCCAGGACTCTGGCTGTGCTTTCTGGTCCAGCAGAGACCAGCAGAGTCCACTGAGGTCCAATGCAGACTGCTAGCTGGCCTGATGCTGGAAACACCATATAGTAGCTTGACCTGCCCGCTGTGTGACTGCTCAACAACTACTGCTGCTGCTGCTGCTTTTTGGTCTACGACACCAAGGTTGGGATGGACCCATCTCAGTTTGCATTCTGCACTATTGAAAACCTGCGTTTGACAAAAGTATAATAAGATTAGCAAAGTTTGTTGGACAGAATTTGGTTCTGATAAATTAACATGAGAACAATGGTTCAGCAGTGCATCGAGGATGCCAACGTTTCACTTGCAATATGGTGAGAGAAACTAGAAAAAGTGTATGGCAAACCTCTTTGAACTGATGGGGTTAAGAGAAAAACAAGTCGACTAGCAGCCACTTTGGACAAATCTAGACTACAAGTGATTCACAACCAACGCTAAAAAGCCATGCTGGTTAGTGCATATAGAGGATCTAGTGAGTTTTGAGCTACAATTAAACTCAACAGGTCATTTTATTTTCTTGCTCGCCTGTATTTTGGAGAATATATGCGAGACACCACTTGTTTATGTGCTTGCAGAGTGAACAAAGTAGTATGTGAACCGGTTACATCGTTGTTTGACGCGGGCTGGCATCTAGCCCTTCTGTTATCATGGTGAGCAATACAACATTGGCTATTACAAAAAAAACTTAGGAGTCTCACCCTTAACTGCTTTGTGGGACGGAGCGGCCATCGGCTTTTTGGTGGTCCAGCCACCATCCTGAAGGTCCTGGGGGTCACCGGCTTGCAGCTCCAGCCTTCTCTTTGCCTGCATGAAAAGAAAAGCAGCATGGAGGTTTTAAAGATTTTGCAGCACATCATCATGCAACTTAAGTTTGCCTCATTGAATTGAATCGTGTGGCTTACAGGGCAGCCATTTTGGCCAATAACACAATAATCTTAAATCATGAATTCATTGTGTTCACGTGTGACTTGAACCAGTGTGTAAGTAGAAAGCCACGGATCTGCCCTGCTTTAAATCAATGTCCTCTTTTCACCTCAAGCTGATTGTGACTGACTACCTGGGGTTGGGACAGCAGCTAGCTTCCCTCACCAGTGTTGAGCTACTTGGAACAACATCTCCCCATCCCCCTCCCACGCTCACCCAAGGCCTAGCCAGTAGCGTTAGTTTGCTACTGGCATTACTGAACAAAAGTGCAGTTGAGAGTTAACATCTTACCAGCACACAGAAACTCGGTCGTTAAACAGCGCTGTCAGCCTGTGCGGGACTCGGATACTGTGAAAGTGTGCCAAAAGTACGTTCCGACAAGGCGCGGTGTGTGATGCCTCCGCTCAAGGTAAAACAAGCGTAAAGTTACCGGAAACACACGAACGTAGCCGAAGATACAAACATTCACCTTAAAAAATAAAAGTGTGGAGTTAAAGCATATTTTGCCCCCTTTCACGCGGCCATAAAACAATCCTCACAGCGAAATTAAGGTAATTATATAATTATTATATTCATAGCATAAAAACACATTAGTGTGCAATCAACTATCACTATTGATCAGTGCGAACAGCAAACATTTAAATACTTTCCCTGGCTAAAGTCCAGGGAACGTTAGCAAGTTTGTTTTATTTTTTCCTCACTATCAAATTACCTACGCTTCTATTAAACGCTGTGTCACACATACCGGTACGTTGCATGCCCGCTGCTTTTATATGCTTATACGTTGGTTTCTTTTCGTTTACTTTAACATTTGGCCTTTCTTCTGAAGGCAGATTTAGCGCTTCCGTTAACAACCAGGGTAACCTTTGTGTGCTTGACGCAGCTCAGTAAAGTTGTCCAATGGTGTGAGTATCGCTGGAAATACAGTATCCTCGCGGTATGTTACTACCGGGTGGCTAGTTTGAGCTAAATACATGTTACCAAGCATACGACATCAGTATGAAAAAATACACATATCAAGTGAGTGAGGCTATGAAATGTTAAATACCATCACGTGCTGGCGTGTTATAATGGCTATAAATCTAGATTTAACGTAACATCAACGTTCATCTAATATAATCCAGGTGACATTGGCGGGTGTATGTGTTAAAAACAGTGTCGTAACCCAGCTAATATGGTATGGGACGTGTTATCACCCAGAAACAGCCGGGCATGTCAGCATTCCGTGTACGTTTACCATTCAAGTTGACCCAGCTTCTCTCAAAATGTTGCTGCCGGTTAATTCAAGCGTTACTGGAAGTCGCTGGTGCTGATATGTCGGCCGTGTCCCGGGCGGTTGAGGGTCCTTCGGGTGTAGCGGGAGTCGACTCGGAGAACGGGAGTTTTCACATTCACTGTCCGGCCGAAGAAGGAGGAAGGTACGGCCGAGCTATTCTCGGAACAACCCGCGTTACTATCGAAGGAGCCCTCCGAGACCGAGGAGAGCCCTCGTCTCGTTCTGTCCGGTAGCGGCTGCTGCCATCATTCTACCGCGTGCACAATATAAATAGAGCCATATTCTTGTCAATCTTATGTATTATCTCCATTAATGACGCAGATGAATATCATTTTAGGTGACTAGGAGCCCACCGCTGACGCCGATACGTCGAAACTGACTCCCCGGGACAATTTTAAACCTCATTTGCATGTCATATATGATTGGCTAACACTCGTTACGCAGCGCCGTGTACGTCTGACGCAACTAGAGCCGACCAATAGCTACAGAGCACTCCCACAAAGTGGATTAATAAATCAAATACATACCATGGTGGTGGATTTTAGATTGTATGACTAAAATAACAGTTTATGCTACATTTGATTTAGTTTTTCTTGGAATATAACCATTGCATGAATTGAATATTGTTTAACACATGTTGGCAAGAGAGGGACAAGAACCAAAACTATCTTAAACCAAAAATATGGAGAATATTTTTGGTTTAAGATACTGCTGCAAAATATAATATCATATAATTGATAATTTCATTTAATTAATTTCAGAGTGTACCATACAATAACTGGG
Organism: Eutrigla gurnardus; assembly: GCF_963514095.1. Lineage (NCBI taxonomy): Eukaryota > Metazoa > Chordata > Actinopteri > Perciformes > Triglidae > Eutrigla > Eutrigla gurnardus. The sequence goes on from NC_139928.1 coordinate 2,832,301, forward strand.
CCCCAATTACCATTTGGTCAAAGCAGTAAAATTGTGTACAGGTTTATAAATACAAAAAAGAAAAACACTAAAAACGCAACAATCCAAATCCCCACCTAACAAAACTGCCATTCTTACAAATTGCTTGCTCCTTAAACTGCAGTTAACTGGTAAACCTATTTTATTAAAAATTACATGTTTCAGGTGATGCAATTCACAGTTTAGAATTAAATCGTTTTTAGAAATAAAAATATTTTAACAAAACTTTTCTCATGAGGTTTAATACTAAAATCTTCAGGTTTGTCGTATTTTACCAGCCCGTTTACATCCTGCAACACATTCGCCACTGAACTATACTGAGGTCATCGGCAATGGTGTTCACAACGTGTACAATTCACCAGTGTGCCAGGTAACAAGAATCACCCAAATATGGTATCGAAGCCAATCAAAGGAAAGCTATGTATTAGAATAAAACAAAAACAGTTTCAGTCATCCAAGTCAAACTTGATCTTCTTCCCCTGGAATGCCAAGATTTGTCCTTGCTGCTCCTTCCTTTTCTTACTTGCCTCCCAGGATGGATGCAGTGCCTGCTCTGGTGCCTTATGGGTAAAGACACCTCCACCGCCACGACCATTTTGCCTTATGACATCACCTCTGCCTCGCCCCCTCCCTCTGCCAAAAGAGGGAAAGCCCTTCTCCAGCTTTTGGAACTTGGATTGTTTACCGAACTCTCTATCGGGACCACTGCCACCCTTTGGTTTCCCTTGGCCCCTGAATCTATCCCCACCTCTCCCCCTGCCTGTACCTCTGCCCCCACCAGGCTTCGACGAAGAGAGGGAAGAACAAAAAACAGACTGAAGGGAGGTGGCTTTAGACTTCAGCCTGGACTCTAGCTCATTGAGTTCACTCTGGACCTGGTCTGAACTGCTCACTTCCCACCCCTTATCGGCCTTCTCTCCTTCTTCACTCTGCTGCTGCTTCTTCTTCTTCTTCTTGAATTTGCTCACTTTTCCGACAAAGAAGCCGCCATCGTCATCGCTCTCCTCAGACTGGGAGGACTGCTTGTGGAAACGCTCCTCTGTGCTGTCGTCAAAGTACTCTTTCTCTTCATCATCTGATGCCTCTAGATCACTCTCTACCTCATCCTTCTTTTTCTCAAGCACTTTACGTGGAGATTCTAGATCGGGTTTCCTTTCTGCATGTTTACTTTGAGGTTTATTTTTCACAATGTCTTTTATGTCACTACTTTTTGTTGACGCTGGTCTTACATTCTCAGCCTCTGGATTTTCTTTCGTTTGATCATCAGTGGTATCAGCTGTAGGACTTGTTTCCTGTTCAGGTTCAGCAACAGCTTTAGTGCCTTTTAGGCTACCGTCAGATTTCTCATCTTCTATGATTTCCTTTTGCTGCACTGTGATGTCCTCCTCATCTTTCTCACTCTTTCTTTCTACCATTTTGACTGGTGACTGTGGTGTCCCCTTCCCAGCTTTATTTTGCACTTTTTCCTTCCCTCCTTGCTTTCCAGCCTTCATCCGCTCCTCTTTGAAGGCTTTCACAGCTTTTTTGATGTCCTCAATCTTCTTGCTGAACTGAGGGTGGGTGGCGATGCGTGCCGTGGCCCGGTCAGATATAGTGGACTTGGGGTTTTTACACGCCTGTTCAAAGTTGATAATCTTCTGCAAGGCTGTCTTGGTTACCTGGTAACGGGGGAAAAGTTTCTTCAATTCAACATTTCACAAAGTGTCTCAGGATTTTGTAAAAGGGTCATAAGAAACCTACCAGGTCTGGTGAGAGGACCTTCATGGCGTGGATCTCCTCCAGCAGTCTGGCAGCTCTCCTCTGATTCCTCTCAACTTCCACGTCTTTCCCCTTCTTCTTCTTCAGGGCGCCAATTTGTCGCGTCAGCTTCCTGATGATCAAAGCCCTCACCCTCTTCACCTCCTTCCTCATCTTCACCACCTCGTTGTTGAGGTTCAGGCCATCATCCTGCTTTTTCTCTCTTGGTTTCACAGGCAATGGGATGGTTTTCCCAATTTGCTTTCCAGTCTGTGGCATTGCTTCTTCTGCCTGTTCATCTCCACATTCCTGTTCTTCATCTTCTTTTCCATCTATCAATTCTTCTTCCACGTCTTCCTTAATCTCTTCCTCCAGCTTCTCTTCTTCCTCAGTCGATGGCACCATATTCTCTACCGTGTCCATGGTGAATGGTATCTGTTGAAACATATAAACCATCTTAGATTAACTGGCTGTAACTCACTTCTGTTGTCACTTGCAACAACCACAACATTATTTAATGAAAAAGTCAAATAGCATAAGATTGTAAAAACAATAATAGTAGAAAAAAAACCCCACATATGACATATTGGTATAAGTTATATCCATACTATAACCAGGAGGCCGTAATACCAACATTTATTAAAAACGTGTGATGTTTTCATCACTGCAGATGTGGTTCTTGATGCATCGAAAACCAATAAAATTCATTCGCATAACACCACAGACCGCTTCATCGGAATGATGTGGGATTTCGTCATGTGACGTCGTAGCTGAATAAAGGTGAGACTTTATACATGTTTGCTAACGGAGATTCCCAAACAAACGTGGCTGAGCCAGCATGGATAACTTTTACCATACAAAGCCATGTGTACATAAGCTTATGTTACATAGCAAATACGTTAACGTACCAAACTACGGCGCGTTAACTCAAATCAGACCCCTGCGAGTCGCTTTTATTACACTTACCGTTCAGAAATATACGCTAAACCTTTAAAACCGAGAGCAACGTATCGACTCGTCGGGGGCAGCCATGTTTCCTATGCTTCCGACGACGACGACGTCATGACGTCAAACGTTGTCAAGGGGACGCAGCGTGTCGTGAGAAGGGGAGGGCCTTCCAGCGGACTGTTTTTATTTATTTCTTTGTTTCATGTGCATAAAACAACAACAATGGTGGATAATTGAAGAAGTGTGAACATTAGGATGAGCGGATGACACTTCCAGTTCCAGTTACCAGACCGATATCACAAGTGAATCAACAGGGGGAGGATGAAGCGGCGCAATGCGGACTGCAGCAAACTCCGACGGCCGTTAAAACGGAACCGAATCACCGAGGGTATATATAGCAGGTACAAAAGGGGGGCTGGAGGGACGTTATTGTATAACAATGGCGCCTCTCTGCATTTGCCAAAACGGGTCTGCGAGGTTGCTTTGCTACACTTTACATTTAAACGCGACTCGCTCGTAGCTACGTAACGAGCTAAATGAACATGCCCGCATATTGTCAAAATGACGGGCCTAACGGTACTCCTGTGGTATTTCGGACCTATTTCTCTCTGGCTCGATAGTTGGATTCAAATGTAGGGCTAACACGGAAGGTGGCCGTGAGACTCCGTGGGATTTCAGTGTGAATTGTGACACGGTCCGCTCAGTAGGAATCTGTACAGCTAAAAAACAAAAAGAAGAAAAATAAAAGACAGAATGAGAGAATAATCGCGCTCACGGCTTGAGATAACAGCAGCGATGTCAGAGGCGCTCGTTTTGAAGTGTGGGGAGACGCCGACGGCGGGGCTCTCACCTGTGCTTTGTCTGTCAGAGGTGTAAATTTGCATGTACGTCAACGAAACAATAACCACCACAGTAGTCAGGTCCAAATGGAACTTTTTTTAAATTAAATATTATACCATCATATTAGCAGCAAGGCTTTTCCTATAGATTGTTTGTTGGCAAGCCAAAAGAAAGAAAGCAGCTGTGCTTTAAGCAACATGTCCAGACATGACACCACTGACTCTCTCAACCCCTCCATGTCTCTTCTTTGGATGCCTCTCAACCATTATCATCTGATTCACTGTTTCTGATCAAAAGAAACGTATTATTGGGATTGATTTAGATTCGTATTCATGCTAACTACTACTGCTGAGTTGGCACGTATTTGCCTTGAAATCTAGCAGGAACTCGAGGTGACCCTGTGCAAACACACTGGGAGACGTCCTAACAAACAAAAGACTGATGTATAAACTTGTTATGATAACTTTTTTTGTATGTATTTCTTTATCTCGTCTTGTCCTGCAGCACATTCCTGTACCTGAAGTTCCTGGTGGTGTGGGTGTTAGTTCTGCTGGCCGACTTTGTGCTGGAGTTCAGGTTTGAGTACCTGTGGCCCTTCTGGCTTTTCATCCGAAGTGTCTACGACTCCTTTAGATATCAGGGACTGGTAAGAGCTCCTCACATGTGGCCCACTTTTCCCCCCGACATGAACTTGCACGTTATTACCGTAGCTGCAGCACGGAAACAACAAAGATGAAATGCCGTCCTCAATCCACACAGCATATATGCAATTTAAATTACGTATGTACTTGGTGGATGGGAAACTAGCAAGACCAGCTTTTTTGAGTGTCTTTCACAGCACACATTTACATGAAAGCCTCTATATTAGTGCATATGTGTGTGTACATCTTCTCCACACAGAAACTACTTTTTATATATACAGTATATATATATATATATATATTTATATATGTATATGTACTGTGTATAGATGCACTGTTATGGCGTATTTTATTTGTCTCTTTCTCCCACACCTAGGCGTTCTCTGTTTTCTTCGTGTGCGTGGCGTTTACATCGGACATCATCTGCCTCCTCTTCATCCCCGTCCAGTGGCTGTTTTTTGCTGCCAGCACCTACGTATGGGTCCAGTATGTCTGGCACACAGGTTTGTTTTTCTGTGAACTCTTTTATATCTCTGCCAACCAACGACCACTTAGCTCAAAGACTCACAGAAATATAATAGCTGCCAATTTTCTACAGTGCTAGACTCATGAGGGCTGATTTTTATAGAGAAAAACAAATTCTCATCTTTTGCTTTCATACAGAAAGAGGAGTCTGTCTACCCACTGTATCGCTGTGGATCCTCTTTGTGTACATCGAAGCTGCCATACGCTTCAAAGATCTGAAGAACTTCCACGTAGACCTTTGTCGACCTTTTGCTGCGCACTGGTAAACGTAATCCTAGAGTCTGTGATAATCATGATACTTCAATATGTATTGCCTAAAACTATAAGGATATCATATTATTAAAAGTGGCCTTTGTGTTTCTCTTCCCCCTCCAGTATCGGCTATCCAGTCGTCACACTGGGCTTCGGCTTTAAGAGCTACGTTAGCTACAAGATGCGACTGAGGAAACAGAAGGAAGTGCAGAAGGAGAATGAATTCTACATGCAGCTTTTACTGCAGGCGTTACCCCCAGAGCAACAGATGCTGCAGAGACAGGAGAGGGAGGCGGAAGAGGGTGAGACGCATGCGGGAAACCTCTTACAGTGTCAGTGGTACTCTCATTCAGAGGCTGACAGGAGTTCACTATCTATTTATAACCTAATCCTGTAAATGGTCAGCTTTGCTTTCAAACAACAAACACACACAGAACCAGACCCAAACCTTTTTAGGGGGTCTCGGCTCAGATGTTTTGTCTGCACTAGAGTTCAACTGCCAGCTTGTAGACGGCAGAATCAAATGGGTTATGCGTAATAAAGCATTCCTAATATCTGTTTATTTTTAAGTTAATTGAAAGGCAAGGCAATTTTATTTGTGTAAGACCTTTCAACAACAGGGCAATTCAAAGTGCATTACATAAAACATTAAAAGCATTGGAGAAAAACACATTAAAACAAGCCAATAAAATGAAATTTAAATAAAAAATAAAAACAAGAATACCAAGGAATAGAATTTACAGTGCAGTATAAGTTCATACATTTTACTGAAGTTTACTGAAAGGCAGCAGCAAACAAAAAGTATTCCTGTAAAAGCCTGCCGGCATGAAGCCATCAAACACCATTTAATCTAGGATCATGGTCATACATGTTCCCAGGTTTCTGTGTACTTTGGTCTCTTGTGTCCAGTATGTTTGTATGTGTCTTAATGCTGCCTACATTTTGCTCTCCTGCAGCTGCGTTAGCCAAAGGGATCTCCGAGGTAGAACCCACGGTTATATCTCAAAACGGAGCACCTCCAGGAAAGAAAAGCACCTCAGTCCCACTACCAGAACTGGAGTACCGGGAAAAAGGGAAGGACAGTGCTGCTAAAGAGGGCAAAAAGCAAAATATGATTGGAATCAATAACAACAGTATTATACATGCACTGGACTCCAAACTACAGGAGACGGAGTATATAGAGAACTACGTTGGGGCAAAGAGACTGAATAACGACCTGGCAGGAGAGAGCACACACGCCGATACCAACACACACTCTACTTCTAAAGAGGAAATGGGGGGGACGGGGAAGAACTACAAAAATGCCAGTGGAGGCGGGGGTAACGTTTCCAACTCGTCTCCGCGGAATCACAGCTCTTCAAATGGCAGCGTCCCGTCAGGTTCCTCTACCAACAAGAATGAGAAGAAGCAGAAGGGGGCAGGGAAGGGGCAGAAGGACCTGGTGGAGAACTGCATCCCCAACAACCAGCTGGGCAAGCCGGACGCTCTCATACGGTAAGACACACTGTTAGAAAAACCCTTTCTGCTCCTGCCTGTTCACTTCGACTGTGTGACATGAATGTCATCAGTTTTATTGCATCCGTTCTTACAACACAACTTCAGCAACTCTACATATAATTAGAGTTATTATACAATAATAAAAAACAACTGTGTCTCTACTGGAGTAGTTACGGGAGACATGTTTGCCTTTTTGATGATGCCATCGCCCCCTTTTTTTCCTCCCTGAAAGGCTGGAGCAGGATGTGAAGCGGCTGAAGGCAGAACTTCAGGCCAACAGGCAGTTGGAGTCCGAGCTGCGGAGTCAGCTTTCCTCTCTGAGCAGCCAGGACCGCAGTCTGCGCTCTGAACTGGGCCAGCTCCGCCAGGACAATGAGCTGCTGCAGAACAAGTGCGTACATGTGCAGGGTTGTCATTTCTTGATGGGATGTTGAGGTAGAATGCCGGATAGTGTGTTGGACTGTGTGGTGCCGAAAACCTAAATATATCTACTAATACATTGAACTGGAGTAGGTGTAGCAATTCATTTTCATCCCATCTACGTTTTTTCCTTGATAAAGAGACAGAGTGCATCAAACTGAAAAGGCCCGCCGTAGGGGAAGCAGTCAGTGGCACAATATGCAACCAAAGGGCTGAAGACCTACAAAATGCCTGTAGCTAGCTAAGAAACATCAGATTCCAGCATGTCAAAGGGTCATTTTAGCACCGTGTGTCTCCCAGGGGTGCAATTGACCATTAGAGTCCAGATGAATGATGACGGTAGCTGTTAGCAAGCTAATGGTAGCTGTGTGTTAGAAGGCTGCTGTATTTAGCCACATTCCACTCTAACGCATATATGTTTTATATTTATGTGATTTGCCGTAACTTACCAAGATACAGTCATCCGAAAACTGCCATTTAGGCAAACTGCTTGCTGCACATGTAACGTGTCGGGATCCCATAGTTTCCCCATTATTCCTGATGATGCCTCATTCTTGTCTTCTTGACTGACAGCACTATTGTCAGCTCAGCTCTGAGTCACAGCATGTAACGTCTCCTGAAAAGCTTTAGTACGGATTAAAAAGGTCATTGTGATGAGTCAAATCTATTTAACGTATAACTGTGCTTGTATAGGCCCGTTTGAATGGAGGAGTTTGAAATGGATGAAGGGTTCATGGGGCGGTGACGATCCGGCAGGTGCTAGCAGAGAGTGTAACGTTAGCCAGAGCTCGTAAGATGTCAGTAATATGGCAATATTTCATATGTTATATTTAGTTTCACTGTCAAACTGCATTACAAAAGAACGGCATTCATTCTCTCTATGTATTTATTCGTGTTTCACGATGGGTTTAACCTGAGCCAGGCCATACAACAATAACAATCATCATCTTGTCCAAAGGAACAGTGTTTCTCTTCTTATCCAGCTATGTTGACCATGTTCCCCTCCATACGTCAGGCTCCACAGTGCCGTCCAGGCCAAGCAGAAGGATAAGCAGACCATCTCCCAGCTGGAGAAGAGGCTGAAGGCTGAGCAGGAGGCTCGAGCCCTCGCTGAGAAACAGCTGGCTGAGGAGAGGAAGAGGAAGAAGATGGAGGAGGCAACCGCCGCCAGAGCCGTAGCACTCGCTGCTGCCACCAGGTACTCGTTAGAGGAGCGACCTCGAGGCCGGCTTTGTGTCATCGACATGAACGTTTTACTACCTGAAACAGATCAAATCTGCAAATAGCAATACAGGAAGTTTAAAGTGTTTTTTTCCAACAGGGTGGAGTCGACCGACTCTCTGCGCGGCCGCATCAGAGAGCTGGAGAATGAGTGTAAGAAGCTCAGCATGGACATGAAACTGAAGGAGGAGCAGATTAGAGATCTGGAAGGCAAATGTCAGGTGAGAAGGAGAAGCACCACTCTCTCATCTCATTCCGATAAGATAATACTTTACTTCTAATGAGTGCTCCTCAGAGATAGTAAAATACATTATTGAAATTCTGTGGATGTAACCAGGAGCAAGCTCTTATTAAGGCTACTGCTGAATTCCTAAATACACCAAATGGTGATCACTTTACTAAATATGCACACACATATGCCATGTGAGCTTGAGTAATTGATGTAATTGAATGAATAGACCCCCGTGCCTTCTGATTTGTGGAGCACACTTTTGTATGAAATAAGAAAGCTTCTCTAACCTTTTTGGAGAGCTAATTTGACGAAATAACGGTGTCCCGAGATTCCTGTCTTATGTTTATGATCCTTTTTAATGGCGCTGTAATCATCATCTGTATTACAATCCCGCCAGAGGTGAAGAACTTTTTCAGAATATCAGAATCAGAAACTTTTTTAATCCCACAGGAAAATGGACCGCTGCAATTCCTCCATAAGTTAGGAAGAATGAACTTCATTCATGTACTCATAAATGAAGAACCTATAAACATAGTAATGTGACCAGACCTATACACACATAGTAGTAGTCAAAATACAAATAATGACACCAAATATAAGTTATGTATGTACAACGTATGCGTATAAAAACAACACTATATCATCCATTTGTGTATTTGCTGTTGAGGGAGTAGTCTGTAGAACTGATGTAGTAGTCTGTAGTATTGAGGCAGTAGTCTGTAGTACTGATGTAGTAGTCTGTAGTATTGAGGCAGTAGTCTGTATTATTGAGGCAATAGTCTGTAGTATTGAGGCAGTAGTCTATATTATTGAGGTAGTATTGAGGCAGTAGTCTGTATTATTGAGGCAATAGTATGTAGTATTGAGGCAGTAGTCTATATTATTGAGGTAGTAGTCTGTAGTATTGAGGCAGTAGTCTGTAGTATTGAGGCAGTAGTCTGTATTATTGAGGCAGTAGTCTGTATTATTGAGGCAGTAGTCTGTAGTATTGAGGTAGTAGTCTGTAGTATTCAGGCAGTAGTCTGTAGTATTGAGGTAGTAGTCTGTAGTATTGAGGCAGTGGTCTGTAGGATTGAGGTAGTTGTCTGTAGGATTGAGGCAGTAGTCTCTAGTATTGAGGTAGTAGTCTGTAGTATTGAGTATTGAGGCAGTAGTCTGTAGTATTGAGGCAGTAGTCTGTAGGATTGAGTATTGAGGGAGTAGTCTGTAGTATTGAGGCAGTAGTCTGTATTATTAAGGCAATAGTCTGTAGCATTGAGGCAGTAGTCTATATTATTGAGGTAGTAGTCTGTAGTATTGAGGCAGTAGTCTGTAGTATTGAGGTAGTAGTCTGTAGTATTCAGGCAGTAGTCTGTAGTATTGAGGTAGTAGTCTGTAGTATTGAGGCAGTGATCAGTAGGATTGAGGTAGTTGTCTGTAGGATTGAGGCAGTAGTATCTAGTATTGAGGCAATAGTCTGTAGTATTGAGTATTGAGGCAGTAGTCTGTAGTATTGAGGCAGTAGTCTGTAGTATTGAGGTAGTAGTCTGTGGTATTCAGGCAGTAGTCTCTAGTATTGAGGCCGTAGTCTGTAGTATTGAGGCAGTAGTCTGTAGGATTGAGTATTGAGGCAGTAGTCTGTAGTATTGAGGCAGTAGTCTGTAGTATTGAGGTAGTAGTCTGTAGTATTCAGGCAGTAGTCTCTAGTATTGAGGCAGTAGTCTGTAGTATTGAGGCAGTGGTCTGTAGGATTGAGGTAGTAGTCTGTAGTATTGAGTATTGAGGCAGTAGTCTGTAGGATTGAGTATTGAGGCAATAGTCTGTAGTATTGAGGCAGTAGTCTATATTATTGAGGTAGTAGTCTGTAGTATTGAGGCAGTAGTCTGTAGTATTGAGGTAGTAGTCTGTAGTATTCAGGCAATAGTCTGTAGTATTGAGGTAGTAGTCTGTAGTATTGAGGCAGTGGTCAGTAGGATTGAGGTAGTTGTCTGTAGGATTGAGGTAGTAGTCTCTAGTATTGAGGCAGTAGTCTGTAGTATTGAGTATTGAGGCAGTAGTCTGTAGTATTGAGGCAGTAGTCTGTAGTATTGAGGTAGTAGTCTGTAGTATTCAGGCAGTAGTCTCTAGTATTGAGGCCGTAGTCTGTAGTATTGAGGCAGTAGTCTGTAGTATTGAGTATTGAGGCAGTAGTCTGTAGTATTGAGGCAGTAGTCTGTAGTATTGAGGTAGTGGATAGAGAGTGCACATACTGTAGGTATAAAGTTAGGTACAAATAAAGTAGACAGTTGTACTGTATATGGCACATACATAAGTTAGATAAGTGCACGTAGTAAGTGGGTGGGATGGTTACTAATAGTGCAATGTCACTATTTAGCAGGAGGAGTTGTGTAGTCTGATGGCTACAGGTAGGACTGAGCTCCTGTGGCGTTCTGTAGTGCATCTCACTAGAATGAGTCACTGAAAGTACTCCTCAGAGTTCTCTAACAAATTCATGAGGCTCTGTTTCACTGCTGCATTGGCCTTCTTTGTCAGTTTTGGTTAACAAGCTGCTATCTTTTAAATGTTGTTTTCAGCTCCTTTGCCTTCTGTTTGTAGACTTATACCAACCTAAAAGTCATCAATCCTCCGTTACCCACTCCTTGTGAAAATAGTTCATTGGCCTGACTATTTGCTGCAGACTCGTTGTCTAATCTGGTGTGCCCTTGCTGACGGCGTAACAAACTGGCAAATTGAAGTTTTCTCACAAGGGGAAGTTTGGCTGTGGATTTAATTGGATAGAAGTTTAAACAGGTTTTCAAAGTGACTTTGCGTAATTACATTTCTGTGCATATTCTTTGAGCCACCTGTTAGTGACCCTTGGTGTCAAATATAAATGGTATGTAAATGCTTTTGTAGGGTAACCACCCTTTCGTCTCTTTCCTGATTTAATTCCTCTTTCTGACACCGCCATGCACAGGAGCTGCGGAAGTATAAAGAGAACGAGAAGGACACGGAGGTGTTGATGTCAGCGCTGTCAGCCATGCAGGAGAAGACCCAGCACCTGGAGAACAGCCTGAGTGCTGAGACCAGGATCAAACTGGACCTCTTCTCTGCACTGGGAGATGCCAAGAGGCAGCTGGAGATAGCACAAGGTAGGGAGGAAGTGATTTACTGATGTCACATTCATTTTAGATGTCCCTGCCGTGCAAAGCTCCTGAATCGGTCAAGACTCACTTTTGCTTGCAAGGGATACATTATTTAAAAGGCAGAATATGATGAAGTGTCGCGAATTAATAGTGTGTAAATGTTTCTGAAAATGAGCAGAGGGTTGTTGAACAATAATAGTAACTGACTGGCAAGATGTGCTTCTGATAACTGCACTGATTCTGCACCCCATGTTTTTGTGTCCAAGAGATACATTTTTGGGATATTGGTGCAGTATTAACTAGGCTTTGGCCGGTTTAAACAAGTTCAAACCGGTCTGATACGAAGCCAAAGACCAGACCGACCCGGTGATACCGACCTTTCCCACGAGGCGTTGCACTCGCCATAGAAGAATCTCCGGAGTGAAACATTCCTTTTTAACACAGGAAAGGAGAGTCAAAAATATGCCGCGATCGTACCTTTTTATAAGAAATTTGCTTTGTGACGTAACGCTGCAGCTGTGTCTTTTTACAAAACATCCCGGCTTTGTGGAACCAGAGAGACGAATACGGCGCCGCCGGCCGTGTGACGTATTCAATGAGCGTCAGAAATCCAAATAGACTAGCTCGTGGCTTCTAACAGCTGTGAAAGGTGAACTTTTGCTCGTCTTGCATAATTACACCACTCAACCGCAAGCATTTACATGTTGGCAGCCTCGTTTGAGCAACTAGTGGCTTTTTGCCTTCTTCGGATCGACGTTCTCAGCTCGTTAATTGATCTGGCGGGGTGTCTCCTAGTAACACGTCTTCAAAACGTGGATGTAAACAAACACAAAGTACAATGGGCATCTCCCCTCCCACCTCCACTGAAATGTGATCTGTCTTCCGGCCTCGGCTCGCTGGGCGGCTGCACTTTACGCACCGGCCGACTGGACACTCGCAGATCCGTTTATGAAAAAACACACTAATATTTTAAACACTTATCATTGCTGCTTATTACTAATGCAATACAAGTTGTATTTAGTGCCGTGACGCCGTCGGCACAGGTCGCTGATGTTTTTAATTTTCCAGAAGTGTCATAAGGACAAATGCCGGTTTAGGCCCGTACACCGAACCTGGGTCCTTTTCCATGTTGTTTTCAGACATTTATAATAAGAATCTCAGTCTGTTGAAGGCAGAAATTGAGGAATTTTCCCAAGAAATTTCATTGAAGCCCATTTTGCGGCTGCTTTTCGCAGCATTCTCCCACAATACTGGACCAGTTTAAAAAAATAATTGTCTTCATTATTGTGATAAAATCATAGGAATGGAGGGTCCAGGTTGAAAAAAAGCAACAATTTAACAATCTTTATGCTTTTGGAAACAGAATCCAACCCCCTTTTATCATCATGTACATGTAGGCAATGATCAGTGATCAGGAATTTTTTATGTTGATTTGATGAAGAAGCTCGATTTAGCAGGATAATTTTTTATTTTGCTTAAATTATCAAAAACAAAGCAAATGTACTATATTGATGATTATTGTGACATGAAATGAATGACATACACCATGCTAGGATGTCATGCATGTTGCCCACCCATATGCCCCTGTGTAGGGAGGACTCCCTTTACCCCCCTCCACAGCCAGGATTCCCTTTACCCCCCTCCACAGCCAGGACTCCCTTTACCCCCCTCCACAGCCAGGACTCCCTTTACCCCCCTCCACAGCCAGGACTCCCTTTACCCCCCTCCACAGCCAGGACTCCCTTTACCCCTCTCCACAGCCATCCAGCTATCAGAGATTCAGTTTGCAAGGCCACTTTCAGAACAAACATCCCCCTACTCTTCTTTCAACGCGGTGACATGAACGTCTTCCTTTCCCTCCTCTCCTGCAGGCCAGATCCACCAGAGGGAGCAGGAGATCGCAGAGCTGAAGCAGAAGATAGCGGAGGTGATGGCCGTGATGCCCAGCCTGTCCTACTCTTCAGATGGCAGCAACCTCAGCCCCGTCACCCCGCACTACTCCTCCAAGTTCATGGACAATAGTCCCTCCTCCCTGGACCCCAACGCCTCAGTCTACCAGCCCCTCAAAAAGTGACTCTGATCTCCTCCTTTTTGTCAGACAGAACTTTGTCTCTTTCTTTATTTCAGTGAAGCTCTCAGTTCCGGTTTGGGTTGTTTTTGAGTTCTCCAGGCCCTGACAGTTGTTTTTTTTTGCACTCTGATGTGCTACAGATACACAAACAGTGCACACAACCCCTCCATACATATGTGTATTTGGCTCCTTTTTTTGGTTCTATTCTGAGAACTGTTATTTTTTAGAGGGTTGCGTACAATTTTTGTTGTTGTTGTAGAGTTTTGGGATTTAGCCATTAGACAGCGTGATCTGTTTTTGAAGGGGGAGAAAGGAACACACAAGTTGTTGTCCACCGAAGAGCCGTCGTGCATCGCTTCATGTCAATCTTCTTTTGGTGTCCGTATAACCCTACTCCCCGCCAGACATACTTTCCTCTGGAGTGAACGGACACGCTGACCTTTCATTAAAAAAAACCTCAAAACTGGCTTTTCATGATGAGGCATGTTTTCAGTTCAATTTGAGTCTGAAACTCACCTGTAAAGTAACGCCCAGCGAAAAACACATGGATGTAAAACTATTCATGTTTTGCGACTTAAATCAGTGATTGTTTGTTTTGTAATGTTTCAGTTCAGTTATGAAAATGTAAAAAAAAAAAATAGTGATATTGAACAGAGCGCTGTGTTCTTCAAAATATTCCGATACAATTTGTCCTCTAAATGAATCTCCAGGATGACCAGTTGGTTGATGAAGCAGATGTTGTTCTGTCCTAAAAAAAAAAAAAACTTAACAAAAACATAAACTGCTACTGTTAGATTTGACCTGGCACTGCCAAAATGTTAACATTCACCTGTTTGCTGCAGACACCTCTCCTCTCCCTCCGGACCAAATTAGATCCTGCTAGGCCATAATGTTCACCAGATTTAATGATGTCGAGGTAACTGGTCGTTACCATTATTTGCAGATTTTACAGTGCCTTGCAGTTTCTCTTTTTACGATGAAGAAACCACACACTTTGCAATCCTGGGATCTAAAATCATCAAGCGTCAACGCCCTTTTTCTCTCTCTAGCTCTGATTTTTGTCTGATTTTCATTCAAGAGTTCTCACATTTCGAATCCAGCATTCAAAGGCTAAAATGATTAGGTGTCAGCTCAGACACATTTCATCTTTTTCCACACTATTACAGACTTAAAAAAGGGAAAAAGTAACACTGGACATGTCATTTCATTGTGACGAGTCTTGGTACGCCAAACGCCAACCAAACTGATTGTCTATCATCATGCCCTCCAGTTGGCATTTAGTCGTTTACAACAATGTACATTAAATTACTGAGGAATGTTTGTTTATTTAATTTCAGTTCTCAAGTGCCAAGTGTTGATGTTCGGTTTCCATCCATACTTAGATCGATGTTCGCGTAACGTTTGCAGAAGAGTGCTGTTATAATTTTTTGTCATATTTGGATGGTGATGTGTTTACAAGGTTCTGGGCTGCTCACGGCGTAGCAGCAGGGTCAGTTGGACCGATTGTGTTACTCACACGTTTATTTATTTATTTGACTTTTACTGAGTGGCACTTCCTTGATATTTCCCATCATATTCAGTTGATTTCCTATATTTTCTACCAGGAAGGATTCTGTGAATGTGTTGTGTTGGGGGGGGCCAACCTGGGCAAAAAAGGGGAAAAAAAAGTATTATTTGTGGATCGCTCTGGTGTTGTGAATTCAGTTCTCGAGTTGCTTTTATACGTTTGTGTAGAAGGACAAGAAGGTTTAAAAAAAAAAAAAAAAGTGCTTTGTTTGTTCTTTTCATTGTTCCACCTTGTTTGCTTTCTTTACTCAGAGTGATGGCGGCTGTGTCACACTTTTCACTTTGGCCATCACTATTAAAGAGAGTCTGGCTGGTGGCGATGCAAGCCGTTCAGTCTGTGTATGTGTCGTAATCTGTGGCTCGTTTTCCTTTTTTTACGACAATCTCATGGCAAACAAAACCTTTTAAGATGATGGCAGTGTGGTCCATAATATAAATAAATAAAATAAATTTAATGTCACAGGACGAATTAAAATTTACTTGTGATGGTACAAATTTACATTTATTTGCAAAAGACATTTCTGTTTCTCACTTTATTTTCAATTGTCCTTGATTTATCTGGTTGGCACCTCCCGGACCTGCAAGCCAGCTAGATGAATTTTGTTGACGTCCTCTATCTAAAAATATATTACTCTACCAGTGTTTAAAATCAGAAAAAAAATGTGGCTGCCCTGTGGTTTGGTGGTGCCTTCATATGCTTGTAAATCCCACAGGGAAAGTCACATACAGACAAAACAAACAAAAGCTATATATATATATAGCTGACTTGCATACAGGTTGTCTGTGTTGTTGGGTTTACATAAATGTTAAGTAAATATTTTCAGCTGCCCAGTTCCAGTAAGATAACGCTATATAAGTCCAATTCACAGAATAGTTTGACATCTGTGAATGTGAAGCAAAGAAATACAAACACACAATTAAAATCAGAATAATTATTGTTTATCTACAACTATGCCGTATTAAGTATAATGAATAGCAGACTAAACTCATACACAATAATAATAATAATAATAAAAAACACACAAAATAACATACTGAAAATGTGTTTGTCCTGGTGTTTTCATTGTAGGCTACTGAACTCACGCGATCTCCAATGTCCCATTTTACCCTAAATGCACCATGACTTCTCCGGTGGGCTCGTTCACGTGCGCTGACCTCGTAAATAGCGGTATTTCTGACATCACTGGAAGGCACCACAAGTCCATCCTCCCGTCGGCAGTCCGATCAACAACAGTTCTCCTGGAAGACTCCCAGCGAACTTCACCGACTCTTTCGCCGTTTAACACACCGACATGGATGTCCTCAAGTCGGCCGGGAGAGCGATAATCCGGAGCCCGAGTATGGCGAAACAGTCGTGGACCGCCGGCAGACACAGAAGTAAGACAGTCGTTTATTTGAGAAGGAAAACGTTGAAAGGACGTTGTTAGAAAAACAACCTTTAGCTCGGTTTTCCCGTTTCACCGTGACGAAGTTGACTTTAAGCTCAGATTTAACTTCAGTGTCCGTTATACTTTGAGCTAACAGCATTTACGTAGATTTAACGTTACATTTGTAAGCTAACTTTTATCCACTGTGGTTCAAAAGTGAAACGTAGCAAACTTGTTACGTTAGCGGATGTTTTTCAGCAAAGTCACAAGGATGAAACGTATTTTTAAATTTGCGTAGGTGTCATTTTGTTTGACAACAGGGATTAAAGTGTACTACAGGAACAGATATGTTACTTTAAGAAGTGATTTTTTGGTTTCCGTTTTGTGGAGAGATGAGAAAAAAACATTAACCTATAATTTTCTGGTATTTTAAGTGTTTGCAATGCGGTTTAAATTCCTGGTTCAGGTATTTTCCGGAAAAAAATGTTATCTTGAAACCAGGCGGAATTAAATAGACCCGGCACCAACGACAAAAAAGTGAATCCCTATGGGATACTTTTAATTAAGTTATTTTATTCACCTCAGCACTTTTTGTTGTTGTGTTAATTCCCAGTCTACCAGAACCCCCCTCCGCTTTTCTTTACAGAAGGAACTGCAGAGCCCAGGGTCAGTACTAGAACCTCAGTGATTTTTTTTTGTATCTTGCTAAAGGGCCCTTCAGCAGGTCAGGAGCTTGCCCATGCTGCAACATTAACAAGTAAAAACTCTCACAAGGCATTCTGGTGCCCGTTGTAGTTCTTCAAGTGCCACTTTGTAAAACTAAATCTCACTTGATCCCGGCCGTAAAGTCCTGGGGGGGCTTAGACGGCCTGAAAGGTCTCCCCTGCTGCAACCAAGAGGACTAGCCAGGAATGCCTCGAGTCAGCCAGTGCAAGGCTCCGTTGGCTTGAGTTCAAGCCTGTTTTAAATTCCATCAGAGAGGCCATTATGAAGTGTACGATCATGTGAGAATGTAGGTTGGATTAAATGAATATCCCCATCACTATGTAACACTAGAAGCTCACCTGGAGAAGTAGCACTGCCTCAGGAATGTGAGATGCTCTCTCACATGCAGATGGATATCTTTCATGCATTTCCGTGTTTATGGACGAGGGCCAGACGTTTATGTATTTGCTTCTGTGCAGCTTTATGGAGCAACTTTTTGTTTCTTTTCTTAAGTGAGATCAATTTGACTGATAATCCCCCACCGGTAAATGAGGTTGATAAAGCCTTACAATGTGTCCTGTTTAAATGCCCAACAGTTAACAATCAGACCAGTGTAGCTCTGGCATGCACCGCCTGAGTCGGAGGCACCATCACTATTATTATATAGCAACACAGAATCACAGCATATCTAGGCATTTACCCAACGTTTTGAACCACCCTGTTCTTTAAATGCTGTCAAATGAAGTATGTTTATTCTCACTCAGGTGTTGGCATGATGCATGCTGTACTTTAATTGGACTCTGACTGTTAGTGAAAGTAAATGCATCAGCTGGTGACCCACTTGTTGTAGAAGCAGTGTATTGTGGTATGGATTACCAGGTCTTCTCTAGAATGCAGGGCGCACATTCCTCACCAGCGCTGATCCGTATCGCCCATGCCAGACCTCCACGTCTGATGGGACATTGTCAGGATGAGCCGGCATTTATTTTGGTTGTTTCTTTTTTCGGGGACTTCCTTACACGTGGGATATCAGGTGAATGCAGTTAACTGGGCTGGAGAGAACAGAGCTGTAGCACCTGAAGCATTTCACACAAGTGTTTATCTGCATAGAATGAGTGAGTTTGCATTTAGGAGAAACCTATTCAACCATTAAGAGGACTGCACCGTTTGTTTAAATGGCAAAGCTCCTTACCCTCTTCACTGCTCCCATTGCCCTGGTTTGGTCGCCCTAGACGACCCACACCGGCACCCTGCCAGTGTCCAGGAGCAGCCAGGGGGTGCCTGTCTGCAGCAAAGGGCCTTTCTCTATATGGGGACCTTCTCAAATGTGGTTATGCCAACACGCAGTCATGGTCATGTCTTTGCCAGGAGGGCAACATTTCGAACCCTGATTTTTGAAGTTTGTTATTTCACCTGAGAAGCTCTTCTACTTTTGGTGAGGAATCTGCTTGTTGATGTAACTTTCCCCCCCATTTATTTCCACTGGTACTCTCTTCCAATGGAAACGCATCGTGGTGAAAATGGATCATAACGACACGGACACAACTTTCTCATTAAATCTGATGAAACGCAGTTAAATACCTACTATTGTATAAAACTGACTACTCCATATTTGTGTGCATGAAGACGTAGTCGGCGTATAGCTGGAAATATGCAGTACTTTCTCTACAGTTTCAATGTTCATTGAGCAATTAAATTAACAAAATGAGACAATACTCAATAGTTTTTAATTTCTATCTGTATAGATAGATAGAATAAAGAAAGTCAGACTCTTGATTTGATTGGTTCCCATGGCTGTGAACCAGTTAAATATATCTTTCCATTTTAACTTCAATTGTTATTATATTTCTTTATGCTACAATACAATACAATACCCCCCCAGTGATCAATAAAATATATTCTGAGATTTATGATCTTGGTAAAGGTTCCTGCATGTTGAGTGGGTTGAATGCACCGGCTCTGCAGCTGCCATAATAAGAAGGAAAAGCTGTGGTTTTATTGGTTGATGGATGATCTTTGGTGGACAGACTTTTTTTTTCCAAGCTAAATTGGAACAAATCTCCATTCGGAGGATCAAGTCCGGTGTCATTTGTTAAAATATATGAAAACACCAAATGCACGGCTCCTCTAGCAGTAATCAGAATGCTGTTGAACCAAGTAACTGGTGTGAAGGAAGTAACATTCTGTCACCTAATTGACAGGTTTCCTGTCTGTCTAAGAGCCTCCTAAGTGACCTGGTAAGATGACTCTGTTTAGCCTCTTTGAATTCTGCTCTGTTTATTTGGCCCCTTGACTCCTCAGCCTGATAAGTGAACTTGAGGCTAAATGCCTCTGAAATGTTTGTTTAACTTTGCAGCTGCAGAGACTTGCAGGCCAGAACGTCCTCCCTTTCCATCTCTGCACCAGGAGACACGCGGCCTGGGACGGATCTGGATTATCCGGGTTCAGGGAAGCCTGTTTTGTTGGAGCAGTGTGGATGGAGACCGGCGGAGTGGAAGGAACAAGTTAAATGGTGGCCGGAGTCTTTTGGCTCTGGAGTGGTCCTAAGTTGTAGGGCTGCAGTTGGTGGTTTCCACGGCGATTCTGTGTTTGGTGTAGACACACAACTCAGCCAGGATGTGAATTGCCCGTCAGCACGTTTTGTTATCACAGTGTTCAACAAAGACTCTTTTTTATTTCTTTTTTTATTTCTTTTTTTATTTCTTTGATAGATGAAATGGACACCGCTCCATTAGTGTTGGACCTGATGGAGGACGAAGGATCTGGGCCTATTATTTGATCTGTCTTTGTCTCCTCACACTAACAGACGGCGAGGCCGACTCGTATGGGCAGCTGGTTTTGCTCCCCCTTCACATGTGCATACAGCTGTTTCCTGTCAGGTGTCTCTGACCTTTGACCCTCCACATTCTCTGGCTGCGAGGTGCCTGGTACTGCACCTGCACTGTTACTGTTTTCTCCCAGCGCTCTGACACCATCAGTCCAGAGCGGTGTGAGAGGATCTCACCGAGCCGTTGGAACCTGCTTCAGTCGGCCTTAAAGGGTTTAAATGCGACGGTTTGTTGGTTCAGGATGTTTGCGGTTTCAGAGCCACCACAATGTTTGTTTTGGATCGTGGTTCAACTGCGGTGCTGAGAAATGACACCCAGGTGCCACAAAGTTCCGTTCCTCAGATGGTCCCCATATACCCCCATGGGGGGTTTATGGCTGTTGACGGTATTTTCTGATTCATGGAGTGCTAAAAAGAGATATTCATAATTCCCTCCGTACAAACCTTTGACTGAAATGTGTCAACGAAATGGAGTAAGAATTTAAATCCAATCCTTAATCCAGTGTTCTGTTTTCTGTGTTTGAAAATGAGCACATATCCAATCAGATAATGCAGGACATATGCATTTTCAGAAAACTTAGTAATTGTGTAATCGGCTGGGGAGGTTTCATTGTGCAAGTCTTTTTTCGTCTTTTTTTTCTTCTCCTCTTTTTTATAAACCATATTCACTTGGAGTTTCTACCCTTAAGCTATTTTTAATGGGTGTTTTTCACATAGTGGCATAAATATTTAATTTTGTTTGAAATGTTGTACATTTTTTGGCATGAAAATTATTCTCATGTTTCATAAAAATGAATTCTGCCCCTTAAAAGCATAATCTTTTAGCTGCAGTCCTCTTCCATTCCTGGTGTGTGTGAGCACGTGTCTGTGATGGGTGCGGTATCTCCCAGAGGAGCTGGACGCTGCGAGGATGGATTTCTAGGAATGGGGGGGAATGTTGTTCTGCTCTTGCCTTCCTAACCCCTCTCCCTCCTTCCCTTCCTCCTCTGAGGAAATCTCTGTAAACACAGTCAGAGGGTCAGGGCCGGCCTGATAAGAAGGTCATGCAGATAGCAGCCGTTCCTTCACCAGTTGCAGTGTTTTTCACTCCTCGTTCTTTCCCAGTGAGCGTGTCGGGCGTGTCCTAACTTTGCAGTTCTTTGAACACAAAAGTGGAGACCGCGGCGATGCCCTTTTTTGCGAGAGACGTCTGTGGCCTAATTCCAGATAGATCTGTGATGTTGACAATATGTCAGAGTCCATGTATACTCACCCTACATGTATACAAACTCTTTGCCTTTTTATTGTCAAACCCTATAAGTTGTTTTGGAGTTGAATGATTTACTTTCCATAGACCTCTGACCTAGATGCCCTGTTTTTGCTTCTCCACTTGAGGGAGCGAACGCATGAAATGTCTCCACTTTTAACAGACTATTTACATTTCCTCTGATTTCTGTTTTGCTCCAGCTCTTTGAATGTTATTTATTTTGGAACATGAAGTAGAAGGGGGGGAGGCGGCACATCACATCGTCCGTGAAACTGGAACCCAACAAATATTTCATGTTTTGAACTTGAAGCATGGGTACAACGCAAACATGGTTATCAAACCATTTATTGACCTTTTTTTAAAAGTGGGTTTGTTTTTTGTTTGTTTTTGATTTCTTCTGTAGAGCTCCCAGAGAACTGGACTGACACACGGGAGACCATCGTAGAGGGCATGACCTTTAACCTCCGTCACCTCGGCATGACACTGGTGGACCAGCCCAAGGGAGAGGAGCTGTCAGCTGCTGCAGTAAAGAGGATCGTGGCCACGGTGAGAGCTGGGGATGATGTCATACAGTAGAGCTGCACCAGCCAATCAGTAGCCGACTTAAACTGGCTGATCTATCTCATATTTCAGTTTTTTTTGTTGTTGTTTTTGTTTTCAAATTTACACACGTGATGCACAATTTGGTTTTGTGATGACACCTACAGCGACACACACACACACACACACACACACACACACATGGACGTTATTAGAGAGAAAATCTCGCTATTTGAACCACCAACTTAATCAGACACTTATTATTTTCTGAATGATTGAAAGCTAAGAGTCACAGGTGCAACTGGTGATTAATAGTTCATAGATTAATTGTTTAAAACCAGAAAGAGGGATGAGAGTTCCCATCCTCATCTTAACTTGCAGGTCATTCCAAGACCAAGTAGGAGAGGGTCCTCATCCCTGACTCTGTCCTCATTAAGGGAACCTTAAATCTCAACCAGCTATTAGTTCTAAGATCATGTGTAATTTGAACAGCAGTAAACTTTGAGCAGAGGTATGAGGCAGTTTTCTTAAAATAGCCTTATATATATTAGAGTTTATATTAGAGTAACCTCCGGGTGGTAAGGGGAAAAACCAGCGAGTGTATATAGAGTGCAATGGTGAGTCCTGTAAGCAGAGCCTGTTATGTACCTCAAGGCAGCATGGTAAATGGGATCCAGTTTGGCTAGGGTGGACGGGCAGGCAAATCTATAGAGGGTATCGCCAAGTCAAGCTGTGATAGAAATAAACTGGTGACAAACATTAAGAATAGGATAACATTCAGTATTTTTACACCGACTTGGCGTTGAAATGATTTCTGGTTTTGGGACGGTGATGAGAATAAATGAGTCTGCTGTCAATTATAGTTCTTAGAAAGAAAATCTGAATCGCCAGGTAATAGGAATTACTCCTAACATCTAAATGTACATTACATATTGATTTCTTGCACAAAGCATTTGCATTGTTAGAACTAGGGCTGTTGGAATGAACTTCAGGAATCATATAATCATAAATAATCAAATAGGAAAACATTGTTTTTTATAAACTTGTTTTCTAACGTTATTAAATCTCGCCCACCTGTAGTTAATATTAATAATAGGCTGAATTTGAGCATTATATATTCAAATTAAATTAGTTGATTGAAAAAAATATGGAATGAAATTTGGATAGTATTATAGAGGAAAATTGACAGCTCTAGTTGATCTAACAAAACCTCAACATCCCCAGACATTAGTGACAATGATGTCGAGAAGTTTATTTCAAAATGATGGATTTCTTTAAATGTTTTCACTCCACAGTAGTTTGTACGTTGTGGATTAAGCTGACTTTAAAGCCTTTTGAATGTACTGAGCACACAGCATGCTATTACTGTGAACAGGCTAAAGCCAGTGGCAAGAAGCCTCAGAAGGTTGCGCTGAAGGTCTCCCCTCAGGGAATCGTCCTGTACGACAGCCTGACCAACAAACTCCTGGAAAACGTGTCTATATACAGGTGAGTTCAGAGCAACGGCGTTGCTCAACGCTGGCGTGTGCATACCACATGTGGTACGCTGTGAACTGGCCTTGACTCTGCTGCTCTGGCCTGCAGGATCTCCTACTGCACTGTGGACAAACTGCACGATAAAGTGTTTGCTTACATCGCTCAGAACACCCTGAACGGGACCCTGGAGTGCCACGCCTACCTCTGCTCCAAGAGGAAAGTGGTGAGTACAGAATCAGCAGCTCATGTTTAATGGATGATGAATATAAATTCAAATCCTGTGCAGTTATTTTTAACTTAGTCGGTTTGTTTTGATTTTCCAGACTCCATTAGTTTGAAGGGGCTGTAAAGCTCTCTTCATGGTTGGGTGGGTTTATCTAATCTAGCTTTAGTTTCACTTACCTGAGTTTGTGGCCTCTTGGTCTATTTCACATAAACCTGCGACACCCAGCGTGTCCCAAGTGCTTTGTACTTATTTTCCTGTCGGTAGACCTCTTTTCCTGCAATTGCTGCCAAACAGCCGTGTGTTGCGAGTGCTTTCGGGGTCAGTAAATCCCTCGTTCAGTCTGGAGAGTCCAGTTCTGACTCAGAATGCAGAACAAAATGAAAACGGCCACGAGAAGTCGTCTGTTTGTGGACGATACGGAAACAAATCTGCCTCCTGTGTGTTGACATGGAAAGCGATGGCATGGTCGGTGTTGTATCTCTGTTCATCTTTTCTCTCCACACGTGTGATCATCTATAAACGTGTTTGGTCGGCTTTATTCATTATTTATAAACATGCGCTGCAGTGTGCCCTGAACACGATGGATGTTCTCATTTCCACAACGTGTTTTGCTCTAATGAAACATCCTGCTTCGATCCATATGTGTTGTCATTTTACCTTTTTTAAAACAACATTTTCACTTGGGTCACGTACCGTTTGCTCTCATGCACACAAAGGGAGGCTCTCGCCTGTTAGCAGACCGCTCAGGGATTCTAAGCTTTTTTCAAGAGAATCATTGAATGTGAAAAAGAAGTGACATTCATACAGCCGTAGTGGCTCGGTCCGATCCACCTGGCTGGACGACAAGTGTCTTCCACTTAAATACGCCTGGGGTGTGTGTTATTACAATTTCAACAAATGAAATTAAAATGACTGGGAGAAAGTCCAACCACTGCATCCTCCACCTGTCTAGTCTTAATGGATTAAAACTATTGGCACTACTTTAAATAGTTCCAGGGAAAAGTCTTCACTCTGCACATGATCTATGTCAGGATATAGTGACAGTGAGCAAATACCACAGGAAGTTGTTCCTCTCAAAGAGTCACTGGGGTCGGTAAACACTGCAGCAACGCTCTGTAACAGTGTGTTTGTCTCCCGTTGTCCAGGCTCAGGCGGTGGCTCTGACGGTAGCCCAGGCCTTCACTGTGGCCTTTGAACTCTGGCAAGTGGCCAAAGAAGGTAGATCCTGCATGTTCTAGAAGTTCTGCATCTCCGACACACACGTTTTATCAGCATAGAGGCTGCTTGTGTTTGTACCGAGTCAAGCTCAAGGACGCTGACATCTGCTAACGGTTGCGGTCAACGAGGTTGTGTCCGGCTTGTGTAACGACTCTTCTCTGTTCTAGAAAAAGGGAAAAGGGCGAAGTCTGGTTCAGCTGGAGAGGCCAGCAGTAGTTCCCATTCAGAGAGATCCAACAGCCTGGGGAGCCTGAAAGGGACCGGTAACATCCCCTTTTAATTCATTTATTTATCACTATAATGATACAAACGTAATTACAGCACAATTTAAAATAAAGTGAAATATCAAGGTGCTTCCCTCAAGCTAAAGTACAGCATTATAATAATAATAATTGTCCCATTATTGAATGAACATCTATAATAATTTATGAAACCACCAATTTATGGGGCCAATGTGACAAAATGGACATTATTTGAAGATTTAAAAACACACATTGAATACTTGCACACAATCAGATGAGTCACACACAACCATCAAAACACCAGACTGCTTGTGTGTAACACAACAACTTCCCTCCTCTCACATAGATGTTGCCACAGACAATCTGTTGGACTTTGAGGACAGTGTGAATGCAGCAGCGGAGACCAATGGGAATGTAGAGGAGGGTCAGCTGGATAATCACAGGCCCCCCGGGACCAACAATAACCCTGCCTGGGTAAGATCCTCCTCCTGTTGCAGCTATGGACTAGTGAGGCGTCTTTCCTCGGTTCTCTTAAAAACATGTCTTCATATCCATTTCTATTTGAACATTTGGATCTCCAGTGTGCTACATTTCAAATTGATTTCTCTTGAAATATCTTTTAAAAAAGTAATGGCTTTTCCCCCAAATCAAAAATGCATATTTTTCCTCTTACCCGTGCGTTTTACCAATCTAGATTGTTTTGGTGTTTCCTTGTGGAGTAGATGTCTGCCTTCTCTCCAATATCATGGCAAAATATGGTCCAAAGTAAATGCATTAGAGAACCTCAACAATAGCGTCTCTTTCCCGATGACTCAAGAAAAGCTGCAGACGTTGTAGCCCATTCATGTACTATACGTTCCTACATGAAACTGCTATGTTATTAAGTTATAAATATGCCATGATCATATCCCTGACCAGGGATCTAAAAAGGGTTAAAGAGGCTGTAGTTATGGGAAACACCTGTCTATACAACATTCAGTGGGTGAATATGAAGCCATGACTCTTCTCTCTTTCCAGGAAATGGAAGATGGTTTGGATGAAGCCTTCTCCAGGTGAGATATGTCTTAATATTGTTCTTTGTACATTTAAAAATAATCCCCGTTGATTCTCTCTGCTGCTTGTATAAATACCCATTCCTCTGCCTGCCGGTCACTCTCCCACTGCCTGGCTTTACAGCGCCACTTACTTATGATTTCTGTGTACTGCACAACACAAAATACCTCCTGATTTTTATATGACAAATAATTTGCTAGCAGAACCTTTTTAAAACTGAATCTATTGTGTGTTTGTGTCTCCAGCTGTGCTCTGGATAGCTATGGTTCATGTGCAGGTAAAGTGGAGTTACCAGCCTTACGTAGCGTAGTAGTCCTTCTTACTAACCCGACTGTAACCATTCCATTCTGTCACCACCAAACCCAACACCCCACCAGTAGCTTCCTGTGGCCTGCATCTCCTCCAACATGGATGAGTTGTGGACTGCGTTCAGACATGAAAGCTGATCGTCCCATCTCGTATCAGCAGAGATCTTCTTGATGGTCTTGAGCTGAATGGGTGTGACTTCACTGGCTTTGTTGTCTTGCTTCGGGTCGGCGGTGTGAAGGCGGAGCAGTGGGTCACTCCAGCCTCCTGCTTCAAGTGAACCGAATGTCTGGAAGTAATCCCGTTGAGCTCCGCGCAGACTTTGCATACATTACTGTCCCGGAGAGAAAAGGCAGTTTGCAGCCAAAGGGATCTTAATTAGGAGAGATTGAGGCTTTAGTTCCACAAACATGTCTGTGAGGCTGAGCTGCTGTTGAGGCAGCATTAAAAAAAAAAAAAATCACTACTTGATTTCAACTTTAAAGAGAGAAACTGAAAAAGTACTTGTGTTGGGAATCCAAGAGTCCAAGTGGCTGTTCACTGGAACGCTCGTTAAGCAGCTTTGTGAACTTTTTCTCACTTCCTGGCAGCTCTTACTCTGGGACATGTTAGTGTTGAAATGCTCACTATGAACAGACTCCTGCTCCTGTTTACTACGTGGCAAAAAACAAACCGATGTTGTTTTAATGCATTTCAGTCTTTTCTGGAGAAGGGTGTGATTTTCTCTGGAAGATTCTGCTCAGTGGAACACATTTCGTCTTCATTATATCATGACTGTATGCATTCTGCTTTCTTAAAGGAGAAGGTTGGCGTTATCTGGTGGTTTTCTTAGCCAACAAAATCCAACTGATGAGTTTTTCAGTTCATCTTTTCTTTCACTAGCACGGACATGGGGCATAGGGGCTGCGATTACTGAGATTATTAGAAAGGATGGACATGAATGCGTCTGCCAGAATCTCTGAAGGGGTGGACTTTCTCCTCTGGTGCTGTGGGAAGCTTCCCAACGAGGGGCGTCACCACCTAGACTCCATCAGATGGAGCAGAAGAACCGATAGCATTGTGAAGGAGCGTTAGCAGCAGAGCAGGTGTGACACGGAGACGTCAGGCTGGTGAAACCTGACCTCTGAACATTTCTATTTCAAAGACATAGTGAAGTATTGAGAGATGGACTAACTCTTCTTGGCTTTGCTGACAAATAGAACAAAACATTTAATTATATATCCTTTTTTTAAAAAGGTTGAACTTTTTAGTTTTTTGAAGTGGAACAGAGCTGCTTGTTCAGTGTGTCCTTCATCTCTTTCAGACTGGCAGTGTCGCGTACTAACCCCCAGGTCCTGGACATTGGGCTGACGCCCCAAGACTGGCTCGCTGACCCCGACTGGGACACCGCCAACGGAAACTCTCCCGGCGGTCTGGGTCTGTGCGGAGACGATATGTTCGGCTTCTGACCACCGAAGGGAGGAGGGGCGTCTTCCTGTGAATTAACGAGGTGTCACTGTGTATTCAAGACGCGGCTTCAGTGAGTCCGTAAGGGAAGAATAACGTCGTTGGCCTCCTCGCCTCGTCGTCGCACACTTCACTTGGACAATTGTTCCCTTCCTGGTGGAACGGTGAAGGCTGCGGCTCCTGCACACCAAAGCAATAACACATAAGAGCATCCGTCCCGTCAGCACACCCACACATCCTCAGTCACCAGCCGGCTCACGTTGTCTGCTTCTATCTCCAGTAGGTTTGCCATCTTAATCAGTGTTCTTTTGTATATGTTTGGAGTTATAATAAAATAATTTTTTATGGATGAAGAGTAGGATGTAATTCTCCCTGATGTACAGATGTATGTGTGTAACAGGCCTTAATAACAGCAGGACAATCAGCCGTGCTGTATCTGTAGGTTTCAATGGCAGGATTTGGCCCGTGGCCACCTCGGATGGAAACCCAAGATTGTTTTTTGTCTAAAAACCTTTTTGTTTTTTGTAGCAGTGGCTCCTTCAAGATGTGTTAACAGGCGGTACTTTGTCACTGCAGTGTGACGGCGCCGTCTTGACCGGAGCCCAGATGTGTTCGAGGTTATCAGATTTATTGTGACCATTTCATGTATGTTTTATAACCTTTGCATTGTAAAGAATTAAAATATATTCATGAGTAAGAAATCTACTCTTCTGTAGTATAATAAGTTATTAACAAAACAGTGACTTCATTCACATACTGGCATGTGGGTCAAAGTTCATTGACAGTTTTACCACAAGGTCGGTTTAGTGGTTGTGCTGGAGCTTTTCAAACCGCCAAGGCTCAAAATGGATGAGATGCACCTCCAAGTCCTATTTAACGTTGCATCAAAAAATAAATTGCAATGGATTAAAATGTGTCACACAGATCATTTAAAATAAAACATGGCAGAAAATGTAAACAAAATGAGCAACGGACGACAACTTCAGCATTAATTCAAGGTAAAAACAAAAATCCTAAGAGATGCGTATCGAACAGAGGTGTCAAAAGTAGACCTTCACTACTCCAGTACAAGTACAGATACTAGGTGAAAAGTAGAAGTACTGATTCATCTTCTTTACTCAAGGAGAAGTACTGAAATATACTGAAAATATCTCTATGAAGGACATTCCTACTGGCTGTATTTTTGGAACTGAATCTCTCGTCATATTAATAAGAAAGAAAAATCACTAATTCCCCTCCAATGCATTAAAGTTAAAGTTAAATGTCAGGAGTAGAAAATACAGATATGTTATAAAATGTAGGAAGTAAATGTAAAACGTGAGAAAGTAAATACTAAAGTAAAGTACAGATATCTCTAAATCCTACTTAAGTCCAGCCCTGTCTTACCTCCCACGTCTGTATGGGTGTTGATGGGAAGGAAGGCTGCCTCTCCTCAGGCAGCAGTTTGAGTGTAGCGGGAGGGACGGTTCACTAAACCATTCGGAGCCTTGTAAACTAGTCACAAATAAAATATTCTAAAACAAAAGGTCATACAACTTCACATGAGGCTGGAGTCGGTGCCTCTCCCTTCATGAAGACGAACCCCACCTGCTGTCTGAAGCCTGCGTCTGCACCTCTGTGGCCGACTGTCTCCATCGTCTCCACTGTGTCGTCCCACTGCCAGGGTTACTGTGTGTCTAGTGTGTGAACAGACCGACAGCAACCTCTGACAAAGCTCTATACTTGTTCTAGGGTCCTATCTCTGTCATACCTCCATGTTTGTGTCTCCAGGGGGACAACAGGACAATGTAGTCCAACTCTTGGGTCTGAAACGTGAAGCCCATGCTGAAGTGCCACGATCTTATTTTCTCAGTAAACTTTGTAAACATGAGTTTATGGTCTCAATTGGTTTAAAAGTCCGACCCGTTCATCAGTAAAATAGTTCAATCAATTACACAGAAGTCTGGGCCAAAACAACCGACAAAGCAACCACAGCAACACCCAGGCGGCAAACTCTGGGTCTGAAAAGTGAAGCCAAAGCAAGCGCCTTAAACTTGCATTCTTTTTAAGGCCAGCAGGGGGCTGCAAAAATAGAAGTCTGATTGTATAGAAGTCTATGAGAAAATGGTCCTGCTTCCTACCTCTTGATGTATTAGTAAACATTGTAAACATGAGTTTATGGTCTCAATCTCTAGTTTCAAGTCTTCTTCAATCCAGCATGATGTTCATTTAGTACATTATGGTCCATTTAGAGTCCACCAGACCAGAAAGCAGGGGATGCTTTAGGGGGCGAGGCTACCTGCTGATTGACAGGTTGCTACCACAGCGTTGTCCAGTCTGGGACTTTGTGTTTTCATCTTACAGCTTTAACCCTTTTAAAGAGTTTTCACTCCATGATAGTGAGCTGTAACCTT
The DNA here is from genome assembly GCF_963514095.1 of Eutrigla gurnardus. Taxonomy (NCBI): domain Eukaryota; kingdom Metazoa; phylum Chordata; class Actinopteri; order Perciformes; family Triglidae; genus Eutrigla; species Eutrigla gurnardus. The sequence goes on from NC_139928.1 coordinate 2,862,418, forward strand.
GTTGCACACCTAAAAATCTCTTCTTCAGCTTCCACTCGTACACTATACTACTGTATATAGTACTGTATATAGCTATACATAGTCAATGAATGGGAGACTGATTTTCTTCTTATACCCAAATGAGTTCATATAACTTGATAAAATGGAAAAAAAAGGACTATGGTAATGTTCTCAGTTGTGAAACAGAAAAAGTACCTCTATACTTTAAAATGTCCCTTGGGTGCTCTCAGTGTTGTCTACCTTCCCCAAGTCATTATCTATGGAGCCGTTTCAGAATTTATTCCTGGTGACACTGCACATTTAAACTTGTATCACTGATTTTTTTGTGGGGGAAGCAAGTACTCATATTTTTGGACCATAAAAGTTCTATTTATGAGGGTGCAGTTCGTTTTTACCAGCAGCAGGGGGCAGCCATGCACTATCTAATGAAGTGAACACAGTACAGTGTTTGAGTAGTAGCTGTATCTGATGATGCTGATCACATCTTCACCTCTGGATAGCCGATGGAGAGTCATTTGTTCTCTCCACTGGCGGGCGATGGTGTTGTAATGTCTGACTGTGTAAATAAGCACATCCTCTGTATTCTAAGTGACTGTACGGCGACAATAACATTTCATGAGGAGGAAAAACCAAAAGGATTCCTTTGTGACCGACTGATCTATAAGCCACCAGCGAGACGACGTGATGGCAGGTTTCCTCATCACTTCCTCCCTCACACACATGTTCCATGTTCTGTATTCCAGCCCTGTGTCTGTCAACACTCTGGAGGGCTGGAAGGCATGCACTTCTCCCCCTTCCTCTAACAGGCTCTGCCTCAGTGAAGCAGGGACTTTTTTTTTTACACAATTCATGCCGACATTACTTTACCACTTGCATTATTTAACAGTCTCTCCTCAAATGGAGCTCCAGGTCTCTCCCACTCTTTGGAAGTTTGATGAAAGCAAGGCAAGACCCAGCCAGGAGAAAGTGTGCTCTCAGTGGGAGGCAGGGACCGCTCTACATGTCTCACTGTGATAGACTGGTTACCTGTCTGTCTCTACATGTCTCACTGTGATAGACTGGTTACCTGTCTGTCTCTACATGTCTCACTGTGATAGACTGGTTACCTGACTGTCTCTACATGTCTCACTGTGATAGACTGGTTACCTGTCTGTCTCTACATGTCTCCCTGTGATAGACTGGTGACCTGTCTGTCTCTACATGTCTCACTGTGATAGACTGGTGACCTGTCTGTCTCTACATGTCTCTCTGTGATAGACTGGTTACCTGTCTGTCTCTACATGTCTCACTGTGATAGACTGGTTACCTGTCTGTCTCTACATGTCTCCCTGTGATATACTGGTTACCTGTCTGTCTCTACATGTCTCACTGTGATAGACTGGTTACCTGACTGTCTCTACATGTCTCACTGTGATAGACTGGTTACCTGTCTGTCTCTACATGTCTCCCTGTGATAGGCTGGTGACCTGTCTGTCTCTACATGTCTCACTGTGATAGACTGGTGACCTGTCTGTCTCTACATGTCTCTCTGTGATAGACTGGTTACCTGTCTGTCTCTACATGTCTCACTGTGATAGACTGGTTACCTGTCTGTCTCTACATGTCTCCCTGTGATAGACTGGTTACCTGGCTGTCTCTACATGTCAGCCCTGTGATAGACTGGTTACCTGTCTGTCTCTACATGTCTCCCTGTGATAGACTGGTGACCTGTCTGTCTCTAGATGTCAGCCCTGTGATAGACTGGTTACCTGTCTGTCTCTACATGTCAGCCCTGTGATAGACTGGTGACCTGTCTGTCTACATGTCTCCCTGTGATAGACTGGTGACCTGTCTGTCTCAACATGTCTCCCTGTAAAAGACTGGTTACCTGTCTGTCTCTACATGTCTCCCTGTGATAGACTGGTTACCTGTCTGTCTCTACATGTCTCCCTGTGATAGACTGGTGACCTGTCTGTCTCTACATGTCTCCCTGTAAAATACTGGTTACCTGTCTGTCTCAACATGTCTCCCTGTGATAGACTGGGTACCTGTCTGTCTCTACATGTCTCCCTGTGATAGACTGGTTACCTGTCTGTCTCTACATTCCTTGTGATAGACTGGTTACCTGTCTGTCTCTACATGTCTCCCTGTGATAGACTGGTTACCTGTCTGTCTCTACATGTCAGCCCTGTGATAGACTGGTTACCTGTCTGTCTCTACATGTCTCCCTGTGATAGACTGGTGACCTGTCTGTCTACATGTCTCCCTGTGATAGACTGGTTACCTGTCTGTCTCTACATGTCTCCCTGTGATAGACTGGTTACCTGTCTGTCTCTACATGTCTCCCTGTGATAGACTGGTTACCTGTCTGTCTCTACATGTCAGCCCTGTGATAGACTGGTTACCTGTCTGTCTCTACATGTCGGCCCTGTTGGTGCGTGTACAACGCGAGGCTCAGCGTCTCTCCAGTTTCTGCAAATTAACAGTGATTGGCCTAGTTATTGCAAGTCTGTTCACTCAGAACAGTCTTGCACATACTGCATACAGCCGCCAGGAACTTTTGGATCTGAGAACGAACTTTCCTGGCAACTTTTTCGGCGATCTACGGCTCATCCCAGAGATCGAAAGAACAGCGGATCCCACCGACTCAGCCCTGCCGACCGGAAGGGCTCGCAGGCGGCGTCGAGACCGTAAACAAAGGCGAGGAGCCCGAGGAGGGCTAAAGGCTAAGCTAAAGCTAACTCCTCACCGGCTTTCTCTACCTAGCATCTTCCTCGCCAATGTTCGGTCCCTGGTGAATAAAATGGATGAGCTACGACTGCGGATCACCACAAGCAAACGGATTATGGACTGCAACGTCATGATTTTAACAGAAACATGGCTCAACAGCGGCGTTCCGGACAGCGCTATTCAGCTTCCCGGGCGGCAGACTTTCCGGGCAGACAGATCAACAGATGACTCCGGTAAGTCCAGAGGAGGAGGTCTGTGCATCTACGTGAACGAAGCATGGTGCACGGACACTACTATTACCGAGAGTCATTGCTCCGCTAACCTGGAATACATCATGGTTAAGTGTAGACCGTTCTATCTGCCCAGAGAATTTACATCTACTGTTGTGACTGCAGCCTACATCCCCCCTGATGCTAATGCTAAGCTAGCTATGAAGGACCTTCATACAGCCATTAGCAAACAACAGACTTTACACCCGGAAGCTGCCTTCATTATTGCGGGTGATTTCAATCACTCCAACTTAAAGACAGTACTCCCCAAATTCCACCAACATGTCTCCTGCCCCACAAGAGGTAACAAGACTTTGGATCATGTTTACACCAACATGACTAATGCTTACAAAGCAGTCCCCCTCCCCCATCTTGGACAGTCTGACCACCTCTCATTGTTCCTGTTCCCCAAGTACACCCCCCTCATCAAACGCATCAAACCCACAGTGAGGACAGTCAAGGTGTGGCCTGTGGAAGCTGACTCTCTGCTCCAACACCAGTTTGAAAACACTGACTGGAGTGAGTTTGCCACCAAGGCTACCCGAGACTCCCATACAGACATCAACTCTTACGCCTCCTCAGTTATGGACTTTATCAACTCCACCATCAACAGCATCACCACCCTCAAACAGATCACAACATTCCCGAATCAGAAGCCGTGGATGAATAAAGAGGTCCGCCTTCTGCTGAAGGCACGCGACACCGCTTTCAGATCAGGTGACGCACAGGCCTACAGCTCATCCAGGGCTGACCTGAAGAGGGGCATCAGGAAGGCCAAGCACGGCTACAAGCTGAGGCTCGAGGAACACTTCAAGTGCAACTCTGACCCCCGACGCATGTGGCAAGGCATCCAGGCCATCACGGATTACAAAACCACCAACTCCAGCCCCCCTACCAGTGACGCCTCCCTCCCTGAAGAGCTCAACAGCTTCTATGCTCGATTCGACAGGGACAACCAGGAGGTTGCCATCAAGGCTGTGCTCCCTGCGGACCACCAGCCCCTCATCCTCTCCTCCTCTGATGTGTGTGCTGCACTGAGCCGGATTAATGCACGAAAGGCTGCAGGTCCCGATGGCATACCAGGACGTGTGCTCAGGGCCTGTGCTGGACAGCTGACCGGAGTCATGACCAACATCTTCAACATGTCTCTAGCCCAAGCAGCTGTCCCCTCGTGTTTCAAGACCACCTCCATCGTGCCGGTGCCTAAACACTCCACTGCAGCGAGTCTCAACGACTACCGCCCTGTTGCACTCACCCCCATCATCATGAAGTGCTTCGAGCGGCTGGTCCTGGCCCAGCTCAAATCCTGCCTCCCCCCCACACTGGACCCCCTCCAATTCGCCTACCGCCATAACAGGAGCACGGAGGATGCCATTTCCACGGCTCTACATCTCGCCCTTTCCCACCTGGACAATAATAACTCCTACGTTAGAATGCTGTTCATCGACTTCAGTTCAGCATTCAACACCATCATCCCCTCCAAACTGGTGTCCAAGCTCTGCGACCTGGGAATCAACACCTCCCTGTGCAACTGGATACTAGACTTTCTGACCAACAGACCCCAGTCTGTTAAACTAAACGGCCACATCTCCTCAACCCTCACCCTGAACACTGGCGTTCCACAGGGCTGTGTGCTGAGCCCCCTCCTCTACTCCCTCTTCACCTTCGACTGCACACCTGTACATGGCTCTAACTCCATCATCAAGTTTGCAGACGACACAACGGTGATTGGCCTCATCCACAACAACGACGAGGCGGACTACAGGGAGGAGGTCCAGCACCTAGCGGCGTGGTGCGCCGACAACAACCTGGCCCTCAACACCAAGAAGACCAAAGAGATCATTGTGGACTACAGGAAGACTAAACCGGACACGCACACTCCAGTCCGCATCAACGGGACGGAGGTGGAGCGTGTCTCCAGCTTTAAATTCCTGGGTGTCCACATCTCCGAGGATCTTACTTGGAACCTCAACACTTCCACTCTGGTCAAGAAGGCTCACCAGCGTCTGTTCTTCCTGAGGAGACTGAAGAAGATCAACCTGTCTCCCCAGATCCTGGTGAACTTCTACCGTTGCACCATCGAGAGCATCCTCACCAACTGCATCTCAGTGTGGTACGGTAACTGCTCTGTTGCGGACCGGAAATCGCTGCAGAGGGTGGTGAAAACTGCCCAACGCATCACCGGTTCTTCACTCCCCACCATAGACAATATCCAGTGCAAGCGACGCCTGCGGAAGGCTCATTGCATCACCAAGGACACTTCCCACCCCAACCACAGACTCTTTACCCTCCTCCCCTCCGGCAGGCGCTTCAGGTCTCTCCGTTCCCGGACCAGCAGGTTCAGGAACAGCTTCTTCCCTGCTGCTATCACACTGTTGAACTCTAAACCACGGTGATAGCAGGACTCACTCCACCCATAGCACCCCTATTTATTTAGCTATTTATTCTGACCATAATGTACATTCTTGTTCACTGGAAATCATATTCATATTAGTATACTCTTAAAGTGTTTTCCATTTATTAGTGTATTCATACTGCCTTAACTTAATAAATGTATATATAGTGTATAATACTGACATAGTATATTCATATGTAAATAGTGTAATCATACTCACCCAGCGTACTTAGTGTTATAGTGTATTTTTCATACTGTTTTCTGCCATATTGCACTCGCACTCATCTAGTGCACCTCCCATACTTGTTCCTAAACTGTATATTTGCACATACTTGTACATACCCCACTGCAATACTCTTATTCTTATTTTTACAGTGTACATTTGCACATACTCTGCACTTTACTGCTGTTTTGCACTTCTGGATGGATGCACTGCATTTCGTTGTCTCTGTACTTGTACACTGCACAATGACAATAAAGTTGAATCTCATCTCATCTCATCTCATGAGTGGCGGAGGCATCGGTGCACTGCCAGCTGAAGACCTTTCTGCCGCATGGACGTGGTAGAGATGGTTGCGGCTCGATCATCTGGCTGTGGTGGTTGGAAGGCAGCCTCTCTGGTCATCAGCTACGGTGGGAGACAGGGTCAGGTGGTCACCAGCCCATCCTCCTGGAGGGGACCCGGATCCGGAGTCTGGAGTGGAACTGAAGCTTGGAGGGGAGCCTGAGGTGAGGCGTCGTCAGCCAAGTTGTGAGTCGAGGCCACTCGAGGATCTGAAGTCCATGGATCTGCAGTCGCCCTGCCGCTCGGCCGATCGAGGGCTGGGTCGGGAGAGTCACAATCCATTGGAGCTAACAACCCCTGAGAGCCGGCGCCGGAGCATGGATGGATGGATGGATGGATGGATGGATGGATGGATGGAGGGATGGATGGAATACCCCAAACATCAGCCCTGCAGCAGTAATCAGGCAAACATACAGGCATACAGCGGTTATGCACAAAAACAACTCCCCCCCCCACTATTTGCTCACTGCTATTGTTTGTTCAAGCGTGTAAACATTTAAGCAAACTAATCCGTCGCAGACGATTAATCTACACCGGCTGCAAATCGATTCCATTGTCAATTCACGTATCTCATGAATCTTGCCCATAACATAGCCCGCCAGCGCAGACGAGAATGTATTGGAGAAATGGTGGCATTCATTTTACATTGTTTCTCCATCTAGATATTCCGATAACAGCAGTGATACAAGCAACTAGAGCGAGGGGATTAGAAAGACTGCAAAGAAGGCAATTCAGCTGAGGTTAGAATGGTTTGTGTATGTGTGTGTGTGTGTGGGTGTGTTAGGGGTTGTTATATTGGTGCACGGCGGCTGCTGATCCAGCCTCATAAACCAGTCTTGAGTCTGAAGGCCTGGGCCACATCCATTGCAATCCAGCCTTGTCACGACCCGTATGCTGGAGGGCTCCGGCCGCTCACACCCTTCATTAGCATTCACACCTGCAGGTCTGGAAAGTGAAGCCACTGCTAAAGTGAGTGTGAGGGTTAGGCTGAGGGTGAGTGTGAGGGTGATTGTGAGGGTGATTGTGAGGATGAGTGTGAGGGTGAGGATGAGTGTGAGAATGAATGTGAGGGTGAGTGTGAGGGTGAGGATGAGTGTGAGAATGAATGTGAAGGTGAGTGTGAGTGTGAATGTGAGGGTGAGTGTGAAGGTGAGTGTGAGGGTGAGGGTGAATGTGAGGGTGAGTGTGAATGTGAGGGTGACTGTGAAGGTGAGTGTGAGGGTGAGTGTGAATGTGAGGGTGAGTGTGAATTTGAGGGTGAGTGTGAAGGTGAGTGTGAGGGTGAGTGTGAATGTGAGGGTGACTGTGAAGGTGAGTGTGAGGGTGAGTGTGAATGTGAGGGTGAGTGTGAATTTGAGGGTGAGTGTGAAGGTGAGTGTGAGGGTGAGTGTGAATGTGAGGGTGAGTGTGAATTTGAGGGTGAGTGTGAGGGTGAGTGTGAGTGTGAGTGTGAGGGTGAGTGTGAGGGTGAGTGTGAATTTGAGGGTGAGTGTGAGGGTGAGTTTGAATTTGAGGGTGCGTGTGAGGGTGAGTTTGAATTTGAGGGTGCGTGTGCAGGTGAGTATGAGGTTGAGTGTGAATGTGAGGGTGGGTGTGAAGGTCAGTGTGAGGGTGAGTGTGAATGTGAGAGTGAGTGTGAATTTGAGGGCGAGTGTGAAGGTGAGTGTGAGGGTGAGTGTGAATGTGAGGGTGAGTGTGAGGGTTAATGTGAGGATGAGTGTGAGGGTGAATGTGAATGTGAGGGTGAGTGTGAGGGTGAGTGTGAGTGTAAGGTAAATACATCACCATATTGCAGAAGGATCTGCTCCTCTTTGATCCGCGTTCTCGGCTGTGTGATCAGGATCCCTTTTCTGTCTGAACCTTCAGCCCAGTTTGACGTCCTGAGCCCTCTGGACCAGGTTTTCATGAAGGGCACCTTCTCATCCCTCAACCCTGAGCAGACGCCATCACAGGTACGACAGCCTCCACTGTGCCTCACCGCTGGGATGCTATTGCACACAGGTGATGAGCTGCTGATTCCCGGCAGACATGAGGTCAAACAGTTCCATCGCGGCTCGATCAGCGTCTAACAATCCTCACGTTGTTCTCCTTTCTTTCACAATCCTGTCTGTGATTTTGCTCTGATATGTATCGTGAGCTGCAGGAGCGTTTATAGACTATATGTTATTAACTCTGGGTCTTTCATAATCATTTCTAATCAGCTTTATTGACCACAGGTGGGCTCCAATCAAGGTGGAGAAACACGATGCTTGGGAGGCAACTGAGCTCAATTTCAATTAGTAAAGGATCACTTAAGTAAATGTAATGTTTTACTTTGATGGTTTTAATTTGAAAAACATTTATTCGTTAAAGAAGTTCACTCTGTTATCATTGGGGAAATTTCAACATAAGGCTGCAAAATGACAAAATGTGACTCAAATCAATACAAATGTACAAGGCCATTTTTAGATACTTGTACTTGTACTTGAGTATTTCCATTTTACACTTTAAACGCAAATGTACTTTCCCCTCCAAAACATTTCTCCAACAACTATTGTTATTGCAGACAAAGATTCTACAAACAAAACACCTGCAACAGATTACTGTGTATTAGCCTTTGACCTGCCACATTATAATATAAGACAAAAGCATACTAATAAATAAATATTTAAAATGATTAATAAAGCGTTGAATCATGACACTGATAGGAGCAGTTCTATTTCGCTGAAAATACTGCACTGTATTCAAACTTCAATATACAATTCAATTGAATGATTGTTTACTCAGCTATTGTTGCCAAGGTGATGAATAAACTTTGATCCACATCTTTTAAGCCAATGTGGACAAAAAGTCCTTCAAGTGATAACGTGGGGAAACTCCACTTGCTGATGATCATGTACTATGACTGAAAGCCCCAGAATGAGCACCAAATGAGCTGGTGGTGTGATTATTTGAACTAATATTCCATTTACATTAATGTAAAATCAAGACAAAATATTGACATTGTTGTGGATTAATCTTCTGTTGATCCACTTATCAATGAATCATTTTAGCTTTGGCCTCGATGCTTTTAATATTTGAACTGAACTGATCAAATGTACAGTAAACACCAAGGCACATAAATGGTGCATTGAAAATATTTTATTTCTTTCCTGTGTTAATACATAATTAGACATTTATATTTTCATAGAAATAGCATATATACCATGGGTGTGAACAATAGCAGAGTCATGCTAGCCCTCATGAACAGGTTTTATCCCATGAACATCAAAATGGTTCAAACACAGACGTCATGATTGTACATAAAACACCGACTCCATTATTCTGCTGTAAATCCATGCGTCTTGGTTATTTGCTTCAACATTAAGTACAAATATACGCCATAAGTAAACGGCCCTATTCTTGACTATGTGTAGGACCTTGGGGAGGGGGAGGGGGGGTACTCCAGGTTCTCAACAGTCACTCATCCAGGCATGTATACGGAACAGGCAAACCAGGGTGAATGGGGAGGACTTCAGCCGTTTCAGCAGTCTTCCATTGGCACATGATGATTCGGGGAGCAGGAGTTTGGTTTAAGGCTGGGGGGGTTCATGAGAAGCTCATTGTGTTGCAGTGGGACACATTGCACTCTCAATTCTTACATTACGTTTCATAACTTGTATCACACGCATAATGAATGTAAGAAAAAATTCACATTTGCTTCAGTGATGAGCCTCGACGTGCACATTTTGACTCACTTTATGTCCAGGTGGAGGTTTAACACTCCTCAACCAACCCTCTCTCTCTCTCTGTGTCCGTCACTTTCAATTGTATTCCTCCTGATTCTCTGACTCATCTTCCCTTCTCTCTCTGTCTTTGAGTCTCCGTCTCAGCCTCAGGCTCCACATTCGCACACACCTCATTGGATGTTCACCTTGAGCAGCTGTCGAGTCGCCTCCTGCTGCCTCCGATAGACAAAGACGGAGCTGTCTGCCCACCCCCCATGTGACCGTTTGGCCCGCAGCCAGCTGGAGAATGGACTTTGCACAAGTGAGAAAAAGTGTGTGTGCACTTCTATAATATTGCAGTTATTAAGCACGTCCGTGATTGTAACGGTTTAGAGAAGTTTACCTCGTCACGTGTGTGGCAACGCCATGCTTGTTTGACGAATCGCAAAAGAGAGAACAAAGTTTGAGCGCTGTCCGAGGAGGAGAGAGGATGCGGCTTCTCATTGAAAGGAAACGTGTGTTTGTTGACTGTCTAAACATGTTCTGGATACAGTTCATTCGTGTGACAATAAGACTGACTGACCTTTGATAAGTCTTGTCACCTGCTGCTGCTCTGTCCAGCTGTCCACACTGTCACTAACGTCACTCACTGAATAAATATGACCGCAGTCACCTCCTTAGAGTCCTAACTTCAGGAATAAAGTAAACACAAGGTCCAAGTGTGGCCATAACTGCTACACGTTAAGCATACACACTTTCTTCTTGGTGGTGGTCTTGACGACGGTTGAAAACGAAAGTTCTTCACTGTGTTCTCCTTCCCCCATACACGACGCTGCAGCTCCGCCATGAATTCTGCACGCTGACAATCACTGGATTTTCCGTTCAGTATCACACAAATAAACAAAAAAGAAGAAAAAAACACATTTGGGTTGTAAAACAGTAAAACAAAATAAGTGGCCCGTTTATTGTTTTTCAGATTTTGTTTTAAAACTAAATAACCAGAGAATGAATGGATTAACAGATTATCCAACCAGAGGTGCTGGAACAACACCTGATCTTTTTGACTCAAATCACAAACTAGCCTATCTTTGCACAAACACTAACTTTACATCCGTCTGGATCTGGCAAACAAGCACATTCTGCAAATTTGTAATCAAGAAAGCCAAAGTGTTGTTCTGAGAGGTTACGCAAAGGCAGAAGGAGTCTCCAAGGGTTGCACTTGGTTATTTATATGAAATGTGACTGAAAAAGTTGCATCGAGAATGATAAATGGAGCTCCACACAGCTGAAATGTGGATGACCGAAGGTATTCAACCATCCAACAAGCACGTCTGACGGAGCATCCTATACTGACCCCTTAAGAACCCAGAAGCAAGCTACTTAAATATGCTGTGAATAATGAAGAATGGAAAGGAGGGTATGTGTAGGCCTTTACTCAACGACAAAGAGAGTGTTCCATGCCGACATCTGTGCAACAAGAATCTGGTTGTAGTCCCGTTGTCTTCTTGAAGACAGAGAGATTTAACGCACAACGTCGAAGAGACAAGATATTTGCTGACGGGAGTCTTTCCCTGCTTTCACCTGTCCATCTGTGAGCAACAGCTGCTTCTAACAGGCGCCCTCAAACACTACCGGCTCCTCTCCACTTGAAAAATCCCTGAAATTCTACTTTTGCTGGAAGTGCTTGTTCTATATTGTTGCTGTGTTTTACAGGCCAGCAATGCGGCCCTGCTTCATAAGTCACTTCCTCTTTGTTTGTTTGGACGGTTTCTCCCGACAACCACCGCCGGAGTTGCTGATTCATTCTACGTAACCCTTTAAAAGTAACTTAACAGGCTGAACCACACCAGGTGTGGTCACATAATGTGCTTTGTTGCACCAAGAGGTGATGCCACGGTTCCCCGGAGTAGCCTTCATCACTGCAACTCTGCCTTTCAACCACTTTGAATGTTTTCATTGACCTTCTGCTAAACCCCAACCGCCTTGGTCTCAGCATACGGCATTCATGCAGTTGATAATGAAAATGGTGGCACAGTAGCACTCATTTCAGACTGAGACACACAAAAGCAGGGTTCTCATGTCTAGCTGGCAACTAGCTGGAGTTTAACAGCTGTGGCTAGCTAGACTTTCTTGAAAACGCTTTCTCCGGCGTACTTTTGAATGTTTCCAGCTTTAGAATAAGAACCATCTTAAAGGATCTTGAATAATCAATGATGTTGTATGATTATACATGATAACTGAGGAAAAAGCTACATGCCGAAGGCAAACGATGGCCAGTTGATGATGCTAACCATAAAAGTATGTTCACACCAACGCGGAGCGAATTTTTCGCTTACCTCCATGTAGATACCGACAACGTTTCATCAATCACGGCTGAAATATCCACTATTGCTGCTTTTTGCAAACGACGTGCAGTCTGAGTTCAGGTTTCGTTGAGTCTCTGTACCAATGTGAGCTTCTATCGTAGAGCTCTGGGAGACCACAGACCACGACAATATGTTTTGTCTCCATTTCTGATTCAGTGATGACAGGAGGAGAATCTTAACACTGCTTTTGCTTCACAACGTCACGCCACCAAAACATTTGCCATTCGCACCGCAAACGCAAATTTGTGTCTATTCCCATCTGTGCATGGAATTTCTACACAAAAAATACGCTTCACGTTTGGTGTGAACACACAGTAACTCTTTAAATGCATCACTCTGGTGGTAAAAAGGTATACTTCAACATGTGGAGAAATCCACTCAAAGCATGGCTGTTCAGGGCGGACTTGAGCAGATGGTCAGTTTCATCCAACACATCTTGTTCCTTTGAAAGCAATTATAAAACTCAACCTTGTGCTTACTAAAAGTGTAAATACAGTGTCTTTGTTGATATCTATCTCATCTGTCACTCTTTCATTGATGCCTTAAACCTCCGCCTCCCTCCAGTCTATTTCACCTGACGTGGTGAAGGTGAAGTGTCCGTCCTGGCTGGAAAAGGACCCAAAGTAGACAATGAGTGGATGAGCGAAGGAAAGGCAGAAGGCCGGGTGGCGGATGAGGGAGAGAAAAGCTCAGAGTGGATGTAATGAGAAACAAGGGAAAGGAAACTGTATTGGGGGAAGAAACCAGGGAAGGGTGGAGTCATGGATGAGAAAGAGAGCATTGCGACAAAGGGACAGAGAGTGAAGGAAGTCATAAATGGCGGACGTGCGTGGCTGGAGATGGATGAGGCAGATACAAGAGGGAGAGGGTGGAAAATAAGGTGCGCTGGCAGGATGATCGAGATGGGAACATGTTAAATGGCTGTCTCTCTCCACAGCACAGGGCAGTATTTAAATACGCAAGGCAGCGGCAGTCTATAAAACCCAGCATGTGTGTATGTGCTGCTGATTAGCAGTCATTCCGACCGGTGAGGCATTCAGACATTCACTCATTATCTCTAATATGGCTGAAAGTCTGCTGAGTTCAGCGGCGCAGCGTTGTTCTCTCTGACTTCTTATTGAACTCAGTTGGTGAGCGTCAGTATTCAGGGGTGGTACAATATATCTGCAATTATGTGGATAAAATATGATAAGTTGCTGATATATATGAAAAGACCAAGAACCAATGATATGTAAGTTTGCCTCATTACTGTCCAACTTCCCTCTCCTGTGTGTATCCCTCAGCCCGTCTGTTCTTACTAATGATGTGAATCAAGAAAGGTCCGCCATGTGAGAACATATTTGTGAAAGGTGTTTCTATTTTTTTCCGCAATAGAGGAAGTTTTACAGAATTGTGTCGTCTCCTTACAGCTTTTCTAATGTAATACTTCAAAATGAAGTAAATGTGTGTAAGAAATATGAGTCCAACAATGTGTCTCAGTGATGTTGCTCTATGACACAAAGGAATAACCCAACAACACTAGTTTTAACAATAGCATCAATTCATTATTGATACTGACAAATGCCATCACAATGAACATCGACTGAAAAGATAAGAATCTCATCCATCAGCATGTAGATTCCATATTCATGCTAGTTGTAACTGTGAGCTGCATAAGTGCTACATACAATCTGCAGTGCATGTTGCATTTGAATTATTTTTCAGAAGGGATCTGAGAGAAAACTTTTACATTTCAAAAGCAGCCACACTGCCGAGTGGACTATCCGTGAGCTTCTACATCCTGGCATCACTGTTGGCATAGCTGCTGGTCTCCAGCCAAAAAAACAGGCTGGTAACGCAGCTTATTGATTTCATCAGAAGTGGCTCCCCTGCGTGTCTCCATCCTGATTCCCCAGCACATCCTGTTGCAGACCACAGATAGCATATGGTGCTGAATATACAGCGATGAACAACAAACCTCCATTTGAACCCAAAATCACTCTATTTCCAACCGTGCCAGTCTTTTCAAAGTTTGTCACTGAAGTTAACTTCCCGATTTCAAAACCTGGAAGTCAACTTCTGTTTGGGGTGAGAGGACACTGTGATGAGGGATTGCCTGGTCAATCCCCGACCTTTGTCTTAATCAAGGCTGTGCTCGGACAGCGTCACGCAAACAAAATATGCTTGTGCTGTAAAAAGTTTCATATTTTTCGCTGAACTGACAAGGGGGTTAAGGTTCCGGTTCAGGGAGGAGGGTGGAAAACAGATGAATCATTGAACAGATGACCCGGAGAAGGAGAGGCAGGAGACAAGACTCAACGTGCAATATTTCTCACCCACTAACAAAATGATACTGTAATCAAGACCGGGACTGTGAGGGCTCGGACAATCACAATAGGAGGAGCACCAGACGTCAATGTGCTTATTAGAGAGACACCGACACAGACAGACAAAGAGAGAGGGAGATGAGCCGCTTCACAAAGTGCTGGAATAAAGACAGAAAGGAGGGAATGTGGATGGAGGGATAGAAAAAGAGAAAGTCCTTGGTTTTTTAAACAGAGCTTAGCTTGTCGAGTTGTGTGCTAACTGGACCCGAAGGAGCAGATATCTATTCTTGCGAGGCAGCTTACAGTTCTGCCATCGCTGACCAGCGATACAAACCAGAAGTGGACCAAAACAAAAAAAGAGTCAGACATTCATGTTTGATGATCTGCTCCTGGGATTGGTAACCAGAATGTATGAAACGAGCAGTTCTCGTCTCCCAACAGCCGTTTGCATGCCTCGCGTCTGTATCAACCGCCAACTCAAAGTAGGCTACAGTCCAGTTTTGGTCACCACAATGGTTTTGTCCTCTTCTGTTTCCCATTTGACGGTTAGTCTTTGATTCTGCAGGTTCAGATTTGTGTCCGGTGTTTTTTTGAAGAGTCCTTGAAGAGTTTCTGGAACGGGTTGGTCGGTTCTTCAGTATGATGGTGTCTGAGAATGGCTTTCTGTTGGTCTCAGGGTCTAGAGGAAACACATTTACTGAACTTGATGTGAGATGAAGGACAGAAAGCAATCAGATTATTGTGAGGACTGGAAATAACAGGACTAACCAGGTCCAAAATTAAATGGCGTCGCTGTATTCTTTCTTATTCCTAATCGTCCGTTTGCTGCTGTTGCGACACCTTTTTCCATTTGATAATTGTTTCAAACTACTAAATATCCTTATTAAATGAATGAAGAGACAGTCCATTCAGGATAAAATAAAAAATGTGGTTGTTGCAGAAGCTTATTCACAACATGGACCAAAGAAAAAAGGCATAGAAATATATAGAAGCACTAAACAAAAACAAAGCATTTATACGCGGCATCACGTAAGATGAAGATTTCCTGTTCCTCACCTGTCCTGAGGTTGGAGGAGTTGGTTATTGCACAAGGCTATGCAGGGCTGGTCTTAGACATTGCTGCGCAGTAGCCCCCCCTGTGGGTGCTCTGGAGTACTGCACTCTGAGGAGTTCTTGGCTTTGTCCTTGTTGTTGTTGGGCTCATTGTCTTTGATGATGTCATACTGACGACAAAACAGGGCGATCACCCCTGGAAGTCAAATGGACATGAAATTCATGTGTGAGAAGAATAATGGCTCCCTTTTTCCCTTTGGTTTATTTTGTTCTCCACCAAGATGAGGTCAAAGGTCAGGATCAGCTATATGCACATCTTTGCATCGACTGTATGCAATTGCATCACATAATAATATGTATTTAGTTTCATAGAAACAGGTTGCACATTTTTTAAATAATCACATCTATCTTTTGACAAAATGAAATATGGTCTCATTCTATTGAGTGTAGAATACATTACCTATCGAAATGGAACGGGTCCATAATTGTTTTTCTCTGTCATAATATTTTGTTCGATGTCTCACTATGGGATGCACGCCTTGCTGCAGCCCTCAGAAGCATTAATCTCATTACGCTAATCCTGATTGGCTGGTGAACGTGTGCGTCCGCCTTAGGTAGTCCCACCTACGATAATAAATAGTGCAGGTGGACGGCACCACGTCATTCAAACACCTCTTCTCACTCGGAGCATATCTCGCGTCCAGGGCTAACTAGCTAAACTGTCCACAGACAGATCTTACCTAGCTTCTGTCGCCGGGCGCTACTAGCCTTGGATATATTTTCTGCTTCGTCGGTCACACCAGATCGAACCCAGTGCTTTCCTGTCACATGGGTTTTGGGAAGCAAACAGCGAAACAGTCTTCAGTTTGCCGTTTCATGAAGAGAGCGTGCAGGCTTCTCCCCGTGTCCAGACCACTGGTACCACCGTGGGATCTGGCTGTGGTTCTAGATGGATCCTCTTTTTGAGCCATTGGAGGGAGCAGACTTGAAACACGTTGTTATAATAATTTTGTATAACCTCATGTCTTAAAGTTTTCTTTGTTCAGGTTACAGCTTTATGTGTTGAACTGTTTATTACTTTAGTATCCCCATGGCTGACCTAAATGTTATCAGAGGCCTGGTAGTCATGATGTCTTGTTCTACATGAAGGTTAACTGTCAGTGACGCGTTATCTCCTGTGCCTTTAAAAGACTCAAGTCACAACAATGATTTGAGCACTTCCTCTGTAGCATCCTCACACGTTGTTGCATTGTAACTGCTCCTCTTGTACAAGATTAAAGTCAGACGTCGACTTTACTTATGTCTCCGATTTCCTGCTTGGGTGAATTTATTCGTTTACAGGAAAATTCTTTTAACACACGTGTCTCTCAAGACAGTGTTGTTGACATCCATGCGCTTTCGGTGCATCCGTCATGCGCTCAGCTCTTCCCGGGGGATGTAAGGATGATTTTGAGGTCCAACCCGGCCTTCGTACCGAAGGTGGTGGGCTCATGTTCTCCGATTGACCTCCTGGCCTTTGCTGCCTCACCAGGAGATCAGCGGTTGCGTGCGTTGTGTCCAGTCCGTGCGGTGCGCACTTATATGGATAAAACGGAGGGCTTCAAGAGGAGCGATCAACTGTCCGTCTCCTGGGCTAATCCTCATAAGGGAAAACCTATCACAAAGCAGCGCCTATCCCACTAGGTGGTGGAGGCGGTTGCTTTGGCCTATACGAGTCAGGGTTTGCAGCCACCCGTGGGCCTGCGAGTGTACTCGACTCGGGGCTTGGCCGCATCCTGGGCCTTATTCAGGGGAGTTTCTGTTCAGATCTGTGCTGCAGGGAGTTGGTCCTCGCCTCTCAGTTTTGTCCGTTTCTATATGTTGGACGTCTCTGCTCTGTGCGTGGTACGGGCGGTTTTGCTGTCCTGATTGGAACAGAGCATTTTTTCCCATGCGAGTTGGTGGACGCTTGATAAGCTTGTCTGGCAATACGGGAGCAACCACATCCCATAGTGAGACATCGAACGAAATATTATGAAAGAGAACTTTAGGTTATTTACTGAGTAATATGAGTGAGATGTCTCACCAGACAACCCTTCTTGCTATGGCGAGTGAGAAGAGGTGCTTATTTTGAATGACGTGGTGCCATCCACCTGCACTATTTATGGTAGGTGGGACTACCTGAGGTGGACGCACACGTTCACCAGCCAATCAGGATTGGCGTAATGAGATTAATACTTCTGAGGGCTGCAGCGAGGCGTGCATCCCATAGTGAGACATCAGCATGCCGATCCAACGACACTTAACATGCAGGAAGTAGGAGCTGGGGTCGAACCGGCAACCTTGTGGTTCAAGGACGACTCACTCTACCCACATTAGTTCTACATCACAGTTTCCCCCGCTGTCACGCATGCCCCACCATCTGGCTCTGCACCTTGAGCACAACTGGCTGAGGATATGTTCTATTGCATTGACAGACCGTTTATTGTAGTCATTTTACAGTCTAGTCAGTGAAGAGGAGATGTACGATCTCAGTGTAACATGGAAAAATAAATCCGAAAAAATTGTGAGAAATAACGGCAGGTTTAAACATCTACAGTTGCAAAAAATCATCTGCTGAGGAGGATGATATAATATGACCAAAAGGCCCAGAACATGCAAGTAAGTGGACACTGAGTGGAAACAGGATCACCATAAGGGTTCTGTGATTCTGTGTTCTTTTAATCAAAGTGTTTCTCTGCTTTTCAGCCTCGTTTCTACTTCACTTGGTTTCAGGCCCTACAGGCCTGCACCGTGCAGTACACGCAGTTCAGCACCAGCTGGGCAAGGTATTGATATTTACTCGTTGTTTATCTCTCTTCATGCAGCTGTCTCTGATATATGTAATTAAAGCTGACCAAACCGAAGCGAGAGATATGAACTTGATGAAGAGATAGATGTGCCTTCAGCCAGAAAGATTAAAAACGTGGCGGGAGGAGAGCCAGATGCAGAGGGCGATAGAGAATAAGCACCAAAGAAGAAGAAAGGGAATAATTCATGATGGCGGCGGCGCGGGTGGAGGGAACGTTGACGTGGCTTCAGTCTCGGCTCTTCTGCGTGTCAGACTTCCGCTCGTCTGTTCGCCGCCGCTACAAAAGGGCAAGGTGTGATATCTCACTGTGATATCCCCCAGCATGCCCCACAGGCCCAATTAAAACACAATTCAACTTCAGTTTCACCGTCCTGCCTTGCTTCTCCCTCTTTTTGAGGCTCGGCTGCTTCTCCGTCTTTTCCCTCCCTCTCCAACTCTCTCTGAGCCTCTCTCGTTCTCTCCTGGGTAATTGGCGAGGGAGATCCGGCCCGCTTCCTGTTACTGTATATGGCATGTACACTATTTGGGGCCATATTTGCATCGCTCGGTGACGTGGGTGAGTAGGTGATATTTATAGCACCTCAGTGCATCTTTAAAACCTCATCTTTGTGCTGAGATGCACAAAAGGATAACTGCAACACAGAGCTAAGGACCGGGAAGCTTCAATAACACGCAGTCACAGTGTTGGTGATGGACATGTGAGATTGGACGTGGCCACACACGTATTAAAGCTAGATGCTTCTGGAATAAAGCAGCTGAGTTATATATCCTTATAAAGGAACAAGTTGACAGATTGCTTCTTTTCATAGATGTTTTTTGCCCATGTGAAAGAAGTAATAGCTCTCCCTCTCTGACGGACATATTCTCATTATAATGTGTGAGTCAGAGCTTCTGCAGCTGGTAATGATGGTTTTCTGTCAGAGTTTATGGGAGTGCACCAGGCATTTTAAGTGACTGAGCATGTTGCGGTTCTAAATGAGCTCATGCATGCAAACAAAGAAGTGTGTGCATGGATAAACACCTACGCTGGCTTCATGTTGTCTTTTTAGCCAGCTAGCAGCACGGCTAGTCTCGTCACTTAAATATCTCAACAACATTTGGATTGATCGCCTTTCAATTCTGTGCAAACCTTCATCTCCAGAGGATGAACCCTTTGGTGTTACCCTGACCTATCTAGCACCATCCTGATATGGTTTTAGTGTTTTAGTGAAATATCTCAACAACCCTTGGATGGATTCCTGTGAAATTAGAGACATTCATGATCTCCAGAGGATGAAGCCTCACATGTTTTGTGAAACATGACAAAGCTAGTGCCATCATGAAGTTGAAATTTTTGCTGTTTTAGTAAAATATCTCGACAATATTTTCAATAGATTGCTGTGACATTTTGTTCAGACATTCCTGATCTCCAGAGGATGAACAATTATGACTTTTGTTATCCCCAGACCTTTCTAGTGCCAACATGAGGTTAAAGTTTTCACTTACTCGAGACATCTACTGGTTTAATTTTTTTCCAAATATACCAATTCCAACAAAACTAGTGACAATCCGATTAATTTAATCGATACTTTTTTCAAGTAGTAATTAGCACGTTAGCACGCTAAACAAGTTACACGTATAAACTACTCAATTCCTCCAAATAAAAAACTAAAAAAACGTATGCTTTCCTAAAACTAAACTGAAATCAAACAAAATAATCATTTTTAAAAAGTGTAATAAGTTTTGCCCCGATCCTGATTAACATTGAGTATCTGTCGATATGAACCCCTTCAATCTGAATTGCAGTCAGAAAAAAAACTGCGCAAAGCTTTTCCTTAATGTTGTACAATCTGTGCACCACACAAGAGTCTCTATTCTCATTTTGAATAAGGAATATTATATATTTTGTGTATTACTTGTAAGTATCTTATGTATGTTTGTGTTCTATGTTTCACCTGCAAGACACAAATTTCACTCAGGGCCAAAAATAAAGTTAAATGTAAATATTTTAACCTCACTATAACTTTAACTTTGAGGGTCCAAACCAGTCATCAGAGAGAGAGAGATGACAGTACTACCATCGTGTCTGTTTGCCCCAAAGACAGCGGATTCCTGTAAAGTGTGCCGTGATAAACGCTGAGGAGGGATATTACCTGCCCACATGATGAGCACCACGACAATGATGATGAGTTCTCCAGCCCTCAGCTGAGCAGCCTGACCGACCTCCTCCATCGTCACCTCGTCTGGAGAGGAACACGCACACACACACACACACACACACACACACACACACACACACACACACACACACACACACACAGAATCAACAAAAGCGCCATCATTGTCCCCGAGAGAAAATGTGAAACTGCACAGCGCTGTGAAAACTGTGGGAGAGATGAAAGAATGAAGCGGGGCGACGGAGAGCAGAGAGGCCGGCTACATCTTCCACTCCGGTCAGTGTAATTAGAGTTGAGTGAGAGCAGAGGGCTACAGACACAGAGGGAGCCGGATTTGCCAGACCTCATCACTCGCTGCGTTCCTCTCGCTGACGGGAGTCTGGCAGCTGCAGCTTCACACCAATCACAGGGTTAAAGGTCCCACCAGAGGGCCGGATCACAAGCTCCCAGTCTCCTGGTGATACTGGTGATTTCCATGGCATAGCCACATTAAGACATCACTGTCACTCAGATGTTTTGATTTGCATTTTTACGGGGGGCTTTCAAAACTATAAAACAGCAAATACAGCTATATTTTACTATAACGGCTCACTGCTGCAGTTTATTGCCATGGCCGATAAAATCACACTGTAATAAAATACTAACATTTCGTTTTGTTATTACATTTAGGAGTGAATATGAAATACTGTGGGGCTGCACTGTGGTGTGGTGGGTAGCACTGTGGAATCACAGAGAGAGGGTCCCGGGTTCGATTCCACGTTCAGGTTCCTTCTGTGTTTGCATGTTCTCTCCAGGTTCTCCGGCTTCCTCCCACAGTCCAAAGAGGACATGGACCTGTCTGTCTCTCCATGTCAGCCCTGTGATAGACTGGTTACCTGTCTGTCTCTACATGTCTCCCTGTGATAGACTGGTTACCTGTCTGTCTCTACATGTCTCCCAGTGATAGACTGGTTACCTGTCTGTCTCTACATGTCAGCCCTGTGATAGACTGGTTACCTGTCTGTCTCTACATGTCTCCCTGTGATAGACTGGTTACCTGTCTGTCTCTACATGTCTCCCTGTGATAGACTGGTTACCTGTCTGTCTCTACATGTCTCCCTGTGCTAGACTGGTTACCTGTCTGTCTCTACATGTCAGCCCTGTGATAGACTGGTTACCTGTCTGTCTCTACATGTCAGCCCTGTGATAGACTGGTTACCTGTCTGTCTCTGTCAGCCCTGTGATAGACTGGTTACCTGTCTGTCTCTACATGTCTCCCAGTGATAGACTGGTTACCTGTCTGTCTCTGTCAGCCCTGTGATAGACTGGTTACCTGTCTGTCTCTACATGTCTCCCAGTGATAGACTGGTTACCTGTCCAGGTGAACCCTGCCTTCATCCAATACTGTTATTTATTGAATACATTCTTTATGATTGCCGTTTTTGATATACATGTCGTTAATTCTTGCATACATAATGAGGTGAGCAGCAACCAACACCGACAAAGCATTTCCTAGAAGCTGATCGTTTACTTCCATATAAAAACCCAGGTTCCTTTTCCACAATTCACAATTCATCTTCACCACAGAAAGGCAGTTTTCAGAGAGTTGACGATGACAATGGTGTGGTCAGCGTCCTGCCTCATTGTCTGGACGAGTCGAGGAAGGCGGTACTTCTGCGGTCAGGTTTGCTCTCAGCTCTCTTGTTGCCATGGTGATGCCTCTGAGCTGAAGCCACAGGCTTGGCAGAGGGGAGAGTAACGGTAATAGCAGAATGCATGTTTCTGTTGTGAGGGCAGAACTCTGATGGGTAGCTCTCTGAATAAGATAAAGTGAGTCCGCTAGAGGGCTCCGTCTGCACTCGTACAACTCGGCTTACAATATTGTGACCTCGGGAGTGTTTTTTCTGATGGATAGGGTAACAATCAAATCAGAAATCTTGTGTCAAACTTCAGGCGGACGACAAACTTATTTTTGCGACCAGAAGAGTCGCCCCCTGATGGCCAGTATAGAGAATGCATTTTTAAGGCACTTCAGCGTTGGCTGGTGTGAGCCAAATCCATTCTCTACTTCCGTTCTAGTCCTACATTCTCTCACTATTCACAACGTTATCTTTTGTTCAGATGATGAAGATTCCTGCAGCGGCACTGAGAAGACTATGGGATTTTTCCGTATTACACAGTATGTGAACCCTGAAGCAGGCTGCTGCTGCTGGGCTGCTGTCAGAGAAGAATTAAAGGTTGAACGCCGTCTTGATGGTAAGGAGTCTCTGTAATGTTTCACTGCTGGCAAAGACTGGGGAACAGAAGTGCAGATTTTGCAGCTCCTTGTATAACCAACACAAGCCATCAAAGGTTTTACCGCATTATGAAAACATGAATGCATTCGGGGTTTCTGTAATGTTTTGCTGTTATTGCATATGAGCTTCAGACAGAGAGAGGCAGATAGAAAGGAAGATCATATAGTTGTGTGTTAAGTTGTGTGTTAAGTTTTGCCTGCAGATACTAAATGGTGTCAGGCTGATTAATACCTACTTCGAAGGGGAGGAGAGCTGGGAGATTTAATCAGGATAGCTAATGAATGCTTCCACACACACACACACACACACACACACACACACACACACACACATACACACACACACACACACGCACACACACAAGCTATTTGCACACAGCTAACTTTAATCAAAGTCTGAGAAAACAAAACGAGCCAGCCCCTCAACATCAAGACGAATTGTCCTATTCAGTATTTTTTGCACATATTTTCCCCTGACCCTTGATCCCCCACCTGGATGAATAATATAGCTTATTTGACTCTTAAACCTTGGTCACCTGACATCCCTTAACTCACAACTAAAAGCAAACTACCAACCCAGCTCACTGCGTCTCTCGTATTGTGTTCCAGAAGTTGGAAGATAATATAAAATATGACCCTGACTTAGTCCAGCCAAATCGACAAGCAAACGGCACGGAGGGAGAGAGAGCTGTGTGAATGTTTGGCAGCAGCGTCCAGATTATACCTATTGGCACAACGGACAGAAAAAAACAAAATGGCTTTTTAAATATCATTTTTTAGAAATGAACAGGTCCTGATGGGTCCCTGCACACTGTATAGCCAACATGCATTCTGGGTATTGACAGCCGCTGAGAATCTGAAACACAGTGAAAGCGAGCAGGTGTCTTCTGTAGGGACTGTGAAGAATCTGATGAGTCAGCAGCACCGGCTACGTCCGGCCATTTCCTCCAGAAGCGATGCCAGCGTGAGCTTACGCACGCTGTAAAGTTAAAGTTGCAAGTAAAGCACGAGTGCCCTCCCAGTGCCGAAAACAACAACAAAAAAGATTGGACACGTCTCCCCTGTTTTGGAGCCATCCTGGCTCAGGAATAATGATGTAAAGTCCCCCGTTTCCTTATCAGCTCGCTGGCATTGAGCATTGAGCGTTTTCTGAGTTCCCCTGAAGCAGCTGCACTGTAACTGGGTCGGACGCCACCAAATTGGATGTGCTGCGAGCCGATCCAGATACCGGCAGCGCGTTTGCATTGCAGTGTCTAACAGTCCTTTTCTCTTGTGGTGATGAAGCGTGAAAACGCATGCAGCCTCTGGTTGAAGCTGTTCAGACAGGAGTGTACCTGCTGGATGACGTGTGAATGTGAATGTCTGTCTCCTCCCTCTGAGCGCTTGTGTTTCCGTGTGCTCTTGTATTGAATTTGAATCATCTGACAAAAAAAACTGGGCCTGTCGGTGTCAGTCTTTTTTTTGTTTCTGGCTTTTGACAGTTTTCACTAAAAAATGTATGATTTTTTGCAAACGAGTACACAACTTGAAGGCTGATTTAATGGAACGTGGTCCTCTTGCATCTTTACCAGCCTGCTCTCAGTAAGTAAAACACAACAGAGTACCAAAACAATGTCTGTGGTGTAAATTGACTCATTATAATAATCACAAATGCTGATAGCAGGTACATAATGTGCAGCCGTCCCTCACCTGGACTCTTGGACGCCATCTTCTCCGACTCTTTGGGCGTTCTGAAG
The DNA here is from genome assembly GCF_963514095.1 of Eutrigla gurnardus. Taxonomy (NCBI): domain Eukaryota; kingdom Metazoa; phylum Chordata; class Actinopteri; order Perciformes; family Triglidae; genus Eutrigla; species Eutrigla gurnardus. The sequence continues at coordinate 2,886,764 of NC_139928.1, forward strand.
AGCACCGGCTCGCTGGGGGGGCTGCTGCCCCCCATGCTGATGCTCTGAACATGCACGATGTACTCCGTGTCCTCATCCAAATCCCACAATGCACAGGAGCGCGTGGTGGTGTTCACTTCCTGGATGAACCTCAGCATGCGCACATCTTTCTTCTGCAGAGCAGTGAAGGAACAGAAGGGCAGAGAGAGGAATGAGGGCCAGGGGACTCGCTGTAATGTGACACTTTATTGATCCCTGCAGGGGAATTCTCTTTTCTTTGGCACCGACGCAGCAGAGGAGTTACATCACTCTGATGTCTGATACTTTGGAAACGCACATTACAGTTTTTAATGCCTCACGATTCTGAAGACTTTCCAAGGTGCCAGGAAGAGAAACCACTTATGACTTGTCATTTCTCTGTCACGAACAAATTATATTGGCACAAATTAGCAATAACGCCAATCACAACTCAAGCAACTTGGACAGGTCAACTATCAAATGCAGATCTGTGGTGGTCGGACGCTGCTGCTTCCGGCTCCTACGCTGCGAATGCAAACTTGTTGCTCTTGCACAGTTGACAGTTAGAAGCTGGATTAAGCTTCACTAAGCTTCCTGCATTGTGACTAAAGCTTAAGGAAACTGCTTCTCTGGTCGTAGACGCTCTGATTGACATACACATTATTATCGAGCTAGGACCGCTTCAATCGCTTCCTGCTACATCAAGACGTGCGTTCATGTGAGGGGTAGGGCTGTCCCAGGTCTCATTTTGGTTCAGGGCTAGGGCCAAGGTGTAGGGCTACGTAGAGTCTACGAAGGACCACACTTGAAAGGGAGGCCTTTGAGGAATTTCCCGGCATCCACCACGTAACTTGTCATCGAAGAGCCAGCAAGCTCAACCATTTTAATTGATAATATAATTACGGCAGTCATGTGTTACGATACGATTTCCCAGCGTTTTTTAATTGTAACGTTTGTTGTGAATCACTAGCTAGCCGTAGCCGATGATAACATTGCAGTGTTCCTTTCGTATAGGTGGCTTTGTCGAGCTGAGCTATCCGATAACCCTTGACATGACATAACACATCACGTTATGGTTTTAAGTGAAATCAGTGTGACAGACGGCGTACATTTTTTTTTTAAAAGGGCCAAGGCAATCGACCTCACAACCTGAGACGACGGCATTTTCCTTTGTTTAAGTCTACACTTCGTCGCTTGACGTAGCAGTCCGCTAGCAGCGAGAGATGATGACGAACAGCCACCGAGTGGTGTCTGATTTCTTAGGGGAGGATTCTTACCCCTAGCACCCTCAACTCTGTACTGAGGGGCAGGGGAAGACTCAGACAAAGGGGTAGGGTGGAATTGGGATGCATCTCCTCAGGGGAACTATTTGGCTGCAAAAAACTGAGTCATCAACAATCAGTAACAGTAACAACAGTTCATAAATTCACAGATTTTTGTCACTCCTATTATTATTATTCTTTGTCTTGCCTTTATTTGAGGGATGACCATGCTCTGAGGTTTAGAGCTATTTCCCATAATACTTTGGGGGATGTAAGCAGCTAATATGTGTTCACATTCTGGTACATTAGCAGCATTCAGGTCCTGTTTGCAGTGTAACATGGGTGTCGAGGCCAGTAAGCTTCTCAGGTTCGGGAGTTATAAGAAGCATCTTTTCTTCATGTTTTCGAGGCAGATTTATGCACTTTTACTCCTGAAGAATGTAAAAACGTTCCCAGAAAGTGTAAGTCACACTGAATCTGATAACATGAGCATCCTTTCAGCGCAGATTTGTCTAAATAGAGACCAAGCCACGCCCCTTCTGGTGTCCCCCATGGGACCTTATTTCCAAACCTGACTTATGAGTGTGTATAGACTTTGTAATACTATGTACAAAATTATCTTTTAAATTGACAAACATCAGATGTGTAATTCATGGCACAATTCAAACAGGATGAAGAAAAACGATTTGTCTCTCGCCGTTTACTGCCGCACATACTTCTGTCCATAATGAGGTGGTTCCACCAGAAGGTCTTTTATTATGATCCAGGAAGTCAGTGTGGCTTCTTTTCTTTGAAGTAATTGCAGCAGAGATTCGCTAAAGCCTCAACTAGTGAGTTGCTCTTCCATTCTCCAGAATGCACCAGCCTCTTTCACCTCATGCAGCTTCTCTTTGCTTCGTCTCTCTCTCTCTCTCTCTCTCTCTCTCTCTCTCTCTCTCTCTCTCTCTCTCTCTCTCACACACACACACACACACACACACACAGGTACCTGTTGGGTGATGGCGAATCCAATGACGGGGTCGCCCTCCAAGATTTCCCACGTGACCATGGCGGAGTTTACTTCAATCTCTCTGATGGTCACATTCAGCGGAGCTGACAGCAAAGTGTCTGTCTCACACACACACACACACACACGCACACACACACACACACACACACACACACACACATACACACACACACACACGCACACACACACACACACACACACACACGTGAGAACGCAACAGGAAACATTAATTGAGAGAGACAGGTCATGAATACTCTGTTGTTACACCTTTAAAGATGTGACATGTAGACCCAACTCATGTCTTCCTCCTCTCTGTTGCTCTCTCTCTCTGAACCCCCCCCCCCCCCCCCCATCTTCTTTTCTCCTCCTGCAGATTAATCTCTGGGATTTCATTAATTCCAGCCCTAATCAACCACACACGGGTCTCCTGGCGTTCCCTGTTTCCCTCTCTTTCTCATCCATCTTTGTCGTTCTCCCACCCACATTTTCCTTGTTTGCAATTGCCTGCTTCCCGCTCCTCTTCCTCCCACATCTCATTAGTGTTCCTCGCCAGGATGCATTACCTCCACCAACATGCCAACTGATTCTTATGGTGGGCTTAGAGAGAAATACAACTCACATCCACAATTCAAGGCAAAATCTGCTGATCGGGAGATTAACGATGATGATTAAGTGACAGTCATGCTCAATGTTCTTCCTTCCTCACCTGTAAAGTGTGTGTGTGTGTGTGAGAGAGAGAGAAAAAAAAAGCATCGTCCTTGACATTAGTAGAATACACACATCTGCTCGCACACACACAAACACACACAAGCAGCTACAATCAATATTTTGACTGTATGTGAAAGTGGTCATAGACCCAAGGATAATCACCGACTGAGTTCCCCTCAGTTCTACGATGTATTCGTGTATTCTTTTTCAGCTGATTGTTTTGGTTTTCTGGCCTGCAACTCCACTGTTTTGGTTGACTCTCACCGCTCTCATCATCTTTTTGCCGCAGGCAGCTGTTTTTCAGCCATAAGAATTCATCAGGCTGCGAAACACGGGAACATTTGGCAGCTCATTAGTCTGGTATTTCCCCTCAGGGGTCGGTGGAGACCAAAGCAGAGGTGGAAGTGGATATTGGTCTTACGTTCAGCCAGGTGGCCAGAGAGACGCCTGAATGAATGCCTCCCCTGCTCCGTGTCTGCTGGCTGTGTAAACAGGCAACTGTTTGCCACCATGTAGCCAGAAGTTACGTATTACAGGTTAAAATGAACAGTAGCAGAACAGACATATACAAAATGATTCAAATGTAGCAGAGTGTAGAGAAGAGTTGGCTAAACTTAACTTGCCTGCACTGCTTCACTTAAGAGACGATTTAAAGGGAGAAAAAAAACCCCAAAAAACCAACATCATCAAGAAACGTCCCCAGTTGGTTACTTACGTTGTATAACACGTTTTCTGTCATTTCTTATTAAATGTGTGCTTTTCTGCATTCATTTCCAGAACAGAAATCCAAAAATGGATGACATATTAGAGTAAAGTTTTACAGAGGTAATTTTGGATCTCTCTTCAACAGCAACGCCATGTTTTGTAGGAATACATTTTTCAATAAATCAGGATATGAATGATGAACAAACTCTGTGAAAACCGTCAGAATAGAGATAGGACGGTAAGTAGAAGGTTTGTAAATGCTACTGATGTGGAGATGTCTGGTTGGGAGAATGAGAGAAAACAAAACAAACACTGCTGGCTAGTTCCCTTCATTTGGAGCTCATAGACACTATGAATATTATAATTTATTGTGACTTTATTGTAACTACAATCGCCCCACCCAATTTGTAAATTATGAAATGACATAATCTCTCTTTAATATTTGCTCTTCTTTACGCTCTCATTTCAAAGTGCGTGGTCCGTTGAGGCTCCTCCTCCCACTTCTGTTTGCTCACCAGATTACAAGCAGGAGCTGCTCGTCTGTCACTTTCTTTTTTCGCTCCACAAATTAGATTGTCACGCTGTCAAATGCAAATATTGAACGCCCCGGCGTCTCCGACTTGTTCGGGAGAGTCGAATGATAGCATTACAGGAAGAAGAATGTACTGTCTGTCTGCTGAGCGCTGTAACATCATCACCACAACATGGCAGAAACACAGGGTTGTTACATGTTCAGTTTAATGGTGTGTGTGTGTGTGTGTGTTGCTGCAGAGTAGATGGTGTTCAAGTATGTGCGTGTGACACATCACTGCGACTCCCACTGTTTATCTTCCAGCACACACACACACACACACACACACACACACACACACACACACACACACACACACAGATACAATAGCAGAGAGGGAATCCCATTCATTCTGAAGCCGTTTTGCTGCCAAAGAGTTATAAAGGCTGAAAGCGGAATCTCAAAAAGTCCCTCGTAAAACTACATTGGTCTCCGGCCTCAAACAATCAATCCTCCGGAGGCTGAGATAAAATCCCACACAATCTTATCGCCAAGATTTGGGCTTTTCAAAAGGACTGTCTGTCATCTCTGGGCTCATCTTGGGGATGCGATGTAAGCGAGATGATGAACGTTCTCCTTGAATAAGCTGCAGGTTGAAAAGATGCAACAGCGTGAAAGATGGATGAGATCCTCTATCCAACGTGCTTAATGGATTGGATCTACAGGCTCCTGCATGCAGGGCTCTGGATGACAATAGCTCATCCTTTTTTAAGTCGGTTTCTCTGCAGGTAGATGGATGTTGAAGCTGAAGGCTTCATACACGTTGGGGTGCAACTGGCAATTTTTGTTTGTCTTTCGATTACAGCAATCTATCGATCGTTGATTCATCAAGAGGCTGACATGGTCGGGCTGAAAGCTTTGATGGGGATGCTGGAGCAAACGCAGCAAATCATTACATCTGTATCACTGGAACCACCAAATCTAATTCTATTGTTTGACCTCTAACATCCAGCTCGTGTTTGGTGGAGTTTAAACATTGGCCATCTTAAAAATCACCAACTTTCAGAGTACAATCAAGATGATGTAACCGTTTTAATATGACACTTATAAACCTTCTCCAAACTGAGGAGGAATACTTGTCCATACATCGCCTCATTAGTCTAATTCCTCATATAGTATGAGAGTAACTTGTGTCAGCCATTTTTGTGTTGCCGTTACAACGCGTCTATAACAATGTGTCCTAGAGGCGGACTCCATGCATCACACCAGACAGCCGCGCTCCTGACACGCAGCGCTGGGCTGCTCAGCCGGTTCGCCCGTGATGACCGACCGTCAACCTGTGGTCAAACTCACCGGCGTGAACGGAGGACACCGAGAGGAAGCCCAGCAGCAGCACCGCCGCCGCCGATCCCGGTTCAGCCATCCTCCTGCTTCTTCTAGCGAGGCTTCACATCCTGCGCGGCCCATTTATAACATCCCATCTGACGGGGAAGGAGCGAGCATCCCGGTGCCGAGGGACGGGACTTGTTGTGCCGCTGACGAGGCTCACCTGAACTTGGACGCTGCAGCAGAAGCGCAACAACAGCCGGAGGAGGAGGTGGAGGGGGAGGGGAGAGTGGGAGGTGGTCGATACCGTGCTCGTTATGTCTCGGTGCCGGTGGCGCGTCAGGCCCACCTCCGACCACCGGCAGACTCGGCCCGTCAGCTTGGTGACGGAGCGGCGGTGTGGAGAGGCTTTACTACGCGGAGGCGAGCGGAGCGTAAAAGGCGTGCGCGCAAGTGCTGCAGAGAGCAACGTGCCGCCACGGCAGTGACTCTCTCTCTCTCTCTCTCTCTCTCTCTCTCTCTCTCTCTCTCTCTCTCTTACCTCCCTCACGCGCGCACACACGCGCGCACACGCACCCTCCCGTCGTGTTCTGGTGACCATGCTCTATAGAATATGCCATATAGTCTCATACATGTTCCTCGACGTTGTCCACACTGAAGCATCTCAACACACCAAATGCATTTTGTTCATTTGATTTTGGGTTTAACTTTGTTCACACCTGCTATGTTTCCACTTATTAGACATTAATTAATCTGATATCTCAAAATATGAATGGATAAATAGCACGACAGGTCATTTGTGTGCCCCTCAATGTAATGCATGTTGTATAAATAACTGCATTACCCCATAAAACTGACTGTTGTTGAAACATACTCATAAGTTCCTTCAGCGTATAATCACCTGAAAATAAGAATAGATGTGTTTTAATTACCTCAGAATGAGGCGTTTATGTCTACACTGAGCTGGGTGCTATCTTTCTACAGTAGCCTAGAAGGGACAAACCAAACACTGGCTCTAGATAGGGGACACGGGAGCAGCTCCAGTCGGTTATAATCTGCTTTATCCTACACATTACACCTTAAAGCATTTCATTGCAAAGTGGGAAGCCCTGCAGCAGAGTCATGCCCATGTATAAAATCCATTTCTTCTTCATCCAGCATATTCTCTCTGGCCTTGATCAACATATCGATGTGTGAATCAGTGGCCCTGTATTTGTACTATGAACTATGTGCTATATGAAGCAAAACACACACAAAGGTACCCAATGTAAATAGAAAACCAGCCCTGAGTGTGACCTCAGGTATAATACAAGGGTCCTGTTAAAAACAGAAGGACCTAAGGGTGCCTGACTGATCGATAAAAGGTCCAAACAGGGTCCTGTAATGGTAAATTAAAGTCCAGTCGATGCAGGGGAAAGCAGGCGTCCTGCATGTGCACCTTACATGAAATAGGCCCACCTATGGAAGCATGACGTTCATCACACATATACGGATCGATGCACATTAACATTCCTAACAGAGGCCTGTAAGTGTCTCTGTCATTTCAATGAGAAGAGGCAGAGGTGCCGCCCTCCTCTCTTCTGTTCTTCACCGTCTTCACCTGGAGGTCACAGGAACCATTTCAGAAGACCACAGTCATATCTCTCTGCTCTGCAACTGACAGCTTTATCACTTGACTGAGGTTCAGATGAGCAAAACCTCCTCCAACGACCTCCAGGTCCAGCAGCTCCGGTGGGCACAAATTGCCGTTTTCCTTTTCACCCATTGCGCGTCTCATCTGTTATTTCAAAGGGCCCTTGATAGTGAGAGATTGATATACTATTGGAGAACGTCCTTTAGAGGTAAATGTGTTTGGTGCATTGATAAGAAAGTGTACAGAGATTTGATGTGGGTGTCAAGGAAGGAGAGAGGAATGCCTTATAGACTTCTGAAGAGGTAGATAGTTATAGGAGCCGCATATGTGACTATTATGTGTATGTATTCATAGGACCTGTTTAAAGTCATGGTCCTCAGTGGCCACTCATTATTGATATTTTATGAATGAATATCACCTATTATCACAAATAACCACTTTAATGGTTTGACATGAAGGAAGATGATTTCACTTATTACACTTATAACTGACATAAAATCTCACAAATGAGCAAACTCAAACTCTGCGCTGTGAAGGACCAGGCATTGTGGTTAAAAGCTCTGGAAACCTATCTTCTAGATTTCACTTGATTTATTTAATCTTTTGTGTAACATTTTTGCCTGGAAACTGCAAAAAAATATACCTTGTTCACATTAACGATCACTCCGAATGGTTAGTTGTCTTTCTAACAGAGCTGTGCAATATTTGTTTGAGGTTAAGTGAGCCGACTCATCTCCAAAATACAATTTAAATGGATTAAAGGAAATAGTTGGACACATTAACCTCAAACTGGACAAATCAAGTGCTTCATTTACTCGGTGTGAGTTTATAGTGACCAGTTACTGTACGCCATGGGATGTGTTGGGAGGGTGGACTGTCACAGTAAACATGTGGCCTGACAGGCTTTCTGTGTGGACCTGAAGGAGGACCTGAAGGAGGAGCTGATGGGGTACAAACAGGCCTGAAGTGGCCTTAATCCACCCGGAGCTGCAGGGCAGTCAGCGAGTGCAGCCTTGAAGTGGTGTTATCCCTCACTTTTTCCTCTGCTCCGGTCCTCTCACTGCTCTCCCCCCATACTGCCCCTGGGACAGTTTAATTATGCTGTATGTATTGTATGGTGTGTGTGTTGGAGCAGAAGAAAATTTATGGTTGAGTCGTGCAAATGAAGATAACGGGTGAAATGAGTTGAGAGAAAAATGAAAAATAGAGCATTCGAGAGCGACAGAAGGCGAAAGAAGGACAGGACTCCGGGCTCTCCACAGAGAGTTTGAGTCCAGCACAGTGAATTATGTTGGGGAGAGGGTGAAGAGGAGGGGAGGTGAAAGGAAACGTGTCAGGAGGGTGATCTGGAGATAATAAAACGTGTTTCAGCCTCATTACCTTACAGAAGTCCCCTTTATGCCAAGCTGAACCCATTGAGGCACCTCCGCAATGTCACATACGCTGACACGTGCACACGCGAGCGCTGCCACCCTAAAACACGCGCCACCAAAGAGCTGCCGACATCATCAAATCTCCTCTCATTCATGGATAGTTTGTCCTTGGTGGGCGCAATTCAATTTTAAGGCCAGGTCTCACAGGACTGAAGCGACTTCCCTTTCTCACCTCTTCATCGCTGGAGGTGAATCATCGGACACAAAAGATATTTTCAGTGTTGAATGTGGTGGAGTCGCAGACTCAGCGCCCTGGACCTGTGTCCACGTGGAGCCAGAGGAACCTACTTTCCAGGAACAGAAAGGGCCGGACATCTTTGTTGCTTAAGGACACTGCTGGCTGTTTCTCAGGAGGGTTGATAGCTGATGTTTTCAGTGTGACTCACCCTTTTCCAAGTGGATTCCCTTATTTGCATTAAGCCTTAATTTATAAACTCAAGGCAAATCTCAGTACTTTGGCATCACTTTATTTTCTTTTGCTAAAACATTTTATCAAAAAAACTTTCATTGCTGTTTCTTGCTCTGTCGCATTGTAAGTAGGTGGAAATCAGCTGATAATCACACAAGATGTGGGAAATTCTAGTTGAGACAACTAAAAAGGCCTTTGGTTAATCTGGATTACCAAAGTGGGCAACTGTCCTCCGATCCCAGAACTCCCAGAAGGATTATCTATGAAAGCTCCAGAGCGACTGTGTGTCAACTGGTTTGTGCCAGTTTGCTGAAATTGATGGAAATGTGCAACATGTCCTCGTTCCAACTTGTCACATACTGACGCTGTGTCGCACGCGGTCGCAGTGAACACATCGTTAACGTTGTGAATTTAAAACAAGGAAAATTAGTTAGGTTTCAGAAAATCATCATGATTGGGCTTGAAATAACTGTCAAAAACAGTTAAGGAAAAATCATGGAGGACCTCCGTCGTCACAGTTACAATAATAAACACTTGGCTGAGATAAGGAACGACGGAGACTTTGAGCCATCCATCCACCACCTGCCCCAGCTTTAGAGCTATTACAAGTTGAATTTCTGAACCAGCGGCTTTAATTGGACTGGATTAACATTCTACATCTTGGTGTGTTCTTATCACTTAATAGGGAAAATGTAAAAGATTTTCCTTCTAAGGTGCCTCTTCTCATACAGCAGTTGTGGACCAGTGTCCCTGCGGTTAAAAGATGGCAACGGCTTATTTCCTTAAGTGGTCCGGATTGAAGTGCTGGCATCGGATAGAGGGACTGTCCTAGGAGGGACATAGGAGGGTAAAGACGGCGAGAGAGGTATAGAAAGTGTGTGTGTGTGTGTGTGTGTGTGTGGGTGGGTGAACAGGAGAGAGAGAGACAGAGAAAGAGAGAGAGAGAGAGAGAGAGAGAGAGAGAGAGAGAGAGAGAGAGGGAGACAGAGAGGGAGGTGAATGGCTGCTGGTCTGACGTCAGCGTCTTTTCTTAGCATCCCTCTGTTCCTACAAGGACATGTACAGGTGCCCAGTGCTGAGGGCGCAAACCCCTCTGTTACTCCACAGGAAGGAGACGCTGCTGGCATCGGGGCACATGAAGTCACATTGTCAGATGAAACTGTTACAGACTTTATATTTCAGATCAAATTAGATATGTTGCTCGGATTAGCCCCGATTAGTCCCTGAACCCCCAGCATCACATTGCTGTTGATGATCATTTGGTATTAAATTATAGAGGTGTTTTGCTATGTGTGAGGAGGGATAATGGCGGCGAAGATGATGCCTATAATTAAATCCTCCTTCCCGATTCATGCTCTGCTGGGACGTTTTCTCATGAATCAAGTTATTGTTAAATTAAACTCTCTCCTTTCTGCCCGGGGAAGCCCTTGAGACTCACCCTCAGTGCTGGAATCCCTCGTTAGCAAACGCTGCAGCACTCATCTCTTCCTTCTTAACTTCTTCAACACTCCAATCCTCCATTAAGCCTTTGTTAGAGTCCGATAGGCACAGCAGAGCTGTCAAGCTTTTTGGGGCTATAGGGAAGAGCAGGGTCAGTTGGGACCAGGTCTCCAAGTCTTAAAAGTGATGCCAACGCTGAAGTGCCTTCCACTATATACACTATATTGCCAAGAGTATTCACTCACCCATCCAAATAATTGAAATCAGGTGTTCCAATCACTTCCATGACCACAGGTGTATAAAAGCAAGCACCTCGGCATGCAGACTGTTTCTACAAACATTTGTGAAAGAATGGGTCTCTCTCAGGAGCTCAGTGAATTCCAGCGTGGTACCACCTGGCAATCTGATGGAAGAGTCTGGGTTTGGCGGTTGCCAGGACAACGGTACTTGTCTGACTGCATTGTGCCACGTGTAAAATTTGGTGGAGGGGGATTATGGTGTGATGTGTTTTTCAGGAGCTGGGCTTGGCCCCTTAGTTCCAGTGAAAGGAACTCTGAATGCTTCAGCATTCCAAGAGATGTTGGACAAGTCCATGCTACCAACTTTGTGGAACAGTTTGGGGACCCCTTCCTGTTCCAACATGACTGTGCACCAGAGCACAAAGCAAGGTCCATAAAGACATGGAGGAGAGAGTTTGGTGTGGATGAACTTGACTGGCCTGCACAGAGTCCTGACCTCAACCCGATAGAACACCTTTGGGATGAATTAGAGTGGAGACTGAGAGACAGGCCTTCCCTCCAACATCAGTGTGTGACCTCACTAATACACTTCTGGAAGAATGGTCAAAAAGTCCCATAAACACACTCCTAAACCTTGTGGAAAGCCTTCCAGAAGAGTTGAAGCTGGTATAGCTGCAAAGGGTGGACAAATGTCATATTAAACCCTATGGGTTAAGAATGGGACGTCACTTAAGTTCATATGCGAGTCAAGGCAGGTGAGCGAATACTTTTGGCAATATAGTGTATATATTTATATATCAGGGATGCACTGATACGATACTAGCATCGGGTATCGGTCCGACACTGTGCGCGTGTACTCATAATCATAAAGGTGCTCCCATACTACTATTTTACAGCAGCAACATCAGGTAGGCGGCGGAGCAGGAGCAATGTCAGCCGTGACGTGATTCAAGCTGTAAAGCCATCTGACGCTCTCTGTTGCATTATCCTGATAATAACCAAATGCATGGTTGCCCATGAAGTTGTAATAATTTGCAAATGTCTTGTCTTTTCTACACTCAACCACCTTGTCAAGCACTGTCGCTAAGAGCAGGCAAAGGTCGCACAGCTTTTCTCCGTTCTGACGCCACGGTGGTGGAATGATGTCACTGCTGATGTGAAGACCGCAGAGTCGCTCCCCAGCTTCCGTAAGAGGCTAAATACCCTGTTGTTCACTGAGTTCACCTGGAATGGCGGGGCGGAGCCAGTAAGAGATGGAGGACAAGGTTTCAAGAGACGAAAGCGAGGCAAGGCTTGATGAATAACAGCGGTACCGATGCTGACAGCAAGCTTCGGTGTGTGCCTGCGCGCCCGTGTCACTATCTCTGTCACACATGAATCCCGTATCTGTCATTGCCATTTCTGTCCTATTCTGTTTTCGTCAGCGGGCTGCAAAATAACCGGTTCTGGTTTCATCCCCGAGTTTGTGATGAATAGCTTTCTGCCATCGTCCTGATTCCCCCTCTCCTTCTCTCTTCCTTTGTCTCTCTACCTTCCTCTCAGAAGACAGCACTAGCTGACAATGAGAAACATCTTGAGCGAAATATCCCCTCCCCGCGCCCCCGTCACACTTTCTCCCTTTTGGCTCCGGGTGTTGGCGTTATTGCCAGTGTGCTCTCATTAGGGGGAATGGGGACACATTTACCATCGCTGCTGGACTGAGTGGAGCAAATACCTCGCTTTACTTTCATACTCCTTTTTTGCATTGAGGTTTCATATAAAGAAACACCCATCATCATCATCATCATCATCATCATCATCATCATCATCATCATCGGCTTCATCATCACCAGACTCCTTTCTGAGTCTCCACTCGGTTCCTCCTGCTCCACACACAGTTTGATGATCCTGCTGTTCAATGAGTGTCGCCCTCATTACAGAAGGAGCAACAATGGAGCCAGTGGGAGAAGTGAATTGATATGAATGTCTTATACATCATATTAAGGTGCAGTTACGATGAGTTTTTTTCTGGCTCAGGATAGCAAACTATTACCATTATATCTGCAGGGGTTTCGCTATTACCGCCTTTAACTCTGCGATTACTGAGAAAACAACATTTTTCAAAACAACGCTGATAAAAATTAATATCCTTGTGTCACCTCTTCCACAGTAAATTGGGCCTGAACATACTGTATGAACGGCAGCCAGCTGAGCATTGGTAGACATCCTGTGCATATATGGAAGGAAATCACTATCCAGTTGAAATACAAAGCAGCATCATTGCAGGACAAAGTGAACACACTAGCCAGTGCCGTCACAATGAGGATGTTTCCTTTGCTTTGTTATGGACTGGTGTTGCCAGCCTGTGTTGTTTCTTGATCATGGAAAACCAAAAGGAAATTGTAGATGGAAATTAAGCGAAAAAAGTATTTTGTGAACAATCCGGTCTTGCACTTGATATTGCATCATATACCATGTCACTTCCTGCGTGTGTTTTCATGACAAAATGTATTTTGGAGACCACACACCTCCTAAGATCTTATAGTATGCGAGCCCCATGTCACCACTGCAGCGGGACTTCAAGGACTTCACGACTCCAGGTTACAAGACAGGAAGTTATTTCTGACGACTTTGAAAGTCTTGTAGTATAGACTTTGCTTAACGGATCGTTTTTTACAGTATGATATTGTTACTTTTACTTAAGTATGATGATCTGAACCTTTACTCTTCCTCACGTCAGTTTTACTGACTGCAATTCAATGAAAAACATGCACATTTTTATATATTTTGTATATAATGTAATTGTGACTGCTGAGAGAGTCAGGGTGAATGTATATCTGCTCAGCCTGTCCCACCTGGAGGCATGTCAACCCCCCATCACAAACCCTCAGGGCAGCAAAGCCAATCCTGCACAGCCAAATCTCCTTTTCTTCTCTTTTTTAATAGAAGATGAAAACAGACGACAGAGTGTAACCCCAGTTCACACCGGGATGTACACATATACTGTACATCACAGTGGAGGATGTCCAGGGGTTGAGGTCAGCGGTGATGGAATAATCCTCTCTTCTTTCTGCTCCTCTGCACACGCTCGCTATTTATGGCAGCAAGGCATCAAAAAGGTAAGAGCGCCAGCTGGAGCCATTACTTATTCACAACAAAACCTCCATCACACGTCAACTGGGAGAAGCACTTGCACACATACAATATTCTCTTTTCAGGTAGCAGAGATTGTGTCTGCGGAAAAGGAAGAGAAGATGCTCATCGTTTCCTAGCTGTAGTTTAATGTTTTAACCAGCAGGGGGGGGGCAGATATGCCACGCCTCTGCTACGGTCTGCCACACCTTAGGCACTGTCCCTGACCACGCAATGTTGAAGAAATGTGTCATCCAAGACAGCCCCTTTTCGAAACAAGCAAAATAAAAGATGAAAAAAAAAAATGATATAACTGTGAATTTGATAAAGAAAGAAACTGGTAATACTAGTACTAGTACTAGTACAAGTACATCAAAATTGTACTTGAGTACACTGCCAGGATCATTGGCTGGAACACTGATAGCTGGATGACTTTGAAATAATTAATCAAAAGCATGTAAATAATCCCTCAATAAATCACATCCGAGGAATTAAACTGAAAAAATGAATTCACACTTTAACAAGAGCAGACACAGATACTGATATACTGGAAATATATATAAGAAAATGTGGACCTTTAATACAAACAACAATTCAAATACTGATCAGAAAGAAAATAAATGATTTTGAATCTGTGCATATAATCAGCATAAGAGATCACATTTCTAATGTATCTGCTTAAATATCCTCTCAGCAGCTTAAAAGCCCATTTGAGTCAAAGCTGTGACGCTCATTCATCTACCAGCTGTGTTAAAGAGCGCAAAGTACCAATTAACGACTCCTGGTATTAGACACGCCCCCCTGCTCCGGTGCTTCGACTCGGATGGCGAGTGAAAGGTGACACCGAGGCAGATTGCACAAATGCACCATCAAAAGGAGGTCACACTTTGACTTTTACAAAGTGATGACAGAGTAGCTTTTTTCTTCTTTTTTAACCCTTTAACTGCCTGCTCAACCATATGGTTGAGCACACTTTGAGTCAATATATTTCAATGAGAGGAGTGCCTAGCTTAACTCAACCTGATTGAGCCATCTCTACCATTTGGTAAAGGTATGTTATGCTAAAAACATCCTGCAGATGTCACTGTGTCTGCCTATTGTATGCTTCTTCATCTCCCCTCCAACCAGAAAGTGAAGAAGAAGAAAATCACTCAAGACATTTTGACTGCTTTTTGTGAAACTATGAAAGGTAGGAATACTTTTTTGACATATGATAGTATTACAGGCCTTACTTAACAGAATTATGTTACTTGATACCACAAAAACACTTGAATTAAATATCTAATAATTTTTTAAAAACATGCTCAACCAAACGGTTGATTTGTCGCTTTATGGTAAGTGTAGGAAAATTAAGCTAATGTAATTAAAATAGACTATTTGTGATAAAATCAAAACTTCTGTTCATCCATTGGTGTAAATATTATACATTAAGTGTTAGTACATTGTGAATATGCTGAAAGAATTACCTTAGTAAGTAATTTTTGTCACTTTCTGAGTTACTTTTTGGGCAAGCTAGCTAAACGCAGTGTTCCTATCCTTGTTGTTGATTATAATTTCATGTTTCATTTATATGTTTTCATTTGTTTACAACTTCTAGATGAATGCTAAAACATTCTACAGTGCAAGACCACGGACTCTTCTCGCCCTCGTACCAGAAAATCCTCAAGAATCTGATGGTGATCTGAGTGACGATAACGATGACCCAATAGAGGATCCAGATTATCATCCCACACAAGCAGAAGGTAATGGTGACAGTTCTTTTGAATCCCTGGATGAAGAAGAGGCTCCCTCAACAAGCAGTTCTTCGAAACAGTAAGAAGAGCAGAAAAGGCAAACACACACTAAAAACAGTTTCCTTGGAGGAGCCAGAGGACACCCCAGACTCAAATTCCCCCTCAGGCCCAAACAAAAGCACAAGAAGAATCTGGAAGCATGAGGACATCCAGGAATTCCAGGTTCCGGATTCAAGATTTCAACCCCCAGAGGCGGTACACACACCGTTCCAGTACTTCAAGATGCTCTTTACCGATGAGATGATTGAACATATTGTTCATCACACAAATCTGTACTCCGCTCAGGAGTTGGGGGACCCAATTAAGACCAGCTCTGAAGAAATTGAGGATTTCTTGGCAATCCTTGTCTTTATGGGTGTTTTCAACTTCCCATCGCTGGAGGACTACTGGCACCATGAGTCACGTTTTAACGTGATAGCTGATATCATGCCGAGGAAGAGATTCCAGCTGTTACGCCGCTTCATTCATTTCAATGACAATCAGCAGTGCGATGGGAGTCCTGACCGATTTTACAAAATCCGTCCCCTCTTCGAGATGCTTCGTGAGCGCTGTCTCCTGATACCATCCACTTACAAGCACAGTGTGGATGAGGTCATGGTAGCATATAAAGGCACGAGGGCTGGCACTCTCCGCCAATATATCGCCAACAAGCCAGACAAGTGGGGCTTTAAGTTGTTCTGCCGAGCAAGTTCATCTGGCATCATCCACGACTTGCTGCTGTATCAAGGGATGTCCACGTTCTTCAATGTTGCCCTCAGTGAACAGGAGCAGATGCTACTTCTAGGAGCCAAAGTGGTGACAACCCTATGCAAAACCATAGAAGAGCCTCAGCTGTCTGTTGTCTTTTGTGACAACTATTTCACAAGTTTCAGCTTGGTCCAACACTTGCACACCTCCCTGAGCGTCAAGTGCATCGGCACCGTACGACCAAACCGTACTGGTGGAGCTCCCTTGATGGCAGACAAAGACCTGATGAAGAGGGGACGTGGAGCCTGTGATTACAGGTCTGCTGAAGGGGTGCTTGCAGTAAAATGGTTTGACAACAAATGTGTCAACATTCTGAGCAATGCCTGTGGGATCATGCCTTTTTCAACTGTGAAACGGTGGAGCAAAGAGTCCAGAGCAAAGATCAACATCCCATGCCCGTCACTCATCCCTGCCTACAATGAGCATATGGGAGGAATTGATCTTTCCGACATGCTAGTACACCTGTACAAGACCCCAGCCAAGTCAAGGAGATGGTATCTTCCTCTGTTTGGATACATCCTTGACCTGTGCATCGCAAATTCCTGGCTGGTCTACAAGAGGGACTGTGGCCTACTGAGCCAGAAACCGATGTCTCTCAAAAGGTTCCGCATGGCAGTTGCCCACAGCTTGAACCAAGTCAACAAGCCAGCATCCAAAGTGGGCCGACCCTCACTGAGCGCTCCACCACAACAGAAGAAAGGCTACACCCCAAGACCCTCACAACCAAAACCACAACCAGATGTGCGCTACGACAACCTGGGACACTGGCCTCTTCACTGTGACAAGCGGGGGCGATGCAACCTCTGTCCAAAGGGAGTGTCAAGGTGGAAGTGTGGGAAATGCAATGTTTTCCTGTGTTTGAACACAAACCAGGAATGCTTTGTAGCATATCACCAGAGGTAAAGTGGATGCAATGCTCAAAAAGCATTTGTGCTGTTGCACAGTCACACAGATGAGGTGTGTTGAGGTTTAAGGGTAATGTTTTAATATGTTTGGCATATGTTTGCAATGTTTTTTTCAAGTTTAAATGGAAACCAGCAACACTGGTTCAATCAATCCACCAGAAATGTGGATCTTGTGACCCAAAAAACGTTAGTGCTGTTGCACCACCACAGACGAGGTTTGTTGAGATATTGAAGTAAGAAATGCAAATGTTTCCTTTGTTTTGCATTAGGTTTTTTTTGTTTTTGAAGGCAAAAATGAATGTTTTGCATGTAGCATCCAATCAGAAGTGGACAGAATGTAAGAATTTTGTGCTGTTGCACCTTGACACAGATGTAGTCAAGATGAAAAATTAGAAATGTAGTATTTCCTTGTTTGATGCAGTATTTTCCTTTGTTGAAATGAAAACCAGCAGTGTTTTGTGGCATACTACCAGAAATAAAGTGTATCCAATGCCATGGATATTTCTTGTTGTTTATTTCTTTATAAATTAGTATTTTATTTGACTTTTTCTACTGTTTTTGGTATTTGTATGAAATTCCGGACTTAAACCATAAAGTGATATCTCAACCATTCGGTAGAGGTCAATATTTTAAAAACCAAAGGGTCTGTTGAAAAAAAAATCATTGATTGTGGTCATTACTCACCCAAGGAAATAAGAAATGCAAAAAAATAATTTTTCCATTGCTTTTTTCTTGGTGGGGTTGTTAAAGGGTTAAGTGCTGAGGCTATATATATATACATACATACATACATATACATATATACACTATCTAAATTAACCTGAGTGTATCTCACCAAATATAAAAAAACATATACAAATGTCCATGTCATTTATTGTATGCCTAATATGCATGCTGTAGGTTATTTTCTGCAAGGAAAGGCGCGCACTCTTTTAAAATTCAAGTTCAGGCGCGGACCAATAGGTAACGAGGAGGCTTTGGCCCATGCGCTGATCATGCGCCTGCCAGCCAATCAGAGCCAGCAGAACTCGATCGTTAGCGGCTGCTGACATTTCACCGCCTGACTCCGTCTCCCACTGGTGTTGCAGACTGGACTCCACCAGAGACACTCGCTCATAAACGGTAAGTGTACAATACTTATGTATTGAAGTGATTACTCTGTGTGACAAAACTTACTTTGTTGACCACAAACTCACGTTAATTTGACATCGTGCCAAACGACTTATGTCTAACGTGTTGTCAGAAGTTGCTAGCTAGCAATACACTGTGCTGACTCCTTACACCATTGTATTTAACGTTAACGATTGTAAATATATATGATTGGTATTTTAGCATTTTGTTCTCTTTTTCTCTTATGTGTACCTACAGCAAACACAAGACATCAATGTTGACCAGATTGCAGTTCTCTGGTGTCCTCAGTGCTGCTACAAGAAGACGACATGAAGCTGTTCTGTCAGACTGGGGCACATAAATAGGACTCAGATGCAGATTGGCAACGGTAATGACAGGCTTTATTTTCTGCAGTATCTCAGAAGACAGAGTGATAACACAACAGGCTGTGGAACTCTAAATGTCCAAAAGGACAATACAACTAGGACAGAACACAATCAAGAACAAAAAACACTCACACAGGGAAACCTACTCTGATCTTGGAAAACTATAATCTATGAAATCTTACCAAACAAAACTTGAGGAAAAGCGCACAGGCTATAAACTTAACTATTCTACTATACTGAAAATCTACAAACTAAAAACGCTCCAACGGAGGAAAAGCAAAAGCTATGAAATTAAACTGACTAGAGCAAACAAAAGACTGACTCAAAATTTACAACACAAAATTGCTCTTCTTAAGAGGAATACTAGACAGAAAACAAAACTTGACAACACTTAACTTAGGACTCAACAAGGCTGTGGACAAGGCTGTGATCAAGGCTGTGAACAAGGCTGTGAACACGACAGGACGGACGGACGGACGGACGGACGGACGGACGGACGGACGGACGAACGAACGAACGAAGGGACGAACGAAATACACTGGCGACGAGGACAGGGGAAGACAAAGACTATATACACATGAGGAGAGGGAGCACAGGTGGAGACAATCAGGGAATCAGGAATGACATCAGACCAGGGAACACATGAGGAAGGGCAAGTGACCTGAAACGAGAAGGGAGTTATTTTCAAAATAAAACAGGAAATGACAAGACCAAAACCCAAGACGAGACATTAGGCTTGTTCGGGATGGTCTTGGCTTGACTTGACTTGACTTACCACGCCGGCGAGAGCTGCAGGTGTCTGAGGGGGCGGGCTCTAAAAGAGACGGCAGCCAAACATCGTCAAGTCGGACAACAAAGTCAACGTGACTATAGTGCTCAAGCGATAGAACACAGCAGCAAACCAAAGAGGATATGTTATTGTATATATATATATATATATATATATATATTACACACACACACACACATACATATATACATAAATACATACATATACACACACACACACGCAAGGCAACATGTGGAAGGCATTCTTTTTTTCCAGTGTATTTGTATTATCATTCTATGTTTGTATTAACCAGACCACACATGTTCCATGATACGTAGGGCGGGTGGAGGGGGCCAGGAGGAGGGCTCAGGAGGCCGGGCATGAGGCCGGGCATGAAGCCGGGCATGAGGACGACCCAGCGGGCGGGGCCGCTCAGGAGGCCGGGCATGAGGGCGACCCAGCGGGCGGGGCCGCTCAGGAGGCCGGGCATGAGGGCGACCCCCCAAAAGACTGACTCAAAATTTACAACACAAAATCGCTCTTCTTAAGAGGAATACTAGACAGAAAACAAAACTTGACAACACTTAACTTAGGACTCAACAAGGCTGTGGACAAGGCTGTGAACACGACAGGGCGAACGAATGAACGAAGGAAGGGACGAACGAAATACTCTGGCGACGAGGACAGGGGAAGACAAAGACTATATACACATGAGGAGAGGGAGCACAGGTGGAGACAATCAGGGAATCAGGAATGACATCAGACCAGGGAACACATGAGGAAGGGCAAGTGACCTGAAACGAGAAGGGAGTTATTTTCAAAATAAAACAGGAAATGACAAGACCAAAACCCAAGACGAGACATTACCTCACCAGCGTGACATGTTCCACAACTGCAAGGTGGGTTGGTATATTCTTTATGGGCAAGCTGTAGTAGGCTGGGCATTTAATTGAAAATGTACCAAAACCAACATAATGATTTTCACAGCTGACCTAATTTAAGTCATATTGGTATGTCTGATAAATAAATGATCTCGGAAAGGATGTTCCTAACCCCTTAAATGCATCAGAAAGCACTGCACCAAATCTCAGATCAAGTCAGTCACTGCTGTGTGCTCTGTCTCTCATATCTATCACTACATTAACAAATTACACCCTGCACTTAAACCTGGAATAAAATCATCTCATCTGCCACCAACAGTCCAAATCTTACCTTCATGGCAGTTTAAAAGTCCCTTTGCTAAAACTCCTGTTGTTTTCAAATGTGCTACATATAAAGTTGACTTATGTATTACAAAGAAAATTTCGCCGCTTCATTTACTGCATTAAAACTTCGCAATATCATAGATGGGACCAGTTCTTATTATGGTCTGAGTCACCGCAGCACTGGGTCATCAAGGAGTACTGAGTAGTGGTGGTTCATGCAACCGGTTGTTTTTCGGTCTGATTTCGCGGCTCTCGGTCGACAAGTGAGTGAGTCGTGAGCGGCGGTTCATGTGACCGGTTGTTACTTCGGTTCGCAGTTCTATGTCGCCAGTAGAGATGCTATTGAACCAGGAGACTCATGTTAAACACCATAGAACAAAACGGGCTTCCTGCTGCCAAGCCCGTAATCATTTGCGGCCACTGGGACAGATGGCAAAAGGAAAACTATATTTGAATAAGAATCTACTAATTTGCAGTCGACACGCCTCAGTGACTTAACTCGATTGAAAGAACCGATTCTTCAGTCACACCGTCATGTCTACATGACAGCTTTCATTATAATTTTGGGAATATTTTGGGAATTGCACTCATTTGCTTTCTTGAGAATTAGATTAGTTGATTGATATCAAGAGCATAGAAGGAAACAGCTAGCCTGGTTCTGTCCAAAATTCAAAGCTAAACTACCCGCCTCCGGGCTACACCTCTGTCGGAAAGACATGAGATTGGTCAGTAAAAAAGTAGGCTGTGTATTGCACCTATGTTTTGGAACATAGGGTGGAAAATAGGTTGTGATAAGAGCTGTCAAATTGCCTCTATAATCCTATTTGAATTTCATTCCATATTTTTCTCAATATTCAAATTATTTTCAAATTTGTAATTCTCAAATTCAGCCTATTATTATTATTATTATTATTATTATAACTACACTACACAGGCTTATACGTTGCCAATGCCATTTTACAATAAATATGTATTATACCAACAGCTGACAGCTTTCTAGATAAGTAATAATTAAGAAAGTAAAACAACCACATTGCCGTTCTCCTGGGGACGCTATGTCCCCGTTGCCATGGCTACGCCCTCCTCGTCTCACAGTCAGCTCTACTTTCACTTTCTCACGTACATCCAGCTGTCGGTCTTGTTCCAGATGAGTAAGCATATGGAGACGCGGGTCGATCTAGCTAGCAGGAAGCAGCATGAATGCATCTTTGTCATGACGTCATCGCTTCTAGAGCTCCGTCCATATCTTTGTTTAATTTCACAGAGTGCTGCCGTGTGGTTATCTCCATGCGTGTGCGCTACTGTCGGCTATTTGTGATACTGAGATTGTGATTCAGAAAACTAAATTGTGCATCATTCATGTGACAAAAGCCTTCATTTCTGCAGTTAGTCCAAGGCGAGGAGGGCGCGATTTGCTGATGTTAGACGTTTATAAAAACAAACAAAAAACACACATACGAATATTAATTTCAGCATTAGATTAGTATTTATTTTTTTACTATTCAAATTATATTCGATTCCCGAATTTAATTCCAACTGCCCTAGTTATGCTGGTGATATAATGCTGTTGATATACCCCCCAAAAAAGATGAATTTGAGTCCACAAAGTTCACTCAATTTTGACTAATATGCGTCTAATTTTGAATCAGCTCATCATGGTAAAAATAAATGTACATACAATTAAAATTGATTATTTGACTAGCCTATCCAATCACGTTGCTTTGTAATATTTATAATAGTGCTACATTTGCATTTATTGCACACAGCCATGACGTTGCATATGCTTGGTGGGGCATATCTGCATTGAAAACATAATCTTTGTCTTCCACCATTCAATTTTCCTTTCAACTACATCTCTTGCTAACATATGGGGCCTTATGTATGGGGAAAAAACTATTAATGTAATGTAACCTAGTACGTGTAAGTCCATTGTTACAATATGAACACATAGCACAGTCATTGGTGTAGCTAAATACATTAATAAATCAAATAAAAACTAAACCTGCATAATGCAGCTTGTTTTTGTGAACCTTGTAGTGGACATATTGACATAATTCACCATAATGTATATTGACATGTATTTCCCTCGCTACGCTGTTGTTTTACTATGATCTGACGTGCGTTCCGCGTGACATGTTAATGTGTTAGCTCGTCCCAGTATTAGGGACGCTGTCTCTTTAAGGATGCCTACCGGGTTTGTTGATATCGCGGGCAGCGCCATGTTGGTTCATAACGGTTTTGAGTGACAAAATAAATGACACGCCGTTGCATTGTCGACGTGAGAAATTGCTTCTTCTTGTCTTAAATCACAATTTCCACACTGGTGACCCCGACGTTTGTCTGCTGGACGCATTCCAGAGACGCACCGAACAACTATGGCGACAAATGCTGTTTCTTTGAAACTCCCAGAGTTCTGGGAGTCGTCGGCTTCTGCTTGGTTCGCGCAGACGGAGGCGCAGTTCGCGCTGCGTGAAATTACCGTGGACACCACCAAATACTACTATGTAGTGTCAGCCCTCGGCAGTTCAACAGCAACGAGAGTGGTTGGTCTCCTGAAACATCCCCCTGCAGAGAATAAGTATACAGCACTCAAGGCTCACCTGTTGAAGACTTTTGAACTTTCTGATGCTGAGAGAGCTAGCCGGCTATTTTCTCTGCAAGGCTTGGGTGACAGCAAACCATCTGAACTTATGGACAGGATGTTGGATCTACTTGGGGAGCACAGGCCGGATTTCCTCTTCGTCCAGCTCTTCTTGCGTCAACTCCCTTCTCAGGTACGAGCTGCTTTGGCCAACACTGCCATCACCGACTGCCGTGCGCTGGCAGAGGAGGCCGACCGATTTTTTCTGGCTGTTCAACACCCTGGCATGGCTGCTGCTGCGCTCCACCCTGCTTATGCCATGGCAACCGACTCGACCCAAGCTTATCACACCGCCGCCCCACTCCCTGGTGACTCAGTGCTCACTGCTACAGCTTCACACCGGCAACGTTCTGACACAAGCCTGTGTTTTTACCACGCTAAATTCGGCTCCAGGGCCAAGCAATGCCGATCACCTTGCAGCTTCAGGGGGACGGGAAACACCAGGGCCGGCGCTCAGTAGTGGCCTTGAGTGTCGGCCGCACTGGCAGGCTGCTGTTCATCCAGGACACCATCTCCGGGCGCCGTTTCCTGAGTGACACCGGCGCGCAGCGGAGCATTCTGCCTGCATTGACACTGGACATCCTGGCGGGCGGATTTGGCCCCCCCCTGGAGGCTGCTAATGGCAGCCCCATACGCACTTATGGCACTCGACACGTTGAACTGTGTTTTGGCGGTCAGCGGTTTAGCTGGGACTTTATCACAGCCAAAGTGGCTGTCCCCCTCCTGGGGGCGGACTTTCTATGTGCTTATGGGCTGCTGGTGGATGTAAAAAACCGTCGCTTGATTGACGCCACCACGTTTTCTTCATACACCTGCACTCTCAGTGGTGTGGACTCCATCAGACTGTCTAGCGTGCTCTCACAGGCTGACGAGTTTCATCGCCTGCTCGCAGAGTTTCCAGCGCTCACAAAGCCCACCTTTTCGTCATCTACGGCCAAGCATGGAGTCGAGCACCACATCGCCACCACTGGCCCGCCTGTCTACGCCCGGGCGCGACGACTAGACCCAGCCAAGCTGGCCATTGCCAGGGCTGAGTTTGACAGCATGGAGCGCCTGGGCATCATCCGCCGCTCCAGCAGCCCGTGGGCTTCGCCTCTCCACATGGTTCCCAAGCCTGCCGGCGGGTGGCGCCCCTGCGGCGATTACCGCAGACTTAATGATGCTACAACGCCGGATCGCTATCCAGTGCCACACATCCAGGATTTTTCAGCGCACCTGGCTGGCAAAAGTATCTTTTCTAAGGTGGACCTCGTCCGTGGATACCACCAGGTTCCTGTCCAACAGCTTGATGTGCCCAAAACAGCGGTGATCACCCCTTTTGGACTTTTCGAGTTCTTGAGAATGCCTTTCGGCCTTAAAAACGCCGCCCAGTCATTCCAGCGCCTCATGGGCTCCGTGCTACATGATCTGCCTTTCCTGTTTGTTTACCTGGACGACATCCTCTTGGCCAGTACCTCCAAAACCGAACACCTGGCCCACCTGCGGATCCTCTTCGAGCGTCTCAGCCGGCACGGACTTATCATCAACCCAGCTAAGTGCCAGTTTGGGTTGACCACCATCGACTTCCTGGGACATAGAGTCACTAAGGACGGGGCCGTACCACTCCCGTCTAAGGTTGAGGCGATCTCGAACTTCCCACGGCCCGTCACAGTGAGGTCCATGCAGGAGTTCCTGGGAATGGTAAACTTTTACCACCGCTTCATTCCCAGAGCTGCTGCAATCATGTGCCCCCTGCATGAGGCCTTAAAGGGGAAAAAACCAAAGCAACCGGTGGATTGGTCCTCGGAGAGAGACAAAGCATTCACAGATGCAAAGGCCGCTTTAGCCAAAGCGACAATGCTGGCACACCCATCGCCTGATGTGCCCATTGCCATCACGACAGACGCGTCGGACTATGCAGTTGGCGGTGTGCACGAGCAGTGGGTGGATGGTGCCTGGCAACCGCTGGCTTTCTTTAGCCGCCAGCTACGCCCACCTGAACGTAAGTACAGCACGTTTGACCGGGAGCTGCTTGCGCTTCACCTTGCCATCCGACACTTCCGTTCACTGCTGGAGGGTCGACAGTTTACAGCTTTTGTCGACCACAAACCCCTAACATTCGCCATGGCTAAGGTGTCTGAGCCGTGGTCTGCCCGCCAACAGCGACAACTCTCTTACATCTCTGAGTTCACCACGGACATACAACACGTTGCGGGCAAAGCCAACCTAGTCGCCGACTGCCTCTCTCGCACCATGGTGGGGGCCGTCCACCTGGGGCTTGACTACGCCCACATGGCAGCCGATCAGGCCACTGACTTGGATGTACAGGCACTCAAGACTGCTACCACTGGGCTGCAGTTATCGGAGATCACTTTTGGCGATGGCAGCACCAGGCTGCTTTGTGACGTCTCCACTGGACAGCCACGGCCCATCGTTCCCACAGCATGGAGACGACGTGTTTTTGATGCTGTGCACAGCCTTTCCCACCCGGGTAGAAAACCGTCCCAGAGGTTGGTGGCAGCCAAGTTTGTCTGGCATGGCCTCAAGAAGGATGTGCGGGACTGGGCAGACTCTTGTGTGGAGTGTCAGCGTGCGAAAATTCACCGCCACACCAAAGCTCCCCTGGCGCACTTTCCGGTGCCGGAGCGAAGATTCGACCATGTTAATGTTGATCTGGTGGGTCCCCTTCCTTCCTCCCTGGGTTTCACTTACCTCCTCACCATGGTGGATAGGACCACTCGATGGCCGGAGGCTGTCCCATTGACATCAGGGACGACTGCTGAGATAGCTCGGGCATTCATCGGGACCTGGGTTGCCCGGTTTGGCACCCCATCTGACCTGTCTTCGGACCGGGGCTCACAGTTTACCTCTGAGCTCTGGAACGCCATTGCGAACGGTCTGGGTGTGAAACTTCACCGCACCACTGCATATCACCCCCAGGCTAACGGACTTTGTGAGCGTTTTCATCGTGCTATGAAGGCCTCTCTTCGGGCCAGCCTAAAGGACAGTGGCTGGGTTGACAGGCTCCCTTGGGTCATGCTGGGCCTGAGGACTGCCCCTAAGGAGGACCTACAGTCCTCATCAGCGGAGCTGGTGTATGGCCAGCCATTGCGGGTTCCAGGGGATTTCGTTCCGGACTCTACAATTCCCTGGTCCTCAGCCCATCAGCGGACGGTGCTTCAGGATAAGGCTAGGCTTTTTGCGCCTGTACCCACTTCACAGCACAGCCTCCCACAATCCTACACTCCCCCACGTTTGCCAGCAGCGGAATACGTTTTCATCCGTCATGACGCACACCGGGGGCCGCTACAGCCTCCTTACGACGGCCCGTTCCGTGTTTTGGAGACAGGGGAAAAACAGTTTGTGGTAGACATTGGCGGTAGGGCAGAACGCATTTCCGTGGACCGCCTTAAGCCGGCTCATCTGGATGTGGACAAACCTGTGGGGCTAGCCCAGCCTCCGAAACGGGGGCGCCCTCCAGTTCGGCCCAAGTCCCTGAGGTGGGCGCCTAGGTTTTCCCCACACGACGACCCTCCCTCCCACCTCAATGCCTCAGAGACGCCACCGCCGTGCGCTGGTAACTCAACCCACACTCCAGTGCAGAGGAGTCGTTGTGGCCGAATTGTTCTCCCACCTCAGCGCTGACGTAATTGTTTCTCTGTTATAGTGAATTCTGGGGGGACGTGTGTAGTGGACATATTGACATAATTCACCATAATGTATGTTGACATGTATTTCCCTCGCTACGCTGTTGTTTTACTATGATCTAACGTGCGTTCCGCGTGACATGTTAATGTGTTAGCTCGTCCCAGTATTAGGGACGCTGTCTCTTTAAGGATGCCTACCGGGTTTGTTGATATCGCGGGCAGCGCCATGTTGGTTCATAACGGTTTTGAGTGACAAAATAAATGACACGCCGTTGCGTTGTCGACGTGAGAAATTGCTTCTTCTTGTCTTTACATTTACATTTAGGTCATTTAGCAGACGCTTTTGTCCAAAGCGACTTACAATAAGTACATTTGTCAAAAGAAGAAAACAAGGAAACCACAACGTATCATTGCTGATAAAGTAAGAGCTAAAAATAGAACAAGTGTTAGGTCCTCATCTGAGTAAACTAGTACTTCAAGAGCAACAGTGCTACGATCAGAGTGCTATAGGTAAGGGTTGTATTTTTTTTTTTTTTTTGGGGGGGGGGGGTGTTAGTGGGTCATGCTAGTCGAGGTGAAGTCTGAACAGGTGAGTCTTGAGCCTTTTTCGGAAAATGGCAAATGACTCAGCTGTCCTGACATTAGTCGGGAGTTCGTTCCACCACTGAGGCGCCAGAACAGAGAAGAGTCTGGACTTTGCTGAGCGCTTGTGAAGATGAAATGAATGAATTTGTGCATTATCGGAGGAGCTTTAGTATGTTCTTTATTCTGTGATAGACTTGTGAGATAATAAAATACACGAAAAAGAAACAGATGGCATGTCAATAAAAAACTGAGATTATTTAAATTGTAATTTTATGTTTTTGGGCCTATTTTCCAGGAGAGTGCAGTCCAAGATCTGACCATTGAGGGATCTGCTGTGGTCGTGTCCATCGTTACTGACTGAGGATGTAATCCTGGTGCCCTGCCATCCCCCAGGAGTCGAGTCTTCCTCCAGGATCAGGTTGTCTTGTTACACTTGCTGCTGGCCTGATGCACTCCTGTATTTGTATGGCTATGCTATATATGTCCTCCAGGCTGCGTACCCATAATGCACGACATTTACTTTTGAGTAGTTCATAAAGTTCTGATAAATGTGGATGGACACAAATTGAAACACAAGACACTCTCCTTAAAAAATAAGTTAACTACAAAAGTAGTGTAACAAACAAGTACTTGATGATTCGTTGAATATGTTGCAGATTTGTTGTTATGATGAAGTTGAGCTGTTACAGTCCTGATTGTGACTTACATGTTTTGTTGCAGTGTCATGTTGGAGTTTACGGTTTGTAAAATAAAAAGATATACGTGAGACCATTATGTCCAGATTGTTTATTACCTTGTATTTTGTATAAGCAGTGAAAATGGGAGTTTGGAGTAGGATTTTTCATAGTAGTAGTTCAGTTAACATCAGTAAGAAAGATTCTATATGTAAATGTCATTTTTAGAGCACATTTAGCATGACAAATTCAATATTTTGATGCAATATTTTTGTTCTTAGAACACTTCCTTAACTGTGTTTAAAAACTAAATATTTTATGCTTACTGCACACAATGAAAGACATTTTGTAAAAGAAAAATGTATAAGTTTAAACAACATGAAATATATAGTTCAAATGTCCAGTTAATAATATGTCAACATATTATCAAATATTTTGGTTCATTGCACTAAAAAAATACTGATTGGAAAATGACTAACTTTATGTTAAGTTGACTATAAAACTTTAATACATATTCATTTATTGTACACAAAATAATTAAGTTTAGTCACATCATTGTGTTTGTGTTGAAAAACCATTAATATATACATTAAACAACTCAATAACTTTGTGTTATGTATACTAGATATTGAATGTTAATGTTAATTTGACTTTAAAATTACAATATCTAATCATTTTGTACATAAAATGATTATGTTTTGACACGCAATTTTGTTTGTGTTTAATAAACATAAAAATAAACATTCAACAACCTGTTCATTTTATGTCAATATGACAGATTTAAATGTTTATTGAACACAAATTATTATTTTGTGTGATCAAAAAAGTTGTGTTGAACTGACATGAATTTCCAGTCAGATAAGGGTCATCTGACACTTTTTTTTGTGTCTGGTGTACTCAAAACTTTCATGTTACTGTATTGCTCTGACTTAAAATTATTTAGTGCAAGGGGTTTCCAATAAAATTTTAAGTTCAGTTAGCGGATTGGGGTTTACAGTGTGGATGGCGATGTCATCTAATGTTTCTGCTTCTTTTGTATCTACAGCTTGACTCTGTGAAAAGGCCGGGTCCGCACTGACACACAGCTTCCTTCTGTGGTGGGACTGCATGGGTGACACTCTAGTGGTGTGTATATTTGGTCGTGACACTGCATGTAATTCATCGCGATAAAGCATATGTAAATAGAACTTAAGTGTGTGCATGTGTGTGGTGGTAGAGTTGCTGTCTCCCTTTTTCTGTCTCCTACAGTCATCTTATAGTTGCTGTGTATGGCTGACCCGCCCTTATTGTGAGGAGAACTGATTGACTTTAACCACCCAATGAGATTGTTGTGATGATTGCCTCATGCCTATGTTTTATCTACATATTGTAATAAAGCCAACTTAACTTTTGCACAGGATACGCCTCTGGTAAATTGTTTCTGCTCGGGGAGGTCAGAGTGGGTCATAAATTGCATTGTAGATATTAAAGGTTGAAGGGGTCCTCCTGCCCCTTAGCGGGAGGTGGCGTTGTCAGACATTTTTAAAGGTAGTCTTGGTACCAGGCACTACATTTCTATCTTTCATGCAAGTTGTTAGTGCTAATGTGTTAGCTGTTAGCTGTAAGGTAAGCTAGTTCATGACTACAATAGGCTGGGTTGGTTGTAACAACATGTAACACATTTACATAGTTTGTTCAGTTTTTTCAATTATTTTGAAATGATAATCGCACACACAAACACACGCACACACAAACAAAGACATACACCCCAGGGTAAATCATAATGTCACATTTCATCCCAGGTTAATCATAATGTCACATTTCACCTCAGGGTAAATCATAATGTCATATTTCACCCCAGGGTAAATCATAATGTCATATTTCACTCCAGTGTAAATCATAATGTCATATTTCACCTCAGGGTAAATCATAATGTCACATTTCACCCCAGGGTAAATCATAATGTCACATTTCACCCCAGGGTAAATCATGTCACATTTCACCTCAGGGGAAATCATAATGTCACATTTCACCCCAGGATAAATCATAATGTCACATTTCACCCCAGGGTAAATCATAATGTCATATTTCACCCCAGGGTATGTTACAAGTAACCCGGACCATGGGGTGAATTGTAACATTTCACTCCTTGTGTTTGAGACTAAACCATGCATTTTGTGTTTGTGTTGCAGAGATAAAGCTGCACCATTTAATAGCAGACACATGTAACTACATTGTCACACATTTTGAACACACTAGCTTAAAAGAGCTACAAGATACAAAAGTCAAAATGTTACAACCATCCCCGGTCTCTCTACGTTACTCGGTAGACTGACCTTTAAAAATGTTTGTAGCAGCCTAGAAAAGGTGAAGTAAGTACAATTATGAGTTTGGAAGTGACCACATTGTGATTAAACCCCCTGATAATCACTATTGCATTCAAGCCCACTGGAGCCGCCAACGTGATTTGGCAGCCTGGCGCTCCCAATATTTCTCTGACTGACGCTAATGGCTGCCAACTGAATTTTTTGTTGGGGGGGGGGGCGCAAGGTTACTTTCTGATTTGCACCTTATTAACTCAACAACTCACGAATGAGCATGTGTGCTGAGCCAATATTCAATTAAAGTCATAATCCAAGCCTCAACAGCAAAGACTGAAAAATGACTATAGCATGTCTGAATGACAATTAAACGCGGTCATTAAACATACATTATGGAGCGGAAATGAAATGGAGAGAAAGAGAGGGGTTGGAGAGCAGCTATCTAATGGTGACCGAGCTGGTGCCAGCTGGAATCCATCTCCCATTAAGCTAGGGAGAAAACAGATCAGTTGTTCAAATGGCTACAGCTCATGAAAAGAATTAAAACATTAACTTAAACCAAACTTTTTCCCCTCCATGATATGAGCGTGGAAATGTATTATATTTTATGAAAACTAATTTTAAAAGCTCTGCTTCAAGGAACACTGAAGAAGAGATCTTTGCTAAAGTAAAGGAATTAACTTGTTTTTGTCACTTGAGATGACATTGAATTCCCAAGAGACTCATGCTAACACTAATCAAACCAATTTTTGTGATCAAATGGAAGTTAAATCCGTGTCATGTGACTGTGTGAACATAGTCGACGTGATTAAAACTTTTTCTCCGGGTACTATTTCACAATGTTTAACCATGACGGGCTGGAAATCCACAAAATCACACTCACACACACACACACACACACACACACACACACACACACAGTCAGCAGATCCATTGTTAAAGGTGTTATTGACAATATTGATAACATCCAACCACTAGATGTCGCACTCGCACTCCCCCCTTCTATCACATTCATGTCACAACACAGCTGTTGCTCCAAGCGTGTGCGCCCTAAATGGGTTGCCAGTTCGTTTCTTCCCCAAGAGGTAAACACGCACTGGTTTTTGGATACATTGCGCAAACCGACCCGATTGAAACCGGTGATAAAAGGACTAACGTTAGATAGTGTCTTGCATGACAGTGTAACCATTAGATTCCGACACGACAGCTAAGAAAGAGAAGTTAGCGTTACACACGTTAGATTCCCGTTAGTTAACGTTACGCGACAGTGTCGGTGTAACTGTTGGGAATCTAACGGTTATTACACACTGATAAGATATTCAAAAGATAAATAAATCTGATTGACAAGAGCTGTGACACAAAAAGTTACACCGACACTGTCGTGTAACTGAGTGGAAGGAGGAAATACACTGTGTTGCTAGCTAGCTTTAACGATATCTTACCGGTCAAGAAGAAAAGTAGCCACCTCAGCGTTTTCAGTCCTTGAAACTCCTTCAGCTGACTGCGACAATCAAACGCTGAACCTCCTTTTGTCACTTAGCACTGGTACCAAAATGCCTCCAGCTTACCGTCAAACTCAGCCATTTTTCCCATTTTTCCACACTAACTGGCAACCCCAAAGACTCTTGATCCCAGACTACGCAGAGATACCAGGTGATACCAACGTCATTATTCTATTGGCTCACAGCTTGCTAGAAGCCGCAGACACATGTCACACATCTACACAGATATAAACAAAACATTCATTACGGACTGACACATTTTTTTAAATGATTGATTCACAATCAAAAAATGTTTTTCACAAGAAGATGGAAGATTTATTTATTTATTTGTTTATTTCGGGCATGTCAATTAGATCGTCATCATCACACTTCATCTTTGTTAAAATAATACAATACACATGGCCGAAAGGGAAAGCGGGAGAAGCCAAAGCTTATCTAGTCCCGCCCCCATAATCTAGTCCCGCCCCCATACCAAGATACTTTTATTCTGCACCTTTCTAAAAGCTCTGTTGATGTATATATTTGTTTTAATTATTCATTAAAATAAAAATGTTATCAATATGACCTTTAATATGAAATCACAACTAGGCTAAAGGTTGAGTAGGTGATTCTATTCAGAAACTATTATATTACTTGAAATCCTTGTAACATGCTGATGAACAACGATTACATTAAATGCTCTGTCATAAAAAAATAAAAAATGTCATCTGTGGTCGAGGCAGGACTGTAAAACCCCCGTACAATCAAAAACATCGGGCTGGAGAAAATAATTGGATGGCTGTCATTCTGTCAATTCTTACTTCCTGATTGCACTCTGCCAATCTTGAGCACTCGTTTGGCGTTCTGGGCGCGGAGCTTTGAACACAGATCTGAATGAAGTGGGGTGGAACTTTTTCGGTTCAGCGATGCTTTCAAAGTCAAAGTCTCTGTGGTTTTTCCAAATTACCTACTCCTCCTTTAAACGTAAACCTGACTCTTTGTCCTACCTAATCCCAGTTACAGGCTGCAGCCGCGTGTCAAGCCTCTCTGTTTCCAGTCCATCCTCCCATTGAACGTACGGCCGACAGCGGTGCAGGACACAAACTGTGATGTCGTAGCGGAATAAACTAGAGAGCCGAAGCCCGGTTGCTCTGCTTTATCAGCGGTGCTCCATCTTGGCCGTGGGGCAAGCAGAACCCATTTAGGGAGTTGGCAGAGATGGTCTAGAGCCAGCTGAAAGCGCGGTTGAATTACTATCGCACTGCTCGTCTTTTATGTCCATTAGTCTGCCGGCAGAGGGCGAGCAACTGAGTGACTGCCATGTCGAACGCTCCTCGGCTGCTGTGGCACCTGCAAACACTTGCAGTAGTGCGTTATTATAAGACACACACACACACACGCACACAACCAATTAAATGAAATGTTATTTATAGTGTCATATCACAACAGAAGTCATCTCAGGACACTTAACACATCGAGCAGGACTAGAATACACTCATGATTTTGTCCCAACGTCACCCAGAGGCAAGCGTTACAGCGACAGTGGTGAGAAAAAAACTGCCTTAATAGGCTTTTAGGCAGAAACCTCGTGCAGCCCAGGCCCTTGGGTTCCATCTGCTGCTTCCAAAGTGCTGGTAATGAGAAACACGAGCCCGAGCCGGTGCCTGTCTTCAAGACAAGAAAAGATAATTGCCAGAGAATCCAATTTTGAGCCAATGACATTAATGCTGGTGTGTGTTATATGTTTCAGCATGTGAGTGTGTATCATATTGTGCTCCAGATGGGTGACATATAATCCGGATGTGGTGGGTGTCTTTTTTTAGCCTCCTGGGGTTTTGTGAAAGTCTGATCTGTCGGTTCTCCTCCCCTCGCAGGTCCTCACTGAACCAAGCTGGCTCATCTGGACCAGCTCACATCCCTCAACTCCCCATATTTTGGTACGGTTGTTTTGTGTTGCTGTTTCTTTTTTTTTCACTCTCCCTCATCATGATCTTTTTTTGGTAAATAAGATTATTTAATGATTTGTGACTGTTTCCCCTTCTTTTTGCCTGAACCAGCCAGTTCAGTTCATGTTATGTCATATTCTGGCGTTGGACTAGATGGCACTCGGCTTGTGGTGGTCAAAGCGTCTGAAGAAATACATTTGGGAAAAAGTCACAAGCAACGTATCTTTGCAGAAATCATGACTTACTGAAGAAAATCCACAGGCATGCTGTGAGCAGTTTCATGTCGGACTAGCTCCTTCACCAAACTGCTCACACACGTCATTTAATTTAATTGGTTAAGATTTCAAAAGTTTTACTGTTCCATATTTGATATGCTTTGATAGAAAAGGTAAAACATAAGCGAAACATCAAGCATTAAAAGCTCATTTATTTCAGGGGACTCATCGAGTGCTCATAAAACATTTAAATGTGACATAAACAAAATATGTTTTTATTTTTCAAACTCATTTTAATCCTTGCTGTGCGCTCTGAAGTCTGAAGCAGAAATATGCATCAACATTTTTTAACACCAAATCTGCAAAAAATAATAACAAACAAAACAACTGAAGTTGTTTTTGCAATGCAACACAGACTGATTATATGTGATGTAGTTACACAGCATTGTGCCAAACACATTAACACACAGAAGACATTTCACCAACGATGGCGGAGGGAATATGTCATGAAACTCAAAGTGAAATAGGAAGTGAAACATCGCGTTGCTTTAGCAGCTAAAGATCACGGCGTTCTCTGCACAGTCACCACTCAGCCGCCCGGCACTAAAAAAAACAAAAGACAACATGTAAGATTTACTTTAAAGAAACAGTTTGACATTTTGTGAAAGAATGATTATTTGCTTTCTTGCTGAGAGTTCAATAATAAACCTGTCTGTAAATGTACAGATGCCTTGTAGCACCTCTAAAGCTCTTTATCATATGTTGTTGAATAAAGTTCGATAGATTGAACTTTATGCAAATGCTATAGTGTGTAGTTTAACTGTAAAATGAGATCGTTTGTGGCTCGGCTGCCATATTGGAAACGGCAGAGCGAAACTCAAGTCCCGCCAACACCAACTCCGGCAGCGACTGATATGGACGCAACGGACCGCCGAACGAACCGGCGAGTGGGCAGTTCTGTGTTCAAGTTGGATCAATTGGATAGACGTCCTGCGAAGTGGGCGGGACTTGAGTTTCGCTCTGCCGTTTCCAACATGGCGGCCGAGCCACAAACGATCTCATTTTACAGTTAAACTACACACTATAGCATGTTTCTGAAAACATTTGAGGCGGGAAATGTGTAGTGCAGTAACAGAATCTGGATTCATATTTGATCAACACTGCCTAGTTTGATAGTTTGAACGAAGTTTCTGGAGCCGGCGGCATTGCGTTGGACGGACGTCATTTGCATAAAGTTCAATCCATCAAACTTTATGCAAATTCACAAACGGCGACTGGGCCGCCAACTCGACGTGCTTTATCCATCATGCGGAGCTCCTGCTCTACATAGACAATGAATGGGATCCGTTGACTTGACGTCTGTTGCCGGAGTTGGTGTGTCTGTACCATAAAGGTGCGTGTCCACAGGCAGCGGTGTTTCCCCGCGTCCCATTCATTGTCTATGTAAAAATAGACATTCTGGTAGTGTCGCGGCGAATGTTGAGAGAGGGCGCGCGAGTTGGCTGCTCCTTATTTGCCTAAAGTTGAGGTCGAATCTACTTTATGCTAATCAGAGGCGCCGGGCTCGACTCGCCGCCTCGGGAACGCTCGCGAACGCTCGCAAAAATGTGTTGTTTAAAGGAGAGCGCCTGTCAATCATCCTCTCGTGGCAGCCCACCAAGCGTGCAATACTGGGAAGCGGCGCGTCCACACGCGTTTAAAATCGCCCCTGTGGACACGTACCTTCACGGAACTTGCACTGAACCTCCCCTAACGCATTAAAGGTGAGGAGAGGAGCTCATTTGATTGGTGAAGATCTGAATCGGCTGTATTAATCCCAGTCCACGCCTCGTCTCCCACTCACGCCTTCTTCTCCTCCCTCTTTCCCACTTGCGCGGGTGGGAGTGACGGGAGGTGTGCCTGCCTGCGCGAGCCTGCGCGAGCCTGCGCGAGCCTGCGCGAGCCTGCGCGAGCCTGCGCGAGCCTGCGCGAGCCTGCGCGGTGCACGAAACTTGCAAAGTCCAGGCGGACACACCCCGTCGGCGTGGCGCAGGTGCGCTGAGAGCTGACTGCGCCTGGTCTACGAAACTAGGGCCCTTAATGTGTCTAAAAGTTACCATCACAGTAACTCTTGTCCAACAGAAGAGAATGGAAGAAGACCATGTGCTTTTAACTTGTTACTAGCTGGACTAATTTAATGGTTGTAGTTCTAATACAGTACTAAGAAGATGCTTCTCCTGGGGGCTAAGCCCCCCTGTCTTTTAATCCTAGTGACGTCCCTGATGACGGCCAATAGGCTGAACTTGAGGATCCAAATACCATACTTCACAAATCAATGTGTGACGTGACTATGAATATGTACTTCTTACACACAATCTATGGTTTGCACCCGTTTTCAGTCTTTGTGCTAAACTAAGCTAACCACATACTAAGGGACTGTACGTTATTTATTTTAAGACCCACCAGAGGGATTTTCGGACCTCTGATCAATTTATGCATGCAGCTCCATGGGATCTTTTACTAATGATGATGCCGTCTTCCAGAGAGCTGATTGGTCAGTAGGCAGTGCTTTTCTCCACGTTGATCTCTTATCAGGAACATAACCTGCTCTGGAGCAGGTTGAAGCACTTTGAAATGTTGCTGTCTTCATGACAAAAGTTGAGGAACACCCCCAGACTAAAATTTGTTGGGTGACCCTCAACAAAGAATAACCCCCCCCCCCCATATTCCTCCGGTGGTCCATTCCATAAATACTGAACGGTGCCTAACTGATATGAGAGTGCTACTGATCTTCTCTTCTAACTTTCAGCAGAAAGTAACAGGCCATATTAACCAAAATGTCCAACTGATGCTTTAAATATTTAATTAAAGCAACAAACTGTTTGAAAATACAAATGGAATACCTTCCTCTTTCTTCCTCTTTGGCTCCTTGTGAAAAATCTGTCCATCGGTCTCTATCCAGCGGAGTTTAAAGTCTGCTAATCCGCGTTTCTCCAGTTTAGCATGCAGCTGTAGAGGGGAAAGAGTAAAAGCTCTGGATGTCACATCATTAGACTACTTGGCGTAGCGTTGGTCTGTTTGGATGTACTCTACCTGCTCTAAAATCTGCTGCTGAACTGCGGCATCAATCAGGTCGGCCTCAGAATGGAACTTCAACTTGAATGTCTTGTACCGATGTGGAGAAACATACTGACAGATGAAATCGTTCTTCGTGCCACAGTTAACATCCCACCACGTCCCCGTGGTCGTGTTGACAGCGGCACATGATTTCATTGGCCCTCTGTTACGGTTGGGCCGGGGCTGGTTCCAGTTAGCGAAGGTGCTGGGGGTCTGGTCAGACCAGTGAGCCCAGGTCTTTCTGTGGAGGCCAATCCAGGACCACTGTGAGATTAGTGAGGAGATACGGTCATTCTGAGCCCTGCTGCTCACAGTGACGAGGTCTGTGTATTTGGTCCTGCAGTGTTTCTTAGCCTCGTGCCATTTCCTCGGCTTTTTCACAAAAATGTATTTGGGTTTACCTCGGTCTGAAGAAACCCCAGAGAGAAAGTACGGACAATAGGTTAGGCTGTGGATTGCCGTTGGCGTTTACCAAGGTGAACAACAACACATTTACAGTAGCGGTACCAGCCCTCTGCGTCTGATACTGACGCACACGGCATCGTACCAGGAGAAACTAAAATGTAAAACCATGTGTGTCATTATTAGACGCTCAGAGGTTTAGCTCAGGAGGTAGAGCTGGTTGGCTGGTAACCGCAAGATTGCCGGTTCGATCCCCGGCTCCTCCTAGCTGAGTGCCTGGTGTCCCTGAGCAAGACACCTCACCCCAATTGCTGCTGACGAGCTGGCTGTCGCCCTGCGTGGTTGACTCCGCCGTCAGTGTGTCAATGTGTGAGTGAATGGGTGAATGTCAGTCATTGCTGTAAAGCGCTTTGGATAAAAGTGCTATATAAATGAGGCCATTTACCATTTATTTACCATTCAGAGAAAATGCTCTGCGAGTGTGACAATGTAGAACAATGTGACGGCTGACACCCTCTGGTTTGTGGACTACCATTTTGAAGTCTTCAGTTTGACATTTTGGCCGTCACCCTCTTGGCTTTTCGCAACCAGAAGCGCCAAGAGGGTGGAGCTTATAACTGAACATGTTTAGAGGACCGCAAACTGAATTGAAAACACTGTGAAAGGGTTAAAGTTGTAAGATAAAACCACGGACAACTTCCAGACCAACAAACATGCCCTAAAGCATCCCCTGCTTTATCATCAGTTGGACTCTAAATGGACCATAATGTACTAAATGAACTTCACGCTGGATTGAAGAAGACTTGAAACTAGAGATTGAGACCATAAACTCATGTACAATAAATTCGGTGTTATTGACTATTTTAGTGATGAATGGCTCAGACTTTTATGTTCTTCTAAAAGGAAGCCTTTAATCAAAACCTTTCTTCTTGCTCTGTCTAAGAGTTGCTGAAGAAAAGTTCCTGTGTTGAAACTTGAATAAATAAACTTGAGTAAAAACTTAAAATCTTTCTTACCATAGCAGATTGCACTACGTTGTGTCGAACATGCAACGTCATGCCAAAGGCCTTTAGTAGACATTGCCACGCAGCTCTCATCTTGGCTTTTGAACTTTGGCCTTGCTGCTTGCCACCTCCTGAACATGCTGTTGACTGCATTTCTCTGAGTCCACTCCCATCGTTTCATGTCATCATGAAGCCCTATCCATGCATATTTTCCAAGGTCATGCAATACATTCAGCAGCCTGTCATTGTCAACTTGATTTTCCACGGTGGCCAGGTCAGTGAACTTCTCTCTGCAGTAACTCTGAGCTTCAGCCCAGGTCTTTTTGCCCTTTACATAGTGGTACTCTCTGAAGATGTTTGCAGATAGAACAGACAGCCCTGATGGAAAGAGGAATGTTTTTCATTTATCCCACTGTGATACAAAAACTAACAAGTAAAGCCATTGTTAAATGTACAGGCAATGATCCTTTTCCTGGATACTGTCAGAGAGAGAATATTAAATTCTGTGCGATAGCTTGAAGTGATGTTCCATTGGGTTGCATTTACTGTAAAATGTGTACAATATTACCATGTCCACCCACTATAAATGTGTGTCTAGCTCACTTTCTAACACACACACAATAATGTATCTGACCTGAGAGAGTGAGCACAAATATCACTGTCTTCATCCTGCAAGTAGAAACAAGCACAACATGTTGATTTCTTTTTTTTTGTAAGTTTTTTTTACAAGACCAGTAACAGAAAATAGGGTTTGGCTTAATTGAAATTCCCTAAAGTTATACAGATGAGAAGAGTTATAGAGATACAGGAGAAATTCTAATTAAACTTTATAACTAAATCTTTCATATATGATTGAATTGCTATGCAGTGACGGAGGCATCAAACTATTTCTGTCCACTAAGTCTCTGAGCTCTGAGGCAGAGGTCATAATGGTAGACGAAAATATAATAATAATAATAATAATAATAATAATAATAATAATAATAAGAAGAAGAAGAAGAAGAAGAAGAAGAAGAAGAAGAAGAAGAAGAAGAAGAAGAAGAAGAAGGCCTACCTCAGAAAGTTCCAGCTGTTTTTTTGTGGACTTTGTTTCTGACTCAACCTTTAGTAAGTATTCACTTCATTTTATTCACTTCCTCCCCACCTTCTCAGAGGTCATTATGCAAACTGATGCCATTGATGTGATCCTGACTTTATACTATACAGGATGTAGACATACAAATCAAAGTTGTGAAATTGAGCGTGTTGACCTTCAACTCATTCGTTGCAAACACATTACGGAGAGCGACAGGTAGGAGTAAAACGAGTAGTTAACCCTCATGAAAACTGGAAATGTCCCTCTATCCAGGACCAGCTTATCCTGTATGGGGGTCATGGGGGGCAAACCTGTTCTCATCCCCACATTCCCAACGGAGAGCCATTATTAGACGCTCAGAGGAAATCTTATTATTTTAACACTTTCATGCAGAATATGAATAGCCTTCCAGTCGTGCCAGCTTTGTAGGAATGTCAACATGTTGTTAAAAGGTGTGAAAATGACACATTATTTGTTCTTGTTACGATCATTCTAAGCCTCTTTAACGTTTCCCATCTGGCAACGCTGACTCGGACACATATTTGGTTGCTATAAGTAGTTTAGGAAATCCTGAAGCAATTATGTAAAACCCTGCTTCCTCTTACTGGTGGAGTGTGAACAAAGCTTTGAACTCTAATTTTCATGCGTTATCAGGTGGTGAAATGAAGCGTGCGACCTTCTGCTCGAGGGTCATTCACATTATTAATGGAGGTAAACTAAAGGGGATGAAGGGTTTACAAGCGCTGTAGCGGCACCAGCTACTTCCAGTAAAACAACACGATGTTTTCATCATCTACTCTGAATGATCTCTTACTTTATATGCATCATTCAGACTCAATATTAACACTTGAGCTCGGGCAGATGGTGAATATCAGCGACCTTTAACCTCAGGGTGACCTCAGGGAGCAGACAGCTTCCAGCTATGTATCGTCTCAATCTCGAGGCTGAGGGGAAATGAACAGATGGACAGAGCTTGTCTCAAAGGATAGTGAGCATCTGACTCGGGGTGTCACCTTTTAACTGATGAACTGCCTTAGGGCTCCCCCTAGTGGTACGTTTGTGGCTCTACTCTATTCTGATGGGCACAACATGGATTTTAGTTTGAAACCTTAAATATATTGCTTCGAGTGTTATACAGAAGTATTTACCTCGCATCAGTAAATTATTTTTCCAATTTTCAAGTTTATTCGGTGGAATAGAATTGTTCGAAAAACATCAACGTGAATGTATGATGAGAAACCTTTACTCAAATGCCGTACCACATTGTAAAATAGCATTACAATAACTTAAATATAATCATGATATAATATGCAATAAATATGTTTACTGTGTTCTCTGAATCATCTGCTCCAACGTTGGCGCTGAAGTCTGCCAACCTCCGAGTGAACGACTCCGGCATGCTTAATTGATCGTTTGGGTGCCTGAATTTGGATGAGGGTGTGTGTGTGTTTGTGTGTGTGTGTGTGTGTGTGTGCGTGTGTGTGTGTGTGTGCTGCAGTCAGATAAAGAGACATACCGTATGTGAAGGTGTATTTATGCATCATGAAGTTAGTTTGTATGTATTTCAGCGCAATCAATTTAACATTCACGCTCGACTTTACGTGCGCTCATCATTTAAATCAGACACCAGATGGCAACGTTGCCTTTAAGATTCATGACCATTCCCAAGCCACATTCCCTCCTCCTCCTCTCCTCTTCCTCCTCCTCCAGCTCGGAGGATTCGGCGCGACAGTCGGATCCTCTCGCCATGCCGGTCACGCCCCACACAGATATCAGCCTATTTCCCCAACGTGCGCGCACACACACACGCACACACACACTACTGCATCCCTCAGAAACACTCTCACACACGTGCACGCACACATGCACGCTGTCTTATCACAAACAGACATCTCGAGGCTTACACACTGTCCTGCGTTTCTAAACCCCAGTTCAATGCCTGAGCCGCTGCTTGTCTGTCTTCATCTCCAGCAGGTTAAACGGAGAACAGCGTTCCCAAGCTGAACGCGGAGGCATCGGCCCACTCACTATTATTTTTAACCGGCATCACAGTCGTCAGCGGCGGCGGCAACGCGCGCCTCAGGTGTAAAATAGACCCTCGATGTAATTGTAATTGTAATGGATTGACCAGGCGAGCAAACTGGCATCATTCATAGCTCTGGT
Organism: Eutrigla gurnardus; assembly: GCF_963514095.1. Lineage (NCBI taxonomy): Eukaryota > Metazoa > Chordata > Actinopteri > Perciformes > Triglidae > Eutrigla > Eutrigla gurnardus. The sequence continues at coordinate 2,928,670 of NC_139928.1, forward strand.
TTCACTGTGGTGTCAATAGAAATGCCCACAATGCCAACAACAAGAGCTTGGTTAGTTATGACCAAAATGCCATCACACACACACACACACACACACACACACACACACACACACACACACACACACACTCTCACACACACACACACACACACACACACACTCACTCACACACACACACACACACACACACACACACACACACACACACACTCACTCACACACACACACACACACACACACACACACACACACACACACACACACACATTAAAGCACCATCTCCCTACGTGTGGGAGACAGAGAGACCATCACCATGGAAACAAACGTCATGTAGCCTAGTCTCCCACCGTCCACCGCCAACCTCCCTCCTCTCCTCCCCAATATGAACTCACCCCCACTCTCTCTCTCTCGCTCTCTCTCTCTCTCTCTCTCTCGCTCTGTTGCTGCCTGTCTACATGCTTCTCCATTTCCCCTCCTCTGTTTCCCATTCCCAACATCATCCATCTTCCCAAAATACTCCCCCCCACACACACACACTCCCCCCCCCCCCCTCTCTCTCCCTCTCTTTCTTTCTCTCTCTTTATCACATTAATCCTAAATCCACAAAGCCTATGCATTATATGATATATACATGTCTCTGTTTTGTCTGTGTAAGACAGAAAGTGAGAGTTAAAATCCGAGGGAGAGGGAGAGCATGGGGGATGGGTTGCCCCGGCAGACTGAAGCAATATGAATTTCCCAAATATGACACAAAGAAGGGATGAAGCTTTTTCTCTCTCATGTTCTCTCTCGTTCTATCGATTGAACAGAAAATCTTTGCTGATCAAACCCTGTGTTCCATTGGTGATTAAATGATACATGATCCGATTTGAACATGTTTGGTGTTGCTGAACATGCTTAGTGGTGCCTTCTTCTCCCTTAGCAGCTTTCTTCAGCCCCCCATAGCATGCTGGGAGATGTAGTCTCCTGCCAGCTGCTGCATATGCGCACCTCGACTGGCTCTTTGTGTAAGTGCACTACAATCCATTCACTGATGTGCTTGTCTCGCTGCCATCCAAGATTTGATTTCTTTGTTAACCTCCACCAAGAAGATTGTGTTTTTCTGGTTCTGTGTGTTTGTCAGCAGGATTACGGAAACATTTCTGACTCAATCTCCATGAAACTTGGTAGAAGAATGCCATTACATTTGCTGTGCCCAAACCAAACAATGACTCACATTTTGTTTGTGCTTGGCACATGGGGGAAGTTTCTGTTGGTTGCAATCTTCAATCTCACCGCTAGGTGTCACCATATTCTACAATGTGCTCTTTTGAGATTGCATCGTTGTCTCCGAGGTGTAAAGGCTCGGTTATGCTTCCGCGTAGTGATCACGCAATGGCCACGCAGTTGCTGGGAGACCGTGATGGTTCTGCGTTGGGTTTACGTGTCGAAATGCAATTCAATGCCACACCGGTAGAGGGCGCTATGTTTTTTGTAAAGACTGACCGACCGACCGAGACTCTTGACGTATATCGTCGTTAGCCTCGTTATAGCCTATTTGTTTACTTTCCGGCTTTAAACATCCACAATATTTCAGAACTTGGTGTTTTATTTCTTTGTGCAAAAGCGACAAGGTGCAAACAATAAAACAAGGTGAAAACAGTAAAAGTAGCCTATTCAAAGTTTAAATGGCGGTGTTTATGAGTGGAAACCGGAAAGCGGTCTCCAGCAGATGTAGTTAGCGGACCAATCACAGCCAATGCCGCTGCGTTGGTGTTGCGTCGCCTCGACGCGCGTCTAGGATTTTTGGGAGGTACACGTCAGGCCCTTGCGTTGGATATAAGGGGGGTCCGCAAGGACGTAAGGGGTCCGCAAGCCCCCTTGCATTGTGTCAACGCGGAAGCATAACTTGGGCTTAACTCATTTACTGTCAATATTCATCTCAGTGACATGCCCACACTCATTTAATGTGACACGATACTAAGCCTCGTTATTTTATGACAAACAGTCTGATGATTTCTGGGGGTTCTTGCATGGCATTCAGTGAAACTCTGACCTGGATGGTGGTTATGGTTACTGTACATTCTGTAACATGGCTTAGTATGCATTGATCAGTTTACGGTGTGACAGAGAAAGAGCATTTGAAAAGGGATTCAGATCAAAATAAAGAGATCGATGATAACATCTTGCAGAAACACATTGAAACCAAAACAAAGCGTTGTTGGTTCCATGACTCAGCTGAAACCTAGATTAATGAAACACTTCCATCAGCGCTAGCAGCTCAGGGGGGTTCAATTACAAACGGAACCTATTATTACTATAAATCATCCTTACCTTCAATAAAGGTGCATTGATTGATACTGAAAGACATCATTATGGCTGAATTTTAGAAAAAATTTACAAATTTATAGACATTTTATTGCATTCTGACCAAGGATTACACTTTGTAGTTATTATTATCAGCTAGTACAAACCCCTGGGGTGACATTATTTTGATAAAGCTGCTGCCGAGGACAACTCCAGTCACTACAAGTACCACCCTGCCTCCTCCTCTCGCTGGTTCTCTGACCTGTTCATCTTAAAGCTTCCTGATCCATCACAGTTTGTGGTAAAGGCCATTGCTACCCTCTGGCACTCTGGCACTTTCATCTGCGTTTTCACCTCCTCTCTCTCCATCACAGTCCACCTTGCTTTCATCTTTCCTCCACCTCTCCCAGAAGGTTAGAGGGTTGGAGGGGGGGTGAAGAGGCAGAGTTTTGGAGGGATGAGTGGATTCGGCCAGCAGCAGAACCTAGAAGTTCAAGGAAAACTATGAGTTATCATCAGAGTATTTTTGTCAACAACAAAAATTAAATCTATCACGAGACACCGAAACCGGCTGCAGTGGAGCCAAGATCTGACTGAAGAGCTGTTGTTCACCATGGTTCCGGTTGTAACCTCACTCTCACGCAAACTAATCAATGCGACACATAAAGCCCCTTAAGTTTTTTAACAGTTGTGTGGTTGTACATCCTTTCCTGGGCTTGCTGAATTGATTAGCTCATCAAGAATGTGTGACAGACCACCAAAGGACACCCAAATGATCCTCGGATTGATTGGTTCGGTCTAGCCAAAAGACGAATGGCCCATCATCTATTCACTTGCTGACTTTTCCATCTTCCTCTCAGGTGACAAATCGCTCTTTTCCAACTTGATATTTTACCCCTTAATTATATCTAAATCACCCAGGCCTTATTTGACAAATTAAGCCCTCCTTTCTTTTGATGTATTGACTTGACGTACTTCTTTACCTTGAAGCTGCACGAAGCAATGTTTTATATTTAACGACAAACCAAATGACTTTGTTTTATAGACAACGCCACAAATAGTTATCACCCTCACACACACCCATGCCTTTAAAGGGATAGTTCGGAATTGTGGACATAAGACCTATTTTCCAACTCAGCCGGTGTGTTCGAGACGTCTGGAGACGTTTTCAAGACATTTCATTCAGTTCTTCTAGTTGCAGAGTTCACTTGTGCTATGGCTAGCGCAAGTCAATGGTTCTAGTTAGCATGGCATTAAAAACAGTCTTGCCCACTCCACAGCGCAAATCAATTAAAACACTAGACTGTCGATGTACATACAGTATCTGTGTTGATAGAATAATATTTGAAACAAAACTAACCTCGCATCGCATGAATCATCCATTTTTTGAGGGACTAGTTTCTCAGCAGCAGCGGAATTTTACTTTGCTGCGTCGGACTCAAAACTCTAAGACGCGCTGCTCGGAATCCAGCCGGTAAATACACACCTGAACACCGCCGATTTGTCGGCCCTTAAGGCCCCCGCGAACCCGGACCTCTGCTCCGTCCGGAGAACCGTAAACCCTTGGACATGTTGCGGGGGATTCCCTCCTGGCACCACCAGTCTCCGTTTGTTCGGTCCCGGTTCTCAGCTCCAGCGGGGGCTATCTCGGTCTCCACAGACACTCGTTCACGTTCTGCCCTTTGAGCATCCCTCTCGCGCAATTCTTCCTCTGTATATTCAGGCTCGTACAGGTACGGTTGGGCTTGGGTGGAAAAAAACTCCTCATCAGAGTCTTCAAAAGTTTCAGTATATTCTCCAAAAGTGTCCATTTCTGTGAGATTGAAGAAACTAGCACTGCAGGCTACTCTGCGTCTGTAGCAATGACAGCAGGTAAACAAACTATTATAGAACGGTAACTTATAAGTGCTAGGTGATATCAGTGCGCCGCTGCCATAGCCTACTAGGAAGTATGACATGCTGCTGCTGCTGCTGAGACATAAATCCTTAAAAATGCAAGGTTGGTTTTATTTCAAACATTCTATCAACACATATGTACATCGATAGTCTGCCGTTACAATGGATTTGCCTCGGGTGCACTGTGGAGTCGGTATGAGTGTTTTTAATGCCATGCTTACTAGAACCATTGACTTGTGCTAGCCATAGCACAAGCGAACTCGGCAACTAGAAGAACTGAAGGAAATTTCTTGAAAACGTCTCCAGACGTCTCGAACACACCGGCTGAGTTGGAAAATAGGTCTTATGTCCAAAATTCTGAACTATCCCTTTAACTTCCCACAAAATTCTCACCCCAAGGCATCCATAACACGCTTGATCACTGCTTCAAGCTTCAGACTCTGGCGCTCTACTCTACTACGTCCACACACTCAACACTTAAACTTAAAAACTTAAACTGATCAACGAGTCATGTGATGAACGATTGCGTGACAAAATGTTTACTTTTTAATTTTGCAACAATGGTCTCCTGGCCGAACACGTCCTGCATCAGCTTGAAGCGTCCTGTGTGGACTCTAATACATTATACTACGTCAGTTAGCCTGCAGTGTTTGATACTGCTCTGTATGCTAACGCAGGCTGGTTAGCATACAGATGCTAAAGCTGGCCTCCGTGCCAGACGTCAGATTTGACACACTGGAACTGAGAACGGGTTGACTTTCATGCAGCGACGTTAGGGGTGTGAATCTTTGGCTTCACAGCGATTCGATTAACGATACAGTAGTTGGCGATTCGATTCAAGAACGATTTTTTTTTGTTGTAACGATTCGATTCGATTCTGTAAACCACCATTCGATTCAGTAACTTGTAACCAAAATTCTATATCCATTAAATAAACATGCAATAATGCAAGTGAGACTATCTGTATTCTTCTGAAAGGTGAAAAATAACATATTTATTCTAGAAAAAAGTAGTCCTGCATAATATTTTATGCTGAATACAAAAATGTAATTAAACATTGCTCAGTTATTTTTAACATTTTCAGTAGACTACATGCTGGCAGGGGAGAGATTGTCTTAAACGTATTAAAACGATTAAAAAGAATCACGATTCATCCGATTAAATGCATTTATATCGATTATAGGTGAAGCCAAAACGATTCATTCTATTTATTTATTTTAGCAGATCGATTTAGTAGAATCTGTTGGACTGACAATCGATTCATCGATTGATCGAATGAATCGTTACACCTCTAAGCGACGTAGTTGAACGACTGGTTCATTTCAAGCATAATCACCATGGTTAGATTGATATTAGTGTTTGCCAACCCTGATATTATATGAAAGTCAAATCATATTGTCCAGCAGTGTCATTAACCTCTGAGCAGTAAAATATCACGTGCCTGACCGCACAAAATCATTTCAGCGCAAGAGGATTTTACTCAGCCGCTTCTAAAACCTGCTCCTCTGTTTGATTTGATGTTTTTGGTGCACATTTTCAGATCCTCAAATCTTATCATTTAAATTTCTTCAAAAAGATTCTTAGAAATGAATAGTAAACGGTGCTCTCTCCAGAGCTGTGTTCTTATTGTGGTGGTAAGTGTATTTACATAATCAGTGGATTAAAAAAAACTCTCCTCTGAAATCAGCATCCACCTACAGTAGACATGTTTCACCAGCTGATATGCTGTTTTCAATCACATGATCCAAACGTAGAGAAACTCCTGGGACTGTCCTTTAAACTCATCCTGACGCTGCTCAGCACAATGACATCAAAACACCCAGAATATATTTCTCAGGGTGCGAGGAAATAAACATTGTTCTGCTGCTCTGCCGACCTGTTGAACGCCGGCGGCCGTTCCCCTGAACAGGTCACATGACCAGCCGGTCCGACAGTGGGACGACAGCAGCGTGGGCTGGGAGAGCCAAACGAGTTTCAGACCAATGTGGGTCACAGAAAGAGCCAGTGTGTGTGTGTGTGTGTGGGCCATCTGTCCTGACAAGATTACTGGAGTCAGACAAGAAGTCCAACTGGACCAGATTAGAGTATGAATATAGGCCAGGAGAAAGAGATAGAGAGAGAAACTGAAAGGGAGGAGGAGGAGGAGGAGGAGGAAGAGGGATAAAGAAATGGAGGATGATGAAGAGCAAGGAGGGGAAAAAAGAAACGATTGAGGGAGTGAAGAGAGTGGAAGGCATGCAGCACAGATCATGGCTTCAAATTGACTAAAATATGAGAAATATGTGACATCTGATTCCAGATCTTTGGAAGGAGAAAGTTCCGTGAAGGAAACATGAGATTTGAGAAAAACTAATGTTCTTGTTTTTTTGGTTGGTTGAATGCATAGACGGTCAGGTGTACACCGTGTATGTGTGTGTTGATGTATGTGTTTATTATGCAGGTGAGATCGAACAATGACAGCACCCGGGAGACTGCCACTGAAAGCTGATTGCATCGCCATGGCAACTGGGTCCTACATTACTCTTTCCCTCACCCCCCCTGTCTACATCGGGTTTGAGTGGCGGTTGGTCTGATATGAGCCGCCGCAAAAGAGAGCAACACACACACACACACACACACTCGTCCTCATCATGCACACACACACGTTCCCGCACACATGAAGAAAAAGAAACTGAGATGTACATAAAATATCTTTATGATTCCTATTTCCATCGGTGCTGCTTTGCATCTCTGAAACCCCGTCCATTCATTCACACACTCCCTCGCCATAAATTACTACAGCTCTCCCACTTACTGTATTACTGTCAACTCGTGCAGCCATGAAAACACACACACATATAATCATCAGCATTCATCCTCTCTCCTTGACGAGTGACAGGATGGGCGAAAGGTTCCCCAAGCTGTTGCCTTGGCAACCCTGAAGAATATATTCCTCCGTGGCCATGACGACCAATGATGCACATCCGGTGTGGTTGGTGGATTTTTATTTAGATGCCTAGCAGGGGGCTGTGGCATGTGTGTCGGCATTTGTGTGTCTATGGATATGTGTGTGTGTGTGTGTGTGTGTGTGTGTGTGTGTGTGTGTGTGTGTGGTGCCATGCAACAGTGGAGGTACTGTGTGACTGAACATTTGCATGTGTTGGTGTGTTTATTTGCACACAGAAGATCTTGATGTCCTCATATTGTAGCTTGGAATATGTTTGTGTGATGAACACAGCGGAAATGCAAATGCTACTTTTTCTTTTCAAAGTTTTTTTGTTCAACATGAAAGCATTGACACACCAAGTATCTACGTGCATACTTTTGAAAACCCACCGGATTAGGCAAAAGTATATATGTACGTGTATGCATGTTAAAATTCAATTCTATTTTTGTTAAATGTAGGATGAAGGACTCATACACATCTTCCTCTTAAAGATAAAATGTTGAATACGTTTACTTGGTCTGGTACAACCTGGTATGCTAGCTAATGTTAGCTAAAGTTAGCAGACTTAAGATACACATTGACTGAATGACTCTTCTGTAGTAACAACATCATATAACACAAGACAGCATGGAATCAAGCTATAATTTAGCAAAAACAAAGAACTATACACATCATTTACCGCTTGTGTAACTTCCATATCCCCACCAAAAACGCTCCTTTGTGCCGCCACGGTTTTAGGCCCATCGGACATGAACAATGACTTCACAGAGCACGAAATCTTCATAAAATCATGCAAACATGACGGTATGAGAATAATTTAAACTTGTTAAGAATACATAAACCATGGTAAACACAGAGACTACTCATTGTTGTCACAGCTGTTGTAAAGGTGCACAGATCTTCAGCAGGCACTCTTGTCTCTGCTGGCTCCCTTACAGTCCAGATGGCAGCGAGAGAAAAGGTCGTGCCTAACTTTGGTAATAAATTATAGGGATTAGATACGGGTTATAATCTGCAGCTGCTCCGGCCACGACCAAGGTAGGGCTAGCCAAGCACCGGAAACTGCTTTACTGAAAGAGTTGTTCATCACTTGTTGCCCCGACTGTTTGGTTAAGAGGAATCAGCAATCAGCGATTAAAATAGTTTTTTTTTCTTCAAAAATTGCTCATCATCGCAACCCCGAGATGTCCTTGAGCACACAGTCGTTAATGAGCACAGAAGCTCATGGCCGATGAGTCCAGTAGTATAGTGAGATAAGCCGTGGACGGACAGATATGAACATGCACGCACACAATCGAACGCATGATCTCCTCACAGGCTTTACGCCTGGTGTAGAATTAGTATGTAGTGCCATTTTCCATTTTTTTCCACGGCGATGGCTTTCCTGCCACGATCTCACTGGCCTTTGGACAGCAAGGATAACGCAGCTAGCATGCTAACTCACTGCTTTAATGGGTATACGACATGGAAACACACACACACACTCACACACATGTTTCTTATTGCTCACACTGAGCCCTCTTACATGTCCATGAACACATCTATAAATGTGTCACTGTGTTCCTGTTAATGGCTCCAATAATCAATCATCGCTCTCTATATGTAAAAATCCATGCTGACCATTAGATGATGTATGTAGAGGTGAGTGCCAGTAAATACAGCCTCACAGTGGAAAGTATATAGTTCTATACTCTACCAGTATATACTGGTACGCTGTGTACCAGTATTGTACCAGTCTTCCAGTATATATACTGGTACACTGGTACAGTATAGGATGTGTTTGAGCAAGCAAACTGCTTCCAGGTTGATGGATAACAACCGACAGTGATAATGTTGACCTTTCTAGCGACACCTGAGTGTGTGTGTGTGTCTGTGTTTGTTTGTGTGTGTGTGTGTGTGTGTGTGTGTGTGTGTGTGTGTGTGCATGTGTGTGTCATGTCTACAGGGCTTTGTCAGTACATATATCACTTAATGATAAGCTAAAGACAGTGTTTGCTGCCAGCCAAGGTGAACATTGTGAGGATGAGCTCAACTTCTCTTCTTTCAGCTGATCCCCATTTCTTTCTCTTTATGCTCTCCTCTCTCCCACATACACACACACACACACACACACACAACCCCGCTGTGTATGATGCTGAGAGTCCTTGACAGCCATATAAATAATCTATAATTCAGACTGCCACTGTTGAGCGCATTTTCACCGAAACCTCCTTTTAAGTCGACCTCCCATCAAGTGTCACGCTGAAGCGTCTACACATCAACATGCATCTGCAAACGCACTTCACACCCCCGTCCAGTGTCTCAGTACTGTTATGACTTATGATGCATGATGCAGTGATTGTGTTTTTTTTATTTACGGCACATGTAATAAAAGCAGCACAAGAACACTTTAAAGGGTGAGCTGAAGGAAATGTCACAGCGTGACGAGTGCAGCGAGCGGATGAATGCTGGCTTTGATGAAGTGATGTCAACGAGTCTTCTGGGTTTGGTTGCAAGCTCCATGTCACTGCTGGGTCATCCAGTTAATCTGTGACATTTTACTAGATGCCTGCCCCTTTCTGTCACTGTGAGAGCAAAAGTCTCACTCAACCCTAAATCATTGTATCAGTAGCTTTTAGTTTTGTTGAAGGCAGCGTGACTCGGCTACAGTGGGACTGAAAGCAGGAAGCCGTCACACGTCACTGACACCTACTACAATCAACCACTCGCAGGCAGATCACCCTCTCTGTCCATCCAAAGGCAGTTTGCTACTTCCTCTCTTGCAACAAACAGTTGTTTCACACATGATGTTGATGGAAGGAGCCACATCTGATTTCTTTTTAAAGTCAGAACCCTTTTGGTTGCAGTTTGCTTGTTTATTTATTTTAATTAAAACCGTGACAAATAACTATGAAGGCGTACTAGGGCCACTGTAGAAATAAAAGAGAGAGGTGGACAATATCTGCAAATGTGCTACTTTATTATAGTGTTCATATAGGAAGGAAACACGTTGCTTGACCGGATGTTTGCCGTTGCTATGACAACAAGTGAAAGCTACTGCTAGCATCTTGGCCCAACCACCCGATCAATAAACGCATAAGATGACAATTTGGCCGATACAAAAAACAATAACCATCAACAGCCGTCACCCTAAATACATTAACGAGGCATTGTCACACGTGATGGAATAATTAGAAAAATTAATGTGACATTCATGTCAAGTTAGCTAGCATAGATGTTAGCATCGTAATAAAGTAGCAAATCTGCAACTTTATAAAGTCGCAATTTGCAACTTTTTTTTCTCAGAATATTGCACACCTCGGCTCTGTTTTTTTTTCTTACAGTGGCCCTCATATGCCGGGGTAAATAACAGGTGTTACTGAGCAAAGATTTTGCAGCTCAAATACAGGACTTTCACCCAGGATAACGGTGTTCGAGTCCCAAATTGTCATTGAGTTATTTTCACGATACGTTAGTGACGTTTGTGACGTGTTTTCTGTATCCAATCAGACAGCCTGACCCAGCTCTGGTCTTGGACATTTGATCGAAACATCACTGTAATTATCTCACCAAGGAAGATTTTAGAAATTCAATTAAAATGTGCTAAATGTATCTGTAAGTCATGGTAATGATGCAGAGCCCAGCAGTACTGGTTCCAGCAATACCTTCATTGTATTGGGTTAATTCATCAGATCAAATCACAAATGATATTGCAAAGCTGTTTTGTGTTGATGCTTTCATAGCAGTTCCAGGTGTTGCATGAACATGCGTGTTTGTCCAACAGGCTCATGCTCTTGGTGAACGGTGAACTGGACGTATACGTTTGCAGCGGATGAACGTTAAGTAGCGTGGTTTACTCTGGGGACAGCGTCCATGCACTTGCACTGTTTCAGGTTGGTGCCTGAGGATGAACGGCACCAGCATGTCGGCATGGTTAGCCCAATCAAAGCCGCCGGGGACGCTAGACTCTGGGGGGTCGAGTTTCCCCATGAAGCCCACCACATCCCTCCCCTCTACGCCTCGAACTGTCACCAGCCGCCGCAACCTGAAATCCCTCACTCCCTCCGCTCTCTCCTCAACTGTTATCTCCTCGCTACCATCCTCAGAACAGTTCTCTGTAAATCTGCCTTCTACCTGGCAAAGATCAACTCTTCCGCCTCCAACCCCAGGAAACTCTTCTCCAGCTTAACCTGAATAAAACTGAACTCCTCTTCATCCCAGGGAAAGACTGCCCTCGCATTGACCTGTCGGTCACTGTCGAGGGCATCACAGTATTACCTTCCTCAACTGCGAGGAACCTGGGTGTAATCCTCGATGACCAACTATCCTGCACCCCCAACATCACTGCTGTGGCCCGATCCTGCAGATTTGCCCTCTACAATATCCGCAGGATTCGGACCTTCCTCACAAAGGATGCAACGCAACTCCTGGTCCAAGCACTGGTCATCTCCCGCCTTGACTACTGCAACTCTCTCCTGGCCGGACTCCCGGCCTCTGCGATTAAACCATTGCAGCGTATCCAGAACGCTGCAGCACGCCTTATCTTCAATCTACCCAAATTCTCCCATGTGACCCCCCTCCTCCGTGACCTCCACTGGCTCCCTGTTGCAGCAAGCATCCAATTCAAGACGATGGCACTGGCCTTCAGGGCCATCAATGGAACGGCACCCATCTACCATCAAACACTGGTCAAACCTCATGCCCCGAAGCGAGCACTTCCCTCCTCTACTTCAGCTGGCCGGCTGGTACCACCATCGCTGAAATCAAACAAATGTCGCTCAGCAAAGTCCAGACTCTTCTCTGTTCTGGCGCCTCAGTGGTGGAACGAACTCCCGACTTATGTCAGGACAGCAGAGTCGTTTGCCATCTTCCGAAAAAGGCTCAAGACTCACCTGTTCAGACTTCACCTCGACTCTACATAGCATGACCCCCCCCCCAAAAAAAACCTTACCTATAGCACGCTGATCATAGCACTGTTGCTCTTAAGGTACTACTTTACTCAGATGAGGACCTAACACTTTTTTACGTTTTTACACGTTCTATTTTTAGCTCTTACTTTATTGGCAATGATACGTTGTGGTTTCTTTGTTTCCTTCTTTTGACAAATGTACTTATTGTAAGTCGCTTTGGACAAAAGTGTCTGCTAAATGACCTAAATGTAAATGTAAATGTTTGCCCTGGTCACTGCCCTGTGTGTGGGACAGCCATCTAAATTGCGAACTATGAATGTGAACTTCCTCACTTGGGTCCGTGTGATCTGAACCTTGAACAAACTTGTCACAACTTCGATCCCATTATTTGGCTTTTTTTTCTCCTGTAAGAAACAATTCAAAGGAGTTTGCAATTTGCTGAGAATTCAGTTGGTAGCCGAATGGAAAAGCCACCCAAACAGCATTTCCTGTACACTCCAACTGTTGCCCTCACCTTTACCTTGGACTAATGAATTCATTGAGAGGGAGTCATTAAGCCGGGTGATTCCATTCCAATGTTTTCCTCTTTTATAGCCACTCAGAGCAGGTAAGAGGTGTGAAGTGTCTGGCCTTCTCTCTGTTGAGAAGAGTTGTGGTCTGAGCTATGGAGTTATATATATATATATATTATATATATGCACTCACAGCCACTTTATTAGGTACACCTGTCCAACTGCTCGTTAACGCAAATTTCTAATCAGCCAATCACATGGCAGCAACTCAATGCATTAAGGCATGTAGACATGGTCAAGACGATCTGCTGCAGTTCAAACCGAGCATCAGAATGGGGGAAGAAACGTGATTTAAGTGACTTTGAACATGGCATGGTTGTTGGTGCCAGACGAGCTGGTCTGAGTATTTCAGAAACTGCTGATCTACTGGGATTTTCACGCACAACCATCTCTAGGGTTTACAGAGAATGGTCCGAAAAAGAGAAAATATCCAGTGAGCGGCGGTTCTGTGGGCGCAAATGCCTTGTTGATGCCAGAGGTCAGAGGAGAATGGCCAGACTGGTTCAAGCTGATAGAAAGGCAACAGTAACTCAAATAACCACTCGTTACAACCAAGGTATGCAGAAGAGCATCTCTGAAAGCACAACACGTGGAACCTTGAAGTGGATGGGCTACAGCAGCAGAAGACCACACCGGGTGCAACTCCTGTCAGCCAAGGACAGGAAACTGAGGCTACAATTCGCACAGGCTCACCAAAATTGGACAATAGAAGATTGGAAAAACGTTGCCTGGTCTGATGAGTCTCGATTTCTGCTGCGACATTCGGATGGTAGGGTCAGAATTTGGCGTCAACAACATGAAAGCATGGATCCATCCTGCCTTGTATCAACGGTTCAGGCTGGTGGTGGTGGTCCAGCAGGAAGGACTCACACACATGTACAGGTTATATATATAACCAGTCAGAGATGATTCGCGCTTTATGACATGGCGCGTTATCCTGCTGGAAGTAGACATCAGAAGATGGGTACACTGTGGTCATAAAGGGATGGACATGGTCAGCAACAATACTCAGGTAGGCTGTGGCGTTGACACGATGCTCAATTGGTACTAATGGGCCCAAAGTGTGCCAAGAAAATATCCCCCACACCATTACACCACCACCTATATATACAAATATTTTGGATAGGAAGAGGAGAGATACAGGTGAGGGGAAGAAAAAAAGGAAAAGAAAGATTAATCAAAGGTCGAAGGTTCCCAAATTGCCAGGAGAAGAGAGATGATGCAGATGAAGAAAGAAGTGGAGAATGAGAGACAACAAGATCGAGTAGCTCTCCACTCGAGCAAGCGATGCCTCGTTGCCATGGCATCACAGTCTCTCCGGTCTCCGTGGGAACGGCTGAATCCTGTTGCAGCTCGACTTTGCCCCTGGGCGCGTGTGCATGTGAGAGAGAGAGAGAGAGAGAGAGAGAGAGAGAGAGAGAGAGAGAGAGAGAGAGAGAAGGGAGAATTAAAAACAGCAACAGAACGACGAGTTTAGCCCAGGGCGATTGGGCTGACCTGGAAAATGTTGGGCGTGTGCTTATTCTCTCTCTCTCTCTCTCTCTCTCTTTTTCCCTCTCTTTATCTCCCTCTCTCACCTTTCCTTGTCAATAGACCTCTAAGTGTTTTTCCAGAGACTGTCGGACAGTTAAAGGTGAATGTGCAGCAGCGTTCAAAGCCGATAATCCTCATTCTCTTTCTACTGATGAGTTCTATGTTTTTAAACCTTTTTTGCAGCACACACACACACACACACACGCGCCAGCCTGCTGGTTTGTCTGTTTGTGTGTTTATTTGTGCGTTTGTCTCTGAGCCGGCTGCAGCCCATTCACAGAGCATAAGTAGCCCTATTAACAGGCCGACTTGCCAAGAAAACAGATGATCCCCTCCGACAGAGGTCCTATTGTCAGCGAGCGGCGGCGAACAATGCGGCCCTGTCTGACGCCACAGTGGTCAATTCACCCCTGCTTTCAGCCGCTGGTCACTACTCTTGCAGTCACAGCCCCGGGGAGCGGGGAAGGGCGCTCAGATATGGTGCATGTAGGATTTGTGGAACGTGGTTGATTTATGAGGATGTTATTGCGTAGGGTGTTCAAAAGCTCGGGACTTTATAACGTCTGAGAACCGTTAGAGCAGATTCATTGCTTTACGATCGGGGATTGCTCTTTGTCCTTAACGTCAACTTGTCTGACATTTCTTATCTTATTTCATTTGACAGAATGATGGATCATACGGAAAGCCGGTGAAAAGTTTGGGGTACTGTAATGTTTTATCCCAATCTGAAAAGATTTTCATTTATTACTGGCAACTTCATGACACAGTTGCTTGCATAACATTTTACAGAGGTTAAGAACTACACTTAAAGAACAAGGAAGTGGTGATACTTTAACGAATGCTCGCCCGGAGACTCGCTCAAGTAAAAACCACGAAATAGTCAACACTTTTATTTCAAACGTAAATCCTAAAGGATGTTTTGCATATTCCTGCATCGTCTGCATGTCTTGTGTTTACAACTTTAAAATGGTTGAATATTAACAAGTTGATTATTATAACACGTTTCACCACATAGACAAAAGAAAGCGTTTATGGTGAGGGAAGAATGTACATGAGTTATTCTTATATTGTAACTCAGATCAGATGACTACCGGACCACCCGATGCCTTCACCACAGTTGGACTCATGAATATGAAGACAGACACACACACACACATGCATGTGTGAAGTCACATGCATCCAGTATGATGCGTCTGTGCTATGTGTGTGTGTGTGTGTGTGTGTGTGTGTGTGTGTGTGTGTGCGTGTCTGAGATCATCATCTCATCATCGTGTCACTCAGCATATCACGGCGGATGTTTATCCGCTGTCTTTACACCTGTATGAGATTAAACTCTGAAGGCTAATCTTAATTCCCTTTAATCTGAGACTACTCTGCGGCTCATGTGACGTCAGGATTTAATGCCGCGCCGATAAATAGCACCAGGCCGCTAATAGATTACCCAATTCTCTCATGTCAAATCAAATCCCACAACCCCCAAATACATAAGCTCTGCTTTTTTTGTTGCTTTTCTCTTCCATGAGTCCGCCTGTTCTCTTTTTCATCGAGCGCTGACTGTTTCACGACTGTTACAATGGAATACCCACCAGTGCGCGTTGCAGGTTTGTTGGTTTTTGAGCAGATTATTAATGGAGGTGTGGAAGTGTTTTACTCTTACTGTTTCTCCTGCTACGAAGCATCGCTAATGATCCGACACGCTGAATGCATCTCAAAGAGATGATTCATTCCAGTTCAGTTCACGTGTAAAAACGGCGACTTTAAAGGTGCTCTCAGTCATGCATGGCTGAACTCCTCCAAACAGATAGGGGGCAGCATTTCACCTCCACTGCTGTGTTCATACCATCTTAACATACAGTCATCAGTCTGTTAGTGTATTGGCAGAAACGGGAAGTTTGCTGATCCGGTGGGAGGGCTGTTAACTGTGCTAACTGAAGGTCTGCTCTATATCCGGCTGGCTTCACACAAATGCACTGATAATCTACTATCAACAATATAAATGATGTAACATATATGACATTAAGTGGTTTCAGTCTGATTTATGATCATATACATATGCATTTGAACTCTTTCACAGCTCTACGTCTTCGTCCTTTTAGCGCAGCCTGGACGCTAAAGTGACTCGCTAACGCCCCTTGAGGTACTAGTGGTATTACAAGCAAGGACGGCTCGGGCTAGCTGATCAGCATGCTCATTTCACTACATTTCTCTTCACTTTGAAACAAAAACCTGGCCATGTCTAACACCTATAAACTTGTTTTGTCACCCGTCAGACTATTGCAAGCAAACTAACTGAGAGTGATTTCATCTCCAAAACGGGGGT
This sequence comes from Eutrigla gurnardus, assembly GCF_963514095.1. NCBI lineage: Eukaryota > Metazoa > Chordata > Actinopteri > Perciformes > Triglidae > Eutrigla > Eutrigla gurnardus. The sequence continues at coordinate 2,945,092 of NC_139928.1, forward strand.
ATGTTCAGGGGGAAATAGCGAAAACGAACCAAAACATTCATGATTCAGGAATGATTCAGGGTTATATTGATATAATTATTGGATTGAAAAGGCTGTTGTTTGACTGCCAACTTCTTCAAATTATCACTTGTGACTGAAAAGTTGGCAGGTCCACATTAGTTACAGTCAGTGTTGGGCAAGTTACTCTAAAAAAGTAACTTGTTAAAGTACTAGTTACTTCTCCCAGAAAGTAACTAAAGTAGTAGTTACAAATTCTAAAAGTAACTAGTTACTTTGGAAAGTAACTATTGCGTTACTTTAAAATAATTTTTAAATACTGATGTGTCAAATAATTTGGACCCCATCTCCATCCCTCTTTGACGGAACTTCAAATACATGTGCGTGTTCAATTATTTATGATAAATCTGAGTATTATAATGAAATGGATACTCAATACATTACAAACAGAAAGCCACAGTTTACAAATCTAAACAATTTTATTGGAGATATTAAAATTACTATGCTTATAGTGGATTGATAAAAATAACACAATATATCTTTTGGAACTTTTGATATTTATTGCACCTCAACAGGTCACAACTAAGCAAAAATGAAATTATGCTTGTTAAGCAATGTACCAAAAATAAATAATAAATATATTTACTCTTGTAGTGTAAATTAGGGGTGGGAAAACAGTAGACATACTGTACGTATGTTTTTACGTAATGTTGTGTGCAAGAACGAAATTTTGATTTCAGAGGTGGGGTGACAAAAGTATTTTTAATAAAACTCTAACTCTTTCAGTTTACTGTGTTTTCTAGTAGTTCTTCTAGTTTTCTATTGCTACTTTTAAGTTTACTGTTCCCTTTTTTGGTTTGACTGGTTGTAAATCATGTAGCAAAACATTATCACCCAATTCTAATCCATTAGTAATAATAACAACAATAATAATAATATATTTTATTGATCAGATTATTGAGAGCTTTGTAAATGATGAGGAGGATCTTGAAGTGGATATGCTGCTTTATTGGGAGCCAGTGAAGGTGTTGTAGGATGGGTGTAGAAGTCTCTTATGTCCACTTTTCTTTTTTTAGACATCCTGGCTGCGTCTAATTACCAAACACACATACACACGCACGCGCGCACATGTGCACATGGACACCGATTCAAACGTTGATGTAAAAGAAACCTCTGATATTACTATCCTTCTAGCTGACGTGAACCAGGCAGAACAAACTCCCAACTTACAGTAGCGGACTCCTGTAGGACTCCTGACCGCAGACTAGCAGACCGGTGTGCAAGCAAGATGGAGTGACGGCGGGGAATCACACAGGCTTCAGCTTGAGCGGCCGTTTTCTGCCCGGTCCTAGTGCTCGACACGTTTCTGTTTACTATAGCGTAACATTTGTTTTTTTCTGCCTTCAATGAAGTAACGCTACACATGTTTTGGCAGTAACGATAACGGCGTTATAATAATGAGATGAGTAATGAATTAGATTACTCGTTACTGAAAAAAGTAGCGCCGTTACTAACGCCGCTACTTATAACGCCGTTATTCCCATCACTGGTTACAGTAGAATTGGGTACGAGTATCTAGTAGCGCCGTTACTAACGCCGCCACTTATAACGCCGTTATTCCCATCACTGGTTACAGTAGAATTGGGTACGAGTATCTAGTCCTTTTTTAGTGTGCATACTTGCTACCCATCACCTGCAAGGTACGCCTTTTAAATAACTTAACATGACTCTCTCTAAACATTCATATATATATATATATATATATATATATATATATATATATATCAGGCTTTTGCTACAATGAGGAACAATTGACCGGTCTTTTCCAGGGATTTGATGACAGTTCTTACACATTTATCATTAATACAATGTTTTTTTATAAGCAGATGGCAGAGACTGTTGAGGTTCCAATCTCTTTGTTTCAGATAGAAATTCATTAAAAGTATCTGCTGTCAAATCTCATTGCTTCACTTCTAAAGTGAAATTGACGCTGAAGCGAGGAAGTGTGTGTCGTCCCGTGTCATGCATGCGTCGCCTGCTGTCCCTACAAAGGAGGTGAAAGTGTGTGATGTGTGAGTTCAGCCTTCTTCATCACCAGAGCTGAGAAGGTTCAAGTCAGGCTCGTCTCTCTGACTCACTCACCATCTCTCTGCGTTTCCCCATCTTGCTGTTTTTCTGTCAGCCTATTCCACTCTGTCTCACTGTTCCTTCATTCAGCGTGCTCTCTCTCTCTCTCTCTCTCTCTCTCTCTGTCTCACACACACACATACACACACACACACACATACACAAACAATCATTTCTGCTGAGCTTCATTAAAAAAAATCATGATCCTCTGTCACAAAAAAAGAAAGAGAGAGGAGCAGTGAATCCCATTTACTTGAACTGTATACAACACACACACACACACACACACACACACACGCACACACACACACACACACACACACACACACACACACACACACACACACACACACACACACGCTGAAACCACTTCAGCCTCCATTTCCACTGTTGGAATCTGAATGTTTAATCATTTTCAGCTCTTTGCCGGGAAGATGCATGAATTTTTCACTGTGAGGATGAGGAAGGGTGATGGGCTTTCTGGGTAAAAGCAGGCCAACTCGTATGATGCGGTTTCAGGCCAAAAAAAGATGGCGGACCAGAAAACAACACAGAAATATGTGAAATGATTACAACCTCTAAACATTACAGGGTGAAGGCATGTAATGTTTAAAATGACGGAAACAATTTGACATTCAAAAACCAAAACCACTTCTTTAGGTTTGGAGGAAATGGCTGGGCTCAAAATAAATATGTAGACGAAGCAACGTGCATGAAAACATCACGCATGTACCGTCACAATAACTCAACATACTATGGGCCACGGACGCTGGTCCTGTGGTTGTTTGTGGTCTTTGTCACTGTTTCCACCACCAGCGGCTCAGAGCGATGCATATTCACGTGGACGTGTCCTCCACCATTCAGGATCCTCAGGGACTATTTCACGTCCTTCTGTGAAACCAGGTTGTGCACTTTGTGTCATTCATTTGTCTCTGCAGGTTCCACAGATATCATTTCTGCATTTTCTATTCCTGGTGAAAAAAAAATAAGGCACAGCCTTCGGGGTGACATTGCCGTGAGCCACATGCTCCATGAGATCTTTACACGACAGCTGATGCCGTCACTACAGCTGTCACAATATTTCTCCAACGCTCACACACAGCTGGCCTCAGTTCAGTTTGAAATAAGGATGCCAGCATCACGGCGCTGAGAGCTGACCTTTTTCTAAGTGAATTGAAAAGATGCGTCTGTATGTAGATGTACCTGTAAAAACATGCAACCAGAGGAGAATGAACATTAATGCATGAATGTATTCCAGTAATGTCACATGCATGACTACTTACACACAATGACATGTGTATGAACACACATCAACCGACTCTCACACACACACACACACACAGCGATGGCACCCACACACTCGATGAATTGTCCTCAGGGACATAATGGGCCATATTGATCGAGCTGTTAGTTGGGAATAAATGGACAAATGCACCTTCAACACACACACAAGCACGTAAACACAGATCTTGTGCCAGAGCTCCAGAAGTGCAAAAATCATAACTCTCTTCTGTTTAAGGAATCGTTCCTGCACCTCGTTAGTCTGCGAATGTTCCAGCTGCTCTGAGGTAAACAAGGCAGCATCACGGGTTTTATTGACGGGGTAATCATTTTGTGTGTTTAGCTCATGAACTACTTTGCTGGAGAACCCTGGTTTAGATTGATGTAAAGCATAAACGCTGTTGCTATGGCTACCTGATCATTTCATTTTGAGATTTAAACAATAGTTAAACTGTTACCTGGAACCATGATTTCACCTGATATGGACCAACAACAGCAAAAAAATAAACTAAAAATAAAAAGATTTTCTTGGATGAAAAATGTAATGTTAAGATTTTAGATCTTAAATGTTTTCAAATGAAAGAAGTAGTCCCTCGGGGGGCAATGTCTCCAATCCCTCCCTCCCCTCCTTTGAATCTGGCACCGATGTCTCTGTAACATGTAAAACCTGAGATTTAAATGGATCTGATACTTGTTGCTGAATTGGTTTGTCTGTAGGTGACGTTACGGTTTGTGTTATTAATATTAATAATAATAACTGGTATTTGTATAGCAGCTTTCAAGGAACCCAAGGACACTTTACATTGTGTAAACATGCAATGGCATTGCCTTTTACGCTGTCACGTAAAAGGCTTAAATATCTGTCCTTGTGCGTCATCGGGAAATACATTTTCTCAAACACTTCATAAAAATATACTATATTATCTGTTTTCAGCTTTTAAAGCTGTTTGTACCAGCGATACATTACAGTATTCTCTGTATAGCAGAATACAATTACACACATGTTGTCTCTCGCTGCTGTTACCAATCACAGAGACAGACAGGCTGTGGCCGATTCATTTGGTCCGAACTCGTCCGCTCTAACCTTTAGCCCGCCATCCTCTCTCTGTCGCTCTCTCTCTAATCTCAGTGGGAAGCTCTGGAATTAACCGCCAGTTTCAATCAAATCCAACCAGATTCACTCTCTTCTGTGACCAGTGACCTGCATATCACACACACACACACACACACACACACAGCAATCACACTGTCGCTTAGTAAGAGGTCAAGAGGTGGACGCCACTGTGCAATGGCGTTGTCCGTTTCACACACCCTTCTGCCACTAACGAAGGGAAAAATGAGATTTTAATCCCAAGTGTGTGTTTTTGGATGAGTACATGGATCTGTGTGTGTGTGTGAGAGAGAGAGAGAGAGAGAGAGAGAGAGAGAGAGAGATAGAGAGAGAGAGAGGCCAGACTTATCTTACCCTTCTGGAGATCAATTAAATGATAGGCATGCTTGAGTCCAGCAGCCTGGGTGATGTATATGTACTGCACATAAAACATACACAACAGTTAAAGGGCAGCGCACATCTCACCTGCCACTTTATCAGGTACACCTAAAAAAAATGAGAACATGCATATTTTTTACAAAGTATGAAAAATATTCACGTATTTCAGTGATTTATTTGAGACTTTATCAAAAACATTGCATCCTACACCTCCCATAATGCACCACAATAATTGTATTTACTGTAATAGAGCATCCTATCCCTTTTCAAATCTGACCCAGTATGGCTGGCCTCCTCAGACTAATTCCATGTGGACTATCAGTCTATGGAAGTTTTTTTGGTTTTTGGCCATCGCCATTTCATTTTTTTGGAACCAGAAGTGACGCGAGAGGGCGGAGCTAAATGCAACCTGAATGACACAACTGCTTCTGTCACGTTCTGAGGAGACAAGTGTGCAGCCTGAAGGCGTCATGGTAAACAGACTATGGGATATGTAAACACACCCCTAATCTGTTTCAAATTCACCGAACCCTTCCGGCCCTCCGTGCATGGTAGATGCCCGCGTCTTTCAAAATCCCATGCAACCATAGTTGTAACACAGACAGATGTTAGGTATTTGTAGTCTCCCAGATGACGGAGGATGGCACCAGGCCACAAACATGCTTCTCTGGAGTTTGACTTCAGTCATGGAGAGCTGCAGACCTCCTGAAATGCTCAAGAAGAAGCAGTGATCTATGACTTCTACACGATACTGACTCGTCACTTTAAAGCTCATTTCATAATCCAAATGTCTTCACCATAACTCAGAGGGGAAGAGGTGAAATGCAGTAACAGTGAATTAGCCACGCTTGGACAGTACTTTATCATCCGCCCTGCATACAATACAGCACGCGGCTTCTCTTATCGTGGTGTATTTGCCAGAGATGAGGAGGTAATAGCTGTGTCAACACTGTGGTTGTCATGGAGACGGTTGGATTTCCATAGGTGTGCTCTCTTTTCCTGGTGACCCAGTTTGTGCTCATCGCCGTGGCATTGAAGTCCTCCAAGAGCTCTCGGGCGCTGCACTCCTCTGCCTTTTACCTCGCCATTGAATCCAGCCCATTGATGTACAAGCTGTGTGTGTGTGTGTCGTGGGCCTTGAGTCGACACTGCGAGAAGGAGCTCTGCGGGGGAAACAAGGACACTTTGGCAGCACCGTTCGGTTGAGTGACTTTTCTGCTCGGCTGGAGGAAGCGCTGTGGATTCAGCCCCGTTGTTGACAGCAAAAGTCACAACTCCAAACCCTGTTTCCATTCCTCGTTTAAAATGAGTCACGGTAAACGAGTGAAGTTAAATGCTCAATTACATTAACAGATAAGAAAACCAAACATCTAATTCTGCTGCAAAGGAGATCACGTGCAGCAAAAATCCCTGTTAAACTAAACCTAGATCCATTGTCTCTTCTCCTGGTCAGGGTCCAGGGTGCAGCCTGGACAGCTCTCGTCCTGTCCAGTGTGACAATTCAAACATGCACTTGCAGCTGTTTGTCTTGTCCCCGGCTGCTTGAACCAGCGGACACAAACATGTTTGGCCCTGTAAGTCTTTATCACGCTCACAAGCAGACTGCTGATTTACTGCCACATGCTCGTCACAGCTGGTTCGTAAACACATAAAGAGTTTTCACAACTCATGGTCAACGCACTTGACTCATCCAACATCTTTAGGTTTGATAAACATCTTGAGCACCCAGAGTCCAACTATCAGGACGACGCTCCTTGTTGCCCCGAGTCTGTTTTTGTCAGAAACATGGCATCAACTGAGAGTGATGAGACACGTTAAAAAAATGTTTTCATCTCCAAAGTCCAACAATAAAAGAAAATCATGTCACAATAACCACCAAATTCCCCCCCTGGATATTTGCAGGTTTCAAAGTTCATGTGATGGATCATTATGCTGTTTGATTCCTCTCCTAATTAAATATTAGGAATTTTAATGATGGTGAAGGCCAAATTCAGCATTACAGTTTTTCTCGATCGTTTACACACATTTTCTGAAAGCATGCCTCATACTCTCAGAACTCTACACACAAATCAAAAAAACACACACACAATGGGCAAAACCCCTCAATTCTCCTGCAAAATGAAACTTTAAATTCAAAACAATGTTATTTCTTCTCAAAATGGTATTTTGTTTTCAAATGACACACACAAACCATCATATGAATAGACATTTATAAGAACCAGTTGAACGTGTGCTCAATGTAAAACACGATGAACACTTCTTCTCCATTTATCATAATGACTTAGGCCTTTTTTTGTTCAGTGTCATACTCACTACAGACAGTACTTTTTTTTTTTCACTTTGTTGTATGATGTGAAGCACTTTGAGTCTGCCTTGTGTATGAAATGTGCTATACAAATAAAGTTGCCTTGCCTTGCCTACATACATACATACATACATGTGTTGTAAAATATTTTTAGAATATTGTTTTTATACTCAAAACACAAATAAATGGTAACAAATATATTTTATTTTTCCAACAAGAATACTGTAATGTATACAGTTTTCATCCCAACCAACACAAAGTAGCATATACAGTGATCTACATACAAAACCAGAATAATTTACTGTATACAGTTGAAATAAAAAAAAAAACAAAATAAAAAAAAAACAACAACTATGCCGCATCCTCTCTTCTGTTTCGGTCCGGCCAAAGCACCTCATCGACATCACAGGCAATGTTTTCCTCGGCCAAGCAGCGGGGGAAATATCGCCTAGCATGGCGAATCCAGCCATGAATAGCATCAACCGCTATATCTCCACATGCGTCTTCCATAGCTTGGAGAAGGGGTATATGTGTTTGTGGATTGCGGTCATACACTTTCCATCTCCAGGCAGAAAAAAATTCCTCAATAGGATTGAGGAATGGAGAATATGGAGGGAGATAAACAACTAAAAAGCGTGGATGGGCAGTGAACCAATTCTGAACCAGAGCAGCCCGGTGGAAACTTACGTTGTCCCAAATGACAGCGTACCTGAGCTGCTCTGGGCCGTCTATCTGATCTGGTGGAATGAGCGTGTTTTGTAGGGTGTCCAGGAATGTGATCAGATGGGCAGTGTTGTAGGGGCCAAGGGTAGTATGGTGATGGATGACGCCATGGTGGGTAATTGCTGCACACATTGTGATGTTCCCTCCGCGCTGGCCAGGGACTTCAACAATGGCACGCTGGCCGATGATATTCCTTCCCCTCCTTCGTCTTTTTGCAAGGTTGAATCCAACCTCATCAATGAAGATGAACTGGTGCTCCACTGCAGCCACCTCTAGCTCAAGGACCCTCTGAAACACACATGACAATATCAGAAATAGACATGTGGTCACTATTGTGAAGCACAATCATTATGATTACAATACTGAAATATGTATAATTTATACAGTGTTGAGAGTATGCATCAATTGTGGGATTGTATAGGACTTACTTGCACATAGTTATATCGCAATTCTTTGACTCTTTCTGAATTGCGCTCAAATGGCACCCTGTAGACCTGCTTCATCCTGAGATTGTTTCTGCGCAAGACACGGTCCAGTGTTGATAAGCTTATCCTATCAATATTTCCAAATATCTCATTGTTTTCTATTATTTTCCTTTGAATTTGCCGTAATGTTATGGCGTTATTTTCTAGGACCATGTTGATTATTACAGTTTCCTGTTCAGGAGACAGAAGACGTTGCCGACCACCTTGTGTTGGTAATCTTTCAGTTCTGCAATACAAATAGTAAAATACTGTAAACACTGTGTAGGAATACAAAGTAGGAATACATTTCCCAAATACTTGAAACATACTTTATTTTTACAGAATATTCCACAGGCAATACTGTACAACTGTTCTCATTGAGTACTGTATTTATATGCAGTACTGCGATTTTCTAGCGAGAGTAGATTTCTTACCTATTTTCATTTCGGAAAGTCCGGATAATGGATGCTACCGTGTACCTGCTCAAATTTGGCTGTACTCTTTGCCCAGCCTCTCTCACTGTTAGACCATGGTTGACCACATGGTCAACCAAAGTGGCTCGGATCTCATCAGAAATTATGGTCCTTGGCCTTCCTCGTCCTCGTCCTCCTCCTCGTACTCTCACTCCTCTGCCTCTGTTGCCAATGTTGGCATCCATTGCTCCAAAACAGAAGAGCTCACCTGTTACCCTTTTATGCTAATGCTCTGATTGCAAATTGTAAAACTGTGTTGCAGGTGTTTTCCCATGTGATGAGTCAGTGTGCATAGTAGGGAAATTCACTTTAGAATTTTGAATGGCAGTGTGTTCCTTGTGAAAACAAGAGATTTTCTTCATGAAAATTGTGCCAAATGCAGAGAATTGTGTGTAGTGTTTTGAAAAAAGTATGTTTTAAAACTGCAATTTGAGTGTAAAGCAGGAATTGTGCTTGCAGTTTAGCAGAGCTAGTTCAGGGTGTTGGTGCATGAGTTACATGTTGTGGTCATTGTGTCTCAAGTACCAGTATTTGTGTGTAAACAATTGAGAAAAACTGTAATAATAGCCCCGATATTTCTCCACATGACTTGTCTTTCTTCTTCGAAACTAAACGTTCAATTTAAGACAGGAAACTAGGAAACTCATACATTCATAAAATTCCCTTCATAAATTGAAATAAAAAAAGGGTTGTTTCATGGATTTTAAACTGACAAACATACTAACATTGAATACATGTCAAGAAAAGCAAAGCCTCAATACCAGTTTGATTCATACAAAAACACCAGTGGATTCCAGAGATTAACAATCAACTCAGACTTAAGGCCGAGAAGTAGTCCGGCTCATTCTAACCAGGCTAGTCTCCACCTGTTTCCAGTCGTTATACTCAGATACTGTAATACTCTGATGGCAGTACAGACGTGGCCGGCCACAAGTGTGATGGGTCTGGCATCAGTTTGTAGCTTTGTGTCACCGGCTTACATAGTGTAGTGTTGTATTTATGTTTATATGAAAGTGGTATTGATCTTCCTATCTTGCATGGATATTTCCTAAAAGATGAAAGATGGAAGTCTGGTCTCATTACAGTTTTTCTCAATTGTTTACACACAAATACTGGTACTTGAGACACAATGACCACAACATGTAACTCATGCACCAACACCCTGAACTAGCTCTGCTAAACTGCAAGCACAATTCCTGCTTTACACTCAAATTGCAGTATTAAAACACACTTTTTTCAAAACACTACACACAATTCTCTGCATTTGGCACAATTTTCATGAAGAAAATCTCTTGTTTTCACAAGGAACACACTGCCATTCAAAATTCTAAAGTTAATTTCCCTACTATGCACACTGACTCATCACATGGGCAAACACCTGCAACACAGTTTTACAATTTGCAATCAGAGCATTAGCATAAAAGTGCAACAGGTGAGCTCTTCTGTTTTGGAGCAATGGATGCCAACATTGGCAACAGAGGCAGAGCCAGAGGAGTGAGAGTACGAGGAGGAGCCTAGCATGGATTTGCCATGCTAGGCGATATTTCCCCCGCTGCCCGGCCATCGCTTGCATTGCCTGTGATGTGGATGAGGTGCTGTGGCCAGACCGAAACAGAAGAGAGGATGCAGGATAGTTGTTGTTTTTTTGTTTTATTTGTAACTGTATACAGTCATTTCTTCTGGTTTTGTATGTAGACCACTTTGTGTTGGTTTGGATGAACACTGTGTACATTACAGTATTCTTGTGGGAAAAATAAAATATATAAAAACAATATATAACGTATATATACTAAAATATTTTACAACACATTTATGTATGTCTGTAGTGATTGTAACACTGAACAAAAAAAGGCCTAAGTCATTATGGCAAATGGAGAAGAAGTGTTCATCGTGTTTTACATTGAGCACATCAGTGTTCAACTGGTTCTTATAAATGTCTATTCATATGATGGTTTGTGTGTGTCATTTGACAACAAAATACCATTTTGAGAAGAAATAACATTGTTTTGAATGTAAAGTTTCATTTTGCAGGAGAATTGAGGGGTTTTGCCCATTGTGTGTGTTTTTTTTATTTGTGTGTAGAGTTCTGAGAGTATGAGGCATGCTTTCAGAAAATGTGTGTAAACGATCGAGAAAAACTGTATTTGATGAGAATTCTTGACATTTTCCACCCAAATGGTTGCTATAAAAATGTTACCACAAAGTTACTAGAAATCAAAAATCTGTCAAGTCACACCTGCCATCACACAAACACACACACACACACACAAATGCAGGGAGATTGTACAAAATAAACAAAAACAGTCTGTCCAGTGGTTTCTGCTGCCAAAACCCACACCATCACCGCAGCACAAGCAATCTTTGTGTGTATGTGTGTGCGTGTGTGTGTGTTTGTGTGTGTATGTGTGTGCGTGTGTGTGTGTGTATGTGTGTGTGTGGCCTTCTCTTGGAATGAAGTAGTGGGCTGAGAAAAAACAACATTTAGATTCTTCCTCATTGAAAATCAAACATCTTTATAGCGAGAGCGTGGTTTTTATCTGTGACCTGCATGGCAATGGGATCATATCAGATACTGAAGGAAGACGCTGCATTTCGGCTGTGCCCGTCAGCGTTATTGGAATGCTATTACTGATGTAATTGCAGTGTTTTTGATAGCGCTGACATTTACACGTATTCTCCACTGTCTTTAATGCCTGAATCACTCTGTGTAATCTGGTAATATGACACCGTTGGGACAACATGCCATATTTGGAAAACATCTTCTATCCCGTGAGCATGAAATAGTTAACGTGTGTTGTCGGAGCCGTCTTTCAAATTGAAGCCAGAAACACAGGCAGAAACACAAAAAGACACACACTCCTCGGGCATCTTTCCTCTCACAGATGGTATATATGGACCTCTGGCTATCTTTTGCCAAAGGGGTTTGTCTATTGTTCCTTTCCCCTTTTCCTCCAATTTCCTCCACTAATTTCTTAGAAAAAAAACACAATTAATCCCAATAAGTCAATAGGTGGCAGAGTATGAGTCACATGTATACACTCCTGTCCTTAGCCTTAAACTTGTTGTACAGCCTTTAAAATCAAAGCGGCTGCAAAGGAGATAGTGGGAAAGAGTGGTGGATGTTTCAAGTATTTAAAAGGCTACCTGGACAATAGCTGATGTTTGCATCTGTACATACCATACACCTGAATTAATGTCTAGTGTGTTCGCGGTTAGTGACAGCGATAAATTAATCAGTATCTACTTTCAGCTAGGCAGCAACCACCAGGTATGAAAAGGATGCAAATGCAGACGTGTTTTAAACTTGCGTTGGCTTCACTTTTCACTTAATGGCCAGCAGGGGGCGACTCCTTTGGGTTGCAAAAAGAAGTCCAATTTGGAGTGTAAAATACCAAAAGCCATCTCCAACTAAGCATATCTGCTCACTTATTTGTCATCCCACTTAACCTACAGTATATGTGGTGCATCCAGCTATTATTTAGGGCCCTATGAACGGCCCTTTTTACAATTTTAGAGCATTTCTTTTTCATCAAATTGTGTTTAATCATGTGGTTGATGAATCAAAATTAAGAAATTTACTGAAGAAACATTCTAGTAGTTCCATTCTAATAATTCAAATTCCTTGTCATTCTGAGACCATACAAACGTGCATAAATATGTAAGTGTATGTGCAATCATTTATGGAGGAGTCATAATATACCACCCACTTTTTCAAATCCCCCCAACTTTCATCGTGTCTTAAGTCATCGATCCACTCGCCGCTATTTAAGTTTGACTTTCAGTTGTGAATCAGTTCATTTCTCAACGTTTGTGATGTGAGATTCTGTTTGTAGCTGTTCATCACATAGATTCAAAACTCAGAGAAAAGTTATAATAACTGTCTTTGATATGATGATGATGATGTGTGTGTGTGTGTGTGTGTGTGTGTGTGTGTGTGTCAGCCCCGCCCCGACGCTGGTGTACCGTTAATTACACTTATAGGGCTCTGCTGTTATTTTACAGCAGAGCCCTATAAGTGCAAGATGCAAGCCACAAATTGAGGCTTGGCGGGCAGCAAGAGGCTGGAGAGCCACGGAATGAGTAATGCTGCTTTAGGGGCTTACTTTGTAAATGACAGGTCGTTACCACGGTGTTGCCTGGCCGTGGGGTTGTATGAAATTTTGTCTTAAAACTTAAACAACTGTGTGTTTTTAGCTGATGAATGTTGATGTGAGCCTTTTGTTGCGGCCTATAGCGTTCAGCGGTTGTAGTTAGCCCCACAAACCAACGGGTGATGTCATGTCGACTGCATGTACTTATGTACACTCACTGCTTTCAACCCCATTTGTAGGAGTTATACACAGATCACACAGGCTTGTTTTGTTTTGTCCTAACCCATCAGTAGCAAGTGGTATCATTTATCAGCTGAAACTACGATAGCGTTGCTATTAGCAGCCAGGATGCAAGATATATATTCATGTCAGAGTTAGTATTTCTGTGGGATGACTTACAACTTGTAGAGCAGCAGCAATATCATCCGTTTTGTCAAGCTAGCTCCGTAGAAAGAGGGCGTCCACATTTGTAATCCCACCCGCTGAGCTATGATTGGCCAACTGTTCTCTACACCAAAGGTGTGGAGCCAGGCTTTAAAGAGACTGAAATGAATACATGTTTTGGAAGGTATCCCATTCATCATCTCGTGACTCTCTAGATCTACATACCGTGTGATCCATCGCACTGACCAGAGGTCAGGAGCCACTGAGCATCTGGGAATAAGCAGAGACCACAGCAGCATGAATAATGGAAGCAGAGGACACAGGTGGGAGGAGGGCTACAGATCAAGTGAGGGATAAAAGCCAGAAATTAATCCAAATGACACAGCAAAAAACACTGTGGAAAACAACTTTTTCACTTTTAGTCCAAACCAATCAGGTGATCAGTTGGCAAGTTCATCATCGGAGCTTTTTGCTCAGAGGGTTGTTTTTTTATTTTTCTTGCAGCACACAACCTAGAAAATTTAGCTGAGGATGGCAACTTTGAGGAAATCTCTCTAAGGAAGTCTTAGGAGTATTTATCCAGCCTTTGGTGCTATTAGAGGTGCCAGTCCTTCTGTGCACTGATCCCAGATCCTCTTGTAGAGCTGCTCAATGGAAACAATAGAAGCTTTTTGTTACACTGTAGCGCCACAAACATGTAAAGAGGATCATGAGCGGCTATGTGATATGCCACTGACCTTTTGCATGTCTGCAGAGGTGCATCGCTTCGTGCACTGTTTTGCATATGCAACGAGTCTGTGTCATGTACATTCCTAAGTCTGCTTTACCACACTCCTAAATGTGATCCTTGTGCTTTCCCTCCATTCATGAAATTACTAGTTTTTGTCATTTCATTCAACATTCTTGCATGTTCCTTCTGCCTGACAGAAAACAAAGTGATTATGTTTCCCAGTGAGGTTTGTTGACCAATGGGATAAACACAGTGAGCATTCCACAGGAGGAAGAGGAGGACAAGATGGAAATGTAGATCTAGTATTTTGAGTGTGATCATATATTCTTGACCTTGGAAACAGAAAGCAGAAACAGACAAAAAAACTTGAGGTCTAATTATTACTAACTAATGGGGCCTTTAGCTATATCATACTGTTTTGATCTTCAACCTTCAGTAGATGGATGTTTCCTTCCAACTCTAGCATACGTTTGAAAGAAATCACAAAAGTAAAATGTCAATGAATACACACTTCCACCCACGGCTGTAATGCGAATACCATTTGGGTACCATTAAACCATTGCGGCGGAGGAGTGTGCAAATGAGATGGCATGATTAGAAGAGCACCAGTCAACCCTCAAATTGGGAGAAAAATATGGTAACTTATGTCTGTTTTATGTACTAATCTGAGGAAGGTTACGGTCTCCGCATCATCCTTCCCCATACCTCATGATCCTCTAAAGATTTGTCCCATTTTCTTTTAATCCAACTCTTCTATCCAGTATAGTATAACAACTTCTTTCTGTGCAACATACTCTGTGACCTCCACTGGCTCCCCGTTGCAATTAAATTCAAGACAATGGCACCCGACGCGAGCACTTCTCTCCTCTACTTCAGCTGGCCGGCTGGTACCACCATCGCTGAAATCATGTCGCTCAGCAAAGTCCAGACTCTTCTCTGTTCTGGTCCTCAGTGGTGGAACGAACTCCCGACCAACGTCAGGAAAGCAGAGTCATTTCTTGTGAAAACGGCTAAAGACTCACCTGTTCAGACTTCACCTCGACTCTGCATAGCATGACCCACTAACACAAAAGAAAACACTTCTATGTTCTTACCTGTAGCACTTTGATCACAGCACTGTTGTTCTTATGGTATGTTTGCTGAACAGCTACTTTACTCAGACGAGGACTAACATTTGTTTCTATTTTTATTGGCAATGATACTTTATGGTTTCTTCCTTTTGACAAATGTACTTATTGTAAGTCGCTTTGGACAAAAGCGTCTGCTAAATGCCCTAAATGTAAATGCAACATTTCAGATTATCACAGCTTTTTTTCCTGAGCTGAAAATGTGCAAAACAAAAACTGGGGGAAGAAAATCTGTAACGTTTACATGTTGCATTATCATTATTATTATAATCCTGAACACTTCACATGAGTTTTACGATGTGTCTACTGCTTGCCCCGATGATCTAACAAGTTACACTTGTGCTCAGGAGAGTCCCACCATCTTCTGCTGAAGTCCATGTGACATGGTTGAAAGCTCCACAACAGGCAAGTAAGTGGACCTAGATTTGAGATTGTTTTGGGACCAACAGTACTATTTGGCGATCTGAGTCGCGCCTTCTATTTGTTCAGCTGCACATAAATAAGGCGGGAGTATGTCAACACATGTTGTTTGTTAGATTTCTTTGTTCTTCTTTGTCGGATCAGGACTTAATTGACACACAGTATGTTATACTGTCAGTCATTGGTCCACTTTGCCTCCAAAATGTGGCCTGAAGGGACTTTTTGAAAAAATACATTTACACTGACCTACTACACTCCATAAATATGGATTCAAAATGCCAAGTACAGGGCAGTGTGTGTGTGTGTGTGTGTGTGTTTCTCCACTTTGTCCAAACTTCCTCAGCCTTGACTGATGCTCACAGGGTCTATTCCCTCCAGCTTTGAAAAACACATTCCATTTTAATGTAGCAGCCGCTCACAAGGTCATTTGTCACTTGATAATGACAAAGCAAACCCAAAGGCATTTCACTGTCAAGTGTCTGTGTGCGTGACGGAAGTCTCCGAGGTGAGAGGGGTGGCGGCGTCCTTGTGAGCTCATGGACTTGTTTGAAGTTTGAAGACGTGATCAGATACTCCTGTCACTGGAGCGAGGATGCCTCGCATGTGTGTGTGTGTGTCAGGTGTGTTTGTGTGTGTGTGTGTGTGTGTGTGTGCGTCAGGTGTGCGTGTGCTGGAACAACCGCAAAGACGACACATTCGAAACATCTTTCAAACACATGCAAACGTGTTAAAACCCTACAACTTTCCGACTGTCTTCACACACACACAAACACATCCAGAGGTTTATGAGGCGTCCAATCGCCGGCCCGGCAACAGCTGTGCACAAAGCGGATGCATGTGTGCGGAGGGCATCTGACTTCCACCCGTGAAGGCTGCATTTACAAACTCCTAATAAGCATGCACTGTGAGAATCACATGTTGCAAACACGTGTTGATTGTGACATCCACCAAATCTCGGTTCGCTGCTTGTGAAAATTGCCGTTGAAGAACGGAAAAAACCCATTTGTGATTTTATTGCCTGTTTTATGTTTGATTCCGCCGCGCAGTTTCATCATTGCACCGCTTCTACACGACTTACATAACAATGCTGAGAGAGAGATGCTTCTATTTAGGGCACGAGGCCTCCAACATTCAATCGGTATCCTGTAATTCCTTGGGCACCCGATGTTGCAAAACAGTGTGTGTGTGTGTGTGTGTGTGTGTGTGGGAGGGTGTTTGTGTATGGTCATGAGTGAGCCTGTGAAAACAGGCATGTATGAATTCTTGGTGTATTGGAGCAAACATCGTTTGGTGTGTGTGTGTGTGTGTGTGTGTGTGTGTTTGTGTGTGTGTGTGTGTGTGTGTCTGTGTTGGGGTGGGGGGGGTTAATCCTTGCCAGACCTATTTGTTGGCTTTGTTGGTAAGAGGGGCATGAGGACAGCGTGGCACACAAAGTTCGCTGGTTGGCAGGACGGGCATAAAGACAGATTACAGTAAAGCAGCACAGTCGTCAGAAAGCCTGAGCTGCTCTGAATATGGCTGATGTTTCATAGAGACTGACTGGTCAGTACTGGTCTGAGGTTGTCTGTGCTGGTCTTGTTTGGTTTGGTCTCCTGGTTGAAACTCCTGTGTTTGCTTGACCTGCCCTCCCTTCTGACTTGTGTGGGTTTTTTTTTTTTTTTTTCAGTCTTCCACATCATAAAATACAAAGATACACCAGAAACGGAGAAGAAGAGACGGAGCATGCACATGAAGCTCGCCGTATACAATCAGAGACCGTTTGTATACGATGACATCATCGTATGTGTATGTATGTTTTTGACTTTTTCACCCTGGGACCTGGTTTTAAAAAAGTGTTTCAGGCACTAAAAATGTCACATCCGTGTGGACAGTCGGCCCAAACATGCAAGTCTTCTGCGTATACACACAAAAAACCTTGCCATGTGGACAGGCCCTATAGGTCTTGCATCCTATCAGATGGTGTGGGGCTGTTTTTACTACCCTGGGACTGAGAACCAACTGATGGAGCCCTCATTGCACTCCCTGAATAAGTGAACCGTCACATCCACTGGTGATCGAAACAGACCACGGTGAAATGAACGAAAAACACTTTGTTATTATTCACTGTTGCAATCATTAAAGAGAAAGAGCAGCACGAGTAGACATTCAGCACATGTCCATTAGCAGTGTAGCATCGTTAATGATGCTAACGTACTCTGCTAATGTTACCTCCGCAGGCTTTTACATAGAAACGGAACATTTTAGAATCTCCTACCCACTTGTTCCAGTAACGGTTATCCACGTTACACCACGTTTAACCTCTACTATCTGTAAATCCACAAAATCCAACCTGAAACGATTGCATGTGAGTCCGTGGAGAACTGCCTTGCTATGCTATCATTGACCTGCAAGCACAGGGTCAATCCGATGATAGAACATGAAAGGCTTTGATGCGCTTCTATCACACTGAATCACATGCTGTCACATCAGGCGCAAAAATAGTTTGCAGTGGTTCTGAATGCTTACACAAGATACCTCCATTCGAAGATGAGAGCAGGACTGTACACAGGAAGGATACTGGTTTTCACTCTGAGATGTGTTACACTTGCACTCTCTTCAACAGACCGGCCCAGTGGCCTCATGTTTATACTGGAAGATTCTGAGTTCCATGTTTACATCGACTCTCTGTGACGGATCTCAGCAGCAAAGCTGTTTCACAGTGAAAGGACCGTCCCGCCAAAAACTGCTGCAATTTGCATGTTGGAACTTTTCGAAATGAAACATTGACATTTTAATTTCAGGCTTTAAGCAGACGCTTTTGTCCAAAGCGACTTACAATAAGTAAATTTGTCGAAAGAAAAAAAATAAAAATTGGGGGGTTGGGAGTGGGTCGTGCTATGCAAAACTTAATTTGGAATCCTTTTCAGCATTGTATCTCATACAATTTAAAAAAAAAATGAAGTAACAAGCAGGGGTGGGAAAAAAATCGATATTGCAATATATTGTTGTGCTCTCTGTCGCAATAAATAAATCGATACACTGACGGCAAATATCGATATTTTGGGTCTACGGGTTTTTTTAGACTCCCGTCGGTGCGTCTAAAGGCCTGATTATGCTTCCGCGTAGTGATAACGCAACGGCAACGCAACGGCCACGCAGTTGCTTGGAGACCGTGATGGTTCTGCGTTGGGTTTACGTGTCGAAATGCAATTCAATGCCACACCGGCAAAGGGCGCTATGGTTTTTGTAAAGACTGACCGACCGACCGAGACTCTTGGCGTATATCATCGTAAGCTTCGTTATAGCGTATTTGTTTACTTTCCAGCTTTAAACGTCCACAATTTTTCAGAACTTGGTATTTTATTTATTTGTGCAAAAGCGAGAAGGTGCAAACAATAAAACGAGGTGAAAACAATAAAAGTAGCCTTTTAAAAGTTTAAATGGCGGTGTTTATGAGTGGAAACCGGATAGCGGTCTCCAGCGGATGTAGTTAGCGGACCAATCACAGCCAAAACCGCTGCGTTGGTGTTGCGTTGGTGTTGCGTCGCCTCGACGCGCGTCTAGGATTTTTGGGAGGTACACGTCAGGCCCTTGCGTTGGACGTAAGGGGGGTCCGCAAGGACGTAACGGTACAGACACACCAACTCCGGCAGCGACGGATATGGACACAACGGACCACCGAACGAACCGGCGAGTGGGCGGTTCTGTGTTCAAGTTGGATCAATTGGATAGACGTCCTGCGAAGTGGGCGGGACTTTGAGTTTCGCTCTGCCGTTTCCAACATGGCGGCCGGGCCACAAACGATCTCATTTTACAGTTAAACTACACGCTAAAGCATGTTTCTGAAAACATTTGAGGCGGGAAATGTGTAGTGCAGTAACAGAATCTGGATTCATATTTGATCAACACTGCCTAGTTTGATAGTTTGAACGAAGTTTCTGGAGCCGGCGGCATTGCGTTGGACGGACGTCATTTGCATAAAGTTCAATCTATCGAACTTTATGCAAATTCACATACGGCGACTGGGCCGTCAACTCGACGTGCCGTATCCATCATGCGGAGCTCCTGCTCTACATAGACAATGAATGGGATCCGTTGATTTGACGTCCATTGCCGGAGTTGGTGTGTCTGTACCTTAAGGGGTCCGCAAGCCCCCTTGCGTTGTGTCGACGCGGAAGCATAATTCAGCCTTAAGAGTTTACGGTTCTCCGGAGCGGATCCGCGGGGGCCGCCCGCTGCCCGGGGGTCGGTCTGAGCTCCAAGCGGGTTTCACACAGCCTTGAGGGCATGAGTGCCGACTTTTCGGCCGGGTTTGATTGCCTATTTACGGGCAGGATTCCGAGCGGCGCGCTAGAGTTTACGGTTCTCCGGACGGAGCAGAACTGCGGGTTTGCGGTGCGTAATTGTAAGCGTGGCCGTGTGCTGGCCGGTGCTGTTGTGAGCTTCAAGCGCTTTTCACACAGCATTGAGGGCAGGAGGACCCACTTTTCGGCCAGGCTCGATTGCCTATTTACGGGCAGGATTCCGGGCGGCGCGTGTTTACTGTCCACCGGAGGGTCCGCATGTGTGGATCCGCGGAGCCGTGTGCTGCCCGGTGTTGCTGTGAGCTCCAAGCGGTTTTCACCCAGCTCTGAGGGCATGAGGCCTGACTTCCCAGGTACTGGATGGGTGAACATAACTCTGCACATAATTGGTTGCATACTGAAATGTGCCCAATATTTCATTTAATTCTGATGTTATTCTTATCTTGTTTAGCTATTGTTAACGGGCCCAAGTTTACATAAAACAAGTTGCTACTGACTTTTCAGTATCAGAAAGCACTGTCCTGGTTTACATAAGACATGTTATTAATGTTCATGCACTTTAATGTGTCCAGCTGGACAGCGTTTATTCATTTGTACATTGTACGAAGTTTTGGAATTAATTTTTTATGCATATTTTTTCTTTTTCAGTCACATATCGATGTGTCAATATATCGAATATCGCAGATATCGTGTATCGTGATATTATCGTTATCGTGGGCCAAATATCGTCACAGTATCGAATCGTGAGTTACCCGTATCCTCCCACCCCTAGTAACAAGTAACATATGAGTAACAAGACTGGAAATAACAGGACTGAGTTTTACGTCTCCCACAAGTATAACCTTGTTTGTAGCTACAGAACAAGTAAATATGATATATTCATCAGAAGGATTATATTTCATGGTGAAATGTTATGTTGTTAAAAATCAGCTTCAAGGTAGTTTTTTATTTCGGTTTTATATGATGTATCGTCAAATTGAAATGTGGACACAAGTGTAGGAAACTGAATATCATGAATGTTTTATAAAGACAATTTTAATGCACGTTTATGCATGTAATGCACAGGGACTAAACAAAAGCCTCTACCGTGTTTTTACTACGAAGCAGCTGCAGGAGGATCTTAATAAATAGCTTGATGGCAATAACAGAAACACAAAACAGTAGATGATCCGTGTAGATCGTTTGTGCCAACAGGAAGGTAGAAGGAGTATAAATGATGCCAAGATGCATTCATTATCAGATGTTCCCAACTGCACTTTCTCTGAATGGTGAAACGCCTCAGCTCATCTTGAAACGCTAAATTAACACCCTGCTGTGTTTCCCACACGAATCCTTGCTAATTTCTACCTTAAAATACAGCTGTGTGATTTTTAGATCATCTCATTAAACGCACCTCTGTCATGTCTCCTCTTAATAACGCTTATATTTATACGTGACTTTAAACATCAATGTGCTGATCTGTGATGTGATGAGGAGTGTGTGTCTCGATCAATACAACTGGTGTGGTGGAAGGTTTCACATCCGTGTGTGACAATGTTACATTGATACATGAATGTGCACACACACACACACACACACACACACACACACACATTTACACACAGTGTATGACAGAGGAAGAAAAGTCTTAATCCATACCAAACCCCCACCCCGAGAGTTTCATCCTCTAGATACGTGAGCACCATTTGAAGCGCTGCATGCACACAGGCTCACATCCGCCTGGATACGTGAGCGCCATGTCGAATTCATGACGGTTGTCATGGAGCCCACATAGCAACTGGCTATACATGTACCGGCTGCTGCCTCCGGTCGACTCCTCGTGGAGGAGAGGGAGGGAGGGAGGGAGGATAAACAGGGGGAAGAAGGGCAGAAGAGGGGTGGGAGGTCGATGGAAACAGAGAGGAGAGTGGGCTGGGAAATTGGGGGGTGTGCATGTCAATTTGTGTTTTGTTTTTCTTTTGTATGTGTGTGTGTGTGTGTGTGTGTACTTGTTTGTGGGAGTTAGAAAGGAAGAGAGAGTGAGATCTGAAGGCTGGGTCGAGGGAAAGAAAAAATCAGACAGATGAAGAATAAGGGATCAGCTGGTCTGTAAACCTTAGAGGACGAGATCTGAGTCAAAGCTAGAGGAGAGAGTGAACTCACGGTTGACAGCTCTCTCATGTGGGTCATGGAGTGACTGTAATGGATTGTTTTGTACAGACAACTAGAACGAATGAATGATTGTGTTGAGATGGAGGGCAAAGACAATACGCATTATACTGTGTTTTCTTTGCAAAAAACAATCATCTTAGAAGACATTAAATCTAGACTCTAAACAAACGGTTTGTTTTCTTTCACCGAAGGAATCGTTGAAGCGTCAATAAATAGTTTAGACTGTTTTCAAATTTAGCTTGTAGACCGAATGTGGGGCTAAAAAGATGGATATTTGGAAGCAGGGTACGTTGCATATCATTATGGCAAATGAGAGAAGCGTGTTCTGCTAATTCCTCCTCCTCTGTCGGTCGTGTGAGCGCGTGCAGAGCAGCTCATGGGTAATTGATGTGCAGAGTCTTATTTTGGGAGCTAAATCAAACGACAGGGCTTTTATGCATCACCTGGCAAAAAAACACAGCACACACACACACACACACACACACACACACACACACGCACGAAAGTCCACACATCAACATGTAGCCTTCTTTCCAAGCAGCTGTCTACCTCGTACTACAGACATGAATAGACACACATACGTATACAAAGACCAATGGGGGGGTACACATGAAATCACTCTCATACAATGTCACAGGCGCACACACACACATGAATATTTCAGTTTGCTTGAAAACGTGCAAACCAACCAGCTCCCATCCCCCCACCCAGCGACCCACCCTCAGCCGAAGCCTGGGTATAGCTCAGGCATAGGTCATAAATGATAGAGAAAGAGCCGGATCGAGAGGAGAGAGTGGAGGTAGAGGGTCTGACAGACTGGAAATTCATCAGGCAGAATGAAGGGAGGGGGGGAGGAAAATATAGACATCAGGCTGGAGTGACAGCCCCCCGACAGCCCTCTGATAAAAGAGTGGGGGGGTGACAGACCCTGATTTACATTCTGCTGCCTCACTCGCGAAGTGATACACACATTTTGTCTTTAGCCCCTCTTAGACAGACGATTCCAGCGTAATGGCAGAAAGGCAATCCAAAATATGCCGCGAACCGGAGCGTTTCGTTAGAACATTGTTTGCGCCATATCGCCGCAACGGTGTCCGCGTTTAGATAGCACCCCGGCTCTACGCTTTGTGCTCATTAAATCCGCCGGCGGCGTGTCACCCTGGTAACCGTCTTCACTACGTCACGTCTTTTCCTCCTCGGGAGCTCGGAGCGTTTAGATAGAACGCCGTCTCGCCTGGTCTCGTTTAGACTGATGACGGGCGGAATAACGGCAGAATACTCCCACAAAGAAAAGGCCGTCTAAAAGGGGCTTTTGTTGGTCAATTGAGCTGTTAAACAATAACATGCCCAAACAGCTGATGCACTGAGGGTTTATTTTGGGAACAGTTTCAGGTGAGCGACCATGCGTTCGTTGTACCGTGAGTTTGGCCTCCTGTGCTCACAGGACACAACAAGTTCCACAGTCCACTACTTGGGTGACAAACACAGGACTTTCATCCAGGATACTGCTGCTCAGGTCCTGTGCAAAACTAAAAGTAAAGGTAATCAGTGACAAATACATAGCCAGTCTCCTCTATCGGTCATATAAAGGCATCAGTAGGAAATTACTTTTCATTGCAACTCCATGCTGAATCTTACCAGAACCTTCGTTGCCACAGTCATGCATGACAACATTCAGCCACGTTTCAGCCACCTAAATGGAATGCAGTTATTATAAATAACATTTAGAACAATAACAACAAAATTTAAGCATGAACGTGTCCCATTGGGATGCAGACGTAAAACTGTTGAATGAAAGATTTAAAGCGCCATTCACACCAAACTTACTTGTGCGAGCTTGGTCGCAGGATCAGTTGTAATTATTCCTGGATGCGCTAGGGGGGGTGGCTTACTACTTACTGCTTTGTACATGATGATGAAGTCCCAGATACTCCAAGAAACCAAATGGCGTCCTGTGAGTTCATGACTTTACCCAGAGCGGTGCTCAGTGAATTTCATAGAGATTTATTCAATGTGAATACCAAGCCATCTGGTTCACTACAGCGGTATGCTCCAAAATCAAATTGAGAAATTAAAATATCACCTCATTCACGTCCGTCGCATCTGCTGCACCATTTGCACTACAGATATCTCGTCGCATCAATTGAAGACTGGTCGCTTTCGATGTGAACACCCCTAAAGGATGAGCTAACCCAGTTATGTTAGAGCAAAGGCTAACCCAGTAGCAAAAGGCTAACCCAGTAGTACAATGGCTCACCCAGTTATGTTAGAGCAAAGGCTAACCCAGTAGTACAAAAGCTAACCCAGTAGTACAAAGGCACATATAGAACACAGAACATAATAGAACACCCACTGAGTCGGAAAAGTTGATTTGAACTGAAATAGGTACTGTTGTGATGGTTAAGTTGATGGTGTTTATAGGTTGTGGCATGTAACAGAGTTATTTATTTATTCTTATATAAGGGAAGCCTACTAATAAGCCATCCACACGTATCAAAACAAACTTTTTTTCTCCGTTTTGCCTTGGCGTCGTTTCAAGAAAATCTGCATCTAGACGAATCCACTGAAAACGACTCAGCGCGCTATAGTACATATTCCAGGCCTATATGTGGCGCTGTTTCTGCTACAAAAATACACCAAAAATGCAGAAGAAGAGACCGAGCTGACCGGATGTTTGCCGTTACTATGGCAACAAGTGAACGCTACGGCTAATCTCCACCCGACCACCCGATCAATAAACACCCATAAGATGACAATTTGGCCCGTATAAATAAAACCAACAATAAGCATCAACAGCCGTCACCCTAAGGACCTTGACGAGGTGTTATTACACGTTGGGATGGATTAATTAGACAAATAAATGCCTACTTCCATGGCAGGTTAGCTAGCGGTTGTTTGTTAGCATTGTAATAAAGTAGCAAATCTGCAACTTTTTTCCTGGAATATTGCCCCCCTCTCTCGGCTCCGTTGTTTTTCACGGAATAAAACCTCGGAGAAAAAGCTGATCCTGGTTGTTGATCTTTATTGGGCAGATTCATTTTTCCACAACAAGCTGGTTTCAAAAAAGTGCGTTTTCAGCGAAAACGTTTTCAGCGAAAACGCCGGATCCATGTGGACGGCCGGCCAAAACATCAAGCG
The DNA here is from genome assembly GCF_963514095.1 of Eutrigla gurnardus. Classification (NCBI taxonomy): domain Eukaryota; kingdom Metazoa; phylum Chordata; class Actinopteri; order Perciformes; family Triglidae; genus Eutrigla; species Eutrigla gurnardus. The sequence continues at coordinate 2,970,275 of NC_139928.1, forward strand.
TAGCGTTAGTTCTGGCAGGCCACGACGTCAAGCTCTAAATCAGCAGCAACAGCGTAGCTGTCAAAACCGAGGAGATCAGCTGACGGCTCAGCTGACTCCCCGTGCCCGCTTCCTATTGGGAAATTGCATTCAGAGCGCGCTATTTAAACTGCTCTAGCCTGACCTCCCTCGCTGCTTCCTCTGCCGGCGCTTGCAAGACGAGCTCCCGTTCGAAGAGAATTGGCTATTCGCGTTCGTACTCACCCTGCTGCTGCTGATGTCGTCGCTCTCCGTCCATGATGAGGACCCGCGGCAATATGACGGTACGGAGCCTCAGCAAAACCCCGAAACAGAGGAAGCCGACGAATCTACGACGATGAGAGGGCTCCATCTCTCCGTCGAAGCTCTCGCCCGGCAGGCAAAGGTAACATCACAGATGTCCCATTGCTCGATGACTGGCTGATTCCAAAGCCGCTGGAGTTTCTGTTTACCAACGATGTTACCGCTCCGGTCGGAGCGTCACACCAGGAACTGTTAGCTTTATTTTAAATTGCGCTGGGTTTCAACCTCCACCCACCGATCAGCTCCTGTCCGCTCCTCGGAAAGCTTCAGCAAATGCAAACACAGCTCCCGGAACTCAGCATTCGCTCCGACTCCAACTGCTGCCCCGCCGGCCAAAAGAGCTAGAGCCCCGACTTCAGCAGTCGCCTCTGCAGCTCCGGCAAACAACGCCATCATGGCAGCGCTGTCTTCCACCCAGTCATCCATTTCCAGCATGAATTCCAGGATCCAAAGCTTAGAGGCCGCTACCGCTTCACCTTCCAGCTCTTCTTTCCAGGCCGCCGTGTTTACATCCCGGGAACCTGTCGCTTCCTCCTCGACGCGGGCCGAAGACGTCACTCCGACACCCCCCGACGGCGTCTCTATCCCGCGCAGAACTCTGGGAAGTGCAGTCCCAACCTACACCGGCGTCCCATTCTACCCTCCCGCTGCTGACATCTCTGGCAATCTGAGAAGCCAGATCCTCGCAGTCGCAGGTAATGATGATCTAGTCAAATCCTGCTGCGCTCTGATTTCAGTAGGCGAATTCGACCCCATGTACCTAACGCATTGTATGTGGGTTGAAGCGATGCATGATGGCTAGAATTTGTTTTTGCTTAGCAGCCGACTACAAGACGTCACAGGGTCGCGACCATATCACGTGACCTAAAACATCGCGGGAACAAGTTTTTAAGATCCGCTTCTTGCAGCGCTGGCAGCGCGGTCTACGACGGCTACAACCGGCTTGCCCACACCTCCGCTACAGCGGAATGGTTCTTATTGGTTAAAAGTTCAATGACGTGTATTCAGGTCCGCACTCGGCGGCCACCTTGTGGTGAAATGCTTTGCCTTTTATTTTGGTCGCTGATCTCAGGGCTTGATCCAAAGTTCTATGCATTGCGTTGTAAGTAGGCCTATTTACATGATTTGAGGTCCGGTTAATACAAACATAGGATGATAATACAAATAAACTGGGGAAAAAAAACAAAAAAAAAACACACTAATGTCGCCTTGCGTGTGTGTATATGTGTATATATATAGCCTTTCGCTTGAGTCACGTTGACTCTGCTGTCCGACTCGACGGCGTTGGGCTACAGTCTCTTTAGAGCCCACCCCCTCAGACACCTGCAGCTCTCGTTGGCGTGATAAGTCAAGTCAAGTCAAGTCAAGCCAAGACCACCCTGAACAAGCCTAATGATAAGCGTGTGGTAGATTGTGGTGATGTGTCTGTGATGTTAAAAGATAGCCTAATGATCCTAGACTAGCAGGATTCTCCGTTGTTATGGAGTATACAGAGAGGTAATCTGCGAAGTCTATCCATCCCGTCGAGCCGAACTGGATACCTATCTTTCCATCATTGCCGATCGTGCATATCATACGGGGGAACTCGGTTCTATGAATATCACAAATCATTCTCTGCCAGGGCTGCCATGTTCATTCAGAGGTTAACCAAAGACTGGACTGGTCTGTGGTTGACCTGGCTCTAATCAGCAGGCACTGCACTGGCCGCCAAGCTCTTCTTGCACCATTCGCAGTTCTCTCTCACACCATCCAACCTGTGTCCCAAACCCGTGGCTATAGCCTAGTCCATCCGCTGGCAGGCCCAAAAGCCGATGAGGATAAGGTGACATCGCTATTGCGGGGACGGGCATTCAAAATCAGTGCGTCCCAGACGAACCCGCCTTGTGAGGAAGGAAAAGAGATAATAAAACATCTGTTAAATAATCGTAAGCTGCAAAAAAAATAAAAAATAAAATGAAGCAGCTGTCACTTTATCAACAAAGGGTGCGCTCCCATACCATTAATTAACAGATTTATAAGATGCCTTACTTGGGCATCCGTGCTGGGGAACTTCATCATCTAGCAGCTCACATTCCAGGCCGCATGTGCTTTCTGGTTCACTGTTTTGAGTCCCGCAAATGCAGCCGTCCTCCATCAAAGGCCTCCTCGCAGGTGTCCAGTTCCACCTGCGCCGCTTGGATCCATCCGCCAACAGCTTGCTAGAGAATCCATCCATTAAGCTCCTGCTAAACGGCTTCAAGAGAGGAACCCAAGGCAAGACATTCGTCTCCCTTCACCCCTCCACTTTTGCACAAATTAATCACCCACCAAGGAACGGGTGCTTTGGTTCATAGGCTCACTGTTAGGAACAGCCTTATGGGTTTTAATAGAGATGCTCCGATACTCGGATCAGATATTGGCTCCACTATCAACTAATTAGAGTTGATAGTGGAGAGCATGCTAGCAGAGCATGCTAGCAGTTAGTGATGAGTACACAGAGCAACACGGAGCAAGCGCCGGTTCATTAAGCCATTGTCCGTCTGGTTCAGGCAGCTACTATATTTCATGTTACATTTTAAAATATCTGTTTACAGTGCACTTTACATGGTTACAAGTGTTATTTATTTATTTTGCTGCTAATGTACACTTTATTTGTGAATAAATAATATTAAGTACATTTACAGGGTTCGACAATAACGGTTGCCCGATTGCCCAGGGCAAGTAAAAATAACCGGCGGGCAGGCAGAACCTGTTCAGACTTGCCCGGTCGGGCAAGCACAAACTCCGACAAATTCGTATCATCTGTCTGCTGCTGTGGAGGCGGCAGTTGCAGTGTGCTGCTTTTTTTTTTTTTTTTTTTTTTTTGTGTGTGCTTCGATTGGCTAATGGTACAGACACACCAACTCCGGCAGCGACGCAACGGACCGTCGAACGCACCCGCGAGTGGGCAGTTCTGTGTTCAAGTTGGATCAATTGGATAGACGTCCTGCGAAGTGGGCGGGACTTGAGTTTTGCTCTGCCGTTTCCAACATGGCGGCCGGGCCACAAACGATCTCATTTTACAGTTAAACTACACGCTATAGCATGTTTCTGAAAACATTTGAGGCGGGAAATGTGTAGTGCAGTAACAGAATCTGGATTCATATTTGATCAACACTGCCTAGTTTGATAGTTTGAACGAAGTTTCTGGAGCCGGCGGCATTGCGTTGGACGGACGGCATTTGCATAAAGTTCAATCCATCGAACTTTATGCAAATTCACGTACGGCGACAGGGCCGCCAATTCGACGTGCCGTATCCATCATGCGGAGCTCCTGCTCTACATAGACAATGAATGGGATCCGTTGACTTGACGTCTGCTGCCGGAGTTGGTGTGTCTGTACCATGAGCCTCTGTGCTGACGTGCTGACGTACCGACGCAGACGTACGGTGACGTTGTTTCACTTCCGCGGGAACGACAGCTATCGCAAACAAAATTTAGACAGCCATAGCAAGTCACTTCCTCACCTGGCCTGCGTACAGGCTAAAAAACACTGAAATGTTCCCGGACCGATGGACCGTTGTGTCCAAAGACTCTACCTGGAGAGCCACAACCAGATAAAAAAATGTCTAACGACAGCTTATCATGTCGCCAAAACAGAGCAGCCGTTCACGCAGTATGCATCTCTTCTAAATCTCCAGACGACAAATGGAGTGGACGTCGGGTCAAGATACAATGTCACAACATTTCTTTCATTGGTTGGAAGAGAGCAGGGAGAAGTTTCATATGAAATGTAATGACAAATGAAAAATAAAAACAGCTTTCTGACAGAAGAAGTGTTGTGTAGTGTCGTCTACAGTCAACAGATAATGGATTTTAGTAAGATATAAGTCTTGAAGAAAATTTGCACAACACTGCGGCGCCACAAAAAGAACCTCTTAGGCAGGGCAAGTAAGAATTTAGGCAGGGCAAGTAGATTTGAAAAGTACTTGCCCGACGGGCAAGTAGGAAAAAACCTTAACGTCGGACCCTGATTTATATCTGTGGCAATGTCACATGATCGGTACTGGATTGGTGCATCTCTAGTCTTTAAGGTGTGGAGAATTCACCACACGCTCACAATCTTCGACCCCTCCCAAGACCTCACCATAGGCCATGTAACACTCCACAGTCATTTACCTTTGTTCCTGAAACATTCCAAAACTGATAGAGACAGAAGCGGAATATCTGTTCCTATTTCCCAAACTAACTCTGATTTTTGTCCATTGTCTTCCATGGCCCGCTATCTGGAAGCCGTGCTCCAGCCAGCCCACAGGAGCCGCTGTTCATCACGGAGGGAGGAGAACCCCTGTCACGAGTCTGGTTCACCTCTTGACTCCGCCTCCTCTGCCAATTCTGCGGCCTCCCTCCAGAACGCTGCATGGCTCATTCGTTCTGCTTTGGAGCAGCAACTACAGCAGCAATGTGTCCAACCTAAAAGCCATGGGCAGATGGTCCTCACCTGCTTATGAACGTTATCTGCGCCCCAGAAATAGAGCCATCCTATATGCTCAAGCCATGAGCCGAATATTGGAAGTACATAGGATCATTAAAATATTATTATTCACCAAGCTGAGGGGCAACGGATCTGCTTATCTCCTACCTAAATAGGCTACATTTATTCTAACTCAGATAGCCTCCTGACATCTGTTGTAGCAAGAGGGTCAGGGAATTGCCGGTGTGGTCGTTTTGGGTTTTTTTCTTTGCTGCTACGCTCCCTGCTTATGCCGTTCATGATGGCTCATGAAGGGCAGGAAGGTGTGCTCTTCCTGCCTCAGGCTTTCCACGCAAGCGCGTGGAAGAGCAGGGAGTCCCAGAACAGTACCATACCGCCAAATGAAACTTGTGCAAATAAATAAAGATTCTTTTTGACAAAGTGGTCCTGACTGAAGTACAATTGTGCGTTTACCCACAATTAAACGTTTCCAGGTGGACAGGGCCACAGAGTAGTTTCCTAAAAACCCTGTTGTGTTTCTTTAAGACACTGAGGTGTGAGAGTGTGGGCCTACATGTGTGGGTGTTCATGATGCAACCTGGTGAAAGCATGTGGCTGCTTGGCCCATGTGATAAAAGTGTGCTGGTGGCAATGTAAATGACACGCTGTGGAGTCAAATGGATGCAAGTGAGCTTGTGACATGAATGGGACAACTCAGCTGAAATTAAGAAGGGGGGGCTTCCTGTGGGACGCTCAGCAGGCAGAGGAGGAGGTCAAAGGTCGAGGGGAAGTAGAGTCTGTAAAAGACGAGTGTGACATCCGTACACAACGCTCTCACATCTCCCCTCCGCCTCCACAATCCTCCATACAGTAGACGCAGCGACCTCCTCGAACACATCTCACATACATAGATACATACTGGTGAACCCCCCCTCCCCCCCCTCACACCCCGTTACACCCCCTTCACACCCCTGTTACATCGCTCGCCCCATTTGCACTCGTCAGGAGATAATGACATCATTAGCACACATTAACATGTCTTTGTCATCATTCCAAAGTGTGTGTGTGTGTGTGTGTGTGTGTGCATTTTAACTGTGTGAAAATAGAAAGAGCTGTGAATGGGGATAAAGTGTGAATGTGGTTTGTACAACAATTTGGGTCTTTCACAGTCTGCCACAGGGGTGCATGTGAGTGGCTGTGTGTGTGTGTGTGTGTGTGTGTGTGTGTGTGTGTGTGTGTGTGTGTGTGTGTGTGTTTGTGTGTGCGTGTGAGCCTATACAACCATTTAAACATCAAGATACTCCACAGGGAAAAGAAGTTGCTCATTACGCTCATTATCCGGGTGTTTGAAACAAGTTTTTTCTTGTTGTATGACAACATTGGAGCTACATTAATTCTAAATGGTAAAGGAGCTGGGCAAGATAACACATTTAAAAATATATGTATAAAATAAAAATACTGTTAAAATGCAGTTTAGAGGTACATTTCAATGCACTCATCTTAGCATTTGATGTCTCTCTTCTAGCTCGCCGACACTTACAGTAAGAAATGGCAGCTAGAAGCACAGCCACGAAACCAGAATACATGAAGTTACTGCTTACTGTAGTTAGTAAGAACACACACACACACACACACACACACACAGACACACACACACAGTAGCATTAGCCTAAGTAAAGTAAAAAAAAAGAATAAGATTGACATTAGCATAATCTATAGGAAATTCATGTGTACCATGATTTAGTGCCATCTAGTGGCGAGGTAGCAGCCAACTGAACACCCCAACCCCTCCCTCTCCAAGCATGTAGAAGAATCTTTTACGGTGGCCTTCAGGTGCCAATTTTAACACCAAATTCGTGAAAGGTGCTCTCTAAAGCCAATTTTTGGTTTTGCCCATTCTGGGCTTCTGTAAACATTCCGATGCAGCAAATCTGTCTTAGTGTCAGGTACACTAATTAACACTAATTAAAACATATTAATGAATATTATATTCCATATCGGCTTATAGATCCTAGCTAATATTACAGGTCTCTTTTTTACTATTCATCTTTTGATGAGGGATATATCGTTTTAAACTTGTATTTGTGTGTTATTTTGTACATTTTTTGTGTATAACTGTTGCAAATGACAGTGAAACATATGGAATTCCTTCAGTTATCCATCACCTTTTACTCTGTATCTAAAGAGTCTCCGAGATTGCACTCTGTAGTAGCTTAACATTAAGTTAACATTTCCAAAAGGGTTGGACCCTCAGTGTTTTGCTCAAGGTCACCTGAAGATACACTGTCCTATCATCCAGCAGAAGGGCAACATTCTCTCTCCGGATCATCCTGATTCCGAGTAAAGTGATGAGGGTGAAATGATCCTGCTCCTGGAAACTATTTTCCCAGTCAGACAATATGTTTTCACTGCGGGATCCCACGACAACCTGGCCCCCCAGTGTCAGGATCCTGTCAGGACGGGAATCAGACGCCGGTTTTGTGTTTTCTGTATTATTCCAGGCGGGAAGAAAGCCACTTATGTCAACAGCTGGGGTCCTGTACCTCAAACACTCACATGCATGTCTCACATTCACCAGAAAAGAAAAGAGTCAATAAACACGGAGATGGAAATGTAATTGCAATGTTAATGAAATCAGGTGGCCACATCCTAGAATTTGTTTTACCAAAGAGTAGTTTATTTAATTCCCATTTAAGAAAATGTCTTATAATTACGACGGCGTATTAGGGCCACTGTCGAAAAAAAAAAAAAAAAACGGAGCCGAGAGAGGTGGGCAATATTCTGAGATTAAAAGTCACAAATTTGCGACTTTAAAACTAGCAAATTTGCGAGTTTTAAAGTGGCAAATTTGCTAGTTTATTACGATGCTAACAACCGGCATTTATGCTAGCTAACTTCCCATGAATGTAGCTTTTATCTTTCTAATTAATCCATCCCGTGTGTCAATGCTTTGCTAAGGTCCTTAGAGTGATGGCTCTTGATGGTTAGTGTTGGTTAATTTTATATGGGCCAAATTGTCATCTTACGGTATGTGTGTTTGTTGATCGGGAGGTTTGGCTAAGCTAGCGGTCATAGAGGAAGTAATCACGTAGCTTGACCCGGATGTTTGCCGTTGCTATGACAACAAGTGAAAGCTACCGCTAGCTTAGGCAAACTACCTGCTCAATAAACACAAATAAGATGACAATTTGGCCCATATAAAATTAACCAACAATAACCATCAACAGCCATTACCTTAAGGGCCTTAGCAAAGTGTCACACGTTGGGATGAACTTTGTGACTTTTAATCTCAGAATATTGCCCACCTCTCTCGGCTCCGTTTTTTTTCTCTTTTTTTTCGACAGTGGCCCTAATATGCCGTCGTATATAATTCAGGTGAAACACATAGATAGTTTTAAATATTTCTCTTAACATGCTCACCTGCTGAAAGCAACCGGAAGTGCAACTCATTTTCCAGGTTAGGTCTTCCATTCCTGCACCATACTTTTGCATATTTGAAATGAGAGTATGTCAGAAGAGCAAATAGAAAGACACCTACTAAATTCATCTTGACACCTGCCTCTGCATTTTCTACTGTAGACAAATAATTTACACCCTGCTGCCACTCATCATTACAAGCCTCCGCTCCTACAGAAAGCCCCAAAATTAGGAAAAGTATCGGCTCCATCGGGCTGCACGGTGGTCTAGTGGGTAGCACTCTCGCCTCACAGCAAGAGGGTCCTGGGTTCGATTCCCGGGTCGGCCAGGGTTCCTTCTGTGTGGAGTTTGCATGTTCTCCCCGTGTCAGTGTGGGTTCTCTCCGGGGTCTCTGGCTTCCTCCCACAGTCCAAAGACATGCAAGATGGGGATAGGTTAATTGATGGCTCTAAATTGCCTGTAGGTGTGAATGTGAGTGTGAATGGTTGTTTGTCTCTACATGTTGGCCTGTGATAGACTGGCGACCTGTCCAGGGTGTACCCTGCCTTCGCCCAATGACAGCTGGGATCTGCTCCAGCCCCCCTGCGACCCTGAATACAGGATAAGTGGTAGAAAATGGATGGATGGATCTGCACCATCCACATAAAGGCTATATCATGTGGGTGTTTTTCCTTAAAATCTAAAATGAAGCCAGGTGGGGAACTTAAACCCCAAAACTCTTCTTACAAAGGGATGAAGTAAGGCAGGGAAACTAATTCACTTTGGCTAAATATGCCTTTATTAGCTTGTTGGCATCCTTCAAGAGAGACCAACTTCCCCAACTCACTCAAACTAATCGTAATCTGCAGATATTGTAAAATCAGCTAATTAAGTTGTTTTTATTCTAGCATTGAACCAGAAACTGTAAGATTATTGAAATGAGTTTGTGATTAGCAAACTAAACATAAATTAAACTTAAATTGTGTTGTATGTGTTGATGATGTTTGAAGATTGCTGATATAATTGATCTCAGGTGAGTCTTTGTTGTCTCTCTGTCACCATATTGATAAAAACACGTGGATGCAAAGAAAGAGTCATTTATTACAACAATAAAAAGCCATTTGAGGTGGAAACAGGAAGGATATGACACATTGATGGAAACATGCATGGATCTGCATTTCATTGTGTGGAAATTTGCTTAAAACTTGTGCAACATTTAAATGTAACATTTAAGTAATTAAAAATAGGTCCCGTTCAGTTTGTGGACTTTCTCTGACCATCATAGTACTTTAGTGTGAACGTCAGCACACAGAGAGCCTGCAGAAACCAGGACTTCTCTGACGGCTACGTTTGTTCATCCTCCTATCTCCTAATTCCTAACCCTCTCCATGACCCTTAAACGTTCCTCAAAAACCTCTGGCTGGGCCCTTTGGTGCCCATCCCAGGCCCACAGGGGTGTATGTGTCCAAGCTAAAGCCGCCTCTCCCTGCTTGACCTCGCTCTGCCTGCCTGCCTTCCTGGGCCTTAATCCTGATCAAGCATGTCTAGACCTCTCATTACCAGCACATAATCAGGGGAAGGACGGGGCGACGGGGCCGCGGGGAGCAAAGCATGAATGGTGGGAGGAGAGGATGCAGAGAAAGTGACCCTGACAGTGACCCGCACATTCATTCCACTGTTTACTCTCTCGGTAAACAGACAGACCGTGCAGGGAGTCAATACACAGGATGGAAGACGGATGGAGGGGGAGACATGAGGCAGGGGAGAGGGAGACCAGACGTAAACAGAGGATTAGACAGAGAGAGGGAATCCTCAACAATATGTATCTTGAAAGTCTCAAAATTAAAAAAAGAAAAGAAAATGCTACTAGGAATGGAAGAAATGCAAAACAACTTATTTTACCATTTCCTTGAAAAAGGAAAAACGATAGTTTTAAAATTGGGAAATAATGATTCACTTTTCTATTTTTTTTAAGACAAAATTTGAGATTGATACAACTCTCATCGTTGAGGTCAATATGAACCTGTAGCTGGTTAGCTTAGCCTGTCTCTGTCCAAAGTTAACAAAAGTCAGCTACCAGTCCCCCAAATGTGTGTTTCATTCATAAAGTGTAAAAAAAAAAAAAAACACCAACAAAAAGTAAACAAAAAACACAACTTTATGTCCAGTTTTTTGTAATAATAATCAAATAAGTTATGACGAGGGAGCATCCATCTAGCCTCTGCTAGCCTCTGCTAGATGGATGCTTGTTCCACCGGGCGAAGCTGCAGGCTAACTACACATTAAACTGACAGGTTTAAGATGGACATTGTCCTCCAGTTAAGCTGATAAACCTATTTCCAAGATGCCAAAAAAGTGTTGGTGCAAAAGATTTGTAGTAATATAGTGAGTATTGATTTTTTTTAAATTACTCTTTGAAACAAAATAATTAAACTAAAGCACTGGAGACAGATGGAGTTATCAATCTTTCAGTGGCGATCACATTTTTTTTTAGACCAAATGACATTTTCGCCAGTGACGATATAATCAAGGGCCACATGACTAGAAAATTAAAGGCAGGAAAAACCATCAATGTGTGTGGATTTACCATCATGAGCTCAATCCCATTACCACACATATACTCAGTCGCTGCTAAGCCTCGGCTCCAGTCGAGCAACTGAGTGTGACATTCTGAGATTAGCGAACATGAGTAAATGTGATGAGGGCTAAACGCATGAAGTAATGACATGACAGGCGTCAGCGGGCAACCCGCGGACACACACAGCCGTCACAGAGCCGCCATGTGACGTCCTACCTGTTCACGGCGAAATGTGTGCCGGGACACGTGGAGTATTTCCAGAAATGAAAGCAGAAGGGGGGGAGAAAGGTGTGTGTGTGTGTGTGTGTGTGTGTGTGTATTAGAGGTGTCGCGTACGCCTTTCAAGTGATGCGGCGCGATGCTCTCATACAAAATTCAGCGCATGGCAGGGTTTTCATCAAGTCCCTGCAGCTGAGCTCGTCCTCCCGTGCATGAGCGTGCACACGTCCTCTTCTATATGATCAAAAGGAATGCCGGGAGTCTGCACCTGCATACAGTCCTGCACTCCTAACGCGCCCTATAAATACGCCATGCAGGCGGACTGTTTCACTACGTCTCTGAAACATTCATGCAAGGCCTGCATTTGGCCCCATTCAAGTCTCTCTTCTTCTTCTTCTTCTTCTTCTTCTTCCTACTCTCTCCCCTCCCTTTAGCACTGCTTTCTTCTCCTCTCACAATTTGGATTCCTCTCTCTCCTCTTCCCAACGCATATCGTTCAGATTTTAAGGACTGGCACTAACCTTATCTTGCAGAACTATTGCTGCTCCATACTCTATAGTACACAATAGTTCGAGCCCTGATCGACCAATCAGAAGCTGCTGTACGTCCCCAGAACCAGACGCAAAAACAGTTGCTGCAAAAATGTACAAATTACCATGTTTGACTCTCTGCAGCTTCCCAATTATGTCTGCATTCACTTTTCAGTTCTGCTGCCGGTTATTTTAGCCGTCTCCGGCAGCACTCGTGGCCTCATTTACATACAAGGGGGCTTAACAGCGGCGCTCTAATTGGCTGTCTGATGTATGTTTGGTGTGCTAATTGCTCGTCTGTGAAAGTGTCCACACAAGGTCGGACCGTCCGCCCATGGGAGGGGTTTATCGCTTGGGCTGTCAATCACTGTTAGCCCACCCAGAATAGAGATAAAGATTGCCAATTTTGAGGGCGTGCACGTTGTGTTATGATGTGTTATGTGTAACATGCTATCACATCGCTAACATTAGCTTGCTATTAGCCCCATCGTTGACACAGGGAGCTAAATAATCCTTTGACATGCTGGAATCTGATGTTTCCAGTAAGCGACATGCATTTTGTTAGCGTTTTCAGCCATTGGCTGCATATTGTGTTTGGCAATCATCACTTTATCACGTAATATACTTTTACGTATCCTTCTGTGTCGTATGTTGACGTTGGAGGTTCAGGCACGGATAACGTTGTGAAGCGGCCATGGTTAGCGGTGTAACGGGGTTAACCTTGTTAAACGGCAGCGTGTGGGTCAAGGCAACAAAGCCACAATGTTTATAAGGTGAGCTCTGTGACTCTGTCTATTTAATAGACCACTTCTGTTTAAAAACAGATAAAATCCCAGCAAGTAGCAGACATTTGTCACAATAAATCCATAGTTTTCTCGTGCAGAAAATAAGAAATTCATATCTGATAACGCTGCAGTGTGAAAAGAGATTTTTCTGTGTCTATGTACAGCAGGGCACGGATGCTAAATCCAACACTATGACACGGAAAGTTATTTAGATGTGCACATGCATGCAGGACTGACAGTGAGTAACTATGGTTACGTGCACGCTCTCAGGCTCTGGTATAAACTTTATAATATGCCATTCTTGGTTTTCATAGCAGCCCCTTCCTCATCATGATCAGTGCAGGTGGCTGCTTTCCAAACGTTTACAATGAAAGGAAGTTTGTAGTACATTACAACATTTTTTCAGTATCCCTCATATTTGGTGGCACTTTTTAAAACATTACCAGGCGCCATGGGTAAGGACTCGGAGCATCTTATTAGTTTTGAAGAAAAATATATGTATTTTCTGGCGTGTCAGAAATTGTAGCCAATAAACACAAATTAGTAGGGGTGTGAATCTTTGGCTTCACAGCTATTCGATTCGATTAACGATACAGTAGTTGGCGATTCGATTCAAGGACGATTTTCTTTTTTTGTAACGATTCGATTTGATTCGATTCTGTAAACCACGATTCGATTCAGTAACTTATAACCAAAATTCTATATCCATGAAATAAACATGCAATAATGCAAGTGAGACTATCGGTATTCTTCTCAAATGTGAAAAATAACATATTTATTCCATAAAAAAGTAGTCCTGCATAATATTTTATGCTGAACACAAAAATGTAATTAAACATTGCTCAATTATTTTTAACATTTTCAGTAGACTACATGCTGGCAGGGGAGAGAGTGTCTTAAATGTACATTAAAAGTACTTAAAAAACATTAATCATAAGTAAGAATCACGATTCATCAGATTAAATTAATTTATATTGATTATAGGTGAAGCCAAAACGATGCATTCTATTTATTTATTTTAGCAGATCGATTTAATTGAATCTATAGGACTGACAATCGATTCATCGATTAATCAAATTAATCGTTACACCTCTAAAAATTAGCAAAAAGACAAAAGGGTGATCATTCATCAGAAAGGAGTGGAGTGGGTCATGGAAAATGTCCGGCACCCGGCCCCCAACTTTTGGTTTTACACTGGACATGAAGGGCAGTAAGAGTTCGGCATCTGTTTGTCCCTCCTACCCACCGCATACGAACTAGATTAGCCACGCTCATCTTCTAGCTGCGACCATCGGGGGGAAACAACGCTCCATGAAAATTGCAATTTATTTTCATTAATTCATCAGAAATTGGTCATGGGTCCAGACAGAACGTCACTCAGACCGCATCTGGGCCGTGGTCTGTCATTTGGAGAAGCTCAATCTAGTCGAGAGCCTCCTGCTCTGTAAAAAAAACGCCTGCGATTCCAGGAATGTTTATCACCGAATCCTCTCGCGGCGTTGCGATAATGTGGCTGAATGAATGCTGAGAGGCATCCATTCAGCGAATGGCGAGCTGTTTACCTTGCAGGCAGAAAAAAAGCAAGTCATTAACATTCTCCTCATTGTTGTGCGTACTGCCTCTCAGACGCTGGGCCGCATCTCAACAGGCTTTTCATTGAGACAGTCAATTAGCTTATCTGCTCCTGACAATATCTACCTTGATGCTGCTGTTGTTGTTGTTGTTGTCCCAATGCAGAGAAAAGGAGGGAACTCACAACCAGTTACACAGTCACGTAGAGGCACGTCGGCCCGCTGGTAACACCAGAGCCACCTTTAAAGGAGACCTCACACACACACACACACACACACAGCGTAGCGTGTGCACGGACACACACGTGCTCCCCTCCCCAGACGTTCCCCTGGGCTGTAATTGAGAGCGAGGAGGCCCCCAACAGATAAACAAGACCTATTGATTCAGTGTAATTTGACTCAGTGGGTGCCATAATGACATTATAGGATGGGACCTGTGTGTGTGTTCTTGTGTGTGCGAGAATGATGACACATTATTCAGCCGTGCCAGGGGAATTTAGCTGATTGGAAAATGATATGGAAGAGGGCGAGCGACAGAGAAGGAGAGAGGGAGAGAGAGAGAGAGAGAGTGTGTGTGTTATAGATGAGGACCTGGCGGTGTGAAAAGGAGAAGTAAATTGCACTGCTCTCCTGTGTGTTTTTCCATGGCGCACACAGCCATAAATACTGTCTATCTGTGTAAAACTGCAGGCGATCAATGAGCCATGAGAGCAATGTTTTACTTGTTACACCAAAGGAGGAAATGCAAGAGAAAGAGGCTGTTCAGTGTGTGTGTGTGTGTGTGTGTGTGTGTGTGTGTGTGTGTGTGTGTGTGTGTGTGTGTGAGAGCAGATGTAAGCTGAATTCCAATCATTTCATTCCATAGTTTGACTCCTAGCTTTGGAAATGCTAATCAGCCATCTGTTGCAGATCGAGGCCTTCTCTTCTGGCGGAGGCCTTCAATGAGAGACGCTCATTTGGAAAGTTGTTTGGTTCCGCTTTGGCGCCTCGTAACTAAGCAAAGGTTGCGGAGACGTTTCTTAGCAGGTTCACACGTCTATGGCGTTACACTGATACACATTTGTCAGAACCAAAGCTGTTGGACGGAAAGCGCCGACAGCAGATGTTTTTGTGCTGATATTCGGTTTTGTTTATTGGGACTCCTTTACTGCTGCACTATTACAATTCATCAGGTTTTATTCATGTCAGAATGAAAAAGCTTCTGCAGCAGTACTAAGATAATAGCGCTCTAAAGTCCAGCTTTACTGTAGTAATAAAAGGATTGGGTGGAATCCAAATTACAATATTGCACCGTGCTCCGTTCAGGTGAAGACCTCTCCATTAACCACCTGTCATGTGATGTGTGATGACAGGACAAGACTTTCTGTTCTTATGCTGCTTGTTGTTTCAAGTTCGAGAAGTGAGACTGGAGACTGGTGCACAACCGGATAGTTTCACAAGCTCGTTATAAACCACTACAAAGCAAAATCATCACCAAATGATTGCAGGTGAGTTCTGAGATTGTATTTCAACGCGTCCTGCAGAGGAGCTCCTCTCCTTCCACCAGCTTCTGTAGCTCAAAGCCATCTCTCATTTAGCATTTCCATCTCCATCTATGTCGATTTTTCAGAAAAGAATGAAGCGTGTTCCTGAGGTTTACTTCAATTCTGTGTGTGTGTGTGTGTGTGTGTGTGTGTGTGTGTGAGTCCACATTTCTGACCGAAGAGCAGCAGTAAGGTTCAGGGGAGCGCTTCATCCCAACGTGTCATTAAAAAAGTTTTTAAAAAGTTTCTATGACTATCTTGACAATCAATCACCACTCTAACTCTGTTGTATGATAGACTAGCGTCACCCTTTGGGCTACGATCTATTTGTTTGACCTTGATGTTTCACACTTTGTATGGAGATTGAAACACAACGCTCACCTGCAACATTCAGCATCCGTAAGGCCAGTCTGCTGCCACAAATAAGCTTTCCTGTCTTCGTTATGACCAAAAGAAGCTTCAACAACCTCCATGTTCTGAAAAGTTCACATCAGTTCAAAAGATAGGACTCAGAAAAAAAACAGACTTTGGGAGCATTTTGTTGAGGCGGCCACATACGGGTCTCTGCTCATTGGGAAAAAATGGAAAGAAGATTGTTGCATTCATAAAAAGGTGCTATATGGCAGTTATTGGAAATCGTTGTGATGTATCAAAGTTCAAGGATCGGCAACAGAAATGCCTGACATCCTCGTAACTGGTATTGTCCACATCCACTTATTCAAAAAGGCTTTCTGCAAAAGTCATTTCTTGACCTTATGATGGCACAAGTCAGGCAGTCGCTTGGTTTTACAGTTCGTCCCAAGGGGAACATGGCTGTCTGTGCCAAATCTGATACCAATCAACTCAGTAGTTTATGAGCCTTTTCATTTAAAACTATAAATGTCAACCTCGTGATAGAAGAAGAAAAGTCATCAGGATTCATCTTCTGAGGACCATGACATTCTGTGTAAGCCGTCAAATAGGTGTTGAGATATTTTAGCTGACAGACAGACATAGAGCCATGATGCCAGTGTGGCTAAAAGGTCATCAAAGGTCTTATGCACACACACACACACACACACATTCACACTTCAGGTCAGAGATGTGGATGCTCAACTGTCATCTTGACTTCCTGTGGCTCTGCTCTCCTGCAGCCGACAGGCTGAGACGGGGGTAATTGGTGCCACGCAGGATTCTGTCAGCTTGGAGGACAGGTAACGAGAGACAGACAAAGACAGCGAACGAGAGAGGACTAGACAGATATTTATGCTGGTTCCAGTGTTTATTTATCTTCCACTGTGACCTAAAAAAATTAATTCCCTCCTGTTTTCATGAAAATAAAACTAGCTTCTGCTACAGAAAACCATCAAAACAGGCTGCAAAATGTAGGCTTTGCAAAGTATATTTTCTGTTACTTCTCAATAGAAATGAACAAATTCCATTATATTCTTGAAACACTGAATTTTGTTCAGCCAAATACGCCTGCTCTTTCTCCTTTTTGTTTTTGCAGCACTGTCTCTCCTCCCCCAACACCCAGACACACATTTCTAAGAAGTATGACATATGATATATATATATATATATATATATATATAAAATCATATTTTAAAATATTTTAAAAATCAAATTTAAATATATATATATATATATATATATATATATATATATATATATATATACATGGCAGCAACAATTCTGTCTATCACACGAGCAGCCATTTGCACAGAATTAGGTCAACACTTCTTCACACACAACACCCCTCCTTCTCGTTCTCTGTCTTTGCTGATTACCAACTCATTCGCCTCGTCTGGCGTCTCTACAGATCAAGTCTTTTAGCCGGCATTTCAAAAGGTGCACAATTTGTGTTCAGACTTGAAAGCATTTCCAGATCCACCAGGAATCATTTAGGGATTTGACCGATATGTGACGTGATTCTTCGATATGTGATTTTCCAAAGCGCAGTCTGAGGGAAAGCTGGAGATGTTCTGATCCCAGCAGATGAATTATTCCACGCGGGGCGCCTAGTTTAACGGTGTGTGTGTGCAGTCTTCACTGGAACGAGGCAGGCTGAGCCGCGCAGCCATCTTGCCAATCCCTGGGTTTGCGCTCTCTTTTCAGTCTCATCCTTGGGCGTGCAGCGTCCCTCCCCCACCGCTCCATGTGCCGGCCTAGAGGCTGTGCTGGGAGGGCAAAGTCGACGTGCGTGTGTGTGTGTGTGTGTGTGTGTGTGTGTGTGTGTGTGTGTGTGTGTGTGAGTGTGTGTGTTGATGCCGAGGGCAGCGCTTGCTACTGTAGCTGTTCAGGCTACCAGCATGTCGGTGCCGCTGCCCTTTTCTTGCAGGTCTACATTTTCCTCCTCCATCACTGGCGCTCGACCTCATTACCTCACCGTCACACAGACCACATGACAACAAATTCACGTCGTACTGAGAATGAGGATGAATTCCCCAAATTCTTTAAAAAAAGATGTGACCTGCAGGCGGTCTCTATAGCCCCGTGTTGCCTCAGACTGAGGATGTGGTCTCATGTCTTGGGTTAACATAGTAAAGCTTTATTCCCCCCGTAATCAGCTGACTGCCTTCGTCTTATGTAAGCACCACTGTCGGCTAAAGCTCCATAGGGCCTTCATCTTCCATGTTCACACCAAGGGAGATGGTGAAATGTTTTATGCTGCTAACAACTACAAATACAGACAAAGACCCGGCATTCGCTGAGTCCTCACCACACCGTCTGGCCTATTTCTTTGGGTTTATTTCTTTCAGAGACGAGATGGCATCCCATTTGTGTTTGTTTTCGTTGTGGAAGGGCTATGGATATTAAAGGGACAATTCACTCCAAAATCCTTTCACCCGTAGTCCTATTTATAAATCTAGATTGTTTTGGTGTGAGTTGCCGAGTTTGGGAGATATCGGCCTAAGATGTGCCTGCCTTCTTTTCAACCAAAAAAGAAAATACGTAAAAAAAGCTTGAAAACCTCATGAAATCATGACCTGGGTACTTGAGTCAATCCACAGACCTTGTTGCAACCGAAACTATAGTGTGATTATATTCAAGAGAAGGCAGACATCTCACACCAAAACAATCGAGATTGGTAAACCACACTAGAGGTTAACATGTATGTTTTTATTTTGGGGGGAACTGTCCCTTGCAAGAGGCAGTGAGCTGCCCTGAAAGAGCCAGCTTTCTCCTCCGACCTGTCACTAGCCCTCAGTCACATCACATCCTAATACTGCACACTGTGTGTGTGTGTGTGTGTGTCCTCCCTGGGGATGTGTGTCATCTTGTTTTTTTTTGTTTTTTTTATCTGTTGGTTTATAAAACCTCCTTTCAGAGATGCATCCATCACTCGCAGTTTTGTGTCATTGGAAGCTGTTGAGCTTTTAATTCAATCTATATCTCTTTAACATACTTGGGTTCCTTTACAGTAATAATAACAATAAATGCAGATATTATAGAAATAGGCATAAGGGAAGTGTCCTGTTTCCAACCTAATCAGGAGACATATCTCCCAGAAAACATTAAATCTAGGTTTATATCGTAATCTGGGATTGTAAAGACGGGTATTAAAAGCACGCTCTGATAAATTATGTTAGCTTAGCATTCAGTTGTTTGCAATTGCAACCACACTACTAGACACCACCAAATCGTACACACTGTCCCTTTAAAGGAAGAGGCCACGTTATATTATAAGCAAGGACAGAAAGGGGGGGGGGGGGGGGCAGCTTGCCTGGCCCTGTCCAAAGTTTACAAAATCCAGCATTCCTCTATTGCTGATGACTGATTTACACTTCATGTCTTTATGTCTCTTTTGTTTAATCTGTACAAAAGATGAAATGTTAAAAACAGCAAACGTGTTTGGCATAATAACTTTCTGAATTCTACACTTTGCTGTCTGAACACATTAAAGATGAGGAGATACAACATGTAACTTAGTGTTTTTCAGTAGTGCCAGATGTTGTTTTTCTTTGGGCAGAGCCTTCCTTGCTGTTTCCCCTGTTTTCAAGCCCTAAAATAAGATAAGCTAACCGTCTGTTTGCATCTTTAGTTGCATACATGAGAGTGGAACCACTGAAGAAAACAGAAAGCAGGCATATTTCCCAAAATGTCGCACTATTCCTTTAAGAAGGCGAGCAGGTTTCAAAGTGGCTGATATTGGTGTTGACATCATTGGAGACGTTGCTTTCGCCTCTTCAGCTCGACACGCTGCTGTTTTCCAATGCAGCCAGTTGGGATCCAAGGTGGTACATGACAGAATTAAACAGATGTGCATCTTGCGCTAACTGTAGCTTTTTAGTGAAACAGCTACACCCATACATTCTCCCCCTTAGATCTGGGGAAGGTCTACAATGGCCCAGAGCTGTGGGGTTAAAGGTTTCACATGACTTTAACTTTTTCTCTTGTCAGGCCCGCATGCGGGCCGTTTTGCAGTAGTTTCGCATTCATTCTGTTTACTCGCATATTATTTTTATGTGTCTGAGTCATATTACACATCATTTGAAAGCTACGAGTCTCGCAAATCGAAAAAGTAAGCCGTTTTATGCTCACGGAAAACACATCAAAAGCAAACACAGCATGTGTGCAAGGAGTGCACAGAAAAATAACAACAACATGACAGGAGTTCCCTACCTTTCGAGCTGTCTCGAAGTCCAAAAAGAACATGTTGCATGCTAATCCTTATATCCAGAGAACGGTAAGAGTCCAACGAACAAAAGTAGCTACTTCGTTTAGTCCCACGAGCACGCGATCTCCGGTAATCATCCATAACACGCCATGTGTTGACGTTGTGAGTTTCTGAACAAAAGATTGTTTATAGCTGTTTATCGCTAGTTATCGCTCTTCGATGACGGACTTTGCTAACTCCGTGTAGCGCTACTTCCTGGCGACAAAACAAGCCCCCTTCGATGATTCTGCGATCCCAATTGGCCGAAAAAACTGTCCATCAAGAGAGCCAGTGCTTCACTGCCTCTCGGCTGACCAACCACGAGAATCCCCAGGCAGAGAGCCAATAGGCAGAGGAGTACATTTTTGACTGACATGTCTTATAGCCAATGAGCTTACGATCCCAGCGGTATGTTACATGAGGGGAGGGGGCTTGAGGCTGAGAGCGTAGCAGCTCAGAAAGGTCAGACTGTGACCTGCAGATATGAAGCGTCTCATTACAGAAGGCTGTTATGTAAAGAAACATTAAAAAAATGTTGGTTTTATTAGTAGTAGTTGTAGAACTGGTGAAATAAACAACAACAAAAAAGTAGAATTATATACCTAAAAATACCCATAATCTCATTTGGAACACTTTGTTCCAGATGCAGCTCCGTCTGACATTGCCCTACAACACTGCACTTGCAAAGCTCATTTTTGGGTGTCTTTTTATCTACTTTCTACCCGTTTTTGGTCAGGCTTGTGGCTGTGGCTTCATTCAACTTTTAGGCCTATCTATAACAGCCACAGAAGAAAATTCAAAGGGTTATCTTTCAGGAATGCTCAGCTTTGTGCCTGTAGTCATAGGGGTTCAAAAACACTAACCATTTTACTTTGGGTATGTCGTTTTCAGCCTTTTCTTCAAAAATAGGACGGCTTTGCATCTCAAAAGACTTCACATGTTGAACTGGAGTCACCCTGGCCTACGCTGTCAAGACAAAAGGCCTTACTCTGAAAGTCACCAGGCGTTCAAAACCCCAAAATACTTTTTTGACAGATCCAGAAACCAAGTCGGGGCAAACACTTGTGAAACCCAGTGTATGTTTCCTGTGTGGGCGCTGCACTACTTCCTCTACTTCATGACATTTTATAGCAGACAGCGAGATGTATTAGCAGAAGTGTGCCAGTGTGCAGTTTCCATGCTTTAACCTGCAGTCGAGGCAACAATAGGAAATACACAAGTAACCGTACAGTTTGTTGTAAAGGAGTTGGAAGTGTAGTCAGAAGAGTTGAATCATGTGTGTTTCAAAGTGCTTGTAGCGCTGTGAGTGTGTGTGCTCTCCAGCAGGCCAGGCGAAGCATTAGTGGGTCAGTGTGCCATCATCTCATTCATCAGCACTTCTCCCTCTCTCCTCTCTGCCTTCCTCTCTCCTCTGACTCACCCCCCCATCCCCCGGTACCTACACTTTCGCTCCCTCTCCTGCTCACTGAACATGCGAGGTGTCCCCCATGCAGATTAATTCCTGAATGAATTCCTTCAGATGGACGATGCCAAACAAGGTGCGTAAAGCGAGGTCAGCCACGAGGTGCGTGCACGCAATCAGTGGAAATGTTCAATCAGCAAGGATTTGACTGATGGAAATGAGCTTTGCATTTGAGATTTATCATTCTCTAATTTTAGACCTGGATGATTTTGACTGTCACTAAAAAATCAATAAGGTCAATTGATCCTGTGGATGAACACATGCAGGAAAGCTGTTCTGTACTTCAGCCAAATAAAGTGAAAGTCGGCCATACGTAGGAACGTAGTGGGTTGAAATGATTGTATGGTTTTGGCTGCCAATGAAAATAGAAATATCAGAGTGGAGCAAAAGAGAAGCATAACACGCCAACCCTCCGACAGAACTGTTCACCACAGAGCATTGCATTGTGGGAAACATGGGCACCAGATTTTGACAAAGAAGAATTTGTGGAATAAAAAAAGCTGAGCTTGTGCTGCATCAATTATTACATGTTGTATTAACTTTCCATTGTGAGTCCGACATTGTTTTAGGAGTGCAATGGTAAAGTCTGACACCATCAGTTTCACAACAAGCAAGTTCAAATACATTTGGTTCAGTCCAGTGATTTTTGTTAAATTAATATTTTAACGTTTAGCTCTCAAAGGCAAGTTCATACTGTACACGTCCACGAGGGTCTGCTTTGGTCTGCTTTAAATGCCGTCGTCTGCAGATGTCCGAGAGGGTCCGGGTTGACCCTTTGTGTGCAGGCCAGAAATTGTGAAGCACGCTCACTTTGCATGCTCCAGTTTCGTTGCACACTCCGCTCCATTGGGTGGTTCATGCACCTCCAGCTGGTTTGCCAAGTAGAAGAAAGAAATGACAAAGTGGACGCAAAAAATTATATAATTTGTCTTCAATGACACACAGACGGCTCGGAGCGGCAGACTTATGTGGACCCTCTTTAGTTGTATGAATTGAAGCGTGTGCATGTCTGTATGTCTGGATACATTTCCCACAATGCAACTCAATGGCATCTTTGGATTTTACGATGTCATCATCGGGGTTGTCTTAACTTTGGAAAGCTCCATCCAGAGCCACAAAAAAAGCAGTTTCATTGATTGAGTAGTGGTATTTTGTAAAATGGTTGGCTTGCCCCTTTAATATACACTAAAATCAGCTGAGCTGCCACATTAAATACCCAGCGCTTCCCCTACAGCCTTTAAGCACACTCTCTCCTTCTCACTCCTTCTTTACTTTCCCTTTCCTTGAAGTTCCATGGCCTCCGTGCATTCATGAGATAAACGCAAAACGACAAACCGGGCCTAAGATGCTCATATTTTTGGTCAAAATAGCATGCAAAGCCCTGATTCTCTCTCTCTCTCTCTCTCTCTCTCTCTCTCTCTCTCTCTCTCTCTCTCTCTCTCCTGGTCTTCCCAATCCCCTGCTTTCTTCTGACTCTCTGTCTCTCCCTCTCAGGATGGATGGAGGAAAGCGAACGGGAGAGAGGAGGAGGAGGCAGGAGAGGGAAAGGGAGGGGGTGGATGTGTTCAGTTCTGCTGAATGCGCTCACATGTATGAAAGAAGAAGCATTTATTTTAGGACTCTTGCGTGGGTGTACGCAAATTTGAAACACACACACACACACACACACGTACACACACACACACACTGGAAGTGAGAGCTCACAAGCCCATAGGCCTGACCTACCTTTATACCACTCTTGTTTTGAGAGCTGCTGGAAGGATGCTTCTCTCTCTAGTTTGCACACTTTTTTCCCATAGACCTGAATCCTCCAAATGCACTACACATTACCCACAATGCATCTCACAGAAACACATGGAAATCAGGGCAAAGCTAGAAGGGGGAAAAAGAAAAAAGTGTGAAGAACGAGAGGCAGGAAGAAAAGGAAAATCAAAAGAATACCGAGTGGTTCACCTCGCAGCAACGCATTGCACACTAAGTGTCCACGTTGTTGTGTCATATTGTGTCAGCATTGCCACAACGTTATTATCCCGTGGAAACTGTTGTCATGGTAATAAGGTCACTGGCATGCTCATATGTCAAAAGGGATTTATACTGGGCTGACACCATTTCCAGTGCTGCCTGTGCCAGACGTGTGTGTGTGTGTGTGTGTGTGTGTGTGTGTGTGTGTGTGTGTGTGTGTGTGTGTGTGTGTGTGTGTGAGTGTGTGTGTGTGTGTGTGTGTGTGTGTGTGAGTGTGTGTGTGTGTGTGTGTGTGAGTGTGAGTGTGTGAGTGTGTGTGTGTGAGTGTGTGTGTGTGTGTGTGTGTGTGTGTGTGTGTGTGTGAGTGTGTGTGAGTGTGTGTGTGAGTGTGTGTGTGTGTGTGAGTGTGAGTGTGTGAGTGTGTGTGTGAGTGTGTGTGTGTGTGTGTGTGAGTGTGTGTGTGTGTGTGTGTGTGTGTGTGTGTGTGTGTGTGTGTGAGTGTGTGTGTGTGTGTGTGTGTGAGTGTGAGTGTGTGTGTGTGTGTGTGTGTGTGTGTGTGTGTGTGTGTGTGTGTGTGTGTTAGACAAAGACAGACTGGAAGGCTGAGTTGGGTCATTTCTTCGTTTGGTGAGCAACAGCGAGGCTGAAATTCCACATTTAGGACAAAGCCTGCTGTATTTCCTGAAAATGTAGGCCTAGCTCCATTCACAGGCATGGCTTATAGTAACCCTCCATAAAAATACCCCCAAAATGGGGAAGTTTAACGCTGCTTTACAACATTTAAAAAAATCCTCTTCTCTCTTCTACACTGCCACATACACATAAACACCTGGGAAATCCCCGCAGGGATTCCCCCTCTGACTATAACTCAGTGATGATGATGAGGGGGGAGTGAAAGTAAAATGTCACGAGCGTGCTTGGCAGGGTATTCCATTGGTCTAAATGGGTCAGTAGTATTGAGTTGTAAATGCAAAAGCACAAACAAGTCTCTCAAAGTATTGGCCTTTTTAGTACAATTGCCCTGTCAACGCGGACATTCTCTCAGTCCCGGATAATTAGTCAAATAAAAAAAACAGCATTACTTACTGTCAAACTGCTTCTTTGTCACTGCTGTGACCTATTTCTGCTGGTACTTTAATAAGACCAGTGTACTACAACACCCCACTTCCCCATTTCCCTGCTCCATTGTTGTTTGCCCCCTAACTCTTACCCCCTTTGACCCCAGACCACTGGGGCTCAAAGCTAAAGTCATGATTATTTTTTTTCTCCCCCTGCCCGCTCTATTTGTCCAGCGTGGACATCTGTCAGCTCAAACGCTAAGCCATATGCTATCTATTGTCCCTCCGCGAGGTCTGGGAATCGCCGCTTATACGATTGAGCGAGCACTTAAGAGATATTGAAAGCAGCGAGGCTGGCTTTGATTAAAAAGGATGATTATATAATCCAGGGCAGCAACTGTGCCTTCCAAAAAAATAAAAAAATAAAAATTGACTTAATCATCCAAGCATTAAAATTGCTTGTTGTTTTATGATGGCATCGTTCAGAACAAAAGCATTCATTAACCTTCAGCATATCCTCTTGGGCGATCAGCTCGATTTCTGCTGATTCAATACCCATAATCCTTTGTCCCCTCTGCATCTCTACCTCTTTCCTTTCCCCCTCTTTACGCAGCCAGTAAACCTTAAGATGCTCATCCATAGAGTGATGAAGCACAGAACAATGGAGCCTTTGGGAGATCGAGCTGAAACATCTAGGAATACATACACAAAGCTTTATAGAATGTAGACAGAAAGAGAGAAGGGGGGGGGGGGGGTGACATGAAAATAAATGATGACGGCCGGGGGATAAACGCCACAGGGCAGGTAAAAGCAACCCAGAGATGAAGGCAGCACTCTGTATGATGAGCCTCAGGCGACGGCCTCGACCATGTGATCAAACAGGTGATCGAAGATCCCCCCCCCCCCCCGTGTGACAAGGTGACAGTGAGCAATAGAGAAAGTTAAAAGGTATGATTGGCTCAATTAGACTTCCAATGGGGTAAGAAGATCTCAATAATCCTTTTGCGAGCGTTTGAGGCGGCTGGACGACTAGAACAGACTAATCTGATATCTGCTCTTTAAAGCTTTAATGAGTCAATGCCGAGGCAAAACACTTTTGATTTTGCAGGATATGCTCTCTCTGTCATTAAAGCCTGAATCCTTTTCAACAGGCCGGTTATGGAAACAAAATGATCCACAACATATTTGGATTTTGTGAACGTGACATTATAGTTTCAGTTTCACTGACAGTTTAGAGGTTTGGAAAGCACCTTAACCACCGACTCCATGTCAAACTCACAAGAGAGTTAGGTGACTTCCCTGGAGGCGAGTTAAATGTCATCGCTTGTTTACCGACATAAACAGCAGTCATGCTCTGTGCTGTCAGGATGACACACAACGAGCCAGATGGGATTTACCTTTGGGTTTTGGGTGATTACAGAAAAAAAATGTATGAATCATACATATTTCGAATGGAACGACAAAATAATCTTCACAAGTGAACATGAACATGAAAACATTTCTGACTTGTCCCGACTCCCTCACATGCTCGAGCATGAGACACTAGTGGTGTTTTACACAAGCAT
Organism: Eutrigla gurnardus; assembly: GCF_963514095.1. NCBI lineage: Eukaryota > Metazoa > Chordata > Actinopteri > Perciformes > Triglidae > Eutrigla > Eutrigla gurnardus. The sequence goes on from NC_139928.1 coordinate 2,996,316, forward strand.
TTTTTTTCTTTGGGCACACATATGGATAAACGAGAATTAGGATATAGGAGGAATATACTGCACGAGATGCGTGAGAGCTTATAAATGGATGCTTTGATGTAGGTTTGCCCCCATGTACTTGATCAAGACTTTTCTACGATTTTTTATTCTGCGTTCACTGTGGAGTCACGCCAGAAAAACAACATGTTTTTCAAGGGAATTCATATCAAATGGTCATTTTAAGGGTAAAATGGTCAATGAGCCTGCATTTCTAGAGAGTTGTTCTTGTCTTTGCAGCCACTCAAAGAGCTTTACAGTAGAACATTCACAGCCTTCAAGGGCAATGTGGGGTTCAGTAACTTGCTCAAGGACACTTGGGTATGTGTACTGGAGGAGGTTGTGAGCCGCAGCCCAGCCCACTGCTTCCATCCTGACATGTGGCTCTTCTGTTCCCAGTGTTCTTCATGCGTCCCTCCTCCGCCTGCCAATCCCAGAATCAGTACCTCATGGAGGTTTTTAATGGTTGTTTGATGACCTCTTATCACATCCCCTTGGTCACCTGATGCTATCACTTGGCTATCAGCACGTCATTCTGTTGCCAGTCACATCCAAACAATGATTCGACTGCATCTAGAGCACCTCTGGCCGTCTTCTTTCTCCCCATCTAAGGCCTCGGCTCTATCACGGCGATCAGAAAGGCCCCCCTCTCCTCTTCTCTGCATTCCAACCCCCGGCCCAACTATATGAACTCTGTCACAGCTGATGCCCTCCTCGCTTTGTATGCCTGTGTGAGGCTGCATAATGTGTGTCTATGTGTGAAGGATTGCTTCTCTGTGCCTTTCACCCCCTGACGCCCGCTGCTCCCTTGACAATGCTTCCCTTATATGCACATAGCACACAGACGCACATGTGCAAACGCACATTACACAGAGCAAAGTGTCAAGTGTGGTGATGAGGAGAAGTCGAGCCTGCACCTCGTCATCGCCGTCACACAGGGTTTACATGGAAGAAGAAGAAAGGAGCGCTTGATGGCGTTCCATCTGCAAAACTTAACTATGATGGCGTCTCTCCCCCCTCTCTCTCGCTGCCTCCCCCCCCCAGGGCTGACTTACCTCAAGCAGGCTAAAGAAGCCCATTCACAGGAGAAGATGGTCTGAGGAGACTGGAGGGGCTGCGTGCCAGGCATTCCAGCACACAGTGGACACATTATTATGACATTGACAAGGCCAGGCTAGATAGATACAGCGTGATACGTGTGAAAAGCTTCTCCAGTCGGTGTGACGAAGCGAGCGCGGCGAGGACATACCTTGGAGCGGCGCAATAAGGAAAGTAGAATAATGGCTTGATTGATGTTTTAGCACATTTAGATGCATCTACAAATCCAGGCCTGCAAAAACACAGCAATAATACGGTTCACATCTCCCCATAATCATCCCACAGCTTTAACATTGTGAGAGACGGTAAAAATGACATACTTTTGTGAATAATAAAACATTTTACACTCCGCTTGTCTTCAGCCTCCTACGTGAGACATGTGCACACCGTCAACAGAACTCAAGAAATGTGACCATGTTACACGATCTGGCTGAAAGTATGTGGACACGGCTCCCCACATGAAGGTGTGTGGTTTTCATTCTAGGATCATTTTTTCTTACTTTATTGTAGATTTGGCCTTAGTTCCAACTGAGAATTTTGGACTTTCAGTTTTGTGGCAACACTTTCCTGTTTGAATCTGACAATGCTCCTGTGCACAAACTAGTGCATATTTATGGGACATGTAGATATTTTAAGAATAAGATGCCAGTCTTGAGTTGTATCGATCTTATCATCTGAATCTTGTTGCGTAAATGAGCAAAAATGTAGGCAAATGACCCCCTTTAATGTTAATGAGTGGATATGAGAGCTTCAACAAGTGTGGGTGCAGTGTAAACATATATGTGACCATAGAATGTATATAATGCCCTGTACTAATGGACTATTCTTTATTATTGGGATGCCACGCAGGTAGGGGGTCCACACACAACAAAACATAACATGAAACAAGACATATAAAACATATAAAAACATTCATATGGATGCGTTCCACAGTCTAATAACAGTACGGTTATTGTCATGTGAGTGTTTTAAACTTACCTTGCTGGGTGCTTTGATGACATGATGCTGTATTTATAATATGATATTAATCACATTGATAGAAACTGTCACACGGTGAAATACTCACATAACTGCATTATTAACAGATGTTATGTCATGTTGCCATAGTTCACGTTAACGTACATGTGATGTGGAGAGTCGGAGGCTCTAGCATCAAGACAACTGCTGACACACATTCCGATGTTCCCATGTCTTGTAAAATCAATTAGGGCTGATTGGTCGCAGCAACGATCATCTGTGACATCGAACACTGAGGACTTCTCCCCTGTAACTGTGACTTGTGTGGCTTTAACAGCTGTTGTGAGGTATGTGTGTGTGGGAGAAAACCAATCCGGTGGAATGTGAACGATCATCACATTGACATAGTTTTGCTCCTGGTATGTTGTTGACGAGCGGAAGTGAACAACACATCTAGTCACGGAGCCATGAGGAGACAGCGTGACATGCCGTCTGTCCCGACGCTGGTCCTGTTCTGCAGGCCGGTCACCCTGTCACCCATGGCCACAATGAGAGCACAACACCGAACAATGGATTAAACCCTCATTCACCATTGTGACAAAAGCCGGCCCATGTATTACCAGTGGCGGAGACGGATAGACGGAGTGGGGCAGGGTGCTCGGAGAGAAGGGGAAAGGACACGCAAGAAATAACGTTTAAAATCCACATTTTCCTTCAGACATCCTGGGAGACCGTGACCACGACCTCATGACCATCATAACTCACTTATTTGGCATCACTGCTGGCCAGCTATACCGTTAATGCTAATTGGTCCCATGTTGAGTTGGGTGTCTGGGTGTTCTGTCATGTATTAGTAGGTCATATAGAATCAACATTTGGGACTTTGCTCTAGAAAGAGGACAGATGAAACACACTGCGTGTCCTTGCAGCGTCCTCCGTCATGGCTATCCTGAATGTGGCAACACCTGTACACTGTCCTGAAACTCTGACTGTGTGCTGATTCAGAGTTAAGATCTGTGAACATAGTGATACAGAAACCAAAAGCGACACGCTCAGAAAATCCCCTGGCTGCTTAAGAAACACTCAAAAGTGAAACCGTTGCTATGGAGTGCATTACCTTACGGCACGAAATGAGACCATTAGAGGAAACTAGAACTGTCACATTTTTGATAATTAATTTGGCATCTATGTCATTACTCAGCCAAGAAAACGGAAAGTAAAAGAGCTCGCTGTTTGCTCATTTTCTTAGTCTTTGAGACTGTTGGTTGAACAGAGCAAGCCATCTGAAAGCATTCACATGTAACTGAGGATTTCACTATGCTCTGACATTTTACAGACATAATTGACTGATTAATCAAGGCTGATGTAAATAACTGTTGGTTGCAGCCCTGCCACCATCTATTCACACGCATCAATCAATCTGGATAGTGTGTCAGTAAATGACTACAGTGAAGCAAGCTCAGAGTCAGAGCTAGTTTCGATATCATTATTATTATTATTATATTATTATAGGTTTGTTACGCCAACTTCAACGAGGCAAGGTCCATGCACTGTAACACACTTATATACACACACATGCAGATGCCTGTAATAATTGTCCATTAAGTAGTCATTAGAGGAGTGTGTTTGATATCTCTCATCTTTGACCAAATAAAAAGGAAATCTAATAATACTAATAAGAATAATGATAATAATATATTCAGCGGAACTCAACTGATTTCATTGCTGGGGTCCTCCTGAGGGGCGGGGACAATTAGGGAGTCAGAGGTGATTGGACAAAACTGGCGAGACTTTGCCCTCAGACTGTGCGCTGATTGGTGGAGCGTGGGTTTGTCCCGCCCACGGGTGGCGCCTCGAACCTGCTGTATGTTGAAGCGTCGCGTTCAACCAGTGTCGGGTTTAGAGGGTCTCTCTCTAGCGGGGTGACAAGTCTGAGCACCGGAGCAGCGAGGGAAGTAGCCGCCGCGAAGAACGCTCAACGCACGAACACTTTTCGCCCTTTCACCGCCGGATATTTCACTCGCCCTGGGGTTGGATTAACTCGAAAACACTCTTTTTTAGTTTTTTCTTTTTAATTTGCTTTAGAAGACCTACACAGAAACTCACCGAACACAATGGGATCCCAGGCTTCCAAGGGAGATGTGGCCGCGGAGGGAAACGCCGCTGCCGCCGCCGCTACCGGCGACGCTGCCGCTGTCAAAACCAACGGACAGGTAGGCACACTCACTCCGCTTGTTATTCAAGTAGACATTGATTCAAAAGTTGGATTTTCCCACACAGAAACATTAGTTTCACAATATCAGTCGACGCTTCATTGATCAAACTTGAATGCGAGGACGTGTCTGGGGGCTTTGAGCATCGCTGTCTCCTCCTGATGGGTTGGTCACAGAGCACCCTAAAACCAACTAAAATAAGTGAAATGTTGCATAGTACCGATGTGTGTGTAATAACTATTGTTATGTATCTCGGTTGAGCTGGAGTATGTTGAATGTGTGTTTTAATTTGAGGTCTAACCCCCCAAAAAACCGCACAACGTGTTTGATGGTGCCAGGCATTAAAGGGGGATGAGGGGGGAGGGGGGCAGCTCGGGCGCACGTAGGCACTCCTCCCTGTTTAAACCCGACAGCCCGGCAGTCTCGGTCTGGACACCGAGTTTACTTTGCAAAATGTCATATATCAGCGAGAGTCACATTTGATACTCTAGATCAGCATAAATGTTTAATATTACACATTTGTTACACATCTAAAGTCGAAAAAAACAAACTGTAATTGCATCAATTGAGCAATATCATTCCAGGCTTGGTGTTTAGTAAAAAATGAAAAAAAAAAAAAAAAAAAACATAAATTGGACGGGTTTTCATTCTTCCATGGGTGAGCTCCAGTCTCGTCTTTGTTGAGCCGATGTCTGTCTGGTACCTTCGGCGGTCTGTGAGGTGCTACCGCCGCCTATCGCCTGATTAGGGTACTGCAAGGCGTCGCCTCTGAGCCAGGCGACACGGTGGTTAATTGATGAGCACGACGATACTCTGACAGGAAAAAAGCCAAATGCATGTTCATAGAGGCTTTTTAATACAAACGTGATTATCTGCTTTGGAAATAAGACGACTTATTTTTGTGTCCACCTTTTTTTCCTTCAGGAGAACGGACATGTGAAGACCAATGGCGATGTCTCTACAAAGCCTGACGGGGATGCAGCCGCCACCAATGGCTCGGCTGAGGCAGCCAAGGAGCCTGAAGCCGGCGTAGGAGGAGATGCTATTGAGCCGGCGCCGGCTGCAGATGGAGAGGCGGCAAAACCTGAAGGCGAGGCTGCTGCTAAGGAGACCCCCAAGAAGAAGAAGAAGAAGTTCTCCCTGAAGAAGTCCTTCAACTTCAAACTGAACCTGAAGAAGAGCAAGAAGAGCGAGGCCGTCAAAGAGGAAGTGGCTCCCGCTGCCGCCGCCGCCGCCGCCTCCCCCTCTGAGGAGAAGCCCGCTGAGAATGGAGCTGCTGCCCCTGCAGAGGAGAAGAAGGAGGAGGTGAAGGAGGAGGCTGCCGCCGCAGCCGAAGCCGAGGCCCCTAAGGCAGAGGAGGCTCCGGCTAAAGAGGAGGCCCCCAAGGAGGAGGCCAAGGAGGCAGCTGCCCCGGCCCCTGAGGCAACGAAACCAACAGAGGAGAGCAGCTCGACCCCCGCTCCCTCTGAAAAGAAAGAGTGATTGTACCTTTAGCTCACAATGAACTGGGTGAACTGTTTTTCAAGAGAGAGAGAGAAAATTTAAGAGTATATATATATATATTTATATATATATGTGTATATGTATACATATGTATATGGATATATGTATATGTAAATATATACACATGTATGTGAGAGACTCCTTCGACGTGCCACTTTTTTCGTCATGATAACAAGACGACAGACTAGATTCACTAGATCACTTCCCCGGTTACTGCGCCACAACCGGACCTGGACTGAGTTTTAGGCTTTGGTGTTGGTCGCTATGTGGAGATTGGATTTTTAATGGCTAGAACGCGAGCTTATGACATCATGAAGTATAGATGGATGAAGGATGGATGGAGAAGGATGGTGTGAAAGCATCTTTTCCCTAAAAAAAAAATATCTGCAGACAAAGATGCCTCCTTGCTGAAGGAATGAAAGTAGATAAGATACTAGGACACCACCACCACTTGAAATGACTGTTGAATAGAGCAAAAAAAAAAAGAAATCAGAAAAGTTAAGAGACTCGCCAACTTTTTACATTCCTATATTTTAACCCAAATTTGAAGTATTTTGTGGTGTATTATAGAGATCCATCTTAAAGATTCAGAGAAGCTATTACTTGTTTGTTTAAAGAAAATAAAAAAATAGACAACTTTGATTTTTACCTTACTATGAGAAAAGAACACTTAAGCTTGCTATGTTCACTGTTGCGGTTTGATATGAAGCAGAGTTGTTTATCTGTCGTATGTGAGCCCGAATCTGCTTTGTCTCTGTAAATACATTGGATTGATTTCTGTTCTTTATTTTGCTAATGTTGACAGATGTTACTGGTTTTATTGTAAAGTTGATAATGGTAAAATAAATGTTGGTTACCTGCCCGTTTGTGTCTTCTATGGTCATTTACATCATGCACAACATTGTTTTTTATAGTAGTACTTTGATGAGAGTATCCAGAGCCTTTTTTATTGAATTGTAGTGCCGACAAACAAACACCGGTGCAAACATGGCAGTATCACTGTCGTAGTAAAGTAGGGATACAACATTGAACTGTATGCACTTATTGCACAATTGAACCTGAGGAGACATGAAGGCTGATGTTTCATTGGCTCTTTTTACATGTCTGGTGCTGCATAAGACGAATGAAAGCGTCACTACATCCTTCTAGAATGACCTCTAAGCACAACCCAAAGTGGCCTGTGGGAGATGAAGTAACTCATTCTCCCTTTTACAAATTATAGGTTGAATTTGTGAAAAATAAAACGTGCGATTCCTCAGTTCATCACACTGTTTGTTTTCTCTCAGTCTGACTTATTATTTTTCAACATGTAGCTCGATTTTGAGGTCAATCTTCCACTTGGTCACCCCACCATTTACAATCTCAAGCAAATGTGTGGCTACACTCTTAGAAATAAAAGTGCTAAGAAGAACCATATAAGGTTCTTCGGCTTGTCCTCATAGGAGAACCCTTTTTGGCTCCAGGTAGAACCTTTTATAAAGGTTCCACCTGGAACCCTTTTGGAAGGTTCTACCGAGAACCCCACTTAAAGGGTTATACCTAGAACTGTGTGTGTAAGGTTCCACCCAGAACCCCCCATGAGAGGTTCTACAAGAACCCATACTGGGGGTTCCACCAAGAACCCTTTCATTTTCCAAGGGTTTCATCTAGAACCCAAACAGTGAGTTCCACCCAGAACCCTCATTAGAGGTTCTACAAAGAACCCACACAGGGAGTTCCACTAAGAACCCTTTCATATTTCAAGGGTTTCATCTAGAACCTGCACAGGGAGTTCCACTAAGAACCCTTTCATTTTTCAAGGGTTACGTCTAGAACCCACACGGGGAGTTCCACTAAGAACCCTTTCGTTTTTCAAGGGTTTTATATAGAACCCATAAAGGGAGTTCCACTAAGAACCCTTTCGTTTTTCAAGGGTTTCATCTAGAACCCACACAAGGAGTTCCACTAAGAACCCTTTCATATTTCAAGGGTTTAATCTAGAACCCACACAGGGAATTCCACTAAGAACCCTTTCGATTTTCAAGGGTTTCATCTAGAACCTACAAAAGGAGTTCCACCAAGAACCCTTTCAAAGGTTTTCACAAATAACTGTCTTGTCCTCTGAGGGTTCTATAAAGAACCATATTGTATTCTACAGATCAGTTTAGTTCATATTATATTGTGGTCATTTATCATGTTGACATTGAACAAAGATTCAAAACATTTTAATGAGAAAAACATTTATTTAAAGATAGTCCAACAGAACAGGCTGTGTAGGTCCCAGGGGAGAACAGGTCAAAAGTCAGCATAGGTCCAGTGGAATCAGCAACATGACAGGCCAGACACATCATGCTGTAATCTCCAGCAATGGTGACATGGCAGAAAGGGGAGACAAAAAAAGAGTTTTAGTTCCATCAATCCAAGGTGCATTTACTGTGCCTTATTGTAAGCTATCTACAAACAATAAAATAATGCATGGTCCAATGAAAGGAATCAGAGTACATACTGTATGTAGTTATCGTGACAGTGTAACAGAATCATGAGAATTGAATTTAAAATACCTTTCAGTGTTATGTAACAAGTACTCAAAATGTTACATATTGTAACAATAATGGAAATCTCAGCAAAACCCTCTTTTTCAAGCCAATGGCACACTTCGGCTGTCGTCCAAGCTGTGTAAGTCATTTCTACAAGAAAACAAACAAACAAGCAAACGAACAAAACATTACAAGAAACAAATGCTTAGTCCACCTTTCACCATAAAAGTCCTCAGCTAGGGTCAAGCATGCTGAAATAAGATATTATATTTAGCTCACCTTGATTCTCTGAAGTTTCTTCTGTTCTTCTTTGTTCTGTTCTGTTCACAGTAATCACTATTGGTATGTCACACCTGGTTTGTAGAGGGGGAAGACCAGACTATATGGTGCAATCCATGGGGCTACCAGCTCTTAACTCACACATGACAGCAGCCATTGTGCCAGCTCACAGGCCCAACACACCAAACCTTACCCTTTCCCCTGGGAGATCAAGGTTCAATTCCCGGCATCAACAAACCCTGATGCGGTAGCCCCAAAGTCAGTGTTACAATATGATTTTGCATCAGTTAAGGCTTGGCCTCTGACATCAAAGACCTTTCTTTATCACTGAACTTTTGTGCAGCTTCACAACTTGACTAAGCCCGTCAGCAGGGTACAGCAGCCATGGGATGAGTCCGATCATGGAAAAGTATGAGGAGGAGACAAATACATGAGTAAAATTGTCTGTAAAATAAGTGTTTAATATTTTTGAATATAATTGTCTGTCACTAATCCACACATCACCTCAGTAGGCATTAACATGGTCACTCTGCATCAACCAGGCCTTGAACTCACAACTTCAAACTGTATCTCTAGATCACGTGACTTGTAACAAACTTCCAAAAGCCTTTGTCCAGTGAGTAGTATAGCTCACTTAGATGCCCCAGAAAGAGGGGTTATATCCTTGCTGTAGGGACCCAGGGTTCAATTCCCCTGGCTGCTTCTTTGCTGTGTGTCAATTTCCTCCTGAAGAAGGGAGTAGTGTAACTAAACTTTAAAAAATAAACACAATTATAGCTGCTGCGCAGCAATGGGTCGGGTCCAGACTATTTTTGGCAACTTTAGGCAATTCTGAGCAACAAACAGGAGAATAGGAAGGCAAGACAGTTGACATTGTAATGTTGCACATTTTGCACCAGTTGAGGCTGAAATCCACAATTTCTGGAACCAAAGACCATTGTCTATCACACTGAGCTAATTGGCAAGTGGCAACTCAACTGTGGCTTCACAAATTGAGTAAGCCATTCACTGACGCGCAGGCAGATTTGAAACCACTGTAAAAAAAAAAACTGTTTTTGAGGTTAAAATTCTGATATGTTTTTGTCAAACATCATCTACCATGACTCCATGACTACCATGAATTTTGTACATTTGTTTCACAAAGACTACAAGGTATTTTGATGTATTACCATTATCACCCTTGCTGGGGCTTGAACCCACATCCTCTGGCACTAAAGGGGTGTCCACACCGGAAGAACTGCCCAACTCGCGTCGGTAAATGAAGTCGGGCTACTTAATATGGCCGACTCGAACAACGACATGGGCGGCTCACACCTACGGAATTACAGCCGACGCCATACATTCCGCGCTTGCGCGAGATGTAATGTCTCCAAAAGAACAGGCGGCGCTAATCTGTATTGTGGGCCAAAAAACACGAAAACCGGAAGTAGCCGGTCCTCTCTAGACCATAACACAGAGCATGCTGTCCTCACCAGTCACTGTTGTCAGCAGAGTGAGGTTGTAGACTGTAGTTGTGATTACTCTCTGAACGGAAAAATCTAAAATGTTGGATGATGTCGATACGGAGACACTGGCCTTGTCAGCTCTTGAAGAAGACAGTCGTAAGCGAAAAATCCATCGTCACTTCCGGGCTTCACTGATTCGCTTGTCAAGCTGCTAGCCTCCACCAATCAGAATGGTAAAAGAATGACCGACTCGAATGGCGGATTATACATTTGAATCGGCTGAAATGAACACCGACGCGGGCCGATTCGAGCGACCACACCAAGTAGACTAATGTCACGGACGCCGACTCTCTCAAAGACGCCGATTTTCGGTCCGGTTAGGACTCGCCTTAAGAACCAGCTCCTAGCCAACTAAGCTTATTGTCTGGGAGTGCAGTCAGCAAGGTATGATATCTGTCAACATGGGAATTGAACCTGTGACCTAAAAGCAGAAGTCACAGTTTGTACAGACAGAGCTAAACAGACACACGATCAGCTCCCTCTGTCTGACCATCTTTGCATGGGTCAACAAGATTGGCTGATGAAGGTCTTGCTTTCTTATAATTAATGGTTGTGAAAATAAATTGGTAACAGAACATTTCAGTTTCAGGACTGCCATTATTTGTATGTCTGATCAGAATGTGTAAGGTGATAGACTAGTATGGTGGACCTGATGACTCCACCCAGCTAGCAGGTTAGCTCAGTCACTACTGCCAGTGACTTTAGACTGGGTGGCAGGTGTTCAAATCCCAAGATGGGCAATTATGTTGCAGTTTGATCAACAGGATCTAGAGAAGAACAAATAAACAAAAAAAATGGATATGAAAAGTATTTGTATCAGTAGTCACAAGGAATTGTATTTTGCACCATTTTGGTAAGTGCTATCAGGAAGTATGTCCCTGGTGACACAGGATCCATGCTTTCAATAATCCATGAAGATCTCTTTCTTCCAAAAACGGTTCTCTGGATCAAAATAGTTCTTACTGGAACCCTTAGCGTTACCAAGAACCCTTTTAAAACCCTTTATTCAGGAAAGGGGTTTTAAAGGGTTCTCTCAATCAAAATGGTTCTTACTGGAACCCTTAGCGTTACCAAGAACCCTTTTAAAACCTTCAATCAGGAAAGGGTTCTCTCGATCAAAATGGTTCTTACTGGAACCATTAGTGTTACCAAGAACCCTTGAAAAACCCTTTCTTCGGGAAAGGGTTTTTCAGAAGCAAATGGTTCCAGGTAGAACCTCAGCCCTTGTAAAAGAACCCTATTGGAACCCTTATTTCTAAGAGTGTACGCTGACTGTTCCTCAGCTCACTCTTTGCTTTCACATGAAGCATCACTTGCTCGTTGTGACTTACTGAACCCCAGTTGGTGACAGCATCCGGTGAGAAACCTGCACATTACAGCGTTACTGAGGTTTATTAGTGCCAGCCATGAAACTAAGACATCCATTTATGTTTTACTTCTCCTATTCGTGTAATCATTAGCCATTATTGGATCGTCACTCACTCTGGCCAGCTTTAAACAAACACGTCCAGTCAATCAAAATCACACATCATCTTACAACCATGCCATCCTACTCGTTCTGCGTGGTGCTCCTCTTACACCACGGGGGTCTTTGATTGTGTCCAATGACCCCTGGCCCTGAGACCATCGCCTCGCCTCCACTCGCTCCTCCTCCTTCACACACTATTCCTTCCATTTGAAGGACGGCGACACAAACACGGCGGTCCACAATTCTTAATTATTTAAACAAAGCGGGGGCTCTCTCTCTCTCTCTCTCTCTCTCTCTCTCTCTCTCTCTCTCTCTCTCTCTCTCTCTCTCTCTCTCTCTCAGCAGATGATTTCTTGAGCACAAACTCATTTTTTTTCACAATAAGCTCATAATCATCCCAACTCATACCTAAATGGGGTAATTATTCCGCAAACACTGGCAGCAGGTATACAGCAGCGCGCTGTAAATAATTCACGGCTGCTCCATAAGCAGCTGATCTTTCCTGTGTTTTCTTTACCCTTCTCTGTATCTGTTTATGTGTGCTGCATATGGCATATCATACATCACGTTGTGTGAGTGATCAGCCCAGGGGTGCTGCATTTGTCACTCAACAGTTGACAGGGTCCGCAAAGACTCGGAGGTTACAGTCCAACACACGTGTACTACCACTGCCACCTGGTGGCCGTTATGTGGAATGTCACAAAGCTGATCACCTATTGTCTCGTTTCCATTTCTGGTCCCGTACGAAGCCTACATGCATCAATATGGGCGGTATCAGTCTCATCGTGCACCACCGTACAAGACAGGACAATAGGTTGCTTACCTGGTCAATAAAAATAACTGGTGGTACTTGTGTGGGATTTCAGGATGGTTCTGCAAGTTTCATAACATAACGTGGCTTGTTTTATTCACAATACATTTGCTTTCATATCTATGTCATTCACATTAAAACCAGCTCGTGTTGCGTTGCTGAGTTTCGCGGAACTGATTATTAATTGCTGGATTTCCAAACCTGTCTGTTTCCGTACGGGTCTAGACAGTCCGTCTGCTAGTGGAGCCGCAGCAGCCTCGGCGTTGGTTTGTAACACCGGCGCCTTCCAGGCGGGCGGTTGAACGCCTCTGATTGGTTGACACTAGCTCGGCTAGGTTCCCTGGTCGCGAGGGGAACCGGTGGTGGGCACGAAACCGTGGAGTAATTGGTGTAAAATGGCGCTGTCTCAAGGAACAAAGAAAAAAGTTTGCTATTACTATGACGGTAACTATAGAGCACGCGCACCCCCGTGTCTCCGGTGATGGAAGCCGCCGTGAATGCGCGTGGACGTTAATGTCATATACACGTATTTTGTTTAAAATGTGCAGTACGACCATGCTAGCTGCCCGGCGTATCGTGCTAACGTTAGCTTGCTCGACCGGCTAGCTAGCCTGTTTTAGCTAGCTAGTGGGTAGCTTGAAACTGCACGCAGAATATCATCCGGTGTTCATCTCCGTCTCGAGTTATCACATAAAAAGACACGTTTCTTTGGATTTCCTTCGATACTTCTGTTGCATTGTGATGGTTGCATGTGTACTAGGGTAAACCGGGGAAAGCCATGCCTTTAATGTTGTCGGTGCTAATCGCATCATTGTTCTCTCATATTGCTAATAACTTCCGAAAAGTGTGCTCCTGTTGACAGTTTAATTCGTATTATTATTAGAGAAAGTATTAGTGCTAATAAGTGCCGTTACGTCATATTGCATTTCCCTTTTCTGCTGTGCATAAGTCACAAAGTGCTAACGATACATACCGACTACATGATCTATGGGCTTAAACGCTTGTGTTAAATGTGCTTATGGCCGGCCTTTCTAATGTATTTCTTCTAATTATTTCCACGTTAACATCGACTACCTAACGTTACTTACTTATCCCATCCTGGCAAACGTACAGCTGTAGTGGTAAATACATAATTCAACGTTAGTCCAGCAAATTGACCCTCTGCTATTTTTATTTCATACGTGAATATCAGGTCGTGTAAGTGTGATAGTGTAATTACAGTTGAAGATATACTTATGTACTTGTCTGTCCATGTATGTAACGTATTATATGCATGTTTATGTGGTAGCCTTTTTGCCCAAGACAAATCTCCCTTGGGACAAACAAACAAATCTGAACACGTGAAACATTTTATATGCAATCTGCAGATAAAAGGTCACACTGTGAACAACATGAAGTTGTCTTCCCAAAGGAGAACCAAAATGCATTGTAGCAATATGTTCTCAAACTATTGGACTGTAACCTTGTCTGGATGTTTTTTTGTATTTCCAAGGGGATGTTGGGAACTACTACTATGGCCAGGGTCATCCCATGAAACCCCATAGGATTCGCATGACACACAACCTCCTTCTCAACTATGGACTGTATAGGAAAATGGAGATCTACGTGAGTTATATCCCTACACAGTTATATCATCCGGCACTCAGATCCATACATTGTATCGGCCCGATTGATTCCTATTACGGTTTGAAACGACCCAGCATTGTTATAAGTACAGTAAGTAATGCATGCACTGGCATGACTTAAAAGGTGTGGTTGCTAACTGAGGCGATGTGTTTATTGTTGATCGTTTCTCACTGTGATGCAGATATTTTTTCATATTTGGTAAGCTATCCTAGATCATAAATTTGGTGTTTGAATATTTGGATGACTTTGTACGTTATTGAATCGAGACAACCAAAGACCGTGCATAACATATAAACAGCGAACAAACCCACTTACAAATGATAAAGTGTCAGCTGTCACTTTCACCACCACCACCATCATCATCCTTCTGTTTCCAGAGACCACACAAAGCTAGCGGGGAGGAGATGACCAAATACCACAGCGATGACTACATTAAGTTCCTTAGGTCCATCCGACCAGACAACATGTCTGAGTACAGCAAACAGATGCAGAGATGTGAGTGTCGCTTTTCCTCCAATCAAGTCTTCTCACCGTTCACGTATGTTAAATATTTCTGTCTCTTTCTCCCAGTCAATGTTGGAGAGGACTGTCCGGTGTTTGATGGTCTGTTTGAGTTCTGCCAGCTCTCAACAGGGGGATCAGTCGGTGAGTTATTCCAACTACACTTCCGATTGAGGAAAATAACAATTACAGTGATAGTTAGTGGTGTCTATATTATTTTCTCCCATTAAAGTTTTGTTTAGGGAGCTTTTCCTTATCCAATGCAAGAGTCCAGGGACTCGGGGACTGTGATGTGATATCAGGCTTTATAGAAAAATTTAATGGGAATTTCTGGATATTAAATGTTTATTTCCTTTTAACTTTAGTGATAATCTTTGTTCTGTGTAGCATATCATTGCTGCGATCCCAGCTGGTCCTGCTGAATGCAGTCAACTCTTTTCTTTAGCAGAGCCTCTTTCACTGAACTTTGTGTAATCAAGTATAATGCCACT
The DNA here is from genome assembly GCF_963514095.1 of Eutrigla gurnardus. Lineage (NCBI taxonomy): Eukaryota > Metazoa > Chordata > Actinopteri > Perciformes > Triglidae > Eutrigla > Eutrigla gurnardus. The sequence goes on from NC_139928.1 coordinate 3,011,320, forward strand.
GTTACAAATGACAGAAATCCAGAGTTTTGTCAAGAGCTGGAGGAGAGAAGATAAATTGACGAAAGCGCTTCGTAATTCTCTATGCAGGAACAACTCTGGCCATTTCTGACTGTACATGAAATAAATAAGTATACAGCTCGGTTTAGTCCACCTAACCCTGGTTAAAAAAGTGCATCTTAAATATGGATTAGTTCCTTTTTGAATATGTTGTCATGGACTCAGTTAATGTTTCAACTTGGGTCGGGCCGATATCTGGTTTCACCGTTCCGGTTCGGTGTACGGGGCTAAACCGGTTTAATTTATGCAAACCGGTTGAACCGGCATTTGTCCTTATGACACTTCTGGAAAATTAAAAACATCAGCGACCTGTGCCGACGGCGTCACGGCACTAAATACAACTTGTATTGCATTAGTAATAAGCAGCAATGATAAGTGTTTAAAATAATAGTGTGTTTATTCATAAACGGATCTGCGAGTGTCCAGTTGGCCGGTGCGTAAAGTGCAGCCACCGAGCGAGCCGAGGCCGGAAGACAGATCACATTTCAGTGGAGGTGGGAGGGGAGATGCATGTTACCATGCCGCTAATTGCTCAAACGAGGCCGTTCTATCATCAACATGTTTCTGTAAATATGCAAGACGAGCAAAAGTTCACCTTTTCACAGCTGTTAGAAGCCACGAGCTAGTCTATTTGGATTTCTGACGCTCATTGAATACGTCACACGGCCGGCGGCGCCGTATCCGTCTCTCTGGTGCCACAAAGCTGGGATGTTTTGTAAAAAGACACCGCTGCAGCGTTACGTCACAAAGCAAAGTTCTTATAAAAAGGTACGATCGCGGCATATTTTTGACTCTCCTTTCCATGATCACGGAGCACTCTTCTGTGTTAAAAGGGAATGTTTCACTCGGGAGGTTCTTCTATCACGAGTGCAACGCCTCGTGGGAAAGGTCGCTATCACCGGGTCGGTCTGGTCTTTGGCTTCGTATCAGACCGGTTTGAAAATGTTTAAACCTGCCCAAGCCTAGTTTCAACCACCTGTAAGGGATTTAAAAAAAAACTCATAATAATAATGAGAAGAATCCCTGCCCACATTTAAACTCGTGTTGTGTTTTTGCTGTTCATTCTGCCCTCTAGCTGGGGCTTTGAAGTTGAATAAGCAGCAGACAGATATCGCCATCAACTGGGCCGGCGGACTCCACCATGCCAAGAAGTCTGAGGCCTCAGGTTTCTGCTACGTCAACGACATCGTCCTGGCTATCCTCGAGCTGCTCAAGTAAGCCGCTGCATTCCTTAAAAAAAAGGGAAAAAAAGGAAAACAATCTTTTCCACCCCTCTATAAGGTTTTAGTTATTTTGTATTTTGTGGAAACGTACTCTGTTGAAAATGCCTGAAAGGAATCATCTGTCACTTGATGTTTTTCTGCCTCTCAAAACCGATAGAAGCAACCTCTACTGCTTCAGCTGTTGCTAACTCAAGTGTCTCTCCTCTATGTCCTCTAGGTACCACCAGAGGGTGCTGTACATAGACATTGACATCCACCATGGGGATGGAGTGGAGGAGGCCTTCTACACCACAGACCGAGTCATGACTGTCTCTTTCCACAAGTATGGGGAATACTTCCCTGGCACTGGAGACCTGAGGGTTAGTTTGTTGGTTTTCATTCCTTTCTAAAGGTGAAACAATAAATAAAGGTGTGTTCACACCAAACAATTACCTCCATGTAGACATAGACAGTGTTCCATCAATGGCTGAAATGTCCACTATTGCTGCTTTGTACTTGTTGTGAAGTCCCAGATCCACCTGTCTGAGTTTATAACATCACCCAGAGGTGCTCAGTGAATAGAATTGAGCTGGTGTGAATAGTAAGACACATGTTGACTGGTTTAGTCCAGTGCTAGAAACCCCAAATAAACAATTGTGGAAGTAACTACACAGAGGAGTCATGGTTTGTTAGGTCTGTCTGCAAGAGGAGAAGAAAGCAACTTTTAAAATGCTGGTTTTCTGAAATGGAGTGGAGTGGATTGGAGCTATGCTACCATTGTAGCTGCTCCATAATCACTTAAAATAATGTCTCAGTGTAATGTAATAATGTAATCTAGGCATAAATCAGGCAGCAACCTGTGCAGTGTCTGGTTTCATTCAGTCTCTGCCCTAAATTGAGGTTTTATCTTAGAGCTCTGTGTGACCACAGACCGCTACAATACTTTCTGATTCACTGACGTCAGGAGGAGAATCTCACCGCTGATATACTTTCACATCACGCAAATGACGCCAGAAATGTATTTGTGTCATTTGTGTCGCTTCATCCGGGCCATCAAGTGCCAATTTGTTTCTTTGCAATGACTTAAAACACAATAGCGCTGCATGAAAAATTTGCTTCGGATGGGCGTGAACACATGGGTGCGTACGGTCTTCTTGTGCGTGAGCGGGCAGTAATCAACGTCTCCAATGTATGCAGGACATCGGAGCTGGAAAGGGAAAGTACTACGCTGTGAACTACCCGCTTAGAGACGGCATTGACGATGAGTCCTATGAAGCCATCTTCAAACCTGTAAGTCTGCTTTCATTAAGTACCATGTAAGCACTGTAGTCACGCTTTCTCAGAGCGAGGCAGTTATGTTGTATGTCTGTGTGTCTTAGATCATGGCTAAAGTCATGGAGATGTACCAGCCAAGTGCTGTGGTGCTCCAGTGTGGAGCTGATTCTCTGTCTGGAGACCGACTGGGCTGCTTCAACCTCACCATCAAAGGTAGAAACACAAGCCACTCTTCCAAGACGACACTCTTCGTGCTTTTGGACTGCTGAAGAATTTGAATGTGCATGTGTTTTTTCAGGCCATGCTAAATGTGTGGAGTACATCAAAAGCTTCAACCTGCCCCTGCTGATGCTGGGTGGCGGAGGCTACACCATCCGCAACGTAGCCCGCTGCTGGACATACGAAACCGCCGTCGCCTTGGACTGCTCCATCCCCAACGAGCTGCCCTACAACGATTACTTTGAGTACTTTGGGCCCGACTTCAAGCTGCACATCAGCCCGTCCAATATGACGAACCAGAACACCAACGAATACCTGGAGAAGATCAAGCAGCGTCTGTTTGAAAACCTCCGCATGCTGCCTCACGCACCCGGCGTCCAGATGCAGGCGATCCCCGAGGACGCTCCCCACCCGGACAGCGGAGACGAGGAGGAGGACGACCCCGACAAACGCGTGTCTAGTAAGAGACTGGGTTTAGGCGTGATCACGGCAACTGCCTGAGCTGGACACTGTATGTTACGCTGGAATATGTGTGTGTGGAAAACAGTGTGTTCTGTGTTTCAGTCCGGGCCCACGACAAGAGGATAGCCTGCGAGGAGGAGTTCTCCGACTCTGAGGACGAGGCAGAGGGGCAGGGAGGAGGCCGCAGGAACGCAGCCAACCACAAGAAGGCCAAACGAGTGAAGAAGGAGGAAGAGAAGGAAGGAGAGGAAAAGAAAGGTAAGACGTGGTCACAAGCTCAGTTTGTACTCTTGAGATGAGTTTATATCTGTATTATGATGTAATGATATTGTTGTTTCTCTGCCTATAAGAAGTGAAAGAGGAGGAGAAGGAGGAAGAGAAGATGGACACATCAGGGTAAGGCTTGATTAAGTATATTTAGAACATGGAAACGTTTCAAACTGCTACAGTGAAGGCAGACTCTAAAAAACGAAAGGGCTGCCACTCAGTATAATGGCAGGGGTTTGCTATGTTGGAAACAAAGTTATTGAAGATTGAGATGGGTCATATTGCACTTTGACGGCGGCACGCTCCACTGCATCGCCATCTTTGGTGATTTTGCGTTGATCAAAACTGTGAAACGACTTTCTCTTAGGAGATAATGAAGCTAACGGCCACAAAAACCGGCGAATGTCAAATATTGAAAATAACGTCACCCCGTTCTCATAGTGGCTATTACGTCAGTTTACCCAAATAATTTAATCTGCATTCAAATGGAAATCCATGCTCCATGGTCCTGTTATCACAGCCAACTTCTCAGATTATAATTTGAATGCATTTGAGTGCAATCTGGTTGAATGAATGAGGCTCCTAGATGTTAGACTCGTTAAATGGTCATGTGTCGTGCCGTCTATCTCGGACGGATGGATTTTCATACAACAAAAGTGACGTTTTTCTTTCTTTTTTACTAAATCCTGTGTGGGAAACAGTGTTGACTCCTGATCCCCTTTGCTGGCTGTGTTTTTGATGGAAGCTTAACCCCTTCACTTTTTTTGTTTCAGACCTAAAGAAGAGGCGAAGGCAACTTGAGGTGTGATCCGTGGAGGAATGGTTTGTTGTACTGTTGTCCCGAAGCCCCACTGATTCCTATATTCTCCTGCTGCAACAAAAGGACCCTTTTTGTATTCCTGTTTTATTATGTATTCTTATGGGCAGACCCGGTTTACACTGTATTATTGACTTCTGTTTCCAACCTCAGTGAAGCACCAGTTGAGTGGCCGTTGAACAACCACAGCTGCTTATCTTAACACCAGTGTAGCATGACTTTCTGACTGAAGTTTTGCCCTTTGTGTTCTCTGTGTGGAGTGTAAACCCCGCCCCAACTGTCGCTTCACAAAGTCTCCAACAAAAGACAAATAATCATGTCCCGATTCTGTGTGAACCAGGTGAAGAAAAGCACTCGGATGATTACTGTTCCCATCACAGTGTTTCCGGTTTAAACAAGTTGGTGGGCTCGCGTTCAAATACCTGCAGAGATGTAGATTCAGTGTAGTGTTCACATGCAAAAAGGCTTTTCTGTTAGTTTTTAAACATCTATTTATGATACTGTAGAGTAACCAGCATTTGGCAAACTGTTTGGATCGCTGTGTTAATTTATCAGTGAATGCATGTTTAGAATGAGCTCGCCTTTAGCATGTACATATTGCTCCCTTTGCCCAGACCTGATCTCTGCTCACTAACTTATTTGAAATTATGAAGTCCCTTTAGCCCACCTTCCTTACCAATATCTGTCAGTGTTTATTTCTCTTCCTGCATTGTTTGTATGTTGAAGTACGAGTGAATGAGAACCTCTTATGGTTGGAAGGGAGTGACTTGTTTTAGATATTTTGTAACATTATACATACAGATGGAGTGAGCTGTTTAAATGGACCCTCTACATGTGGTTGTTTGGAGTTTTATCCTTGTGAACTGTGCATTATCATAACTTTGTAATAAAAAACTAGAAAATAACTCATCCGCCTTTTCCCTTCCAAGTTCATGTACGTCCCGTAACAGAAAAACCAAAAGATGCTACAGGGTTTTTATTTCTGGAAGGTTCTTGTTGATGAATTACTGAATAAGTGAGAGTTGCATAGATCACGTGGCATGTGTGCATTTACTAAGATGCGTAGTATATGTATACTATACTGACTTTTTTTTGTGACTTTTCAATATAAAATACTATGACATACTGTACGAAGTCATAGTTCAGTATGTCGAAAAAAGTCATAGTATAGTATATTGAAAAGTAAATAAAGAAGTCAGACTGCAGTGGAATAGTCGGGTTCCTAACTGAAGAAGTGACCCGGAAGTAAACAAGTGGCCGCCGTGATAAGAGCCGTTTGATTTCTCCAAATGCAAAGAAAAGGAGCTCCAATGATCCTTTTAGAGCTCCTGAAAGGGAAAGGCGTTGGGACCTAATTTTTTGACGGATCGACCGCAACCAAAAAGTCATGGTAGTATGTCGAAAAAGTCTTAGCATAGTACGTCTTGCAAAGTTTTGAAAAACAATCACATAGGATGTTTTGTTTTTTTTGAATCAGTGTATTCATTAAAAAAAGTCACAGTACAGTATGTCAGAAGTTGGTATATTTTGAGGAAAAGTCAATGTAAAAAAAAATGCCTGAAAAACCACAGTAGTTTTTTAACATCATACTATACTGTGAGCCGACATTGGCGTACTATGCTACACTTTCAACTGTCATGAACGTGATACCTCAAGTGAAGCCTGGGTGAAATAATTCTAGTATGTTTTTGCTTTATATAAAGGTTCATTGTTCTGGTAGCAGTCTTCATGATTGATTGAGAGTTGTACAGATCACACAGACACCACTTGTATTCAGTAATTTTATGGTGAATTGTTATGGAATGGCCGAACAGATACTATCACCTCAAATTCTTCTTGTTAATAGAATCTGATTAAATAACCTTGGGAATTAGGTATTGTGGGTTCTGAAGTCCAGTCACGATCGCTCCGCAGATCCGGGGTACAAAGTGATGTTAGAAAAATGACTTAAAAAAAACAGCAGACCGTCTCGTCACTGAGATGCAGTCACCTCTATCTTGTTTTGAAGTATTTTGTGAAAAGTACACTGATTGCAGATCAGTTCAGATGAAGGCGGGTGGGCTGTTAAGGCTCTGAAGCCCGTTGTTCTCCTTCCTGACTGGACTGAGTGTGATGTTAGCTGAAGCCTGTGGTCGAGGAGCCCCCTGTTTACGCCTCCAGCTCAAAGTCAAAGTACTGTGGGTCAAAGTAATGAATCCTTGTGTATCCGTCTTCTCCTCCACTGCTGTAACTGTAAACATTGTACGAGAAAAATGTTAGCAGCGATACACTCGGACCAGAGTACTTTATATTTTAGGTCAGTGTGTTTGTTTGTCTTAGGGCTGCACAATTAATTGAATATTAATCGTGATCTCGATTTGGCTTTCCTACGATCGACGGACATTTTAATGCGTGTTCAGCCTGCACAAAAGTGCTGCAGGTCATTAAATTCAGATAAAGATTTCAATATTAGTACAAATGTAGCATATAGAAGTGCAAGTAGAGGGCTGATGATTCACTAATGAGTGAAACATCTTATATATATATATATAATATTGATTTATATATAAGAAGGTGCACTGAATTCCCCTGATTTTGAGTCAGAGTTGGATCACAAATTTGTACATAAACCGTAATATAGCACAAAATGGAACCGAAGTTCGTTAGATTTATTATATGTAAACAAACCAGTTCCTAAAATTTGTAAATAATCGTAGTTATCATTTCAGCCATGATCGTGCAGCCCTAGTTTGTCTCCTACCTCTTGCCATCAGGGTGAAAAGCCACACAGTTGATGGGGCCGAAATGACCCTTGACCCTTCCAAACTCCTCTTCATAGGCAGCATGGAAGAACCTGAGGGTGGAGAAGGAAGCCCGGTTAGCACATCGTTCTGTGAGCTTTAACCACCAGCTGTGTGATTGTGGGAAAAAGCATCTTTCCTGACTTGTGCAGCGAGTCTCAGGCGCTCTTACTCACCTGGCCTCAAACTTGCCGATCCTGGTGGAGGTAGTGGTCACCTCCATGGCCTCCTGTCCACCGCCCATCACCACCTGAACGGTAACAGATGGGATCAGATTTGCCTTTGACAACGCACTAAGTGGATCCACAGCCTTCACAAGTGTTCACTTACGTGGTCCATAATGGGGGAGATGGCAGCGGAGTTGACGGGTCTCTCTGTCTTGAAAGTCTTGATGTGATCCATAGAAGCGGAGTCAAACAGCTGAGAGCAAACAGAGAAGACGCTCAACAACAACAACAAAGTGTGATATTGAATCGAACAGCAGGCCAGTTAAGATGAAAAATCAGAATAACCAGTACATGGATTAAACATTTGTACACCAAATAATTACTGGCATTATATCAAATCAACGCTCTACAGCGTCCACAAGCTGTCTGTGTGGAAGAGGAGCCTCACCTTGGCAGTGTTGTCCTTGGAGGCGCTGATGAACATGGTGAGATCCACGGACGTCTGGATGTCGTTGATCTGCTTGGTGTGCTCCTTCGCCTTCTTCAGGATCTCTCCAGACTACACATGGTTCAGATACGAGAACGTCATGCCACCATCGTCCTGCCCAAATATGCTTCTCACTCTTACAAATGCCACTAAAACATACTGGAATTCGCTGGGTTCTGCAAAGTGGCGACATTGTGCGAGTCGTTTTATATTACAAAATACTTAAATCAGGCTCTTATGTTTCACCTCTCCACCATGAAAGTGAGCTAGACAGCTTTTCCTAAGTCATCCGTGATAATATTCACGATAATCACTACAATGAATATTCCATCTCTCCTCCAGACTGCCCATAGATAACAGTCGGAAGTTCACATCATTCAACTTTTAGCTAGACTGTTTCAAATCTCACATGTATATGCTTCATATTCTTAAACACAAAATATTGATTCATGCAATAATCAACCTTATCATCTGATTCTATACACAACTTCCAAAAATTGCATTTGAATATTAAAGTTAATATTTGATTGTGATAGAAAAGCAGCCATGAACGTGACATAAAGTCACTTTCATTAATTGAAAGTTAAATATAACATTAGGTCAAGCTGAACGAGGAATAATTCAACAACAGTAGTGATGACAGAACTCTGAGTGACAACAGCAAACGCTACGTCATGTAAACAGGCTACGTAACCATTAGGCTGGAGACCATCCACTCAACACACTGCTGAGTAGAAGCTGCAATCTTCCAACATTTATACTCAGTGCGGTCAGATGGTAAGATCGTATTGGTTTTTCCTAGAAATACGTTGCCACTCGACGTTCTATAAGACGGTGTTAGAACTACTTCCGGTACACGGCTACTTAAAAACAATAACAAACTATCTGGCGGCACACAGACAAAGATGGCGTTTGAGGAGTTAGACAGAGTAGTGTTGGCGTACATGTTGGGCATTTTGCAGTGTTTGGAAGACCATATGAACAAACAAACAGAGTTTTTGGTTTCGTTGATACGACACAAACTGTTCCGTTGGTGGTTGATATTACAAGCTAGCGTGGAAAACACGGATTTCTTCGAAGCCATGGTATCGTTTGACTGTTCCGGCAACAACGTTACTATTTATGACGGCGTCTGCGCTTCCTTCCACTTCCGAGTGAAATCCCCGGCGAATATTCTCACACATTCGCAGGACGCGAACACGATTCGATCTCGTTCACAAGGCGGATAAACAACGACTCAAGCCAGGGGTTGCAATCGGCTTCAGAAATCCGATCCCTACACATTTCTTATCCTGAAGACATGAATTTGATACGGTTTTGACGGGTTTAAGATCATATAAAGCTCGCCCATGTGAACGCAATGACTGGTATTCACTAGAAGTGACCTACAGTGTAGCCAACAGCAAATAGGAAACTTTGAGGCAATCTCCCCTAAATAATCATAATGTAACTGAATCAAGAGGTTAAAAGATTCACGCCTCTTTCTTCAATATATTAGACGTATTCGCTGGCAAACTAGTGCATTTCTCTTCCTAGTTCATTTATTCTTTTGGACTATATAAGGCATTTCAGATTTGTTATCTAGGAGGTCATTTTAACCTTTTTAGATCACATGTCCGGTCATATTGTGCACCTACTTAATACATTTATATAGATTTACAAAAATATGGTTTTTGTATTTTTATATCAAAATCCAAGCCTCTTTTCCTCAAACGCAAGTTGGTACCAACGATCACCACGTCCATCCATTAATCAATCCACGTGTTTACTTACAGTGAGAGGGATGGTGTGTGTGGAGACACAGTCGCTCTGTATCACGCTACCTTCCAAGCACACACACAATTTCACTGCCCAATCAAATACAACGGATTTAATCTAAATCCCTCCTGTAACTGTTCAGCACTCCAACTTTGTGTTTCACTGGAGAATGAATCGCAGTGCAGAAGCTTAATACGCTCACGTCTGTCATGTCAAGCCCTGCAGCTGGTGCTACATGAACACAGGTTATAACATTGTGTGTGTGTGTGTGTGTGTCCAACCTTGGCGCTGAACTGGTTGAACTCTCCGTTCTCGTGGCCAGCAATGACAAACTCCCCCAGGGGTCCCCACACAGCGCTGGTGATCTTGTGGTCGCTGCAAGGTACGGACAGGTAGGGCTGGTTGTCCTCTGCAGAGACGGAGGGAGAGACTCAACACACAAGCGGAGACGACATGTTGCTGCTGAACAACGTTTGGCTCAACCAAATGTCACCACATGGTTCAGAAAGCTTTAAATATCAAATCCTCATTGTAAATGATTATTTATAGTGACATCGCTTCACTTTATTACATACTGATAAGGAGCTACATCATGTATAATAATGCAGTTTTTGAATATGTGCAATGGATTAACTATCACTCCTAATGTTCTTTGACAGAGCCATATCAGATACAAGTTAACAGCAACTAATAAGTGTAATATGTACAATGATAGCATTGCAGTATGCACTTTGACAAGTCAAGGATATTAAATGGGTACAATGCAGACTCGATCTAATGAACCCCATACAAAAGCTGGATGTGGCTGGAATGTTTCTTTAGTCTAGCAGCCACTTTCTTCCTGGTTAACTAATGAAACGTGCCAATAAACACTTAACATGTTGCATTTTGTTCAGTGTGAAATGTTATTTATTTTTACAATGAAAATAGTTTACCAGCGTTGCCAGTGGGCGTACTGTTACCTCGCCAAGTGTATAATGTCCGACATTTGAACTACTGTCTGGCTGAAAAGAAACAAATCTGTGTCCTTTCCCCCGCTTCACTTAACTCGCAGGAAGCGTGACGTTTGTGTACGTTCATTTTCTCGTGTGCATTGTGTAGGGGTGTGACGAGATCTCGTACTCGCGAGATTAAAGTCGACGATATTTCTCGTCGCGTTAAAGATTTGTGAGCTATACATAGCTGAGGTTTTACAGACAGCTGTTACTGACTGGGAGCTTAAAAAACCCAACCACGGCATCGCTTATTGTTACCGACAATGCACGTAATATGGACGTGGCTCGTTTACTCGGGCGGATGAGACGTGTGAGTGCTTTTTTTCATCGTAGTTCAGCGGCTACCGCGGTGAAAATGTCCAAGCAGAAACGGCTACAATTGCCATCACACAAGTTAATGACGGGCACGTTGGATATGCTGGCTCGTTACCTTGAGCAGCAAGCTGCCATAGCAGCATCACCAGCCCAGAGATAAGACAAAACTCCCGAAGCATTGATACACTTGACAGCTGCGATGTCAGAGATGCTGAAGATGCTGTAGTTGCAGCATGTTGTTCATGACAAACTTGGTCAGGCTCCGTTTGCACTATTTACACTCTGTATTGACAAAGTAGAACTTTGATTTGGTTTTGCACAGATTTACACTTGGGAAAAATAAATATTTAATTTTATTTTAACTTTTATACATTTTTGTTTCAGTTTAAATTTGTGAAAGAAGAAGTTTATTAAAAGATCATGCTTACATCATGCATGTAAAGTTATAATAAAATATTTCAAAATGCATTTGCAACTCTGTTAAATTAAAGTCTGTTGGTCCAGTCATATATTTTGTCATTGTAGTTTTCTTAAAATCTCGTCTCGTTCTCGTGAACCCAATATCGTGTCTCGTCTCGTGAGCAGAGTGTATCGTCACAGCCCTAGCATTGTGTGGTGCGTACCAATCTGCTGTGGATCCCTGAGGTCAAAGAAGTTCAGGAAGCACTGGTAACCCATCTGCTTGTCTGTGGAGAACATGATGATGTTGCCGCTGAAGTCGAAGCCGCATGTTCTGACAGCAGAGTTGGTGTTGAGCAGGGCCAACTGTTTACCTGTTTAACAGAGACACAGGTAAGTGACTGAAGGGTCGACATGTGGAGAATGAAGGCAAAGAGCCCTGTTCCTCAACAGGAACTTCCCCCAGGAGAAATAATATTAAAATATGCATGCACGATTTTACTGATTCCATGCATGGAGCACGTTACCATTTTGCCTTACCAGAGTCACGACTTCATGACTCGTCTTGGCCTTTTACCAGTTTATGGCTATTTTGGAATGATGGTAAATGTAGTTCAGTGTGTGCATGTGCAAGAAGGGACTAAACTAAGACTTTGCACTTTGTCATGCATTATTTAATCTCAGTTAACACATTTTGTGAAACTGACACCACAATGCAGAAAATAAACACAGTATATGATTAATTCCTGCTTTTCAATTTTCACTTGTATTTTTCCTCCTTCAGATACACAGATACACTAAATTGCCAGAAGTAATGGCTCACCTGCCTTGACTCACATATGAACTTAAGTGACATATGAACATCCCATTCTTAATCCATAGGGTTTAATATGACGTCGGTCCACCTTTTGCAGCTTCAACTCTTCTGGAAGGCTTTCCACAAGGTTTAGGAGTGTGTTTATGGGACTTTTTGACCATTCTTATAGAAGTGTATTAGTGAGGTCACACACTGATGTTGGAGGGAAGGCCTGTCTCTCAGTCTCCACTCTAATTCATCCCAAAGTGTTCTATCGGGTTGAGGTCAGGACTCTGTGCAGGCCAGTCAAGTTCATCCACACCAAACTCTCTCCTCCATGTCTTTATGGACCTTGCTTTGTGCACTGGTGCACAGTCATGTTGGGACAGGAAGGGGCCGTCCCCAAACTGTTCCACAAAGTTGGGAGCATGGAATTGTCCAACATCTCTTGGTATGCTGAAGCATTCAGAGTTCCTTTCACTGGAACTAAGGGGCCAAGCCCAGCTCCTGAAAAACACCCCACACCATAATCCCCCTCCACCAAACTTTACACGTGGCACAATGCAGTCAGACAAGTACCGTTGTCCTGGCAACCGCCAAACCCAGACTCGTCCATCAGATTACCAGATGGAGAAGCATGATTGGTCCCTCCAAAGAACGTCTCCACTGCTCTAGAGTCCAGTGGCGGCGTGCTTTACACCACTGCATCCGACGCTTTGCATTGCACTTGCTGATGTATGGCTTGGATGCAGCTGATCGCCATGGAAACCCATTCCATGAAGCTCTCTACACTGTTCTTGAGTTAATCTGAAGGCCACATGAAGTTTGGAGGTCTGTAGTGATTGACTCTGCAGGAAGTTGGTGACCTCTGTGACCTATGTGCCTCAGCATCCGCTGACCCCACTCCTTCATTTTACGTGGTCTACCACTTCTTGGCTGAGTTGCTGTCGTTCCCAATCTCTTCCACTTTGTTATAATCCCACTGACAGTTGACTGGAATATTTAGGAGGGAGGACATTTCACGACTGGACTTGTTGCACAGGTGGCATCCTATCACAGTACCACGCTGGAATTCACTGAGCTCCTGAGAGCGACCCATTCTTTCACTGATGTTTGTAGAAACAGTCTAAATGCCTAGGTGCTTGCTTTTATACACCTGTGGCCATGGAAGTGATTGGAACACCAGATTTATATTATTTGGATGGTGAGTGAATACTTTTGGCAATATAGTGTATCATGATGCATATCGTAGATGATCATCTTGCAATGTATCTAGTATCGTAGAATCGCAGTATCCTGATATCATTATCATGGACAAAATAGTGTGATGTTATCGTACTGCGAGTTACTCCTATCACTTCACTTCTACTTTACTGTGAAAGAGTCATTTTGTAATTGTTTCTTGGAGGGTTATGTTTCTAACGACAACATCAGTTTAGGTGTTTAGAGCACTACAGTACCACAGACAACGATGAGCTGAAGGATTGTCATAGTTCTTTGTTAAATAACAAAGAACTGGAAATGCAGCTAATGCATGAAAAAGTCTACTAACTAACTGGGGAAATTGGGAAACACACACACACACACACACTTCTGAGGCTGCAGCTTGTTTTCACATACCGGTCTGACAGTCCCACAGTCGACAGCTGTTGTCTGCGGATCCTGTCAATACGTTTTTTGTATCCCCTGAGAGGACACGTTAAGGAGCACATTGTGTATGACAACAGCTAGGTACAGTTACAGACACTATGTCGCATCAATACAGGATTGTACATTAATTATTTGAGATTTAAAAAAAACAATAACACAATATGCGTATTTCTTGAAAAAAGGATACAGTCACAGTCAACACACCACACCGCTCCTGTGTGTCCGTTGTAGGTGCCCAGCCGCTCGCCATTGACAGAGTACCACACGTTGGCTACCTACGGCGATACATGACAACGGCTGTTAAACCAACTCACAGGAGGAACAACGTGATAACGACAGAGACCATAATCTCACCGTGTCTTTAGCTACAGAGAAGAGCAGGTCTCCTTCTCTGTTGTACTTGATTTGAGTGATGGACCTCTCGTGGCCCTGGAGAAGGATGGGTTTCTGTGGAGAGGAGTGTACGTCAACATATGGGCACTTTGTCGATTTAGAAGACCTCTCAACTTGAGACGACAGAGGGTGTAGCCTGCTAATGTTAGGTTTACTTTTTTTTTTAATTTTACGTAATGTATATCAGTCCAGTTAAACCAGCTGTTGGGAGCCAGTGAACCATCTTACACCACAAACCGCACAGCTAACAGTAACGTTAGCTAACGGTTAGCTAGCATATCCGCCGAGGCTAACGTTAGCTTCGGCCGATATGCTAGCTAAACCGGTGAGGTGACGTGTGGCGCTGTTGGATAGATAAGCGTCGCGGCACATGGTTAATAAAAAACATACGAACCATTTTTGTCAAATAAGTGTGGCCAATCGACCCAGTATCTTCACTGCGCGTCCCGTAAAGAGAGAAAAGATGCACACTCGTGTTTCGGGTGCCGGAGCCGGGGCGGAAGAGGATGACGAAGTAGTTCCGGAGCAGAACGACATGGTGTATGTCGTTAGAGCGCCCCCTAACGGTAGTACTCCACTCAAATCAACACAGCATCCCTTCAGTTTTACCTTAAAAAAACACGTTAAAGGTGTTTAAATTAGATTTAAGGAGGATATTAACTGATTAATTAATGGTAAACCACATAACAAGAACCTGTACTTAGGTATTTTCACATTGCTTTGATCACAAATTTCTATCTAAAAAAAAAAAAAAAAAAATCAGCAGCAAATTGCACTGCCTGGTGTACAATATATTGCAAACAGTATGTCTATGCTATATTTTATACAGGAGTTGTTGTAGTCTGGTATATTTATAGTGTATGCTAATATATTATTTATATTGTGTATTCTTTAGATATGTATATATTGTGTGATATGTAAATTGACTGCACATCACTGCTGTTTTGGACAACTGGCTGCTGGAACAAAACCATTTCCTAATTTGTGATTAATAAAGTACATCTATAAATCTATGCGATTGGAAAACAGGGTAAATAAAGTAACTCTTACACACTGACATGAATCATGATAAACAATCATTAAACTATGTGAGACAAAGATTTACTTATTGTTTTAAGAACAAACAGGGTCTGTGGTCTGATGTGCAGAAATGATTATAAACTGCAGTAGAACGAACACTGAATGAGCATTGAAACAAAACAAACAAAAGCAAACAAGACCAATCATCCAACAGCTGAAATATACACTGTTACATCTTTTATTTAACAACAAACAAAATATACAGGGCCAGATAAAAGTACTGCAAAAGACAAAAAAAGGAAACATCTTTGGTTCCTTCTCATGGTCAATGAACCTCCACACGCCCCGCGGGACCAGAGGTACAATGAATCTGTCCTGTGGGACAACGGAAGAAATTAGGTTGTTTTAAACTTGAGAATGACGGATTCTAGAAGCTGACACCTTGTTGCCAATGCTACATGTTGAGTAGGACATAAGAATGAGATAAATGCAAGTCTGGGCGCCAAAACAAGTCAGAAGTCCGATAACATTTTCTCTCAATTGCCGTCCGTATTCGCCTCCCCCTTGTGAAAGCATCAAAGGAGATGTCAATGTCAGACAACAATCAAAAGGCGATTGACGAGGTTCAAACTGAAGCAAAAACACAGTTCTGCTGTGAGATATGTTGTCCGCTTATACAATACATCCATGCGGGACAGTGGAGATAATGAATATACATTCTCAGCTAAGTGCTTGTCAGTTGAGACTGCCACAGAATAAAACCAAAAGAGGCAAGCGTTGCATAGAGGTCCTTGAACATTCGCGAGTTAAAACCTGATTACAATTACCAGGGTTGAGAGGAGACAATCATAGCCATGTGAGAAACACACACACACACACAAATATGTTTCAAGTGGTGGTCATTACAAGGTTCTAAGCAAGATTGAAAAACATGGGAGTTGGTAATAAAAGTAACACATTTTTACATTTTTCTAAATTAGTAAAATATGTATTTTTTATAGTGGTGTTCTGTGAGATAGATACATTTAAACATCAGAGATTATGCTTTAAACAATAAATATAGACCACAAAAATCAAACAATGCGGTGTGATGCAAACGAAAAACAAACATTTCCTTTTAAACAAATCTTAAAGCAAAAACTGAAAACGCAGGAAAAAAAGAATCGGAATGAGAGTAATGTCCTTCAACAATGATGTAGAATTCTATATTATGTATACATGTCATTGGATTGGCTATAGAACTTATTTGCTTCAATGCCCTGTGAAGACTTCATCTGAACAAAAGACATAAATTACTATAAGTGACACGCACGCTTGTGTCATCCCCAGCAGCGCTGTTACTTATCTAACTAAGCTGTTCAGTTTGATGTCAAAAAGGGAACACAAAGTGAAACGGCACAACGCAGTCTGTTCATTTACATGCACACTAATGATCTGATCAACGGGGTCAAGTTAAGGTCATGCATAACAGAGCTGGATAACTTGTCACTACTCTTTATTCATTTATGTGATATGTATAGACCTCAAGTCTAATTCTTTCAATGTTTTGATTCAGTGCAGGTTGCAGCCTGAAAGCCATGTTCCTACACACAAACAGCACCATGTGTTTGGAGTGTATTCACAGTAACTGATTAACGGTGTGCATGTAAATGTACTGACGGATGAGGAATGATCGTATCATCGTTAGAAAGCCTGCAGAGCATGCTGGGAGGACACAAGTTAACATTGCTATCTGATCTGCTCCTAGACCAGTGCTTAACCTCAGTTTCATCCAGCAGAGGAGCAGTGGCTTGCAGGCTGGTCACTTGTTATCAGGAGGCTTTATGATGGAGAAGGGCAGAGGAGACGGAGCAGCCTTGCTTCATTCCGGTGCAGTGACAGGCAGAGCCTTTGCCTCTTCTAGTAGGGCGACCGTGTCCAGTTCTGGGTCACAGTGGCAGGACTGGGAGCAGGGGGCGCTGTCTGGGGCGGGCTGGCTGCTGGGCTCCAGCAGAGAGTCTGTAGGTGGTGGAGAGGGGGAGTCGGTCCCGGGGTCAGAGGTGGGGGCTCCCGCCGTGACACTGTCCTGACCACCGAGGTTCTGGACCTTCTTGTTGAGCTCATTGCGTTCGACTTTAAGTGCCCGCCGCAGCTTCTCTAGCCGCTGGACTTTACCCTGGAGTGCCTCAAACTCACGGTCCCGCACTGATTTCTGTAGACACACACAATAATAAAAAAATAAATAATAATAATACAAATAAAAACATGGACAAGCTTACCGATTGTTAGTTTATGTAGATAAATGTTCTCAAACATCTGACTGGAGAAGAGAGGCAACGTACAGCTTTCTTCAACTCATGTATCCTGGATAAATGAGGCTTTCTCCTTCTTTTAATTGCAGCCAAACATCTGAACTGAATAACTATCTAAATCAAAAACACATGTACAGTAGTATTGTAGCCATCTCAAATCTGGCATCTTGTCTGAATTGTTTGTTTTATTCAGGATAAAGCATTTATGGTCAGGGCATTACAATAAAAACAGGAAGATGCTTCACCTCTTCTGCCATCTCCAGAAGAGCCTTGTTGCTGCTTTCCCACCTGGAGCGATACATGGCCGTCTCCTTCTCCAGCTTTTTGATCTTTTTAGTCATCTGTAACACAAAGGAAAGGAAGACCGTCGCATCCAACAAAAAGGTTAAAACGCAACTCCTGCTCCTCTCCAGCATACATCGTGGCAGTAACAATCATCTCACCTTCTCCATCTCCTGTTTGAATGTGGTGAAGACTTCGTTGCTCTTGGACAAAGTGGTCTGAAACTCTTCAAACTTCTCTGTGTACAGTGACAGCTGGACGACAGAGCAACAGGTTTGATCATATTAGGATGCAGACATTTTCAATCACAGTCGAGATACAAAAGGTGAAGAGTCAAGAAGGGATGGGAAACCTGCTGTTTGAGGTGAACTTCCTGCTGCTTCATCAGCTCACACATCCTTTGAGACTCCACTGCTTCTTTCAGCAGCTGGGGAGATGGTGTTACGTATAAAATAAAAAGAATTGAAATCTGTGTTTTTCTTGGATTTAGTGAATGTGTTAGTGCCTGTCAAGTGGATAATTACAAAGTGTTTCTCTCTGTCGTGGCGCTCCTCCGACTCCTTCAACAGCTCCTGAGCCTGCTGCAGCTTGGCATCCACCAGCTGCTGCTGCAGGTCTTTGTGCTTTACCACTTTGTCTATGTGCTGGTGGGGGGGGGATTCACAAGGTCAGAGATGAAACAGTCCATCACACATCCAGTAAAAATGTGGGAAATGTACAGTATTGTGACGTCTGAGACATTCCACAAGCAGTTTGAAATCAAAGAGAATGGACTTAAAAGATGCAGTGGTAGAGAAAAGTGTACACGGACCTCTTCTCTCAGTTTGTACTGTTCATAGAGCTTCTTCAGTTTCTCAGCCAGCTCTGTGTTCTCCTGTCGAAGGCTGGCGTTCCTCTCATTGTGCTGCTCCATCTGAGCCTGGATGTCGTTCAGTGTCACCTGGAAATGGGAGGTCACTTCCTTCCGTTTCTCCTCCTCCAGACGCGTTCTTTGCATCCCCTCCTCCTGCAGGCGGACAGATGTTGAAGATGCATAATGTGTGTGAGAGAATCAATCATGTTGTGCAGGTAAACATCAAGAAATCAGCAAATGAAGTGATCTTAGAGAGGCTATAGTTGTAGGACGTCATTTATCAAACTCACACGGCAGTTAGAAGTCTAGATTCATGATATTGGGGCTGTTTTTGTACCTTAAGTGTACGGTTATGTCTCTGTAGCTCCCTGCAGAGACTCTCCAGCTTGCTGCGAGCCAGGACGGCCTTGCTGTGTTCATTTCTCAGGTTGTCCTTCTCCTGGACCAGCTGGTTCTGCTTCTTCTGGAGCACTCTCATCTGCTTCTCGGTGTTACGGTGCTCTTCCAGCTGTCACAAACACAAAAAAGCCTTGTGACGTGTTCCACTGTCAAATAAGATGAGCACCCAAGCTCACATACATCC
Source organism: Eutrigla gurnardus (assembly GCF_963514095.1). Classification (NCBI taxonomy): domain Eukaryota; kingdom Metazoa; phylum Chordata; class Actinopteri; order Perciformes; family Triglidae; genus Eutrigla; species Eutrigla gurnardus. The sequence continues at coordinate 3,030,388 of NC_139928.1, forward strand.
AAACAGATGGGCTGCTTTTTTTTAATGTTCATGCATAAACTCTCACACAGTCCATATAAAAACGTCCCCACAGCAAACACGACCCCCAGCGGGTTGTTTGAGGTCGTTATAAGTGCTGCAAAATGCCACACCACAACCCGAGCATGGATCGAGGTCTCTGAAGTTAACTCCTCGTTTGCATAGAAGCTCCATTTACCTCCACTGTGTCCTAACTCAGAGCTCAGGGGAGAAGTCTAGAAGCCAGAATCTGCACACATTCAGTCCCGAGACACAAGCTTTATTCAGGTCACACATTTTAGAATATTTATTTTAGTACATTTTTAACCAAAACAGTATCTGGTCATTTCCATGTAGGCCATTGACCCAGACAGTAAGCCTGTACATGATTCAAAAGGTTTACGAGCCTTTAAAAACATTTGGCATCATTGAATCTATGTTCTCTAGGCTGTTTATATATTAGATGTATTCTCCTTTCACAGAAACCACCAGCGGACTGACTCTGCAGCACCCTTAATAAGACACCTTTATCAGACGGACCGTACAGTAAATGATGTTCAACTCAGTTACTGTATGGGATGTATCTTCTGAACGTACTGATAAAACATTATATTTCACTTGTAATATCTGATACCTTTCATCATCATCATCACTCAGTCATTCTTGTGGATTAGAGATGATCAGACATAATCCCATGCTGACTGAATAAAGTATGAAATCCCAACTAATGTCTGAGCAAACATAAGGTCTGTAACTTTGGAAAGATCATCATTTTACCTAACAGCTGATGTTTAAAAAAAACAAAGCGATTTGTATGGACTTGTTACTTTCAGACGTGTGAAATAAAAGGAATGCCATTCATGGGAAACACTCACCAGTTCAGCGTACTTCTTACAGAGGCCTGCAAGCTTTTCCTCTGGGGTGCTCAGTGTGTTCAGAGTCTGCATGAGAAGAGTGATCTCTTTGCCTGCATGAACAAAGAAAACACACTCAGGACACAATCAGAGTTAGAAAATAAGACACTATGTATAATTGATTTATTTAGCAAATTAGCTTATAAACTGTTTAAAAGACCATAGTTGAAGTTAGTTTTTTATCTGTATGAAGCAACATCTACCACACTTGATAAAATTAGTGAAAAAAAGTAATTAAATTAAAAGAATATGTTACTCCCTTACCCAGACCCTTCACTTTCTTCTTATCCTGAGTCTTCTTCTGCTCCTTCTCCCCTCTGGTGCCACCTCCATGGACTTTGCCATCTGGCTTGCCGCCCCCCCTCTCATTGGTCAGGCCATTGAGCTCTGGGCTGTGCGACTGGCCATTGGGCACCGTGCTGGCGTCATCTGAAATGGTTTCCCGACAGTAGGTGCTGAGGATGTCCTCCAGCTGCCGGCTCAGCTCCTCAGCCATATCACGTTGAGAACGTGCTGCCTCTGCAACTAGATGATGAAAGGGGGGGGGGGGGGGGGAACCAAATATTAAGGATTATATATGAATAAAACCAGCATTATATTCTGTTTTCTATTCAGCAAAGTTCTACAAAGGTAAATCGTAAGTGTCACATTAAAATGTGGGATATGGTGTCCATCTAAATAAAAAAAAAAGAAGAAAAACCAAGAGTGCAAGACCCCGATAGTGAAAATTGTTATTAGACTGTGATCTATGAAGTCTATGTAACCTTTCAGGAAATGCCAACCACAGTGACAGGTGGATGACGTAGTGCGCTCCCTGCTGATGAACTATACCATCACTGGTTCTCACGTAACAGAGACAGTCCAACAAAGAATTCACCTTGTGAATAATTCAAACGTTACCTTCACTTCCCTCCTCGTCGCCTTGTGGAGGCGGGTTGGACTGCGGTGGCGTGTCCGTCAGCGATGGCATGTCTGTCTGCGGTTGTGGTGGCGTGTCTGTCTGCGGTGGTGGTGGCGTGTCTGTCTGCGGTTGTGTGTCTGTCTGCGGTGGCGTGTCTGTCTGCGGTGGCGGTGGCATGTCTGTCTGCGGTGGCATGTCTGTCTGTGGTGGCGGTGGCATGTCTGTCTGCGGTGGCGTGTCTGTCTGCGGTGGCGTGTCTGTCTGCGGTGGCGTGTCTGTCTGCGGAGTCTGCGGCTCGGACATTTCAGGGCTGTTGCAGTCCAGGCCGTCGTTTGCAGCTACAGGTGACTCCATCCCTCCTGCTGAAGGTGGAGCATCCTCACTGGCCTGGGTGGCGGACTCTTCTTTGTCCTGCTTTTTCATCTCTGGTGTTTGGTACAAGAAGACTGGCAGTGAGACCGAGACACAACTTTTAAAATGACTCCTAATGGGACATTGTTACACTTTCACAATGTGCCGACATAGACGTGTTTTCCTTCCCAGTAGGCCCATCACTAGCTCAGCTGTAAGGAGGCCTGCTCCTGTAAAACAGCAACTAAGCCGACCGATAACGCCACAACTGGTGTCGCCGGCTGTCGTTCTCCGCCACAGAGGGCCGACTAACGTTGATATGAGCAACCGGACAGTTTCAACACATTCATAAGTAATAGCAGCTTTGTAAGTGCTGGTCAACGCTGGAAACATCTAGATTATGTTAATAACTACCGTTATACGTGGTAGTACAGAAACGTTACAACACGCTCTCATGGAAATCTGCAACAGTTAAGTTAACTAGACAGCTAACTACCTGCTTTCTCGTTACAAAACCACGAACGCGACGCGTAACGTTACATACGTTTTAAAATAATATCAGTGTTAGCTCTACATGTGAGCTAAACACACAGACACCACGGCAAAGAGCTAACGGTACATTTCCCATCAAGTGCGCGGTCCTCACCATCGTTCGCCTTTCCACTTCGCTAGCGAGCCTTCACGTTAGCGTTAGCTAGCACCTGCTAGCGCTCGCTAGCCTCCAGATGCGGCTAAATTAGCTCACACGACTTCTAGTTAGCCAGCACGGCTCGTGTACGCAGGACGCAGACATCTAAAAACCCGAAGACGAACACACACACTTGTCTGTTAATCGTAGCATGCGTGCTCTGATAGTAGGGAATTGTTTACCTTCAGACTCGAGGAGGAAATAGCTAATGTGTCTGCTCCAACTGCAGGTTTCCTCAACAGCGTGAGGCAGAAAGAAAACGACTTCCGGTCATAACTTTGGGTTCTTCTTCCTCTTCTTCATTGTAGTTTTAACGACGGTTAATCTCAGCGTGATACTTTGCCGCCATCTATAGAAAAGAAGAGGCAGAACACTGTATCTATTCATTATCATAACACCAGCCATGAATGACATTTCCTTTTTTTAATTTCCTCCTTTGAATGTATGCAACTGTATTTCATGACTGAGGGCAGGAGTGTTTGACATGTTTAACCTATGAAATGTAGAATGTTTTTTACATAAAAGAGAAAAGAAAATTTAAGAAAATACTGGTGGTCTGAATCAACAAAGTATACGTATTTTGGCATTTTGCTATGTGAGCTTTAAATCCGGACATGAATCCCTTAAAACCTAATGAAATATGGGTAAAATCATTTCATATTCAGCCTGACATTTTTAGCAATGGCCACGCGACTTCATTTTCCAAGCCACAATTATACCAGCAAGAACATAAACATTGTTCAACCTGAAAATAAAGACACATATTTGTATGTCAGTCCAATTCTGTATATTGCAACACAGTAACATTCCTTCACATTGCATGCCAGTGATCAAAGATGAAACATTTGCATTAAAGGGTTGCAACATAACTTTATTTGTTTTGTACAGTATTTCCACTGAACTTTAAATTCAATATATTTTCCTTTACATTTTTAATAATGTTGCCGTTCCTGTATGCATTGTTTTTGCTATTTTATTTTCATGTTCATGTTTGTGTGTCATGTTCGGTTGAAGTGTATAAGTTTCTCTAAGTCACTCATTCATACCGTCGGTAAAGTCAAGTCAAAGTCACAGTTTAAGATGGGTAATTTTGAGCAAATGGAAAACAAGAACAAGAACAGAGAAAATAAATACATGGGAAAAAAAGGGACCAGATCAGAAAAAAACATCAAGACTGGTCAGTGATGGCATATGAAAAGTATTTTTTACAAACACGTAGCATTGTAAACATTTGTAGCGTAGACATTACTTGACCAAGCCGAGGATGGCTTCAGATTCTGATATAGACATGAACAGCTTCTAGGACGGAAGACAAGTCAGATTTGAGATATTTAGTGATGTCTGTTCATTCCCCTATAGATAACAAGGTTCCTGATCCTGCAGCCTGACTAGGACAAACTTTTATGCGAAACACAATAATCCAAAAATATAGCCCCGAATACCCTGATCAGGAAACAGACCAAGAAAAGCAGAAAAGGCTTGTATCCTCACCTCCTATTTATTTTCTTTTTCTTTTCACGTGACATGCTCGAATGAGGCTTTTTCTCCACTTCTCAGAAGTGATTAGAATTGCATCTGAATCCCTGTCAATGTATCAGAACATACATATAGTTTAACTCATAATACTTTAAATAAAAAATGTAAATCACTGCACAATTTTTGAATCCCAGATTTTAAATCTTAAATGTCAAGTAGTTGCCTCTGTTAGCTTCACCCGGCAGAAGGAGCGTCACCTCTGAGAGCAGTTTGTCAGTGGATCTTTGCCTCTGGGTTGCCTGATTTTGGACAATATTTATTGCATTCAGGATTATTTTGCAGATTTTCTAACTCCTTAACCAGTACTTGAACTTGAGAAAAAAAACTGAAAGAGGGACTGAACTATTGCAGCTTCTAATGGAAAGAAGCACGTTTTAAATGGCCTGTAGCTGTTCTCTCAGTCATACTGACTGGGTCAACGCAAGCCAATTATGTCAACTAAATATTGAAAACAAGACATCTAGTATATTATTTCAACCAGCCTTCAGGATGAAAAAAACTTTGGTAAACTATGACAACACGGTTAGTACCTGCAATTGCCAGCTATGATAGTCCACAACCTGCATCATGTGCCATATCTAAGTAACTACAATATTTCTATCAGCGCAGAGTTTCTTTTTGCACAAAGAGCGGCCGGCTGCAGGCCGTGACCTAAAAATCAAAAAAGAGCAAAATGTACTCAACCAAAATATCTGCAGCTTAGCTATGCACAGTGAAAACCATTAGAAGACTATAATAGTGGGGGATCATCACACCAATGGACAACATGGGAAGCTGGAAAAGACCAGTTTTATGCAATTACTCAAGTAATTTCTCTCCCCCAGACAATTACACTGCCTTAAATTCAATTCCATATTCAGGCGCCCACAGTAATGCATGCCATTTTTCTAAAGAACCAATGGCAAATAACGCAACTTTAAAGATAAGGAAAATAGAGCAGCAATGTTCTGCACAAAATGTGTGCACATTCAAGTAAATAAAAGATATAAAGAAAAAAAATTGAAGTCAAAGACAAATACATAAGAAACTCCAGTCTTTGTTGGTCGGATTGGCACTTTTGTGAATAGGAGTGCATTTTCATTTTTCAGAAATATAAATATTTTTCCTGGTTGATGCACTGTTTTTTTGTTGTTGTTTTTTTTAACATTGCAATTCTGGCATTATTTGTAGGCCAAGCACAGAATTGGCCATGAAATCGAAGACTTCAGTTATAAATGCTTCTCTACACATACGTCATGTAGAAGCAAGTTCTTGTTGCTCAATTTATTCATGATTTGAACTCTTATGTCTGCTGGGAGCACACGTTCTGTGGATAACATCTCAAACTCACGAGAGCCTCACTAACACATTAAATTCACGCTTGAACTCTGGCATGAAACGGCAGCACTGCCAATGGAAGTTAAAGGCAAACGTAAGCATGTAATACTGAAACAAACCGAGTGGAAAAATCTATGTCTATCCAAAAAGATGGAAGGAATTGATTCTCAAGTATACACAATATTCAATAGACTAATCCATCATGTTTTTTTTAGGGAGAAACATAATTCCGTTCGGTTCCGTGATTTGATGTTCGGCTGGTTCAGTAATCCACACAACGGGGCTCCCCGGCTCTGATAGGGACATAGGTAGTCATAGAGTCAATCGACCTCTTCCTCACACAGTGCCCGTCAGTCAAACATCACACGACCACAGTTCTGCTCCATCCACAAAGCCTCCACCGTGATCCCAGAGCAGCTCCCGTCGTGGGCAGAGCTGACCTGAGGTCAAGGTTTACAGGGCAAATTTAAACCATCATAAGTCATGTGGCTAGAAACAACGAAAAAAGTTTCCATGACAACTAATGTTTGTGCCGAATGACATTTGGGAAAAAAATATTTTTTTATTGTCTCAATTAAAACAACAACAAAAAAGAAAAGGAACTCAAGTTCAATTAAAAATATCAAACCAAGGGCAAAGTTGTTTTTTTAAAAGAAAAATATACTAAGAGAATATACTAAGTGCACCAAAACAAAAGCAAAAAAACAAAACCAAAAAAAAAAGGGTGAAAGAATGAACTACTTCTTCCACTATGGAAACCATTTTAATTGCTACTAGCCACTCATCTGTGTGAGGTGTGTGTACAGTGTCTGCTGGTGTTGTATGCAAGTGTGCATGAAGTGTGCGCAAATACACATTTATATATATAATGCAATTACATCAAAATTCAAATATGTGTTCATACTTGATATTCTGGTTGCGGTTAGGCTCGTCACTTCTGAGATGTATCCCTAGCCAAACTCCTGTTGTTATCAGACCCGCGGGTGGGCAGCGGATAAGCTATTTACATCAATATCACAACAGACCCATGCAAAAATCATGAACAGATGTCATCCCCAGTCTTCAAAGATATAGTGATATAGAATACCATAGGTTATATATCAACTCTACCACTACACAAAACACCACCACTGTCACTACACCATCACTGTGACCGCCAAACCAACAGGCCCATTCTCCTGCTTTCTTTACTCCAAACGCTGCAGTAAGGAAGGCCGAGCAGTGAAGTGCAGCAAAGTCTCTTCACGCATTTCTTCACACCGTTTTCCGTCTCTTAGTGCCAGCTGTCTGTGTTTGGCCAGGGATACTCAGTGACTGTACGCTGGGTAATATAACGCCATGCAAAAACCCTACCACGTAAGAGCTGGGAATGGGGGGGTTTGCGAACCAGCAGCAACCTGTTTACACTGGGCTTCAAAGAAATCAGACAATCAAAACTATAAATGTTGTGTCTGGTATTTCACCCTACTTGCAAATCTCTTGAATTCATTTAAATATAAAAATAAGTTTTGTCTGCTGCTGGCACCCCCTACCTTAATCCCCAGCTATGCCTTGTTTAATAGTTAGATCACTTCATCATTTAAATGTATTGTTATTAATAACACAGCACACGACGAACATCGGATCTCTAACTATACCACCCTTGAACACTTTTTTTTCTTCTTCTAGATCTAGAAACATCTCCTCTTATAAAAAAAAAAAAAAAACCCGGCCCCTTTTCCAGTATCCCCTACAGAGCCCTTCCTAAGTTCACATGGTTGTTTTTACATTTTTTCCCCAACTCAACCCTCCCCACGAATGTTTCATATTTGGAAGTCAATAGAAGGGGGAGAAAAAAAAACACTTTTTTAAGCTTAGGCATCAGATTAGCTGAGCATTAAGCCTTAGGAACAGGGAGACTCTTTGTAGCAAAACCAAAGAAAAAAATTAATTCACAGCACTATGAAAAGGTGCATATATGTAAGTGTTGGGGGATAACTAACTAATTATAAAACAACAACAAAGAGGGATCATGTTTCTAGGGATTTTCTTGTACTTTGAATTGCACTGTCAATCAGACTGACATCAAGAGTGAGGCATATTTCACCTCATGCACCCCAGTCTGCAGACTTTTTGCATTGGGATGCATGGGTAATCCTGAAAAGAGGTATTATCCCATTGGAAAAGAAATTAAAGTGTTTATAAACACAACAGATCGTCACTGCCAATGAGAGCGATCAAATGGCAGGACGACGTCTGTGTGTGCGTTTGAAGCCAGGGCAGATGCACACTTTGGGCTCTGAGGTGATCACTTCCTCTTCAAAGCAAGTGTAATGGAGTTTGTGTGGTGCTCTCCCCATGGCCATGGATCATGTGGGTCTGCGCTTCAAGACGTCAGTCCACTGGTTTTGGGAGAAGGGGAAAAAAAGGAGGGCCTTTTTTCTCAGGCTGGAGAGCGGGACAGTTTTAGCTTTCCTCCAAAGGGTTGGTGTGTCTGTGTGTGATGGTGGCGATGCTGGAGGTGAGGGGGGAGGGGAGTGGCAGATCAGGGGAGTGGGCGTGGAGGTTTCACGTCGGCATCTAGGGCTCCTCCGGGAGACGAGGAGGTACGGAGGGGGTAAACGGTGTATTTTTAGAGGAGAGGGGTACAGCCTTAAAGCTGGAAGCCCTCCATGGGGGCCTCCTGCTGGGGGAAAAGGAACTGCTGGTTGGCCTGGTCCACCTGAGGGGCTAGACTGTTGTCCTCGTCCTCCACCCCAAAGTAATGCTCAATTAGATCAAAGGCCTTCTGGTAGATCTCCTGGTTGTCGTGGCTCTGAAGGAACTCTATCTTGTCAAGACCTGGAAACACAAGCAATGTTACAACACTGTATTTGTTTGTGCTAAATCATCAGACAGAAATATAAACTTTTAGTCAAAAGAACATAATTAGTGTGTCTAGGGCTGAGCATCAAACCTCAAAACTACGTGTCCACAGTGTTTAAAAATGCAAAGTGTCAAGAGAGAGTATTGTTTGATCAGGCATTTACTCATCTAAATGCACGTAGGTATGAAAAAAGTAGTGTTTTGGTAAAACTCTGATATAAAATAACATTTTCAAATCAAACCCAGCCCTACTGGTGTCTACGCTGTGTCCAATATAACGCAATGTGTTAAACAAAAACACCACATGTTTGTAATGTGCTATGTGTAGGTCATGTGCAGCACCATAGGCTTCTTCAATGAGGCTGCAGTAGGGATTGACTCCAGTGCCGCTGTTCTCCTGCTTGGCCTCCTGCTCGCCCAGCCGCAGGATGTTCTCCAGCCCGTTGAGAGCCACCTGAACGATCTTGGAGTCCATCACCGTCAGCAGATCACACAGGGGCTTAATGCAGCCCAGGTTCACCAGATATCTGCACGCAAACATTAATGAGCTTAGAGAAAAGGCGCTCCTTATAACTCCAGATTTTTTTTAGTTTATGATATGGGTTAAATCTATCCAATCCATTATGTATTTTAATTAATTTGCCATGGCATCAGCAGCGCCTGTAGATCCTACACTACATTACAACTACATTTATGACAAAATAGGCTCAAGACCAACTACAAAATCTTCCATGTCATTCATGCTCCACAGTCATCACCATAATCACTTTCAACCAACAAGTCTATGTATCAAATCAAATCAAACTTTATTTATATGGCACTTTTCATACAGTAGCACAAAGTGCCTCACAGAAAATAAAAGCAAACAAAACAAAAACGAAACAAGATATGAACAACAAAGAACACCATGAAACCCAAGCCTCCCACCCCCACAAATATACACACAGAGATACACATAGACATACACACTCATGCACACAAACATACACACACCCACACACATACACTAGCTGTTGCTGAGGAGACATGGCTGGGCACCGAGATCTGAGGTGAGGAAGAAGCTACCTTTGGGGGCTGCGCACACCGAGAGTATGTAGTATGAGTATGTAGTTCCAGACTGATCTGGTACAGACATAACAGCTGATGTTATGGTTACTGAGGGGATGCTGTGGTGGACCTGGTCTACAGTATGTACTCTCATCTAACCTGATCTGTTCTGGTGTTCCTCCAGAGGTGGCGTTGGTGATGGCCCAGGCCGCCTCTTTCCTGGTCCTGAACTCTGCTTTCTGGAGAATGTCGATCAGAACTGGGAAGATGTTGGCATCAATTACCGTCTGTTGGGCAGAATAAAATCAAAAGAAAAATCAGGGGCAGGTCGACAAAAATCATTACAACATAATTATTCCACCAACCTAAAGCGGGTGATCGGGGATGTAGTAGAAGACAAGTAAACCTATCTCAACTCAGCTACTGTATCTGATCTGTAACTGATGAATAACAATGCATCTATGGCACCCTTCAAAACATAATTAAAAAGTGCTTCACGACAGCAATCAAAAACAGAATCATATCAATTACATTAAAATAAAAATCATTGCATTAGATATATACACAGCAAGGAATTCATTAAGTAAACGCATAATATTAATGAAGGTATGTTTAGAGTTAAAAAGAGGTCATAGATGTGGATTGCCTGAATTCCTCATTCCAGAGTGACGGGGCCCGACAGCAAAGGGCCAGTCTCCTCCAAAAACCAGAGGGTGTCAGATTCATATGGGATTAGGGACGATATAGTAATATATATTATAATAATGGCCAATGCCATTCAGACCTTAAAACGAATAATTAAAAAAGGATCCTAGACAGCACAGGCAGCCAGTGTACCAAAATATAGTTTAGTATTGATAGAAATAGTAATTCCAAACATTTCTCATTGAAAAACATTCTAACTTAAAAATATAGCTGTCGTTAGTGCTAGGGCTTGCATTCAAAAGGTCTGTCAACATAATATGAAACGGCTATTTCACAAGAACACTTGGGTTTCTGTGGAAAAGGCCACAAAATACATACAATACAATACAGTTAGAAGATAAAAGTCAGCTTTACTAGCTGTGATTAAATAAGGTTAGAAATAATGTATAGCGCTGACATTTAAACAAATCTTGTTTAATAAACACAGTTACTAATATTTGCGTTCTTCTCAAAAGAGCAAATTATTACGACAGGCTTCATTTTGACATTTATGTCAATACAAGACAATAAAACAGTGGGGTAAAGATTTCTCCTGCAACGGCGGAAATGTCAGATAGAAAAGGTTTCGTTGGATGCATCACCTGAATCTGTGCTCGGTTTCCTGCTGTGATGTTAGAGATGGTCCAGCAGGCCTCTTTGCGAATGGACTCTTTAGCACTGCTGAGAAGGTGAAGCAGACAGGGCAGGGCTGAGCAGTTCAGCACAACCTAAATGCAGCAACAGAGCGGGGATGTAGTCGTTACTTAAAAAAAAGAAAAAGGTTCCCGATTAAGTAGAAAATGAAACCTCTCAATGAATGTGGAGGATGAGGTTTGTGATGCTGCTACTGCACTGCCTTATAAGGAGAGGCGTTTCTGTGATTTAGCCTAACCTCATTGTAAACAGGGTGGACAAAATAATAGAAACACCTGTCAGTATAACAAACACGATCCAACTGTTGAGCTCCAACTATTAATTGAACAGATGTCAACGACTAAATTAGTCTGGGATATTGAAATATACAACATTGTGACCTTCGTAGGTCAAATATTTTCTCATTTCTGCAGCCCAATCCAACAGCACTACACACTACAACCTTCTAAATAATAAATAAGGATGTTATGTTGAATCAACCCCTCTCACATCACGGTTTCAACAGAAATTAAACATCATATGGGATTGTAAAAATGTTACGCGATTATATTAAAACTGCGTAACTTTTGGCTACTTAATACACAGACATCTGATTGTATCCCATTTGATGCAATTGTGTGGCCCTTTATGTGTTTTTGTCTCGACAAATCTCACCTGTGTTTGGATGTCATCTCCAGTGACTATGTTTCCTACAGCTCTCAAGGCCGGGGAGGCCACCTTATAGTCTGTGTGCCTGCAAAACACAAGGTTTAATAGAGAGAAATTCTACGTATTTTCAACATATTGAAGACAACCAAAAGCTTGGCTGGACTTACATAAGTAGCTCTACAAGGCGCCTGCAGACGCCAGAGTCGATCACTGCCTGGATCTTGTCATTGGGGCCGTCTGAGAGGTAGGACAGGGCCCAGCAGGCGTCTGCCAGCAGGTCTGGGTCACTGCTAAATAAAAGCCGGGACAGCACTGGCAGACAGGGTGACACCTAGACAGCACAGACAGATTCAGATTTATGCTTTATGCTCGACAACATGAATCCAACAACGCCCATGAACCACACCCAAACCATCAAGTGAACCTTTTCAGCACATTTTCAGCAAGTACCCTTCAGAAGATCATCATTTCAGCCATGTCTAGGGAGGTCACAAGAACCAATACTTGGGTAACAAGTCAACAACAAACATCTGAAAACTTGACTTTTTTTCCTCCCTCTACAGTAATGCAGGTACGGGGAATATGAGCTTGAGACCAACAGCATCCCGTCACTGACAGAAAGTTTCTCCGATAACGCTACATTGTGAAGATCAAATACATGTTCAAATCATCAGGAGGAGAGCTACTAACGTTAGCCGTTAGCAGCCGGGGAGAAGCACAGTCCTGCTTGGCTAAATGATAGAGCTAACAGAGGTTGCATAGTTACATTATGATGCGTTCAAGCTCTTTTTAGTAAAAAATTGTATCGGACGAAGGTAAATTACAACATTATCATGATGTGTATAATGTGTAATCTTGCAAAATGTGTTCATTTTTGACGAGAAACTTCAGGCAGACCATCAGGGATTGATAATAAATTCCCCAAAATTAGTATACAAACATTAATAAATGATTGTATGCTGAAGTACGTGGGATTGATTGACTGGTTTTTACTGTGGTCTCAAGTTGAGCATCGACAATTATGGAATTTCACCGATATTTGTATCGACTTCTGGTACAGTGACATCCCTAGTCTTGTCACACCATTAATAATCATTACGCCAGCTGAAAAACACATTTTAAGTACTTCTGTTCACTGAAAACTGATAGCAAAATGAATAACCAAATGTCAATAAATAAACACTGTTTAGGAATTTCGCAGTGCTAGCCATCTGTAGTTATTTGTATAGTAGGATGTAATTGTGACTTTTATAGTTAGTTTTCAAAAAATCCTTCATATACTGCAACATTGACCTGACCACGATTTCACATACAACTAACACTGAATGGCTTTGATAAAAAAATATTTAACACAGGTTCTAATAAATAGCAACAGAATATGATGGTTACTACTGTTTAGGGCTGCAACGATTCATCGAGTTACTCGATTAACTCGATTATGAAAATTCCTCGAGGCAAAACATCTGCCTGAAGCCTCGTTAAATTCCTATGACGCGCCTATGTGCAGGGATCCGATTGTTCCACACGGACCGTTGTTCAGGAAGCACACCAGCGCGCCATACACGGTCATTCATTCTGAATTTAGTTGGCGCGATGGCGGAAAATCAGCCTCAGAATGTCCGTAAACGACAGAGAGTATCGGGGCTAAACAACGGTATCCTGCTTGCCCATGTGAGCGATTTATTTCTGACAACAAAACGAATGCGTAAAGTTGGAAAATGTGTGACTAGATGTCTCCTCGTCTCCGTGGCGCATTTCTCCGTTTTGTTTATGTATATCGATCACTTCTCATTCGCCATCTTGCGAGTGACGTATAGAGTTACGTTTATGCATCGGACGCTCGTATTGGCTCCCGTAGCAGCTTTTACAGCCAATCGGAAAGCCTGATTTACGCTTGGCTGTGAGTTGTTGTGTTTGCCCAAACGGACGGAGGAGTTCAAAGCAGAGAAAAGAACGGTCAAACAGTTACTGTAGTGATAGAGAAAGCTAAATACATAAATGGCACAGAAGAAGTACACTATATACACACATATTTAGGGCAGGGAGAGGAAAGGGCCATTGCTGGCAAAACAAAACGTAAATTAAATGTTATCCATGTTTTATCCAAGTTGATTTAACTGTATTGTTGTTAAATTCTCACTGGCACTTAATAAATGGGCTTAGTTTTGGAGCCACATTTTGGAGTTGGAATGAATACCTCTGTTTATTTTTTTTAGAAATGCTTGATCATTTTACAGCCACATCATTTTCATTATGCATTATTTGTTTTGGTTGTTTAAAAACGCAAATTTTTTTATCCGATTCCTCGATTAATCGATCGATAAAGTGCTAAATTAATTGATTACAAAAAGAATCGATAGCTGCAGCCCTACTACTGTTTTAGAATGTATTTATACTATCGATCTGCCGCCAATCGTTATCGGCCGATATGGACCCGAAACAGGTTGATCGGTGATCGGTCAAAGTGCCGATCGCATATTTATATATTATATATATATATATATATTTATTTTTTTTTACCCAAGACTGTTTTTCTGCGCCTGACGCACGGTGGGAATTTCATGGCCGTTATGGCCGGTGGCCTGTCAAAGTTCCAGTCTTTTACAACGCTATTGACATGTGGTGAGCTTTTATGGACTCACAGCCACCCTCGTGTGCACAGTCGGCTCGTCCCGTGTCTGTGGATCAGAGCGATTACTCTGCTGCGATTGTTCCAAAATAGAACTTGCGCAACTTCGGGAGCAGCACAGGTGAAATATCAACATCATATGCAAGAAGAATGTCAACCGTTCGTCAGCTTAATTACAGCCTCCCGAGTGGAGCTGAGCGAGCGGGCAGTGAAAGGACACAGCTGCATTTTTATTATAAAAGTACCGGTCCGGTTCCCGTCTTGTTCCGCTCCGGCGTGCGCACATGTTTGTAGTCAACACGAGCTGAACGAGCATGTGGCCACGAGCGGGCAGCAGATTTTGCAGAGAGAGGCATTTTCATTATAAAAGTAGCAGAATCCGGTCCCGCTCACAAGTCTGAAGCCCAAGCCCGACCCAGAATCCCGCTGATCGGAACATCCCTAATTTATACTTTATCAATATTTATATATTCATAAACCCTGTTGGCCAGAAATCCTGTTCTTCTAAACCTCAGAGACTATTTTAACAGAGAGCATGTTTTGAATTACCTTCTCATAAAAAGGTGACCAGGTTAAGAAAAGAAATCCTATATAAAAGGTTGCGATACCATTCCTGCACAGCGACTGCAATTCCCTCTCCAGTGTAAATATTATTGCAACCATTCAGCTGAGAGTCGATAACCATATTTGTCAAATATCTTCTATGTTCAGCAATGATAACTATCGAACTACAGTTGTAGAGCCAGAGGGGTTTTGTTACATGAACGGCAATGACAGCAAGCAGACTCCTCGTGAATTCGGACTTTATCCTGCACCTGATCCTATTAACAATTATGCATTCTGTGTCAGCCACAAACATCCATAGCAAAATTAATTGAAAATTAAATCATAGCAGGCCTGATCTCAAATGATACCAATGTTTTTGGTGTCAACCTCATGATATGAAGTGGTACCTTTTCAAAAGCAGGTGGAGGGTTTTTTCCTCTACAGAGATTAGACAGAGCCCACACTGCATTCCTAGTCATGGTCAATCGAGTGGATTTGGTCAGAAGCCTGAAACGACAAAGAAAAGCAAAGCTGATTACATGATAGTTGATCATAATAAATATATTATATGTAGGAAAGATAAATGCCTGAATAATTATTCCCTCTACAGAAGCCAAGAGGATGGGCTTACATTAATAATGGCGGAAGGATGTCGCAGTTCAGCACATAGTCCCTGCACACCGCACTATCCCCTGCAATATTACCCAAGGCCCACACAGCCTGCAGACAAAACCAATGAACATTGGGTACAAGAGTATGAAACAAGGCAAGACACAGACACAGACACACAGACACACACACACAGTATGTCACACCAATCAAACAGATGTGTTACCTGTTCTTGGACGTCCTCAAAGTCGGAGTTAAGTAATTCAATGAAGATTGGCACCGCTCCAGCCACAATTACCGTCTTCGTCTGCATGGATGTGCCTGATGCTATGTTGGTCAGTGCCCACGCCGCTTCAAACTGTTCGAGGAATATACACACACACACACACACACACACACACACACACACACACACACACACACACACACACACACACACACACACACACACACACACACACACACACACACACACACACACACACACACACACACACACACACACACACACACACACACACACACACATTGTGACCTTCGTATGTCTTTGACCATGGAGCTGTAACATGTTGAAACTTATGTACTAATGCACAACTATTGTCTGTATTAATTGTATTTGCAGATATTAAATTTACATGGTATGTGGACTTTCCATGCAAGGAGAGTATGCATGAAATTAACTGTGTGAGTGAGTGTATATACAAACCTGTAGTGTGCAGTTGACACTCTTCTTCAAGAACTCCACAAACCTCTCAACTACTCCAGGCGTGTTTATAACTTCATCAATTGGGGGGTTGGGCTCTGAAATGAACAGAGGCAAAACTGGATGCAAGTACTTTTGTTTGGTCTACGGTGACCTCCTGACTGGTACCACAGCTGTGTGGAGTCACTGCATGTACACGAAAATTACCTTTGGAAAGTAGTTTTCTGAACTTTTGTGTTGTGGCGAGCTGAAGCTCTGGGTCCTCAGAGAAAAGCATCTCGACCATGTCTCTGGTAATCACTCCTTCCTGCAACCATACATGCACAAGCACTCTCAACACGCCTGACTATTATCAACCTGAAGGCTGGGAAAGAGGCTAGACAACAATAATAACAATGGTCCGATGAGAGCCTCTTTTTGTCTATTTTGTCTGAGTGGTGTTAAGAAAATAGACACTCACTGTTACTGGAGAGGTGAGGTAGGAGTCCACCAGTGGACTCTCAAACATGGCTTCCTCTTCATTGAGAACATCCACGTTCCTCCTCTTGAAAAGCTGCGATTAAAAAAAACGGTCAGAGCCCAAATACACACAGTCAAGCCAGACTATATTGAATATGCATAAATTACATACAGGCATTGTTTGAAAGATTTATCATAGGCGGCATAACTTTCTTGAGGTTTTTGAAGATGTTCTGCCTCTTGGATGAGAGATGAAACATCTTCAAAAACCTAAAGCAAGTCCAGTGCCATTGAGAAGTCTTTAAAAAGACCTCCATGACCTGGATGACTGAGAATCTTCACAGACATGATACATACCGACATAATCCCAAACAGAGAGATAAAGGATCTGATGAGTGGCAATGACAGGTGTGTTATAGTACCTGTTGTTCTCGTTTCTGTTTCCTGAGTTGGATGCCCTCCTCCTCTCTCCTGCGCCTCATCTCCTCTGGGTTCAGTGCTTTGTTCTTGTAGCGGTTCATCCTGTAGTTATCTTTGGCCGGACTGGCTGACGGCTCTGACGGAACACAGGTAGGTAGACGTCACAATTAAGACACAAACAAAATGAGAAGCAAACAAAGCAACATTTGCTTCTCCCAAGTTGAACTCGACGAGTTCACCATGTGAAGGAAAGAGTAAGTGCACATCTGACAGCTTGCGTTTGTTTCCCCATGACATGTCTAATTATAGGTCATGATGATGACACAGCACGTACACGGGTCTATATATAAAAAGGCCATAAACAAGCTCAAAGAAACTGAGCAACATAGCCTAAAAATACACACACACAAACACGCACGCACACACACACATCAACCCGTCAGCTGGGAGGCAGAACAAACGTATTTATTCAGCGTTAATTCGCAGAGTTTGCAAAAATCGGTGCCCACACAGGACAAACTGCCCAGTCTCAGCATTTGTGCAGTCATGCCACTAGAACAGGGATCTGGGCAGATCCCTGAGTCACCCGGGGCAACGGGGGGGGGGGGGGGGGGGGGGGGGGGGGGGTAGGTCGGGACAACATTGATACCTGCCACCAACACAAGATGGTGCTAACGTCCTGTAGCAAAAGCCCTCCATTGTAACAGCTGGAGTTTCCAAAGGTTAAATATTGAACAAGTAGCACAAATTGAGCTCATGTTGTGGTCCGAGGGCATTAGCCTCCTAAAAGGCTTATGCATGTGTGTAATGTGTCCAGATGGTAAAGCCACAGGAGTGGATGGCACACGAGCACAGGTTGCGGCTGGATGCTCCGATTTCTGTATCGTTTCAGTTAGATTGGCTGCCGTACACGAACTGCACTGACTGTTTCATGCTGGACGGCACAGAAATAGCCCTGCAGAGGACTTGTCTGCATTGGCATTTCAGAGGAGACCCCATCTGCAGCAAGGGGAGTCTAGAAAATATAAAGCCAGATGGT
This sequence comes from Eutrigla gurnardus, assembly GCF_963514095.1. Classification (NCBI taxonomy): domain Eukaryota; kingdom Metazoa; phylum Chordata; class Actinopteri; order Perciformes; family Triglidae; genus Eutrigla; species Eutrigla gurnardus. The sequence goes on from NC_139928.1 coordinate 3,048,374, forward strand.
GAAGGCGTTTAGGCCAAAGTATCTACTACTGCTACTGAGATTCCTGTCAGTACCTCATAACAACAACAGTGGAATGGAAACCCTCTTTTTTGTAGAGTGGTGGCAGGAATCTCAACAGCAGATGTATCAAAATCTCAAACTATCTGTCTGTACGGCTATAATGGCATCATTTCTTGTGTATGTGTGCTTTTGGAGCCTTGACTTTTGTCAAACTAAGTGAGGCACAACAGCTTGCTTTACTGACAAAATGAAGCACTAAGTGTGATTCTGGAAAGGACAGCTTGAGAATTATTTTTCATTTGACATGTATAATGAAACAGGCAGTTCTGGACATTTTGTATTATGACTTATTATTATTATGACTCTCGCTGCCTCTCTATGACTTGTATTTATAGAGGGAGAAATCCTCCCCCCTAGAAAAAACCCAACCATAATACTGTGCGGGAATAGTCTGGAAAAAATGAGGGTCCACATGTAACGTTACACGCCACCGTGCGGTGCGCTATACGTCACACTCGGCTAATAGCTCACAATTAGCAAGCTGTCAACAAAATGTTTCATGATTTCCTTCAACGCTTTTCCTACTAGCTCGCGGGGTTCCAGCTTTATCGTTTTACTCTTCACTACAAGAACAACGACGAATTTAACACGGCTCCATGAACGCAAGAGCGCAGCGTCAGAGTTACGAACAAGGCTTGATGACAGTTAACATAGCTACGCTAACATTAGCGCTAGCCGCTACGCACACAGATCTGGGCCTAATTAAGATGACTATTACAACGCGTCATCTTACGGGCGATTACTTATGTCATTATCTCGGTCTTGGGGGGCGCAATTGTCAAGTTAAAATCGACCAAGCCACAAAATGACACAGAGCACGCAGCAAATGCTAAATAACTTCACTCCTAGCGTAGCATTTGAACGACTAGCTTGGTAACCATGAGCTACACTTGTAAGGTAAAGCAACACGGGCATCGGAGAGACTGGCTATATCACTTTGAGATTGGCGATAGGCAAGCCGATACTTGGACATAATTGATCATAACATTGGACCTACGTTAAGCTATACTCGTGTGTGTGTGTCCTAAGAAAAGACGGTACAGCGCGGTGGAAACGTAGTTAGCCGTTAGCCAAGTTTCCTTAAAGTGGCTAAGACATTTCACTGGTCGTTTTCCCGGGTTGGAATTGCGTTGGTGAAAACAGCCACATTTTATAAGACGAAACGCTGTCCTTAGACTATACTTTGTGGTGTCAGGTTAATACACTCCAAATCAACTTGCGTAAAATAACAACCGTCTTGCGCTACAACGTAACTTAGCATCGTTAACTGAAGTTAGCTACCTAGCTAATTAGTTAGCTAACTATTAGCTAAACAACAGTTACAGGATTATAATCAGTAATCCCAATGACACAGCCCACATCTTTTACCACTTAAATATATATCTTGTACTCTCGATTGACCGCACATCTTACCCATAATGTCCTATGTCGCTTGGGTTTATCAAACCGTGAAGGTATAAATCAAATATAAATCCTTTCTCTCTCTTCTAGCTTTCCAGAATTTGCTCCTGTAAGCAATATGTCTGCCGGAGACGGAAACGTTACAAAAAATATACCGCCGACTTCCTGCCGCCAGAGGGCGCACCGACCTCACAAAACACACTCCTCACATTTAACCCAAGTGAAGGATTGAATATCCCTCATACCACACAAATGTATTCAAACTCATGGATTCATTTTATTTTAATTCCACCTAAATTGAACAGTTCACTCTTGGATATATAATTAAAGCACCATACCAGTTATTTGGGGAGGGCAGGGGGACACATGACTTTACATTGCAGTCTTCTATCAAAGTCATTGTTTGTCACTCATCACTCCATTTGGCCAACCTTCTGACATGGTTCAGGATATGTTGGATCTGCTCATCTCCCTCTGGTTTTGAAATGCTGTGTGTGTCTGTGCGTGTGAACACTGGGTGGGGGCCCCAGTGTTTTTCTCAAAGTGAAAGTGACAGAGTAATACAGGTGAGCTGCATTCCTGGTCAATTTGCTGGGAGCAGGTAGTGGTAAATTCTGGCACTATATTGTGATAGAGCACCGTCCTCTGACATGGGCCCTCGAGGGGGCCTGGGGGAGATACACCAGAAAGAACTTTAGGGGGCAATGTTGCACAAATAAAATGGAAGTAATGGGGCATTCACTGCTGTCAGGCTGGCTCTTTCCCGTTTAGAAAGGGTGTGGGAGGTCAAGTCAACTGTAGCACAACTTAGATACTTTCCCATGATTACAATTTCTTAGCAGACAAGAAGCAACACTGCTCCGGATTGAGCTTCACTCAGCCGAGCCATGAGGGCTGAGAATATCGCAGCCTTCAGCAGGTGTGCTTGCGTGGAGATGAATCAAAAGACCTGCAGGATAGCAGCTCTCCGCCTGTATCAAATAACACAAACACTCAGGACCAGATCCAGGCCTGCAGGGCTGTAGCCGGGGCTCATCGAATCTGATTTCACAGGGCCTCCTTTTGTGAGTTCTTTACCTTTCTCCGTTCTAGGCCTGCTGAAGCACATCATACGGCAGCCTCCACTTTGCAGGGAAGCAGAGGCTATCCATTAGTCAATGCCATAGAGCAAAGACCGCCGCTGTAATGGAATCATAAGAGCCGAGCAAGGCATGTAACCGAAGGGTTTTAGAGTAGAGTAACGCAGGGACGCTCTATAGCCTCACCAACGGCACATAATGTAGATATAATACACACTACAATCAATATCCCCCATGGGTTAGGGTCATCCAAACCCTAGATTCCAAAATAAGATCTAGATGAACAAACAGGAAGACCTCTCCTGCTGACCTCATTAGTGGCCGCGGCCCGTTCAGTCTGAGTCAGCAATATTGAAAACAAAAAAAAAAGAATCGCACTGCATTTTCAATGAGCAAATTAGCGTTGCTGCAACAGCACCGTGAGACAACAACTGGGTGTTGACGAAAAATTAGTTTATAGTTTTCAGAAAAGACAATACAGCATTTGTTCCTTATATTTCTGCAGTAGAAAGCTTTATTTTTTGGTTTTATAATAATAATCACTAATCACTTTTCAAAGTTCTCAAAGGCACTTTCATATCCTCACATCTACACATCTTTGTGGGCTGAATGATTCTTCTTGTTGTTGTAGAAATCCTTTTCATTTGTTGGGAGACTGTACGTTATCCAGCGGAGAGATTTCATAAAACGTCTGCCTTGTTTTGCATCATGCTCCTGGCAGCTTATCCACGAGAAAACATCAAGCAGGTCTCAGATCTCTGCAGGAAAATACCACAACCAGAAAAAGAAGAAATATATATATCTTGCACATTTAGTTCCTCCCACACAAAAATAATATGTATCACATAAAGTGGCGAAGAACATCAAGGAGCATGTTTGCACAGTAAAAACTCCATTATGAAGCGTCAAAGGCAGTTTAGTTTTGATTATGCTTATTTGAGTGTGCAAATATTACCCGGATTAAACTGCTCCTTAATTCAATTCCATTAAATATGATAACGAGGCCTGGCCTGCTGAAAATGTGAGAATGCGGTCGGGCCGCCGGTGGGAGGGAGCACATGTGCACGGCTCGCCGCTGAACGCTTTGTGTGAGAGTAATAAAGGGTGAGAGAGATAACGCCACGGGGAGGATAGTGTGCGGAGAGAGCAGTGTGTCAGCGCATGTGTGGCATGAATAGAAAAGAGGAGATATGTCTTCATAACACAGTGTTGAAAATTCATCCAACACTGTCGATTCCTTCCTTCCTTCCCTTTTTCTTTTTTTTTTAATCTGAGGACCGGGGCCCTCTCCTTCTCTCTCTCACTCTCTCTGACATCTACCAGGTGGCGGGGTCCGATAAGTAAGATGCTGAGTAGGTGATTTCAGAATGTTCTTGTGGATCATTCGATCATTCCCTGTGTGTGTGTGTGTGTCTGTGTGTGTGTGTGTGTGTGTGTGTGTGTGTGAGTGTGTCTGGAGATTTGTGGGAACCATTTGAAAAATAACGTGTCATTTTTCGGGTCACAGGAGAAAAGCAAGGAGAGACAAATCGGTGGTGGGTTGGATTGATCTGATTGAGAGCAGACACCAAAAATGGCAACCGCTTTGCAATCGAGAAGAGCAGAGCAGCTCGGGTGTGATGAAGGTCCTTAAACAAGCAGCTCAACAGGAACCGTTCACCCTTTCTGTCCAAGGACGACGGACATCCGGGTGAAAGGTCAGCCAGACTGGCTCAAGTTGTTTTGTTGCGCACCCATCTCTGGCGATGTGGCGGTCCAGACCCCTGCTGCATTCTCAGGTATTTTGGCTGCTCCTCGGTGGTCCGGCCACATTTGACCAAAAGTTAAAACATAAAGGAACTGATGTGACTGATGTGTGTGAAGATTCTCAGTCATCCAGGTCCTGGTAATCTTTTCCTTATGTCGTTGGCAACTGGACCTCACAGCCAAGAGGCTTGTTCAGTTCTAACTGAGTAGTGGTGGACTCCAGGAGTCACACGTGTTCAAGTAGAGTAGCAAGTCCCGCCTCATCCGCTAGACTCCCATGGGACCGTAAAAAATGTATGGGTCTCAATGCAGCTAAAATAATTATTTGCTGGTCCCAGTCGTTATATGCCCCCAATTAGAAATATGTTGTTTGTGGATTTAAATGATAATTTTTCAGGTCAAGAGATTGACCTTTTATTGTGCAATTGTTCAGTTTAAGGCTGTAGAGAAAACACAATGAGAAAGCCTACACGTGGCGTATGTGACGTCACGTCATCACCCTTTCTCACAGCGGTTCAGTGCCGATCAAACGGAGATGCCGGTGTGTTTTGTTCCTGAATGTTCCAGCAGGTACGGCTGTTCATGCTTTAGCTTCCCGTCCGATGAGAAGACGAGGAATCGCTGACTCAAACAGACGGATGTCATTCACGCCGAGAGCAGCGACGAGCTGTAGTTCACAAAGCAGCCTCACACAAAACCTACCATACTACTATCATACATAGTACTATCAAACTTCTTTGCGATAGATCGTGGTTGTTTTTGCATGAAAAATTATCTTTAAAAAACACAAACAACATATGTGAAATTCATGGCACAATTCAAACGGGACCAGAAAATAATTTTGATCTCGCCATAGGAATACATGCATCAGAAATTCATATTGGGGTCCCATGTACTGGAAATAGAAAGGCGGGACTTCGCCACTCTATACCTAAAGCAAGTCGCCTAAAGCAAGTTGCCTCCGATAAACTCATCCAATAAAAGCACCGGCTCAGGCTTTCCTGTATTGAAAAGCAACCGAAATGCTTCCAAGCTCGTATTATGCACCTTTGATTCTGCTCACCCAGAGTGTGGTGCATTTGCTGTATTTGGAAAAGTTGTAAAGTTGTGATTTTTTCTTGCCTGTCACAACCTATATGCTACACAACAAAGTGTCTCTGGCTTCTTTGAGTGCACCAAGAAGGTTCAAAAAGCTTAACTTTACAGCAAGTGCACCATGGGTATTCTGGCTGGATTTAAAGGTGCACAATACAAGATCGGGAGCATTTTGGTTGCCTCTCAACGGCTCTCAACATGTTAAATTCTCGCGAAGACCCATGGGGGTCAGGACCCCCTCGAAAACGAGACGCCATATCTCAAGAGGTTATTCCTAATAAAGAATTTCAAAATAGGAAGGCCTTACCAGTGGTAAAACCTGTATGACAGCACAGGACCCACATGGACTAACATGGAAGAAGCTTGGATTACAGGTAGCTACTCTACTATTTCTTTGCATAGCAGATCGTTCTTTGCTGCTATATCAAGGCTCTGAATTTCAAATGCACCTGTTGAGGTCGAATACGGAAACCCAGTCCAAGTCAGTATTGGTGCATCCCAGCCAGACCCCAAGTCATATTAATTGGGGGGCTCCACAGCGTGGGTTGAGGTGGCAGCACAACGCACCAGTCTGGTGCCAGAGAGTGAGCAGAGGGAGGGGGGGTGCCAGCAGAGTAGATGAAGCAAAGAGATCAATATGGCACAATCATTGTACACACTGTAATTGATGAACATGTGGTTTGCAAGGACTTCCTCTTGACCCTGTAAACCTTTCAGGCTAATTTCAGCCTAATCGAACCGGCTCAATAAGGCCTATTTACTCCAAACGCTTTCATTTCCCTGCGATGGGCCATCGCCACTGGTATTGGAGGACGTTTTTCATCTTTAGTTTTAGACTTTCTATAAGTAACACACAGAAGTCAATCAAGGGAGATTCTTTTCTGTTTACATGACACATAATAATCCTTAAAATACTCAACAATGTCTTCCTCTGCAGAAAATGCACACAGAAATATAAAAAAAATAGTCTTCAAATTATTCAGCATTGACTCTGGCTGGGATCCTTTAATTAAAGCCATTTGCTGTTTGCTCTCAAGCTCGTGGAGACTCGCAGCGGCGGGCTCTGATGTAAGGATAGGACACGAGTGGCCATAAAGGTGATGTGTTTGGCTGCGGATGTGCTGGAACACCTAACTACCTCACTACAGGGCTTTCACAGCCTCCCTGCGGCGGCCATAAATCCACCCTGTGATTGGAGAGAGGAGGTAATGAGGGGCCTGGTGCACTATGCAGTCACACACACACACACACACACACACTCGGCAACCTCTCCGTAAATAACACCACCACTGACCCTGACAGCAGTCAGATCCTCTTGGTCTGCCACAATCACCCCTTCCAGTAAATCTATCTAATTATCTCCGCGGCTGAAGAACCGAAGAGTCCGTCCTCCAGTCGATCCGCTTTCTGCAGCGTAATAGTTTCTGACAGGACGCAAAATTAACTGAATAAAATTAAGTCTTTTCACCCGCCGTTCTTGGCTTTTCTCCGCAGCTTTAATTGTTGTTTTCAAAAGCGTTGGACGTGTGGAATTGATGGTCACGGAAAACAATTTAGTCCAAGTCGGACAAAAGGCTTTTTAAGTTAACTTCACCAAACAAGGTCTGGGTTTTCTCTGACAGTGTGTCACACAACATGTATTTACGATGTAAAGTGGATTAGCAAATTGCTTCCGTGTCCTTTCACAGGCATGAAACTCGTCTTTCATGTTCTTTACCCTTCGACCAAACCGAACCCCTGCTGACCTTTCGCATGTAGCTGAATGAGAACCTGGATGAAGCTAATTGGCTGTTCCCTTCCACTCTGAAAGCTGCTGATAATTAATCAGAGAGAACAAAAGCCACTACATCGCCACCTAATTACGGGTGAGCGCTTGGCAGGCTCAACACACAGCATCCTTGTTGGCGCGTTCCTTCTTTTATCTGCACGGTGTGTGTGTGTGTGTGTGTGTGTGTGTGTGTGTGCGTGTGTGTGTGTGTGTTTGTGTGTGTGTGTGTGTGTGTGTGGTTCCTGCCAGCAATTGTTACCTGCAGCTCTCCCTCATTGCATACTTAACAATATATTTTGATTGCAGCAAGCAAAACATTGTTGTACCATATTTCAGATATTTGGAATCATTTGGCAAAATCTAATTACCTAGTAATTATTAGGCCTATTATTATTATTATTATTATTATGCAATGTCAACAAAGTGTTTTTCGTAGATAAACACAATTGTTATTGGGAAATGTTGATGAGATAAGAGGACAGACTTATCTATGCAAATGTATTATTATTCAATCATTCTAAAACATCTTACATAAGGTTAATGAATGCATCACAAGCTCAGCCTTTCATTATCATTTTTTTTCATAGAGCTTAATTTATTCTTCTTAATTTTAAAGCTGAACATGCATTTAAAAGAAAACAGTTTAAAATAATCTAATGCCAATGTCAACATATAACTTAACTTATACTAAGCTAATTTGATCCTGAGAGGAGCATAATGTCTCACGTCGAGAAAACCTACAAATGGCGACTTCTCAGTTTGTGATGCAGGAAATGACCGGGACTGATTCCAGTCTCCAGTCTGTCTGTTGGTTAGTTCACTCAGAGACACAGAATGAGACAATGATCGCATATGAGCAGCAGATCAAAAATGCACTACAATGTGCCTTCACATGTCAGTCAGTCATCGCAGGGGTCTCAAACTCGCGGCCCGCGGGCCGATATTTTGCGGCCCCCTACCTGAAATCAACCAACAAATCAATTAACACTTGTGAGCTACCATAGCTCAGGCTTGTGACTACAACACAAATTAGCAACGTTGGTCACTTGTACCATCATTTTCCGGACTATTGAGCACACCTGAATATAAGCCGCACCCACTAACATTGGTCCCCCTTTTTTGTGGAATACTTACAGCCTCACCCAGATTCTACCTTTAGCGGCCCACAGGTTAGTTGAGTTTGAGACCCCTGGTCTATGGTGTCTAATCATAGGTCCCTTAGCTTTACGACAGGAAGGGGTGACAGAATCGAGGTGAACAGACGGCAACGTTTTGAAGACTACGTGGGTGTCGTGTAAATATATAGGCGAGCAAAAGTTCTCCTTCCATTGTCATTTTTTTAAAGGTTACACCACCGTCAGCACTGTTACACGTCACAGCCTCTCGGTCCCTAATGCTTCTGTACACGGACACACCAATGTGGTGTTATGGAGGGCTCTCCTCTCCGTGATGATGGTGGGATCTCTGTGTAAAACAGTCCGTCTCCATGGGGGATTGGGTTACATTTACATACAGACATTTCTTTCATTCATTAATTTATTAGTGTCAATATACCAATATTGGGAGTGCAGTGGTAGAGTTGGCGCCCCACCTACTGAGGCTAAAGTCCTCACCACAGCGGCCCCTGGTTCCAATCTGACCAGCGGCATTTTCTGCAACTCTCTCTCTTTCTGTCTATCTCTCTCTCTCTTTCTGTCTATCTCTCTCTCTCAATAAAAGGCAAAAACAGCCCCAAAATAACGTTAAAGACAATATACCAATATTTGAGTGATTTAACTTTTAAAGAAAGAATTATGTAAAAAAGTCATGTTTGCATTTTCTTTGTTTCCTTATTAAAAAGTGCTGCATGTGAATGTTGTGTAGCGTTCTGCAAAGCCCCTTTGAAACACAGAAGCCATTTCCTTTGAAAAATAGATCAAACTCCTGTTACACCAGCTTCCTGCACACTGGAGTGGGGTTGTGTTCCTCTAAAAAATCAAATGACTCTTCCGCAGATGAAAAACATTTTGCCTCGGATGTTTCCGCGCTGATTTAGAATAATGGTTATGTCAATGCAAGAAAAAAAAGTGAAGAAAACACATCACTACTTTGTCCAAAGTTTCCTGAATCCATTATCTCAACTTGTCAGTCCCTGTTTGATTGAAAAATCATTTCTGAGCTGCCCCTTGGTGGGATAAACAACAGCATTCCTTTTCATTAGAAATGCTCTTGTCTTATCTATGGAGCAGTTTGTTCCATAATCAATTAATTAATCATTTTACAATCAGAGGCTTCAGTTTGAAGCCGGATGTTGTCGTCAGCTTTTATTTCATTAGGCGGTTCTTTGATATCTTCCAGATGATAGCAGACAAAGTCATCTTAAAAGTGAAAAATATTTCCCCGTCTCCTCATCTGTTTCCTCCTTTTCTGTGCCTGTGGCATCAGCCTTTTATTAAGGGATGTAATATCTACCATACCATAGGGCCAATACCCCCCCCCCCCACACCACCACCACGATCACCTTTTTTCTGCACATACACACACACACACACACACACACACACACACACACACACACACACACACACACACACACACACACACACACACACACACACACACACACACAGCATGGCAGGAGCTCCATCTTAAAGAAATGAAAGGAGCTGGGGAGCAATTAGATTCAGCTGGAGACTTTTTAATGTGAATTCCTCTCCAAAGCAGCGCTGCTTCCCTCTGGAGAAATCTCAAAGTCAAATTCAGGATCCTTGATCATTTACAGCCATATGGCATAGCGAGGCACGGACCAACATGGTGTGGTGCAGCGCGGGAGCTCCGACAACGACTGCAAGGTCAAATACTGCAAAACGTATTCCACACCTTCCCTCGGTGTGTGATACAAAAGAAAAGTCAGCGACAAGGTGTTACTCCAAGGTTGTTTGTTAAATATTAGCAAACGAGTTTGGATAGAAACGTCATCAGGAGGAGGAAGTCGGTGCTGATGTGACCTTTGGCATGAAGAAGTCCTAACGAGTACTAAGTTGGTCTGGATCACTATTACATGGCCTGAAGAAGTGAGTTATTACATCCAGGTTGTGGGACGATCTGAACATGCCACGACTGTCTTGGTCAACATAATTGTGATTCATGATATTATTATCCTGATGAACATCAAATTAAAATGCTTAAAAATGACACTAAAACATACTGGAATCAATTTACCGCCATTCTGTTTTATGCATCACAGATACAACACGTGTTTTTAATGAACCTCCTTTTATGTATTCAAGGTTTATTTAGTCATAGACAGTGCACACTAATAAACATCAATATGTAAATGCACCAGAATAAACCAAAATTGCTATTTTGCATCTGTTGTCCATGGGCTGATGTTAACAGGCCAGATGCACCTAAAAAAAAAAAAACTATACACACATCATTGAACAAAAGATAAAATGACACATTACACATAAAACATATACTGAAAATATGACAAACAACTCGGAAACAGAGTTGACCTGCCATAATAAAATAAAAGAGGGAAAGAAGAGTAGTATGGGGCAGGGATGGTGTACGTATGACAGCCACCAGATAAAGCCGACTTGAATGACTTGATGAGACAGTGAAAATAACAGGGACTCTCGTGTGATTCAAGAAAAAACGAATTATCGTCATTATGCAACACAGGGGTGCAGAAGGAAACGCAGGAGCCAAAACGGCAGTGTGGTTCCTGTGGTGCGTTTTCTTGGATTCGCATCAGGAGGAATACAAACAGCAGTAACAAAAACATATCAGTCCAGAAAATATGAATGGTATATACACGGAAAAAGGAACAAAAGGAACATTCGTGTCCATGTACATTAATGAGAAATGGTCATTTTCAGGACTATTTTGCAGACTGCCTTGAGACAGTGCTGAATTATGCCGGGCTGTTATGTACTGCCAGGTAGTACATGGTCTAAAGGCACATACTGAGGCAGCAGCAGCTTGTTCTCCGGACAAAGCAAAGAAACAGCAACATCAATTGTGGTTCTCCTCCTGGGCCTGAAAGGAGAGAAATGAAAAAAGCTTTGTATATCTGTCTCATAAAAGCAGATCAGTTCTATGTTAACATAAATAACATTTGCTTCCTTTACTATTAGAACTTCAAACAGTGTAAAAAAGAAAAAAGGTAAAGAGAATGAAAGATGAATCCACAAAAAAAGAGTTCTCATTCATTGGAAATAAATGGGATTGTTTCTGCCAAGCTTCATACACACGATTTCCCCCAGTGTAGAAAGATTACATGTCAAGATAAAATTGCAATGCAAATAACTGAATAAATGAAAGTCATCTTGACAGCTGAAATAAAGACACAGGGATTAGAACAGAAACGCAGAGATCTATTTTAAACAGCATCCTTCAGAAATCGCTGTCAAACAGCTCTTTGAAGAGGACTCCCCCATCTTTACCTGTCACCGTCAAAACAACTCGCTCAACAGATGCCGACTTCATATTGTGTATTTTTCATGAAGTGGGACAGTTATTTCTCAGAGCCCACCAGACATATTTATGTGTTTCACTTTGAGAAAAGAGGGAAGGAACAAATAGCAACTGTCATTCTCTGTGCACATTTTTCTGTACGTTTAGACTCTTTTAGTTTTGCTAAAAGGTGTACGCCAGCCATGTAGCACTTTCATGGACGATTGTCTCGCTTTTTAAAAGATTTGGACTAATGTAAAGCAACAGAGGCCGTGTTTATTTATCTTTTGGTCTGTTGCCAGACTGGTCAATTCCAATCTCTTTCAAAATCCATAACTCTACCTACAGACTTCCTGTTATGAATAGTAGGATCTAATCTAACCACAGAAGTCAGAGCGTTGCAAGAATGAGTCCGAAAGCTCAGAAATGAGTGTGCAGATTTGCATGGCTGGGTCTTTGGGCTTTCGATGTCTGTAATAAAGTCTGTGGATAGTGAAAGCTTAAGAGATTTGAACTATTTTGTTCTATGATACAGCGCACGTCGTGAATGTCTGTAGCTCTTACGTGTCTAAATGAGTTCGTTTAGAGACAGACATTAGCTTTGCACTTCTGCTGATTCAAAAATCATAATAAACTGTTCATTTGTGAAAATGATCTTAATCTGATCAAAATATGTAAACTTGAGTTTATTTTCTGCAATAATTCAAAATCCACTGTGGTAGAGCCATTTTTTGGTCATATGTGTTTATTTTTGTATTGTTTATTTCCTGGAGGCCGCAGTAGGTGGCGCTCTGCACTGTGAGGTTTAGGAAGTATTAATTACAACAACAGGACTCAGCAGGTGTGCTGCTGACGGGAAGAGCAAACAGTGTTTTGATCGTCGTCGTCATTGTCGCCTTTGTTTATGCGTTGTGGCAAATATGTGAGCTTTTTGTGTTATTTTGTATGCACAGTTCGGTAAGGGCACGTACTGTTGTACTAATCAGTACTAGCGTACTAAATGTTGATGATTGCAAAAGACATAGATAGTAGCGGAAAGGCCATCGCACGGAGGCAGAGTAAACGCTGGAGCAAAGCCGGAGTCAAAGTCGGGTTCCGAGCTCTGCCGAGCCGCATGGAAGACGTCAACTACAGCCGTGTTTCCCGGAGTGACACCGATCATCAGCTGATTCATCCGCTACCACAGGACCATCTCACGGTGCCCACAGCTTGTATGAAGGTATGAGCAGTAGCACTACCAGCTTCATGGCCATAATAACAAATAAATAAAGTGTGCACACTACTTGCGAGGGTAATCCCAATACATTGGTCGCTAAAATGACAATGATGATCGCGTCATAAGAAACAACTTTTCTCATCGAGTGCATATTGAATTTCATTGTGGAACACTGTATCAAAAAGAGGACATTATGGACGGTAAATCTAATGATCCGGTCGTGGAAAAGACCGCTGCCACTGCTTCTAGTGAAGTGGGAAATTCAAATGAAACACACTTGGGTAAAGGCAAAAGAGCTGTTAAATTGACACACACGGCTTTTGTTGAAAAATGTGAAAGGTTACAAAACGTAAGAAAAGATCAACTAAACAAGATCTAAGAAAGGTAACTGAAGAGCATATGCATGAAATCAGTGTTGCAGTGGTAAAAGGTGCACTGGAAAAAATATATGTTTGAGTGAAGAACAAAATACATGGTTTGCTGCAAAAATGTTGGTTGAAAATGGTTTCATTGATGATGTTAAACAATGGTTGAGAAATAATGAAAATGGTGGTGATGTGGTCGATGATGTTCATCCTGATGATAGTATATGTTGCCAGTAAACGTTCTCACCAAAAAAGCATGCAGTGGTAAAGGCAGCAATAAAAGTGCTCAAACAACAGCATCTGCTCGCATTAAAGCTGAGGCAGAAAAGGCTGCACTCGATCTGCAGTGTTAAAGGAAAAACATGCTCTGGAGAAGCAAGAAGCAGAACTACAGAGACAAAGAGAGCTTGAGCTTGATGCTGAAATTGCGGCATCCACAGCAAAATTAACAGTTTTTCAAACTGCTTCAGGATGTTCACGCAAATCTCAAGCATCCAATGGAATATATTCATATCTACAAAGGGAAAAGGAACAAAAAACAACTTCCAAAGGACTCAACCCTGCATTTCCCAGTACGTCATAAGGACTCAAGTGCACAGAACACACACACTGTGGAAAATAGGCAGGAGTGCATCCCTGGATCAGGACAGGAGATACACATGAAAACAACAGAAACATATGGAACAACACAATATGGAGATACACAACATCAAATTCTTTATTTACCAGCAAATAATGAGCAACCACATCTACATTCTGCACAAATGCAAGGAGATCTATGCACCATAATGCCTACTGTCCTTACCATCTTGGGACATTCCTCTATTCAACGGTGATCCTCTCCAGTACAGAAACTTCATCAGAGCTTTTGAGCATGGAGTGGAATCAAAGGCTTACCAAGCTGACTGTCTTTATTTTTTGGAACAGGATGAACTGTTTCACCAGAGGACACCAACTTCTTCACTGATGTTATACGGAAAGGCTATGCAGAGAAAGTGCCTCAACATCAATTGGATGGAGAAAATGGAAATGTTTGGTATATTCCCCATCATGGTGTGCGTGACCCCAGAAAGGTACTTTGCCTGTTGTGTTTGATTGTTCAGCTGAGTTTAAAGGCGCATCACTCAACAGCCAGCTTCTTCAAGGCCCGAATCTCACCAGTTCATTGCTAGGAGTCCTCAGATTCAGGCAGGAGCCAGTAGCGTTCATGTGAGACATTCAGTCTATGTTCTACCAGGTTAAAGTGGCCGAAGAGAACAAAGACTTCCTTTGCTTCTTGTGGTGGCCTGAAGGTAACATGAGCAAGGAGATTGTGGAGTATCGGATGTCAGTTCACCTGTTTTGTCCTGTCTCATCTCCAAATTGTGCCAGTTAAGCACTTAGGAAGAGAGCAGAGGACAATCAAGCTCACTTTTCATCAGAAGTGGTTAAAACAGTCAGGCAAAATGTCTACGTTGATGACTGTTTAAAGAGCCTGCCCTCAGAAGAGGAGGCGGTTGTGATGGTAAAAGCTCTCAGTGACCTCTGCCTTAAGGGAAATTGGAGCACAGAGCTAAAGACTGAGATGAGCTTCCAGGTGAGAGAGCCCTTGGACTACAGTGGTGTGTGGAGTCGGATACATTCAAGTTCAAAATGATAGTGAAAGAGCAACCACAGAGCAGAAGAGGATTGTTGTCCATAATCTGTTCAGTTTATGACCCCCTGGGGTTCCTTGCACCAGTGACACTGCCAGCAACGGTTATGTTGCAAGAGCTCTGTCAGAGAGGTTGTGGGTGGGACGACAACATACCTACAGACATTAGCCATCAGTGGACAGGATGGCTGGAGGATTTGAAAAGGGTTGTCTTCATACAAAGTATAGAAATGCATCAAGCCCAAGCACTTTGGACGGCCCATTAAAGAGCAGCTGCATAACTTTTCAGACGCCAGTGAAGATGGATTTGGCAATGTCACCTACCTTAGAATCGAAAACAGCGAGTGAGGTCCATGTCTCCTTCTTGCTGGGAAAAGCGAGAGTCACCACCTGAAACAGATAACTATTCCCCGTTTGGAGCTTACAGCTGCTGTCCTAGCTGTTTGATTTGATCAGATGTTGAGAGCAGAATTGGAGCTGCCATTGGATCAGTCAACTTTATGGACGGACAGTACTTCAGTGCTCAAGTACATAAAAAATGAGGACAGACGTTTCCACACATTTGTGGCGAATCGGGTGTCAACCATCAGAGATGCAACTCATGTCTCTCAGTGGAGGTACATCAATACCAAAGACAACCCTGCTGATTACGCCTCTAGAGGTATGAAGGTTGGAGACCTGCTGAATGGTGGTAGCTGGATTAGAGGCCCAAGGTTTCTCTTTGACCCAGAAAATGATTGGCCTGCAGACATCACCGAGGCCACAATTTCAGTTGATGATATAGAGGTCAAAAGGGACGCCACAGTAAACACAATCATCTCTCAGAATAGAATGCTACACACCAGCTCCTATCATACTTTCCAGATTGGAGGAAACTAGGGATGCACCGAATATTCGGTCACTGAAAATTTTCCGCCGAAAATACTTTTATCACTGAAACAACACGGCCGCAGAAAGTTGTGATGACGCAAAAAAAAAAAAGAAAGGCAGCCAGCACACGTTTGTCTGGATAAGCCCCAACATGTCTGTGGTGCCTGCGATAGACTGTCGACCTGTCCAGGGTGTACCCTGCCTTCGCCCAATGATGGCTGGGATCGGCTCCAGCCCCCCCGTGACCCTGAATACAGGATAAGCGGTAGACAATGGATGGATGGATGGATGTCTGTGGTGTGGACGTTTTGCTGAGATCTATTCGGATCCTCTGCACTTCCTCGGGACTGTGCATGTTCCGCGTTATAAAGACCATTACTTGGATGTGGGATTAAAGCAGCGCGTACAAGAAATGATCCAGGCCGCGGTGGAGACCCCACTTGGAGAGGGAGAAGCACACAGTGCAGGAGAAGGAGAGCAGAGTGCAGAAAAAAGGACTTGTCTCTCTGCACCAGATGAGCGGTATGCACCCTCGTTGTCTGATATGTTCGATGAGATTCTGCAAGAGAGTGCAACAAATAAAAGGTAGCCTATTCTTTGAATTGCAATGCCTTGATTTTAGTGAGGTTTAGTGAGGTCAGTCATAGCCATAAATGCAATGGTACTAATAATTGGAATATTCATTTATTTCGGTGTTTCGATTTTCGGCCTTGGTTTCCTCATTTTCGGTTTTCGGTTTCGGCCAAGAATTTTCATTTTGGTGCATCCCTAGAGGAAACTTAAGGTGGCAGTTGCGTGGTTTCTCAAATGGAAGAGGATCCTTCTGCAGTTGAGACACAAGAGAAAGGAATTGCATGCTCTTGAGTTCAACAGAAAAGATGCAGATGGGTCACATGTGTCGCTGGAGATGGAGAGGGCAAAAAAAGCAATGAGTGAAACCTTGTCAACTGAGAATCTCTTGGATGTTGAAGTTTCCATCATTCACTACAGTCAGCAGAAAAGGTTCAAGGAGGAGATTGCTGCCCTATCAACTGGAAAATCTGTGCCAAGAGACAGTTCTATTTTCAAACTGGACCCATGTCTCGAGGATGGACTTGTGAGAGTTGGAGGTCGTTTGAGTAAGACAGCTCTACCAGAAGAGACAAAGCATCCACTCATTTTGTCAAAAGATCAACACATCTCCACGTTAATATTAAGACACATGCACCAACAAGTTGGCCACAGTGGAAGAAATCACATCCTGTCAAGATTATGAAAGAAGTTCTGGATAACAAGTGCCACTTCAGCTGTGACAAAATCATATCACAGTGCAGCTTCTGCAGACGATACAAAGGGAAGTTGGGTGAGCAAAAGATGGCAGACCTATCAAAGGAAAGGCTCCTTCCTGATCTCCCTCCCTTCACAAATGTAGGAGTAGATTACTTTGGGCCTTTAGAGGTGAAGAGAGGTTGAGGTTTGTGTAAGCGTTATGGTGTAATCTTCACCTGTTTTGCAAGCAGAGCAGTTCATTTAGAAGTAGCTCCATCCTTGGATACTGACGCATGTATTAATGCGTTATGAAGGTTCATCAGCCGAAGAGGATAAATGTCAACTATGCGCTCAGATAATGGTACGAACTTTGTAGGAGCCAAGAAAGAGCTGAGAGAAGCACTTGCATCTTTAAATCACAGCCGTGTTATTGCAAGATAGGATCCAGTGGAGCTTTATCCCACCTGCAGCATCACATCATGGTGGTGTCTGGGAACGTGTCATTCGTATGGTGAGGAAAGTTCCCACCTCTGTGTTACATCTTCAAACGCTGGATGATGATGGACTCCACACAGTTTTGTGCGAGATTGAGGCCATTGTGAATGGACGGCCCCTCACTAAGCTCTCAGATTGTAGCCTAATTGGCGAAGTTTCAGGAACAGGACCACACCTCGCCAATTTCCGCATCCTATAAATAACCACCTGACCCTCTCCTCCGCTTGGCTCCCGCACTCTGCGCCTTCGCTTCCATGAGAGCACGCGACTTCGCCTCGAGAAACAATTAAACTTTGCACGAGCAAACTTCAGTTTTGGCTCACCTCATAGCCAACTCACCTCACGATGGACTTCGTCTCTCTATCCCTTTCAGACGACGGGATCACGACCACGATTCACCAGAAGCCGACGTCACCTCCATACCTGAGACCCCGATTTCTATGGCTCCAACGATGTCCAGGACGCTAGCGTCTCCGATGAAATCCAACTCCGTCTCATCCATGGTCAGTATTCCGCCTGGTTCATCCCTTCTCAATATCCAAGACCACCATAGCTCGCCCGACGAATCATCCGTGCCTCCCAGCCCACCTCCTTCAGCAGCCAAGAGAGGACGGGGAAACGCGCGGACAGAAAGTCGCCGTCGCCGGAGCTCGCCGACCCCTTCACAGCCGAGGACCACTCCAGCCTCCCGCCATCATTCCGACAAACCCAGCCGAACAACTTGCCGGTCGCAACGTCACCATGCTCCAGCCAGTTCCCCCGACCAGCCTCCAGCTTCAAAAATCTCCAACTGGAAAGTAGCCACACTCCAAAAGAGGACCACTCCAGCCTCCCGCCATTGCCCCCTTTGCGGCGGCCCGTCTCACCCAGCCTCTTCTTGCTCCATCCCCACCCACAATGAGCCGTATCAAAGCCGAACGAGAGTGTCAGCATTCTCTCGCCTGTCGTCGGCACCTCCACCAGCACCCATATCTCCTAAACGGGTGTCAACTGCACCTTCCACCTTCCCCAACAACAAAGGCATCAATAAAAAAGGCAGACCCATCTTTCACCAAGGAGGACGTTCCATCTGCAATAATTTCAATAGCACCGGATGCTCCATGTCCCAGTGCCGCTTCCTCCATGTCTGCTCCTTCTGCAGCGGGGGCCACGCCCGCCCAGCATGCCCGCACAACCCTACCTGGCCGAAACCAGGTGAGCACTTATTGACACCCATTAACATCACAGCTTTAGCAGAAGCACTTCGTAACCACCCCGATCCAGCTTTCGTTCAGTTCCTGATTAAAGGATTCGAAGGTTTCCACCCCGGACTTTCCACACAACCATCATGATGAGACTGCTGTTCACTCGTGATGAACAAATATGGACACGTGTGCAGACACACACGTAATCTGTATGCACTGGACTTCAGCTCTCTGTACCACCTACTGCTGTAACATAGTATGTCAAATGTCACAAGTGTAAGAAAATGTTAAAATACAATTGACAAGAAAAGACTATGATGTTGATTTTTTTTTAACATTTTTTTATTCTTTGTTCTTTTTACTTTCTATTTTTTATTTTATTTTATTTATTTTTTTAATTTTAATTTTATTATTATTATTATTATTATTATTTTTTTTTTTTTCTTTCTTTTCCCCCCTGTGGGTAATGGGGGCGGGACTAGATAAGCCTCGGCTTCTCCCGCTTTCCCTTTCGGCCATGTGTATTCATGTTTACTGTGTGAGCAAGATGTGTGATGATGACTAAATGTACATGCCCGAAATAAACAAATAAATAAATAAATAAATAAACCATCCATTCCTTTCGAGATTAAAAACCTTCAGTCAGCTATAACCGATCCAGAATCAGTCGACCGCCTGCTCGCAATAGAAGTTAAGGAAGGCTTCATGATCGGACCATTCGTCCATCCCCCTTTTCCTAACTTCCGCATCAGCCCCCTCAGTATTGCAACCAGGAAATACTCCGGCAAGAAACGCATTATCATCGATCTTTCAGCACCCCACGGCAGTACCATCCCCAGCATCAACAGCTTGATCCTGAGTGAAGACTTTTCCCATCACTATGCCACCATCAACCATGCCATCGCCCTCATTAAAGGGATAGTTCAGAATTTTGGACATAAGACCTATTTTCCAAGTGAGCCGGTG
This sequence comes from Eutrigla gurnardus, assembly GCF_963514095.1. Classification (NCBI taxonomy): domain Eukaryota; kingdom Metazoa; phylum Chordata; class Actinopteri; order Perciformes; family Triglidae; genus Eutrigla; species Eutrigla gurnardus. Next base: position 3,067,940 of record NC_139928.1, read on the forward strand.
TGTTCGAGACGTCTGGAGATGTTTTCAAGAAATTTCATTCAGTTCTTCTAGTTGCCGAGTTCGCTTATGCTATGGCTAGCGCGAGTCAATGGTTCTTAGCTAGACAAGCATTAAAAACAGTCTTGCCCACTCCACAGTGCACCCGAGGCAAATCCATTAAAACACTAGACTGTTGATGTACATACAGTATCTGTGTTGATAGAATAATATTTGAAACAAAACTAACCTCGCATCGCATGAATCATCCATTTTTTGAGGAACTAGTTTCTCAGCAGCAGCAGAACTTTACTTTGCTCTGTCGGACTCAAACCTCTAAGACGTGCAGCCCGAAATACTGCCTGTAAATAGGCAATCGAACCGGGCCGGCCGGAGAACCGTAAACCCTCGGACGCGTTGCGGGGATTCCCTCCGGTAAATAGACACATGAACACCTAACAACAAACCTCTAAGACGTGCAGCCCGAAATACTGCCCGTAAATAGGCAATCGAACCGGGCCGAACTCTCGGCACTTGTGCCCCCAAGGCTCTCTGAAAAGCCCTTGGAGCTCACTCAAACACCGGGCAGCTCACGGCCGCGCGAAGCCACAATTACGCACCGCGAACCCAGACCTCTGCTCCGTCCGTAGACCCATAAACCCTCTGACGCGTTGCGGGGGATTCCCTCCTGGCACCACCAGTTGCTCCAGCGGGGGCTATCTCGGTCTCCACAGACGCTCGTTCACGTTCTGCCCTTTGAGCATCCCTCTCGCGCAATTCTTCCTCTGTATATTCAGGCTCGTACAGGTACGGTTGGGTTTGGGTGGAAAAAAACTCCTCATCAGAGTCTTCAAAAGTTTCAGTATATTCTCCAAAAGTGGCCACTCTGCGTCTGTAGCAATGACAGCAGGTAAACAAACTATTATAGAACCGGTAACTTATAAGTGCTAGGTGATATCACTCCGCTGCTGCCATAGCCTTCTAGGAAGTATGACACGCTGCTGCTGCTGCTGAGACATAAATCCTTAAAAAATGCAAGGTTGGTTTTAGTTCAAACATTCTATCAACACATATGTACATCGATAGCCGTTACAATGGATTTGCCTCGGGTGCACTGTGGAGTGGGCAAGACTGTTTTTAATGCCATGCTAGCTAAGAACGATTGACTTGCGCTAGCCATAGCATAAGCGAACTCGGCAACTAGAAGAACTGAATGAAATTTCTTGAAAACGTCTCCTTACGTCTCGAACACACCAGCTCACTTGGAAAATAGGTCTTATGTCCAAAATTCTGAACTATCCCTTTAAACTTGCCGGCAAAGGGTCATGGCTCTCAAAAACCGACATCACCAACGCCTTCAAAGTCCTCCCCATCCACCCCGACTTCTGGCGTTTCTTCGGTGTCCGTTGGTGTGGTTCATATTACTTTGCCGTCAGCCTCACATTCGGCTGCAAAAGCAGCCCCAAACTACACCCTGTCTGAGGCCTTTTGCTGGATCCTGACCAACAACCACGGGATTCCTTACGTTATTCATCTCTTGGACGATTTTCTTATCATTTCCCCCCCATCGTCACCACCAGCCTCCGGCCTGGTCATTCTGACTTCAGTCTTTGCCGACCTCGGAGTTCCACTGTCCGCAGAGAAAACAGAGCCTCCACATCCCTAGAGTTTCTCGGTATCACCCTTGACACAAATAAGTTCCAGGCTTCTCTCCCGGTCGAAAAGCTCAACCGAATCAGCCTCCTGATCTCCAATTTCCTTTACGCCCCGTGCTGCACCAAACGTCAACTGCTGTCCCTTCTGGGCCACCTTAACTTCGCCCTACGCATCATCCCCCAAGGGCGAGCCTTCATATCCCACTTACTATCTGTCGCTTCTTCCGTTCCATCACTCTTGACCTCCATCTCCCTGGATAGCCCAAGCCGTGCCGAACTCTGCCTGTGGCTCAACCTCCTCACAACTGGAACGGTATCACCTTCTTCTACGATGACCAACTTACGCACCCACATGACATCCACCTGTACACCGACGCCGCTCCTTCAGTCGGTTTTGGGGGTTTCTACAATGGAAGATGGTTCGCAGCAGCATGGCCCCCAGAGCTCGCAAACGAATGCCAGGTTGCTTCCTCTGCACCCTCAACCCTCTCTTCCTACTGGACGGCTTGGAAAAGCTTCCACCACTTCCACAACCTATACAACATAACCTTTCCGTCGTTTGATCTCATCACCTTGACTTCTTATATCACTTACGCCCATTCCATCAGGACAATCAAAACACACACCATCAAAGCTTACCTTAGCAGCATAAGCTTCTTCTCAAGTTAATAACCGGCAGTCCGGGGCTGGCCACCAGCCATCCCCAAATAACTTCCCTCATCAGAGGACTCCTACGCCAAGAGCCAGCCACGAAACCTCATCGTCTTCCTCTTACTGCCGACCTGCTGTTCACCTGCCTCCACACAATCTGTTCCGGGTACGGCACTCCCCAAGTCGCCCGAACCCTGGAAGCCATGTTCTTGCTAGCCTTTTTCGGTTTCCTCAGATGCTCCGAATTTACCTCCTCAAGCATCTAATTCGACCCGAGCCGTCACGCTTGCATTTCCGATTTGTCCCACTTTTCAGACTACACCATGGTGTTCCACCTAAAGCAAACCAAAACAAATCAATTTGGTCCGCCTACACCCGTCTTCTTCTTCAAGGTCCAATCACCACTAAACCCCCTCGAAACCCTCTCGAACTTCTTGCAATTCCGCAAATCCCAGGGCTCAACAGTGACAGATCCCCTCTTTATTTCCGAATCCGGCCAAGTGGCTACACGATTCTGGTTTCACCATCACCTTCGCCTCGTGCTCTCATTGTCCGGTATCGCGCCCCACAACTATTCCGGGCACTCTTCAGGATCGGAGCTGCCACTTCAGCCTCCCGTTGTGGCGTCCCAGAACACTTCATTCGCATCATGGGCCGCTGGTCCTCCCAAACATACCACCGCTACATCCGTTCAGATCTCAAAGATCTCAGGTCCGCTCAATCTCTGCTAAAAAAATTGGAGGTTTTTGGGGGTCCATCGCTGCCCGGGAGCGGCGGCAGATTCTCCACAGAAGCCCCACAACGCTCTCCATATCCAAGAATCGAGATCTTCGACACGTTGTTTTCCGTTCAATAACAATAAAATCCTTGAACGCATCTCGTTGACGGTGTGGTCCTTGCTAGTGAATTGTAGCCTAATTGGCGAAGTTTCAGGAGCAGGACCACACCTCAACAGCGCCAATTTCCGCATCCTATAAATAACCACCTGACCCTCTCCTCCGCTTCGCTCCCGCACTCTGCGCCCCTTCCCCCCACCCCATTTTTCTCTCCCTGCTCTTCTTTCTATCCTCTCCTTCATAGGTCCATGAGGGGGTCCATCACTGCCCGGGAGCGGCGGCAGATTCTCCACAGAAGCCAACGCTCTCCATATCCAAGAATCGAGATCTTCGACACGTCGTTTTCTGTTCAATAACAATAAAACCCTTGAACGCATCTCGTTGATGGTGTGGTCCTTGCTAGTGAATGATCCCACTGATCTTGAACCACTCACTCCAAATCACATTCTCCTGATGAAAGGGAAACCAGTCTTATCACCTGTTTAACAAAGATGATGTGTAGAGATGGCGAGAAGGAGAAGTCCAATACATCGCAGATTTGTTTTGGAAACGATGGGTACAGGAGTACCTCCCTTTGCTCCAAGAACGGCAAAAATGGAATCAAAAAAGGAGAAATTTTGTTACTGGAGACATTGTTGTTGTGATGGATTCTGCTGCTCCTCGTGGATCCTGGCCTCTTGGCTAGGGTGACCACCTGTCCCGTTTTAGGCTATTTTGTCCCGCTATTTCAGTGTTTGTCCCGCGTCACGCATATCAAGACAATGTCCCGCTTTCCATTCATTGGCAAAAAAAAAAAAAATGTTAATATTAAAATGAACCAGCCCAGAGCAGAGTTCTCAACGGGTCGGGTCGGCCCGACAAACCCGACGGGACCCGCGGATTCGGGCCGGATTCGGGTCTAAAATATAAGCAAGTGACTCGGGTCGGGTCGGACCTCGGGCTTAATTTTTTCCGCTCAGTGAAATAATTAAAAAAAGTCTGGCTGCTGCATATAACGTGCATCATGGAGAGGGGCGGGGGCAGAGCTGACGCCGCTGCGTGCACGCCCTTTTAATCGATTCAATTCTTCCTAGTCAAAAAGAACATTTCAGATATCCACAATGACATTTTTCCTATCTACAATTGTCATTTCAGATGTCCACAATGGCATTCTTCCTAGGACAAATTACGTCACTTTTGCCATACAGGCGTCGGACCGCGGGCCGGGTTCGGGCAGATAATCCATGTTGATGTGTCGGGTTACATCGGGTCCGGGCTTTAAAAGCCACGGGCCGGGTCGGGTCGGGTCATAATTTTCAGGCCCGTTGAGAACTCTAGCCCAGAGCAATAGAGAAAGACTATCACCCTCTATAGCTCTGATCTGCGCTACTGGGGAGCATTTAATTTCGACCAATGGTTGCAGGAGACAACGATGACGTCCGTCCAATAGGCTGCGTTTAATGATACGTCCTACGTCAAATGTATACGCCCCAAACATACACACGAGAGAGTCCGAGAGTAGTACGTCTGTCATTACTGTACTGTACGAGTGAAGATGCAAATGACAGGATGAGTGCACCGCAGTCAAGCAAAAAGAGAAAGTGTTCTTTTAAAAAGGAATGGACGACTTCACACAGCTGGGTAAGACCAACTGATGAGCCCGACAAAGCATTCTGTTACCTATGCAACAGCAGTTTCTCCGTTGCTCACGGTGGAGAAAATGATGTCAAACGACATGCTGGGCGGGAATCTCATCACAAAAAGGTCCGACAGCAAGAGACATCTAAATCAATGCAGTCGTTTCTATTGAGTCCAAAGCATGACAGTTTATCTGATAAGGTAACAGCAGCTGAAGTTACCAGTGTGTATCACTCAGTGAAGCATGCACACTCATACCGGTCCACAGATTGCAGCAATAAGCTAGCCCCTGTCATTTACCCGGACTCGGACATAGCCAAAAAAATTTCATGTGGCCGCACGAAGAGTGCTTGCATCATAACAAATGCCCTCGCCCCTTTGTCAGTTGAAAGAAGTTTGAGTGAATTGACTTCCCCCATTAACAAACAGTCAGATGACAAGCCCCAGCTCACACCATTTTTCTCGGTGGCCTCAGATGCCTCAAATCACGGCAGTGCCAAGCTTTTCCCACTGGCAGTAAGATATTGGACGCCAGAGCTGGGTCTACAAAACAAAGTTCTTGATTTTTATGAGGATAGCGAGGAGGCATCTGCATCCATTCATAAGCAAATAACAAATAAACTAAGAGAGAATGGCCTCCAACTTGATATGATCTCTGCATACACAGCTGATAATGCTAGTGTTAACTATGGCAAGTACAATTCTGTTTATCAGAAGTTGAAAGCAGATAATGCCAAGATTGTCAAGGCCAACTGCATGGCTCACATAGTGCATAACTGTGCAAAGTATGCTGGAGACAGATTGGACATCGACATTGAAAGTGTGGTGAACAAGATTTTCAGTCATTTTTCTTCATCATCCAAGCGCACTGAGGAGCTGAAAAAAATCTTTGCATTTGTTGAAGAGGAATACCATGTCTTACTGAATCATGTGTCCACAAGATGGCTCAGTATATGGCCAGCTGTCACAAGACTGCATACCTGCTGGCCTGCTGTGAAGGCATACTTCTTATCTCTTGGAGGAGAGCAATGCCCAAAGGTGCTGTGGAAGCTGTTTAAGAAGGATCAAGACGGTGAGGGGCAACCACTTGAGTTACAGGCATATCTGTCCTTCCTCCACAATGCACTGAAGATATTCCATGATGTTACCATGCAGCTGGAAAGTGATGACAGGACAGTCTGTGAGCTCTATGACATCATGTCCACACTTCAGAGAAAGCTCCAGCAGAGACAAGTGGACTCCTTCTTCGGAACAGAGACCAATGCACTTCTCCAGCAGTTTCCAGACAGTAAAGCAGCAGCAATCAAGGAGGATTTTTGCTCCTTCTATGATGCTGCACAGAGCTACCTACAAAGATGGTATGACTTCTCAGACAGCAATTTTCACAAGCATGTGGCAGTCTTGGAGCTGAAGAGGGAGTTCACATTTTCCCACCTCTGTGATGCAGTGAATGCCCTTCAAATACAAGACAAACTTGACATGGATGAACTGTACGAGGAGTACTGTGTAACACTGCCACGCCAGCAGGACATTGCAAAAGGAACAGTCCCTGTTGTGGAGAAATGGTCACTATTGCTCAAGGACACAAAGACACCAAATCTGACTGCACTTGGATCCTTTCTCTTCAGCATCCCTGTCACCAATGCATTTGTGGAAAGAGTGTTCTCCTTGATGACTGCAGCATGGACTGACCAAAGGAACCGGTGCTCTGTGGAGCTCATCAAGAGCGAAATTCAAGTAAAGAGCAACTTTGCCTATAGTTGCACAGAATTCTACAGCTATGCAGTGAAAGAGAGGACCTTACTGGAGGCTGTACGGTCAAACAAAAAGTATAAATTCAAGAATAACTAAGGTGAGAGTCATATATTTATTTATTTAAATGGCCAAATACACAATTTTTTTAAATTTTGTATGTATCTAATGCTAATATTTGTATGCTGTTGTTCCTTCTGTGTTTCAGAAATGTGCCCTCTAGCCTATCCATGGTGCTGGAAGAAGCTGACCTATAAAGAGAAAAGACAGACTTTTTCTTCTACCTCTTATATTATAGTTAAACATGGCTATACCCAAGTATGAGATTCTTTTGCACTGGCATTTTATTTAAGCCAAGATTTTATTTAAGATTTTCACACAGTGCCCTAAGTTGAATTCTGTAAGTATGGGGTATGTTGGAAGGTTATTGACCTGTGCACTTTAAAGGCTGGAGTTAGGCTACTGTTTTTGATGTTAGGCCTTTTGAGTGCTTGAGATGTCTCAATAAATGTTTTACTTAAGTAAGTAAAACAAATGTGTTACTTAATTCTTTGTTGTGTTTCCTGAAAATATATAGGCTATATATTAAATATTTTGTTTTAAAGACCTTGTGGTCTGAATTGTGAAGTGTATGGTCAGGGTTTACAGATGGTCACGTCCGTCCCGCCGTGTCCCTCCAAAACATGCCTGCTGTCCCACTTTTTGTCTTTTTGGAGGTGGTCACCCTACTCTTGGCAGAGTTTTGGAAACTTTCCCCGACAAGAAAGGTCTGGTACACTCTGTGTGTCTCCAGACGAAGAAAAACATCTTGGAAAGACCTGTCATGAAGCTTATGTCTATTACAGGAAGCTGCAAGTTTTTAGTGTTGACTTCATGGTGACCTCTGAGTGAAACCAGGTCGTTGGTACACAAAATTGGGTATTGTTTGGTACAATTTCTTATTGTATTATTGGAATAATAATAATAAGGTAATTGTAATGTCAGCCACTATTTACAATTAGGGGCTGGCGTGTTAGAGCCATTTTTTGGTTATGTGTATTTGTTTATTTCCTGGCGGCCACAGTAGGTGGCGCTCTGCACTGTGAGGTGTAGGAAGGTGTGCTCGATGCGAAGCGCAAACAGTTTTTTGTCCGTTGTCGTCATCATTGTCGCCTTTGTTTATGCGTTGTGGCAAATATGTGAGGGTTGTTTTGTATGCACAGTTCGGTAAGGGCACTTACTGTCAAGAGTGCAAGTCTATGAATAAATGTTATGATTGCAAAAGACGTGTTGGATTCTTTGGACCCGGAAGACGACGGACGCGCCAATTACAAGTTCCAGTACAGCAGCCCCTCAGTGGCTTAGGTTTGTTTTTGTTGTTTTATGTTAAGAACAAGTCACTACACACTGGAATATGGCCCATTTGTTTTGTTGAGGGAGCCAGAGCGACGCTAACTTCTGGGGTTGATACCTAGCTAAGCGAAGCTAACCATCCCCTGCCTCCAGCTACACAGATGTGTGGATGTGTGGCGTAAAACTTCTCATCTGACTCTCGTCAAATTGTTCCATTCACTGACAAAATAAGTTGTAAAATGAAAAATAAAAATTGGGTTAGGTTTTGGTTATAATTAATGGAGTGGATTAGACCTAACCGTTCATTAAAGTGTCAGTATGTAAAATTTGAGATGCGTTGCTTCTGGCGGCCTCTGTGGCGGTAGATGGAACTGCAGGCGAGCCTCTGGGACTCATCTCCCTCACCCAACAGTGTGACTGTCTCTCATCTGTGTGATGCCTTCAAATGCTCCATACTGAAAGGAGGTCCATAGTTTCCCCTCGTTGGCGTCACTTTGCTTCTTGATGACTTTCCTTCTTCACTTCCATTAGTTTGTTGTTTCTTTTTCTTGGACTGGAAGTTGAATGGTCTTCTTTCTCTGCCTGTTGATCCTCCATTGTGAGTCAGCAGTAATGAAATGTACCTGGTCAAACACTTTAGACTAGAGGGAGCCTGACTCAGCAGTTGGAAGTTACTGATTTCCCATTCCAAGTAAACGCAGCATACTTCCGTGAGTAGCTCCACCTGCAGACCAACCACTGCTGACTGACAGAAAAATATCAAACTCATTTAGAGTTTAGTGGGAATGTGGCCACAGACAGGAGATCTTATTTCTGGGCAAAGCAGCAACAAGCACTTTCATTAGTGGTCACATGATCAACCACCATTGTTTTAACCCACTCTTTGATAGATAGGAACTTAACACAATGAAATAGATGAAAATGTTACGGACTGCCACTTTAATGTAAGTCTATTGTCGATCAAGTTGGCTCGCTGTGACGCACGGAGCAGGAAACCAAACATCACTGCAGAGACACAATTGAGCGAAAGATTTAAATGACAAAGCCACAAGCTGTCACAATCAGTCTGAATTGCACTGGAAAGCCCCTCTGGTACGATGTGTTCTCTTCAAACAATTGAACTGAGATCTTCTCAAGTGTCCCCCTTCATATTTACCTCCTTTCCAAGCGTTCCTTTCTGTTGGCTTGCTCCCGTGCTTCATTGATGTTGTGTATGTCTTAAAAAGGAATACACCGTTTCCATTTTATAGACATTCACACTGGATCCGGCCAGTACATTTCTGGAAACATTCTGAATGTCATTTTAATTTAAAGCACATTCATGTGGGCTTGAACAAAGCCTGGGCGTATAATATGCATATAATATGCATACGTAATGCAAAAAAAAGGTTCCCCGAGGTTAGGAATTTGGTATCTGTTGCTTGAAGCAGAGTTTAAATCAGCTGCTTATGTAAAAATAAAGAAGGAAAATCTCCATGAATAAGTTATGTAAATTAAAGTTAAAGCAACACTTGAGCGGGGAGTTGCATTACTCCTCACTTCCAGGGAAATCCGTTGTGTTATTTCTGTCGACTTTAAACACTTCGAGGTCTCCCTCAACACTGAAGTGCTCTCGTTCCAAGAAAAGTATCGGCAAGGCCTGCCTGTTACAAAACCGCTGACTTCATGTGTTTGGGAGCACAGAGAGAGGTAGTAGCACGGTATTAGAAGAATACTCCGTCTCTTCTCTCCACGGAGACTTAAACTAAATTTACTATGTGCCGTGTCTGCCTCAGAGCTACAGCTCCTTCCTCCGAGAGCGGAGCAAGGAAGATGGGAAAAGGGGGGATGAGGCAGAATCGTCGTAATCCTTAACACGGGAAATTGAGATCAACTTTTTTTCACCGTAGTGCTTTTTGTTTGAGTGTTTTTGTGTGTGAATGTGTATTTATGTGTCTGTTCTTCAGTGCTGTGGCAGCATTAGTGAGACTGTCAGACCCGGACTGCATCGCTGTGACCTGGATAAAGCAGAGCAGGAAGAAGCCTCACCTCTGGTTAGTCTCAGCAGGACGGAGTCCAGCAGATCGGTGACAGAGAACAACTGCTGCCGCTGCTTCGCAGTCGGCACGACGGCACGATCGCTCAGCGTGTCAGAGTCTTCTGGTCAGCACACACACACACACACACACACACACGCACACTCGCACACGCACACACACACACTACATGTGAGAAAGGTCTCATACAGACATGAGCATGTTCATACACACATACATGTGAGTGACAAGTTACAGTAATGTGATAAGTAAAGAGCACTATCAGGGATTACAATGTGAAATTCAGCAATGACATCACTAACTAATATTCCCAGTAATTCTCCATTGTTAGTGGTCTTACTGGGAGTTTAGTGGAGGGCTGATGAGAGTCTGAGCATTACTTTTTTTCAATTTGAGATATTTAACATACACTATATTGCCAAAAGTATTCACTCACCATCCAAATAATATAAATCAGGTGTTCCAATCACTTCCATGGCCACTAGGGTTGCACGGTACACCGGTACTAATTTGGTACCGGGGTACTGAGGCATTTAAAACGGTACTATATTGCATTTGGACGGGACCGGTACTTGCAGCGGCGCCGGCAGCGCCCGCAACAGCGCCCGCAACAGCGCCCGCAACACGCAACAGCGCGGCGAACTCGCCACGTGACGTCACCGCGTTGTAACTACAGCTGAGAGGACGAGGAGCGAGCGGGAGCTTGGGGAGATAAAAAGAAAAAGCAAGCAAGCCGGAGGAAACAGCTAGCAAGTTAGCGAGCAGCGTAGACTGGAGCAACAAATGAAGTAAGAGGAAAGCTTGGAGAGAGAGACGTTGGAGAGGGAGGGAGAGAGAGAGGGAGGGAAAGAGAGGAGCACGGAGAGGAGAATGGCTGCTGCAACTGTCACCACGCCGCAACTTGTGGACAAACCAGGGGCGCGAAGTGCGATATGGCAGTACTTTAACTTAAAAACAAATGCGCAAGGCGAGGCAGTTAACGCCGATGCACCACTGTGTAAACGGCGTTTAAAAACATGCATGGCTAACGGCGGAAACACCTTCGACTTAGCCAAACACTTAAAGGACAAGCCCCCAGACCTGCACACTGAACTCAGGGAACGACAGGTCATTTACTCAGGAAGAAAAGCCACATTCAGTGCTAAAAGCAAGCGCCACCCCCCTTCACTCTTAACAGAAGTAGCTCTGGAAGAAAACAAATAGAGCTGGTTTATTTATATTATTATATTTGATATTATATTATTGTATTTATATTTTCACAGTGATTTTTAAACTGTTTGCCCTACATGCAGCCATGCTGACTTACAATAAATCTGAAGTGGTCCCTTATTTTTTTTCCAGTGCTGTAAAAAGCATACATGCATTATTTTATGATTGTGTGCATTAGAAAAGCTTGTCTTTGTGGTATTTTATTTTATTTACTGATTAATATGTTATTGTTCTAAGATTTTCTATTAAAATAAAGTCAGTAATGACATTATTTGCATTCTCTTTTTATTTGAAAAAGTATCGAAAAGTACCGTAATACATGTTGGTACCGGTACCAACACTAATGGCCACAGGTGTATAAAAACAGCACCTCGGCATGCAGACTGTTTCTACAAACATTAGTGAAAGAATGGGTCACTCTCAGGAGCTCAGTGAATTCCAGCGTGGTACTGTGATAGGATGCCACCTGTGCAACAAATCCAGTGGTGAAATGTCCTCCCTCCTAAATATTCCAGTCAACTGTCAGTGGGATTATAACAAAGTGGAAGTGATTGGGAATGACAGCAACTCAGCCAAGAAGTGGTAGACCACGTAAAATGATGGAGTGGGGTCAACGGATGCTGAGGCACATAGGTCACAGAGGTCACCAACTTTCTGCAGAGTCAACTTCATGTGGCCTTCAGATTAGCTCAAGAACAGAGAGCTTCATGGAATGGGTTTCCATGGCGATCAGCTGCATCCAAGCCATACATCAGCAAGTGCAATGCAAAGCGTCGGATGCAGTGGTGTAAAGCACGCCACCACTGGACTCTAGAGCAGTGGAGACACCTTCTCTGGAGGGACCAATCACGCTTCTCCATCTGGCAATCTGATGGACGAGTCTGGGTTTGGCGGTTGCCAGGACAACGGTACTTGTCTGACTGCATTGTGCCACGTGTAAGTTTGGTGGAGGGGGATTATGGTGTGGGGTGTTTTTCAGGAGCTGGGCTTGGACCCTTAGTTCCAGTGAAAGGAACTCTGAATGCTTCAGCATACCAAGAGATGTTGGACAATTCCATGCTCCCAACTTTGTGGAACAGTTTGGGGATGGCCCCTTCCTGTTCCAACATGACTGTGCACCAGTGCACAAAGCAAGGTCCATAAAGACATGGAGGAGAGAGTTTGGTGTGGATGAACTTGACTGGCCTCAACCCGATAGAAGACCTTTGGGATGAATTAGAGTGGAGACTGAGAGACAGGCCTTCCCTCCAACATCAGTGTGTGACCTCACTAATACACAGAATGGGTGGACCGACGTCATATTAAACCCTATGGATTAAGAATGGGATGTAACTTAAGTTCATATGCGAGTCAAGGCAGGTGAGCGAATACTTGTGGCAATATTGTGCTTATGATTATTGAATGTTTCAAGTAGCTAAGTTGGCCAACACTTCCTGCAGATACAGTGGCACAGTGTCTCTGAACAGCAGGGCGGACTAGACCACTGGGAGACCTGGGGCAGCTTGCCTGCACAAACCCTGCTTGCTGGAGAGCAGTGAGACAAAAGCAGAAAAATAATAACCCTGAGCCATTTCCCCCAGAACCTCCACTGCTATTATCCCAGCATCTTCCCACAAATAGGCATCCATTTCTGTGGGGGAGGACCAAGCAGGAGGGACAGAGGACCCCCACACCCCCAAAGCCTAAAAGGCCCGCTAGGGTAAATCAGGCAACAGCAGAGGCCACATACTCTGGAAATAGACTGCTGGCAAATGCTTCCATGCACGTGGACGCACACACACTTCCACGCTCACCTCTTACAGTAAGGGAGTGCCGGCTCCCGGGGGGTAATCAGCTTTCCGGCTTTTATCATGCCAACGGAGCTCATCTTTTCTACAGATGGCTTAGATACACCCGACGCTTTTCACACCAAGATAAAGGTTTGGGCTCAGTGTAGTCTGTAGCATGATATGCATTTATTGACTTCCATAGCCAATTATTTTGGCTACGGATTAGGGAGCGTTACCTTTCCTCCCTGGCTTCTCACCCTTTACCATTTCTCCATCCTTCTCCTGGAATCATTATATCGACCTCTCTCACCTAGCGACCCTCGACCCCCCATCGCTCTTCTCTGCCTGGAAACCGCCCCACCCCTTCACGTCTCCTTCCTTCACTTTGTAATCCCGCTGTCTGACCCTACACCCGTCCCCCATCTTTTTCCCTATTTCCCAACGTGCTGCGCAACCCTTGATGCCCCCCCCTCATCATTTTCCCTCTCCGCCGCAATCCTTGACTCATTTCCCTAAATCTCTTCCCATCCCTCCACGTCTGCGTGCGTCCCCGCTGTGATCTGGGTGACATTTCAACAGTCACGGCTGTCACGTTACACAGCGGGGGGGCACTGCCCTCCGCGCACAAACCCAGAGAACAGAGGTGCCATTCATATGTGAGCGTAATGCTCATACAAATGCCGGTGGTCGTGGTGGTGGGGGGGAGGAGGGAGGTCTCATCTCTGCCTTTTATTTGAAAATATGCAAGGGCAGAAAGAGAAGAGAGAGAGAGAGAGAGAGAGAGAGAGAGAGAGAGAGAGAGAGAGAGAGAGAGGGAATGGAAGAGCATCTAATTACATGACAGACTTAGCCTCTGGGTCTCTGTGATTGAATAGGGCACCCTTTCCTGATATCACTCCACAAAGCTTTCATAATATCCTACCTCTATCTCTTATGCCCGTCATATTTTCCTCCATAGCTTGTTTTGCAGCAGTGTGTATGTGTGTGTGTGTGTGTGGGGGGGGGGGGGGGGGGGGGGTGTTCAGCCTCTTTGGGCCCCACCACCACTGCCAATTGTGGGACATGCTTCTCGCTCTGGTCCCCAGCCTCCCCCGGCTGTCTGCCTGGGTTATATTAGCCACCGATATATTGACCGAGGGAATGAGACGAGGCTTGGGTTAGTGTTTTTTTTTTTTTTTCTTCTTTTTTTGCGTGCGTCCTCAGGGGAATAACTAGATGTTACTCACCAGCTGCAGTTGCTTTTGGATGAAATACCTGAAATGTAGTTGCAGTTGCAGTGGATCTTCCTTTTTTTTTTCAGCCACTGGATAACAAGGTTGCCTCTCAGCTGGAGGAACGCTCAGCTTTCTGCTCCGTCTGGCTAAAACAGACAGCAGACTCTGTGGGCGTTCGGCTGCACTCTGCTGCTCCTCTCCAGAGAGATTCTTCAGTGTGTCGGTGGACGGTCTGGTGGGTGTACGTACCACAAAAAAAAATAGGCCTCCGCATACATATGCATGTTGCCCCTGAGGAGGTCTAGATTGCTGAATTATTACAGAATTATAGCCTGAGGGGAAACAGGTACTTTGAAATGTTCAATATTTTCTTACATAACTACATTATATATTCCAGAAGCAAACTTTTATTCCTTGACAGATGGATTATTTCCTCAGAAAATGGACTTTTGCACAAATAATTGACAACCTGCTAGTTTGATCATGCTTCTACCTGTCCCCCGTTGCAAAGCATCTGGACATCTGGTGCGTTTGGAAAAATTGGGATGCCAAGCGTCAAACCCATACTGTTGCACCTAACCGGGTTGATTCATACCACTTGCAGGAATTTGTTTGTGATATTCCGTGTTACGAGGCAATCTTGGCCTTATGAGCAGAGAGCCAGCTGCCGCTACAAATTGCACAAGTCAATCCAAAGCCTTTGCACACAAACATTTCACAGACGAGAACACAGTTTCATCTTCCATTCCTCGTATCTCGCCATCACATTAGAAATCTTTCCGACTGCTGATTTTTCTATGGAACTGAGGCACAACTCGCTGGGGGGTCACGCGGGGTCATTTCTGCGGCAAACCTGTTTGGAATTAATTTCAGCAGCGGTACTTCTTGTCACTCGTCGACAACCTTGCGGTGTGATTTTTTTCATCCATCTAAAGTTCCTCTTTTTCGCAGCAAGACATGACATTTTCCAAACAGGTTTTTAATAAAACATTTTGTATCTGCCATGGAAAGGAGGCTACTAAGCCTGGCAAACCGCTAACCTTGTTTTTTGTGACAGGCGAGCAAAGCTTTGCAGACTGTGACAAGGATGATTGCACAAGAGCCTCAGAGGGAAGCTGTTTATATTTACTCCTCTGTACACTTTTTGCTATTCACACATTTCCACGTCTGCATTTTTGGCCTCTGCCACCTCTCAAGGCTTTCTGTCCTCTCCCTTCATCACATTTTTCTTATTTCTTCTCTCCGTCTTCTGAGGGCTCTCGGGTGTCCTGTCAAAGTCCCCGTCGCTGCTCGGAGAAGAGAACACTGTATCCCTGATGTCGATGACAACAACAACAACAACATAAACAAAGTGTTTTTGCCCTGCACCGAGACATCAATTTAGCCTCATCTTGATTTGGCAGTAATCGTCCAGACTGATGGCTAATCAAAAGCACATCACGCAGTCAGCATGACAAATAAATTAAAGCCTGCTCGTTCGTGCATTCCTTTTCAAAGGAATGTGGTGTCACAATAGATTTTTTTGTTAGAAGAGAAAGGAAAATATATAAATATTATTTTAAAAATACATTTTTATCACTGAAAGGGCAACGCAATGCGATGGCTTCCTGGGACTTTCTCCATCTCACTAAAGGACAGACTCCAGTGCAGGTATTTTCTGGGCTCAGCTTGGTGTCTGTGTGGCACTGAGGATGTTCTTTTATGAGCTTTGGCATCCGTAGCAGCATGGAATAAATCACAACCAGCAATAGCACGTCAATGGTTATGAAGTTCATCTTTTTGTCATTCCGCTCAGTTCTCACAGAGGACTAAATGTTCCGTTTTCACTCGTATTTCAACACGTTTTTGTACGTACAGGGGCATAATAATATCAAGCACCAATTCTTGTAATACATGTAAATCTGTAAAGCATTTGATACGGTTGATAAGATGTTTTTAGGTTTAGATGTGTGGTCCATAAAATGGTTTTATGACAACCCCTCTGATGGAACTCTGGCACTAGTTTCTGGTTCAGGTTCGTAACCCAACACCACAAGTAAAGGGCCTATACTCTGTCTCTGTTATATCTTCACTATATACTGTACATAGATACAATAATAATCATCTCACCCCTCTAATGTCAACGCCTGTTGCGTAGTGTCCTTTCAAAATAAAATTCTAAATTCAACAAAACCACTTAGATTCAGGAGAACAGCTGGTTGACACTTGACGTGACTCACCAGCAACCCATGCGAGGCCCTGGGAGGGTTTACATTGGAGTTGGTTGAAAGTACATTGCACAGTCACTAAAGCAGGCCCAACGTGGGCCCATTTCTTACACACAAGGCTTTCAAGTCACTACAATGTGAAACCACAGTTGTTATTAGACATCCAGAGAAAAGGTCTAGATAATGACCAGAAAGAACAAATACAGGACTATCAACCAGGACACCAGTATTAATGTCCCAACGTGTTATTTGGAGGTTAACGTGTTTTTCTTACCTACGTTACATTGTTTATCTTTTACTGAGTTTACGTCATTATTGGAAACCCAACCATGTTTTTTCCTAAAACCTCCAACGTGGTTTTCTTGCCTGAACCGAAACAAGTGTGTTAGTTTGAATTCACAACGTTAAACATGTTTACTGCGATCATAGTGGAGCTTCATAGTTTGACGCTCTGCTCTTCCCAGCTTAAGAAAGTGAGGCAGAGGGTCCTCATTATGTGCATTACTGTTTATATCCCACCAGCTCCTCTCTTAATCTGGCCATTGGACCTTTATAGACCATCTTTCAGGTCTCTCTTCCAAGAAATGCAGATACAAGTAAATATGGGCTATTCTTTGTATAATAACAATAATAATCCTGAAAACTGCCCAACTATCTCGGATCATCTATCTTACATGTTAACAGATTACAGAGCGTTTTCTTTTAATTGTATTTTTCCGTGGAGATTGTCTGCTGTTATATGTGTTCATCTGGATTTCTTATGCAATGGTCAAGCTTGATAAAAGGATTTTTTAATAAATGATTAAATCAATAATTTACCTTATGCCAGTAAAGTAAGTATATATGAAAGGGTTAAGAGTAAATGGATGAATATGGATTGTTTGCCAGCTTGATACACACGCCTGATCCATGATGATTAACATGCCGATAAATGTGCAACAATCTGGACGATGTTGTGTCAGATGTCATTTCAACCAGACGGAAAGGTCAGGACGCCTCTGATCCAAACCACAGATTAGAGAAGGAGGCAAACTGCACTTTAAATCCCCCCATCAAACTTTTTTCTAAATCCATGCTCGCTCATTTGGACAGGAATGATAGGGTGGCACTTATCAAGTGATAAATAAGGAGGGGAGGATGTGTGTAATATCACAAAAAAAGAGAGATTTTATTTCTGGAAACGGCCAACCGGACTCGGATGTTACGGCCGTGGCTCCGACAGACCGGCTGGATCAGATACGGTCACATTTGGAACGAATGAGAGAAAATGTCAAGTGCGGATCCAGAATAGCAATGAGACTCACAAGTGTATACCTTATCACTGATGAACCCAAAGGGACACAAGCAAAGATCATGTAGGATAACGTGGTGTGTTGGGAAAACCTTTTTCCTAACTTAACCCTTTGGCTACTTTCCATCCCTTCGGCACGAAGCAGGACAAAATTGTTTAAAGGACAATAACACACAAATTCATTTAGTGGATCTGATTTCACTCACTTGGTGGACGATACCGCTGAGCGTCTCCTCACCTAACACATGTTAGCACATCACTTAGATTGAAAACTGGATTTAGGGAAACAGCAATCGGGTTGCAGTGTGCATTGAGTTGCTCATTCGCAAGTACTTGTGCAGTTTAAGTGATGCGGTCCTAAAGCCCTTGAGTGACGAATCGGTAGAGGAGGAAAGGTGAGGCTCCTGGGCTCAGAAGAAGGTGTTGAAGTGTGCGATGGTGAGCGATCTCCGATGAAATGCATCACTCCTGCCGACGGGCACGGCACACATCAAAGCGGGGCCGCTGCTGGGAGCTTTCAAAGAGCTGCCGCCGTCTCATTACATCCACAGTTTTCATGTGAGATGTTGATGAAACGGACTTTCTCGCCACTGTCTCTCCATCGTTCACTGCTTACATGACCAAGGATGTCCCGATCCAGCTTTTTGCACTTCCGATCCGATACCGATATTGTAGCTTTTAGTATCGGCCGATCCAAGCATGTATTAAAGATTAAAAATGCCGGTTGATGGAAATTATCCAAAATTAGGGGCTGGAAAAATATGGCTGGAAAATGATGAGCATCACATTAATAGCTACAGATACTGTAAAACACTACAACGACATGAGTGCATATATTGTCTTATTTTATCAAGTAAAATATAAGTTATAGGTTTACTCAACAGCTTAATAGTTCATAGAAATTCAGGTAGAAATAGGTTAACTCAGAGTTCCACAGCTTATCAAAAACAATCCTCCCCCCACAGGGGGTCCCCTTGCTTTGCATTCACACTGCTCCAGCCCAAACGGGCTTTAGCCCGTACACACGTCATCACGTCCTAATACTACACACACAATATGGCTTGATGTTGTTTTGAAGGAGTGCATATATTTATCGACAACACTCGACCTGCATCAGCGCATGTGCGCACGAGCGGATCTGTGCGAGCAGGCAGCACGGAAGCCGGTCCGGTTCCGGTACCGGTCTGGTTCCGCACACCACGAGTCTGAAGAGTGCAACAGCTTATCAAAATACAGTGTCAACTCCGTGTTTCCAAAGTAGAAAGCGACATCGTGGTGGTTTAACGAGGCGGAACGGCATCAGAACAACATCAAGCGCGTAAAGTACACGAAGAAGAACGTAGCGGGAGCGCGCGGCGAGGATTGTTGTGGCTGCGCGTCTTGCGGAGCAAGTGTACTGTGCTGCGCGGAGGCGCTCCTAATGTAAATGTTTATTGATTTATGAATGAATTGATAGGTGGCTTATTTTTGGCATATTGATTTCATGGCCTGTACAATGGTAGGGGAAACACTGGACATGCACACAAGTCCGTCTTGTTGTTTTTTAGGGGATGCTGGACAGGTCACGAGGTGTGCGCTAGGTGTGCTGGAAAACGCGGACCGGATTTTGGGGGAAAAACAGAAAAAAAATGGAATGGATTACTACACCGGTGCGCTGGATAACACGGACCGGAGTTTTGAAAAAAAAACTGGATCGGGAGTCCGGATCAGGATTTTCCCGTGCAGGCCGATCCGATATCGATATGCATTTTTTGCTAATATCGGCGGCCGATCCGATCCAAATATCGGATCGGGACATCCCTATACATGACAATTACATTCATTTAGCCTGCAAACTACATTTCAGGTATTTAAAAAAAAAGTGCTCTTGCTGTCAAAACCATGGCCAATCACCGGTTTATGAGAGTAAGATATTCTTTGAAATGACCTAGAGAGAAAGTGATATGCAATTATTTGGCGTTAAAGGAGTCATAACCTGGTTTTATACGTATCCAGCCCCCCTTGGATCGCTTTGGATCAATTCGTAAAACTTATTAGAAAAAAAAAAAAAAATTTTAATCAAACATTGAGCTTGTTCTGACCCTTTTTCGTACCGCGATTTTATCACGCGAGATTACGCGCGAGGTTTTGACTGGTCCGGATGTGCATTGTATAATATGTAATGAGGCGCGCGTTGATTCGCCGCAGGAAGGACAGAGCCGGGGGGGCTTGCCTGCATGCAGACTCCAAAACATAAACAGCCCCCTGTCATGGCGCACACACTAAATGACGAACCTTACGGAATTCAGGCATTTATGTACGAACCAGAGTCGGAACCCGAACCGGAGAGTGAAGAGCCAGAGACGGTTGAAGAGACACGTTTACAGCAGGACGTCAGGTAGCGGACGGGGGGGGGGTTGGGTGGTGAAAGAGGGGTGGGCTTATGCAAGTAGCCTCCACGGTGACGTCACCGTAGGCGCAGAATCAAAATCTCGTGCTTTAGGAATGCACACCCTTGTGTGCTATTCCTGTTCGGAAAAAGAGCAGAAGCGAAAAAACGGCGCCACTTTCAAACTCCAGCCTTTCAGGCAAGTTTCAACTGAGGTCAAACACAGATATGCATGTTTTAACAAGAGAAATTGCGATTTCCTGGTGATGACTCCTTTAAGGGATCAGGACGCCCTCTTTCCTCAGATCATGCCCGTAATATGACATCAAAATATACAAATCAATACGCATGCAACAGATCTTAACGTATTCAGCTCTTTCGCTAAATCAACATAACAATAAAAAACCCATCAATGACACACAATAATACATATCTCACCAGTACACCGTCAGTTTTGATCAATTATAACTAACATTTGCGCTGCTGCTCCACATGATTCCACACGACCAGCAGCGGATCAATACACAAAAATGTGTGTAAAACATATAACATTGCAACAGTTTAACAATCTACCCTTAGCTAAGCCCTGCTGTCCACTGCTACACGGTCACTATCTGCACTCCCTGAATGAATATTATCTTATTTTTTGAAAAAGAGGATAATAAAGATAATTGAAGCACCACCCAGCGCCTAGAGTGTTCCTGTAGCTCTTTATTCACTGTTACAATCATTAAATCATTCAAATCAAATGCAAAGCCACAAAATCTGCATCAACATGAGGAAACTTGTGCCCTGTGTAGAGGAGCCAGACAGTTGTCAGAACTGCACTCGTGTATATCTGTAGCAACACATTTACATTTTTAATGGGTTATTTTCCATAAAACTTAAACTTAAAATATATTGGAGACAACATTTTTATGTGACAGTGGCCTTTGCCTTCAAACAGCTTTCACCTCATGTGTCCGCTCTTTGCCTCTCATACAGAAACATCACAACTGCACTGACATTGCACACCGATCTAAAGAAAGCACGGGAGCACACGACATGAACGCCGAGATGTCTCGATTTCCTAATTTGATGTGAATGAACAGACACCAGCCTTCAATCCCGCTCCAACACAATGAGACAGGCTCCAATTAACTGCAGTACGAAACGTCACCGAGCTGTTAACGAGCACACGTGTGTGGAAGTGTAACAACGGCATAATTGCATTTTCGATGTACGCATGAATATTGCGAATGTTTATTTTTTGAAGCCGGCCTCTTTATGATAGCTAAAAGAAGAAAAAAAACACACATTCAAAGCAAAGGATTAATCGATGTCAACGTTCATTCCTCTGAAAACGGGTCTTTTGTTGTTGCAGCAATGTTTACTGACTAACAGCAGCACAGACAAAGAAAAGCACAAAGACTAACGGGGATATTGGAGGTGCGGCAATAAGAGTATTGTGCAGACAATTCATTCTTGAATAGCTAGCTGGGAAAAGGTGGAGAAAGCCTTTGCAGGCCAGTGTTGTTGGAGGGTAAATGTGTAAAAGGCAAAGACAAAGCCAGACTGCAAATAAACAATTCAGCTAAAAGGCCCTACATGTAGACGATCTATCTCCATATGCCATCCTCAGAGGAGCGTTTCCTCGCTGTGTTGGCTGCAGAGAAATTAGACCGTTTCCAGGTACTTTCCTCTACTGGCTTATAGCACAAACACTAAAGTAAAAACCAAAATAGGATAGGTTCACTTTGAAATGTGTTTGGCTCCGCAGGAAAATAAACACTTCAAGCCGCCATGTCATTGAAAAGATCAGATAATCCACTAAATGTCAAGTCGCAAATCCATTTTAAAATACTACGACGCTTGGTGTTTTTGTCAGATACAAAACTGATGGAGCGGTGTCATGGAGAAATAGCCACAGTCATGCAGTGTCAGGCTGGAGCTGCTTGTAGTAGCAGCGACATGATGGAGTCTCCGGTTTCCTGGCAACCTCACCAGGGCGACTAGCTTCCAGGAAGTCACTGCACCCGCACAATAAATAATTCCACCCATAATCCCTCGTTAAAACCTTGTTTATTTTTTTTGTACAGTTGTAGCCATAGAAATGCTGTTAGACAGATATTTCAAGACATTTCCTTGTTTCCATTCTGTTGGCTAAGCTAAGCTAACGTGGTAGCTTCATGTTGCAGACCTGAGAATGGTATCAAATATGTAATCTAACTCTGTAAGAAAGCCAATAAGCTGCCTTCTTTAGGAAGACAAAGTCCATCAGAAGGTTGAAACAGTCCCGGCCCTAATATATATATATTTAAATATATATATATATATATATATATATATATTAGGGCTGGGACTCGATTAAAAGAAATAATCTAATTAATTAGAGGCTTTTTAATTAATTAATCGAAATTAATCGCATTTTAATCGCATATAAATTTGACCTGAGAACAGTGAGAAGTATTTTTTTTCACATGGATTTTTAGTATACCATTGAATAATACATAAGCTTAAGCAACAAAATATAGATTTTTTTTATTCAACAGTCCAACAGACCAGTGCAATTTTTGCCATTAAGTTTGACTCGCCACGCTAGCTGCTATATGTTTTGCATTGAGGTGATACTTGAGGCTCGATGTGCTGCGGTGATATGCAAATCTGAAATTCATCCAGTGAGAAACGTGCCGCGGTGCAAAAATAAGTGCGATTAAAAAGGGGCAATTTGTTTAACGCGTTCATTTTTGGTGTAATTAATTAATCTTAATTAACGCGTTAAAGTCCCGGCCCTAATATATATATATATATATATATATATATACACACACACACACACACACACACACACACACTCTATGGACATTGATCTACTTTCTGTGTCTCTGTTCCAGGCTGTGTTCTTGCTGTTTTCCCACCTGGAGCAGCTAACTACCGAGCCTTTCCCCGAGGCTGAATTGCTAACACAGGCAATTTCTGGCAAGGTGTCGCCCCAAGAGGAGGTGGGATCAATTGGGGCCAGACAACCCAGGCCACCTCTGTGGGGGCCCCCCCGGCTAATTTGGCCCCACAACTAAAGACACCCAACAGCCTCTGCCCCTCACCCTTGACCTCTCCCTGACCCTGTTACTGTGGTGACAGTTGGCAGCAATTTCTTGCACCGACATACCTGCAATGCCTTTTCTTCTCTTCTATACCTTTTCAGACACGTTCTCCATCTGGAGTACGCCAGGAAACCACTTCTTCACCATCAGTGTAGACACGTTCTAATACACACCCGCTTTCCAGTTGGGTCTCTTGTAGTGTCTCAAGTGCAATTAAGCACATTTTCATACAAATGTGACTGTTGGACATCAGCTTTTCTGGTCCGTTTGTTTGCCACAAATAGAGAGAGACAAGTTGTAGCAACAAAACAGTATAGCAACACAACTACTGCACTCAGTAGGTAATCTGAGGAAGGATGAATGGCGAAGCCATCCCTCTTGTTAGCAAAATAACCCCCCCTTCATCCACTAGTAGGAGAGAGAGTTGTTTAGTTGAATCTGTTAGTCCGGCCTGACTCATTGATCCCATAGATTGCAACTCGCATCTCGAACTGTCTGGCTGACATCTCTGTCTGGACAACTGCACATCACCTCAAGCTTAACCTGAATAAAACCGAACTCCTCTTCATCCCAGGGAAAGACTGCCCTCGCATGGACCTGTCGGTCACTGTCGAGGGCATCACAGTATTGCCGTCGTCAACTGCGAGGAACCTGGGTGTAATCCTCGATGACCAACTATCCTGCACCCCCAACATCACTGCTGTGGCCCGATCCTGCAGATTTGCCCTCTACAATATCCGCAGGATTCGGACCTTCCTCACAAAGGATGCAACGCAACTCCTGGTCCAAGCACTGGTCATCTCCCGCCTTGACTACTGCAACTCTCTCCTGGCCGGACTCCCGGCCTCTGCGATTAAACCATTGCAGCGTATCCAGAACGCTGCAGCACGCCTTATCTTCAATCTACCCAAATTCTCCCATGTGACCCCCCTCCTCCGTGACCTCCACTGGCTCCCTGTTGCAGCACACATCCAATTCAAAACGATGGCACTGGCCTTCAGGGCCATCAATGGAACGGCACCCATCTACCTTCAACTGGTCAAACCTCATGCCCCAAAGCGAGCACTTCGCTCCTCTACTTCAGCTGGCCGGCTGGTACCACCATCGCTGAAATCAAACAAATGTCGCTCAGCAAAGTCCAGACTCTTCTCTGTTCTGGTCCTCAGTGGTGGAACGAACTCCCGACTAATGTCAGGACAGCTGAATCATTTGCCATCTTCCGAAAAAGGCTCAAGACTCACCTGTTCAGACTTCACCTCGACTCTACATAGCATGACCCACTAACACCCCCCCCCCCCCCCCAAAAAAAAAAAAAAAACCTTACCTATAGCACTCTGATCATAGCACTGTTGCTCTTAAGGTACTACTTTACTCAGATGAGGACCTAACACTTGTTCTATTTTTAGCTCTTACTTTATCGGCAATGATACGTTGTGGTTTCTTTGTTTCCTTCTTTTGACAAATGTACTTATTGTAAGTCGCTTTGGACAAAAGCGTCTGCTAAATAACCTAAATGTAAATGTAAATGTAGATTCTCCGACATGAGCGGATGCAGAAAGACAAAAAGTCTGGATCTTTTCTTCTACATGAGGGTTTCCTCCTCGATGTTCACAAAGCTCCTTAAAGTTCTCCAATCTCTCAACCCATCCTAGAAAATGTTGGATGGACATGGGCTAGTGAGAAGTCCTGCAGAACCACCGCTGTGTCTCATGGCAGCATCGCTCCAGTTGAACTGTGCTGTGCGTTGATAAAGCCGTGGCGCTGTCTGTGGTGCTGAAGTAGGAGGCGGATTTGTATAGGCTTGCACTTGGTGTGCGTGTCGCTAGCTGGGTAAACCCACACACACTTTCCAGATTTGAAACTTAATTAAAATGTGTGTAATGTCTTTATCTTCCCTGATCCTGACGCAAGTGGATCAAAAGCTTCAGGAGCAGCACATTTTTTTCACCACATTTCCAACTCTCACAGACCAATCTTTTCCTCGGTTTGCACCATCCAGATCAAACTCAGGGCTGGTGACATTCACTTACCTCTTTGCATTGACTTTGTGCCAGTGAAGCCGCCACTTAAGTTTGCTCCGAGTTCAGTCTAGACTCATTTAGCCTGCCGTCTAGCCCAAAGGTCAACAGTATGTTCGACAAGGCAAATCTGCAGAACATCCTCATTCTGTGAATTGATTAAATACGTGCATTGAGTCTGTCTGTCTGGTATATGAATCCAAGGTCCTTTCCCTTGCAATTCTACATCAGCCATACAACCATATTGCCGCTTCTTTCTCACAGGCAGTCATCCATCTGCATGACCTCTAGCCGGGCCTGACCTTGTGGAAGAAATTACAGAAAAGCACCGCTGAGTGTTGATGAAAAGGGAGCATATATTTGAAGACAGCGCATTAATGATGTGACAGGCACTAATTCAAACTGAATATTTCACGAATATGCACAAACGCACACACACTAACACACAGACACACACACACAGACACACACACAGACACACACACACACACACACACACACACACACACACACACACACACACACACAGTGAGACTCCAGGGAACGATGGATCTTGATTAAGTGTGAGGAAGGAGGGAGCGGGGGAAGCGGAAGACGACGTGTCAGAGTCGTTTAATGTAAAGTTATGACATTTTTATGAAGCCTGCTTTGAAAATTGGGAAATACAGTACACGCACACACAGACACACTGACAAAAAGAGGTATGTCTGCCTCAACAACATCCTCCTTTACGCAGCACATAACAGGCTACAAATCAAGCATGTTGATCGCCACGTCTTCTGTACAGTTGTGTCGGCTGGAACGGATCCGTCTCCCGTCTCACAGCCGATTTCAGAGCCATTGTTGATAGAATGACCTTGTACCTCCTCTATTTTTTTTTTTTAAGATTCTTTTTTGTCAGCAAGTGTAGAAACACCCCACGTGTGCTGGTCTGTCATGGTTCCTTGGTGGAAAAAAGAAAATAAATCCTTTGTGCTTTGCTTTTTGTGCGCATTGTTGGAAGCTCCCACACTTTTTTTTGTCCTACAAACGCATTCAGAGTCTGTCAATCAATAGCCTCCAATTACAAATATAATACACCCAATTGACTCGACGGGCGGGCGGCTAGATTGCAGCGTGGAAAGCTATTAAAGGGGAGCGCCGTGGCGTGCAAGGAGGCGAGCCCAGGAGTTGTGTGTGCGTGTGGGGAGGGTGGGGGTGCGGGGGCAGACAGGGCTGAATGGAGGACGCTGTCAGGAACTAATAGCTTTGGGATGTAGTGCTGGGCTCTGTGTGTACAGCAATCTCACTCAGTCTTAGGGAGGCTGCGAGGTGGGGGAGATGGGTTTCTGCATGTGGACAGGATGAGGAGGTGTCAGGTGTCATCCGCGTGCATCCGAGGACGAGAACGTATGCATTTGACGATATAAACAGCAATCCCGAGCCACGCCACGCCAGCCGAACCCAGCCCCACCCGCAGCACACTGCTTCATGATAAAGTGACTTTTCGGAGATTGAGAGCCACCTCCGCTGTGATACACCTCTGTCAGGAGAAGACAGGCATGAAAAAAGAGGGACTGAGGCAAGATAGCAATAGACAGAGAATGGCGACGGGGGTTGGCTGGGTAGGGGGGAGGATAAAGAGGACTCCGGAGATAACTAAAGCATTTGAGAGACAGGTGCAATATAGAAGAAGAAGAAAAAGTCCACAGGGAGGGAGGGAGAATGCAGGAAGGGGGATGCTAGAAACGAAGGAGGAAGAGCTGAGGAAATGACAGAACGAAAGGCAGAGATAGAGTATTGGACATCAACCTAATCACATAAATATGACTGCAATCTTCTGGAAAGGCCTCTGGATTCTCTAAAAAGAAGAATCAGGGTGACAAGCAACAATAAAGGAGGGAAAACTGACAAACATTCACCGCATCCTGCTCATGCTTATATATGTTGATGACGTCTGAACCCGGTGGTTAGACACCAACGCATGTTTGCTATTGACTAGGGCTGTGACGATACACTCCGCTCACGAGACGAGACGAGACACGATATTGGGTTCACGAGAACGAGACGAGACGAGATTTTAAGAAAACTACAATGACAAAATATATGACTGGACTAACAGACTTTAATTTAACAGAGTTGCACATGCATTTTGAAATATTTTATTATAACTCTTTACATGCATGATGTAAGCATGATCTTTTAATAAACTTCTTCTTTCACAAATTTAAACTGAAACTAAAATTTATAAAAGTTAAAATAAAATAAATAAAATAAAATATTTATTTTTCCCAAGTGTAAATATGTGTAAAACCAAATCAAAGTTCTACTTTGTCAATACAGAGTGCAAATAGTGCAAACGGAGCCTGACCAAGTATGTCATGAACAACATGCTGCAACTACAGCATCTTCAGCATCTCTGACATCACAGCTGTCAAGCGTATCAATGCTTCGGGAGTTTTGTCTTATGTCTGGGCTGGTGATGCTGCTATGGCAGCTTGCTGCTCAAGGTAATGAGCCAGCATATCCAACGTGCCCGTGATTAACTTGTGTGATGGCAATTGTAGCCGTTTCTGCTTGGACATTTTCACCGCGGTAGCCGCTGAACTACGATGAAAAAAAGCACTCACACGTCTCATCCGCCCGAGTAAACGAGCGACGCGGGGAACACCGAGGCAAGCTTGGGTTGCAAGATTTATAGTGTGCGCAAAACAGATGTGCGACTTCAATCCTGCGTCGTGCACGGCCACGTCCATATTACGTGCATTGTCGGTAACAATAAGCGATGCCGTGGTTGGGTTTTTTAAACTCCCAGTCAGTAACAGCTGTCTGTAAAACCTCAGCTATGTATAGCTCACAAATCTCGCGAGACGGATTTTTAACGCGACGAGAAATATCGTTGACTTTAATCTCGCGAGATCTCGTGGTACGATATCTCGTCACACCCCTACTATTGACAGATTCCTTCAGACTGACGCATTTGGTCCCATTGCTGGAGTCAAAGCACCCGTCGTCAAGTTCAAGCCCGGCTGTGTGAGCAGATGCAGCATTCGGAATGACAGAATGCAAGTCCAGGATATTTTAAATTCTGTCAAGTGTTTCCTGCCAACACCACATAGTAAATGTGGTTCCACTGTTTTTCTCACAACATGTTTTGTCAGTACCAAAACAACAAAGTTGCCCAAGCCGAACAATGAAGCCCCGTCTCCTGATCTGTTGTATAATAAATATAAATATACAGTATGTATGTATGTATATAAACTGCTCAAAAAAATAAAGGGAACACCTAAACACCACATGCTAGTTCTTAATGAACAACATATTCCAGTTGGAAATCTTTATTCATTACAAAGTCCAATGCATTGACAACAAAACAACATAAGGATGATTAATGAAATCAAAATCCTCATCTTATGGAGGTCTCGATTCAGAATCATACCGAAAATCAAAGTGGAAAATCAGATCGCAGGCTGATCCAACTTTTGTGGAGATGACATGTCAAAATGATCCTCAGTAGTGCGTGTGGCCTCCACATGCCTGTATGCACTCCCTACAACGCCTGGGAATGCTCCTGATGACACGACGGATGGTCTCCTGAGGGATCTCCTCCCAGACCTGGACCAGAGCAGCAGTCAACTCTTGGACAGTCTGTGGTGCGACATGGTGTTGGTGGATGGAACGAGACACGATGTCCCAGATGTGCTCAATAGGATTCAGGTCTGGGGAACGGGCAGGCCTGTCCATAACATCAATGCCTTCATCATGCAGGAACTGCTGACACACTCCAGCCACATGAGGCCTAGCATTGTCATGCATTGGAAGGAACCTAGGGCCCACTGCACCAGCATATGGTCTCACAATGGGTCTAAGGATATCATCCCGGTACCTAATGGCAGTCAGGGTACCTCCGGCAAGCACATGGAGGGCTGTGTGACCTTCCAAAGAAATGCCTCCCCAGACCATCACTGACCCACCGCCAAACCGGTCATGCTGGAGGATGTTGCAACAGCAGAACGTTCTCCGCGGCATCACCAGACCCTGTCATGTCGGTCACATGTGCTCAGGGTGAACCTGCTCTCATCCGTGGAGAGCACAGAGCGCCAATGGTGAATCTGCCAATCTCTAGCAAATGCCAATCGCATTGCATGATGTTGGGTTGCAAGCACAGGCCCTATTTGTGGACGTCGGGCCCTCAAACCATCCTCATGGAGTTCATTTCGGACTGTTTGAGTTGAAACTTGAACATCAGTGGCCTGCTGGAGGTCATTTTGTAGGGCTCTGGCAGTGCTCCTTCTGTTCCTCTGTGCACAAAGGAGCAGATATCGGTCCTGCTGTTGGGTTGTTGTCCTTCTTCGGCCCCCTCCACGTCTCCTGGGGTACTGGCCTGTCTCCTGGAATCTCCCCCATGCTCTTGACACTGTGCATGGGGACACAGCAAACCTTCTTGCCATCGTGCATTGATGTGCCATCCTGGATGAGTTGCACTATTGGGCAACTTCTGTGGAGAAACCGCCTCATGCTACCTCTAGTGGTGCAAACACTGCCAAAATTTAAAAAAGAAAAGAATCTGCCAGAAAGGCCGAGAACAGAGAAATGGGGTGCAGTTGAATAGTCCAGCTGATGATCGACACCGGTGATTGACGTCCGTCTGCGCTGGAGAAACTACAATAATGGACTACAAAAAGCACATCGTCCACTTCTCCCCATGTTGTTGGTTCTATAAACAGCTGGTTCACTGACCGGCTTCAGTTCCAGCAGCTCCTCCTTCCTGTTTGACCGTTTGCTGTTTTTACATTTCATTTGTGGTTTTAGTTTCATTTTTGACAAGTTTGTAACATGATTTAAATAAATAAAAAAATACCATTCAATTATCACTGTCCTCACACATTTATCAACACAATTCCAATTACTATATGTCTGCATGAAAGTCATTGTTAAATATGCAAATACACATGTTTGTTTTCATGAACGGCCGAGGTGTGCGGCACTTTAAATGTTGCTCTCGCAAAGAATTGTGGGTTGGCGTGATCTCCTTTCCTTTTGCATAGGAAGGTCTGTTGCATCCTATGCTAAAGGAGCTCTGAAAGGAAGCATTGGAGCTCCTTTCCTTTGCATTTAGAGAATTGAACAGCTCTTATCATGACGGCCACTTGTTTACTTCCGGGTCACTTCTTCAGTTAGGAACCTTCCTTAGAGAAATAGACTATTCCACTGCAGCCATGGTCTGTGGTCACCACCTGCACTCTTAGAAATAAGGGTTCCAATAGGGTTCTTCTACAAGGCCTGAGGTTCTACCTGGAACCATTTGCTTCTGAAAAACCCTTTCCTGAAGAAAGGGTTTTTCAAGGGTTCTTGGTAACACTAATGGTTCCAGTAAGAAACATTTTGATCGAGAGAACCCTTTAAAACCCCTTTCCTGAATAAAGGGTTTTAAAAGGGTTCTTGGTAACGCTAAGGGTTCCAGTAAGAACTATTTTGATCCAGAGAACCGTTTTTGGAAGAAAGAGGTCTTCAGGGATTGTTGAAAGCATGGGTATAAGATCCTGTGTCACCAGGGAATACTTCCTGATAACACTTACCAATAATGGTGCAAAATGCAATTCCTTGTGACTACTGATACAAATACTTTTCATATCCATTTTTTGTTTATTTGTTTTTTTCTTCTTCTCCAGATCCTGTTGATCAAACTGTAACATAATTGCCCATCTTGGGATTTGAACACCTGCCACCCAGTCTAAGGTCACCGGCAGTAGTGACTGAGCTAACCAGCTAGCTGCATTGAGTCATCAGGTGCACCATACTAGTCTATTACCTTACACATTCTGATCAGACATACAAATAATGAAACTGAAATGTTCTGTTACCAATTTATTTTCACAACCATTAATTATAAGAAAGCAAGACCTTCATCAGCAAATCTTGTTGACCCAGGCAAACATTAGCTGTGACTGGGATTTTAACCCCCACCCTCTAAATCTAAAGTCTGTACCATTACCCACTGAGCTATCCAGCAGAATGTGTAGATCAGGGACTCCTCTGACTCGCCACACTCACTCTTTAGGTCACAGTATCAATTACCATGTTGACAGATATCATACCTTACTGATTGCACTTCAGGACAATTAGCTCAGTTGGCTAGGAGCTGGTTCTTGGTGCCAGACGATGTGGGTTCAAGCCCTAGCAAGGGTGATAATGTTAATACATCAAAATACCTTGTAGTCTTTGTGAAACAAATGTACAAAAGTCATGGTAGATGATGTTTGACAAAAACATATCAGAATTTTACCTCAAACACTGATTTTTGACTGTGAATGGCTTAGTCAATTTGTGAAGCCACAGTTGAGTTGCCACTAGCTCAGTGCGATAGACAATGGTCTTTGGTTCCAGAAATTGTTGATTTCAGCCTCAACTGGTGCAAAATGTGCAACATTACAATGTCAACTGTCTTGCCTTCCTATTCTCCTGTTTGTTGCTCAGAATTGCCTAAAGTTGCCAAAAATAGTCTGGACCTGACGCAGCTATAATTGTGTTTATTTTTTAAAAGTTTAGTTACACTACTCCCTTCTTCAGGAGGAAATGACACACAGCAAAGAAGCAGCAAGGGGAATTGAACCCTGGGTCCCTAGAGCAAGGATATAACCCCTCTTTCTGGGGCATTTAAGTGAGCTATACTACTCACTGGACAAAGGCTTTTGAAAGTTTGTTACAAGTCAGGTGATCTAGAGATACAGTTGGAAGTTGTGAGTTCAAGGCCTGGTTGATGCAGAGTGACCATGTTAATGCCTACTGAGGTGATGTGTGGCTTAGTGACAGACAATTTGAAAAATATTAAACACTTATTTTACAGAAAATTGTAATCATGTATTTGTCTCCTCCTCATACTTTTCCATGATCGGCCTCATCCCATGGCTGCTGTACCCTGCTGACTGGCTTAGTCAAGTTGTGAAGCTGCACATAAATTCAGTGATAAAGGAAGGTCTTTGATGTCAGAGGCCAAGCCTTAACTGATGTTAAAAAAAAAAATCATATTGTAATGCTGACTTTGGGGCTACTACATCAGGGTTTGTCGATGCCAGGAATTGAACCTTGATCTCCCAGGGGAAAGGGCGAGGTTTGGTGTGTTGGGCCTGGGAGCTGGCCCCATTGTGGCTGTCATGTGTGAGTTAAGAGCTGGTTGCCCCATGGATTGCACCATATAGTCTGGTCTTCACCCTCTACAAACCAGGTGTGACATACCAATAGTGATTACTGTGAACAGAACAGAACAAAGAAGAACAGAAGAGAGAGAGAACAGAAGAAACTTCAGAGAATCAAGGTGAGCTAAATATAATATCTTATTTCAGCATGCTTGACCCTAGCTGAGGACTTTTATGGTGAAAGGTGAACTAAGCATTTGTTTCTTGTTATGTTTTGTTTGTTTGCTTGCTTGTTTGTTTTCTTGTAGAAATGACTTACACAGCTTGGACGAAAGCCGAAGTGTGCCATTGGCTTGAAAAAGAGGGTTTTGCTGAGATTTCCATTATTGTTATAATACGTAACATTTTGAGTACTTGTTACATAACACTGAAAAGTATTTTAACATTATTTAAATCAATGTGAAAACTTTGTGGGGTTCCCTCACTTTCTCATGATTCTGTTCCACTGTCACGATTACTACGTACAGTATGTACTCTGATTCCTTTCATTGGACCACGCATTATTTTATTGTTTGTAGATAGCTTACGGGTCATTCCGTGTCATTTCATCAAATGCCTCCCACCTGACCATCTCAGAATGTCCTGAAAAAATTCAAGTACAAAGACACACTTGTTACGAGGACAAATCAAAAATATTAGGTCTCTACTGTCAATAGTTTTCTCATGAAACATCATTGAATGAAGGGTAGTTTAGACAGTTTTTGGCATCATGCTCTGAAAAGCCATTTTTAAACAGCAATATGGAAAACTATCTCACCTGTGGCCTTCAAAATTTCTACAGTGTATATCTGTTACTAATAGCCTCCTATGGAGCTAGAACAGTCTCATAATTCATAAATGCACACAGAAATTCATAAATGCACAAAAAAGATTTACAAATGTATTTGGGGATTTGTATATACATGTGACTCAAAACACAAATACATTTTCAATGCACACACAAATATGTTTCATTTCATATGTAAGTAAAAAATATTCACATATAAAAAACAAGATTCATAAACATATTTCCAATGCACACACAAATCTAAAAAAAAATCACAAATACATGAATGTTAAAGTATTTGCAATCTTCATCAAATACGCATTTGGGGCTTGTTACATTCATATATGAACTGTTGGACCTGTATTTACAAAGTGCTTTTAATTTGTAAACCTCCCTGCATTTGTGTGTGAAACTTTTGAGACTCCCCTGACGTGACTCTGATCCACAAATGCGTTTTTTCTAAGAGGAGGTTGTCTGTAGCCAATCAGATGTCTCCCTCCTTTACAGCCAATCACGTGAGTGCGTTGCGTTGGAGGGATATGGGTGCTAGAGCCAGAATCGACCTTATTTCTGGAGATAATTTCCCTTCTTCCTGTGCTCCCTGTCTTTATGCTGTATAGATTAGGTGTACAGTTATATAAATATCTATTTTTCTTTTATAAAGAAGCATTTTATGGAAGTAATTTATTCCCTCATTCTGGGGAAGATGAACCGGTGCGGGCGGAGTTGTGTTTTAGACTTTTGGGGGAGACACTCACGTGATTGGCTGTAAAGGAGGGAGACATCTGATTGGCTACAGACAACCTCCTCTTAGAAAAAACGCATTTGTGGATCAGAGTCACGTCAGGGGAGTCTCAAAAGTTTCACACACAAATGCAGGGAGGTTTACAAATTAAAAGCACTTTGTAAATACAGGTCCAACAGTTCATATATGAATGTAACAAGCCCCAAATGCGTATTTGATGAAGATTGCAAATACTTTAACATTCATGTATTTGTGATTTTTTTTTAGATTTGTGTGTGCATTGGAAATATGTTTATGAATCTTGTTTTTTATATGTGAATATTTTTTACTTACATATGAAATGAAACATATTTGTGTGTGCATTGAAAATGTATTTGTGTTTTGAGTCACATGTATATACAAATCCCCAAATACATTTGTAAATCTTTTTTGTGCATTTATGAATTTCTGTGTGCATTTATGAATTATGAGACTGTTCTAGCTCCATAGCCTCCAGACATGAAATATCAGGGATGTAGCTCAATGATAACCTAGTATGGTAGGTACTTAAAATGTGGCTTGTTGAAATAAAGTAGTACATTTGAAGAGTGGCTGAGCTCCCATTTTTGCAGATAAAAGACTTCTATCACTTCTGCCTCTATCTCTGGTGTTAGCTTAAACATTCTACAAAATATGGTTTCTCTTAGATTATTAGTTTCACAGATATTAAAGCTCAAATATGGAAGTAAACACATCTTTGCCCAACTTCAGAGTCCTATTCCAAAAAACTGACATGTATCAGGTCCAAACTTACTTTTTTTGAAAGATCATATTCTTGTTAAAATCATATTAAAAAATTGGGAGGGTGTTTTGCCTCATTTTGTCGCAGTGATTTTTTAAAATCCTGATATTGGTGGGGTTTTTGTGGCCGGTTTTGGTACTGCATAGTGAGCATAGAGACAAACCGTTATTCAATATCAAACTTTGAAGACTTTTCTACTGTAATGTAAAATCTTTATGCTCAAATTAAGATTATTTGATTTGGTTGTGTAATGTATGTACTTAAAGTATGACAAAATGTACAGTCTTCAATATTATGCTGTTTGTTCATGGTTCAAGACATTAAAAGCTGCTTTCAGCATGTTTAACTCACATTCAAGGACTTATTGCCTCTGTAACTACAACTGTGCTACATTTTAATGTTTTCGTAAGGCTAAATTTATCAGTAGCATTTAGTCACATGTAAGTCTTTGGTAAATGGTAAAAAAAACACAATTGAATTGCCCTGCTGTGATGTTTACAAGTAGGCTGTTAGGACATGCAGTACCAAAAACGGCCACAAAAACCCCACCAATATCAGGATTTTAAAAAATCACTGCGACAAAATGAGGCAAAACACCCTCCCGATTTTTTAATATGATTTTAACAAGAATATGATCTTTCAAAAAAGTAAGTTTGGACCTGATATGTGTTGTCAGTTTTTTGGAATATGACTCTGAAGTTGGGCAAAGATGTGTTTACTTCCATATTTGAGCCTTAATATCTGTGAAACTAATAATCTAAGAGAGACCATATTTTGTAGAATGTTTAAGCTAACACCAGAGATAGAGGCAGAAGTGATAGAAGTCTTTTATCTGCAAAAATGGGAGCTCAGCCACTCTTCAAATGTACTACTTTATTTCAACAAGCCACATTTTAAGTACCTACCATACTAGGTTATCATAGAGCTACATCCCTGATATTCCATGTCTGGAGGCTATTAGTAACGGATATACTCTGTAAAAATTTTGAAGGCCACAGGTGAGATAGTTTTCCAGATATTGCTTTTTAAAAATGGCTTTTCAGAGCATGACGCCAAAAAACGTCTAAACTACTCTTCATTCAATGATGTTTCATGAGAAAACTATTGACAGTAGAGACCTAATATTTTGGATTTGTCCTACTAACAAGTGTGTCTTTGTACTTGCATTTTTTCAGGACATTCTGAGATGGTCAGGTGGGAAGATTTTCAGAAATTTGATGAAATGACATGGAATGACCCTTACAATAAGGCAAAGTAAGTGCACCTTGGATTGATGGAACTAAAACTATTTTTTGTCTCCACTTTCTGCCATGTCACCGTTGCTGGAGATTACACAAATCCACGACTGAGGACAGCATGATGTGTCTGGCCTGTCATGTTGCTGATTCCACTGGACCTATGCTGACTTTTGACCTGTTCTCCCCTGGGACCTACACAGCCTGTTCTGTTGGACTATCTTTAAATAAATGTTTTTCTCATTAAAAAATCCTTTGAATGTTTTTTCAATGTCAACATGATAAATGACCACAATATAATATGAACTAAACTGATCTGTAGAATACAATATGGTTCTTTATAGAACCCTCAGAGGACAAGCCAGTTATTTGTGAAAACCTTTGAAAAGGGATGTTTCTAGAACCCCCTGTGTGAGGTCTAGATGAAACCCTTGAAACATGAAAGGGTTCTTGGTGGAACTCCTTTTGTAGGTTCTAGATGAAACCCTTAAAATCGAAAGGGTTCTTAGTGGAACTCCCTGTGTGGGTTCTAGATGAAACCCTTAAAGTATGAAAGGGTTCTTAGTGGAACTCCCTTTGTGAGTTCTAGATGAAACCCTTGAAATACGAAAGGGTTCTTAGTGGAACTCCCTGTGTGGGTTCTAGATAAAACCCTTGAAAAATGAAAGGGTTCTTAGTGGAACTCCCTGTGTGGATCTAGACGTAACCCTTGAAAAATGAAAGGGTTCTTAGTGGAATTCCCTGTGCAGGTTCTAGATGAAACCCTTGAAATATGAAAGGGTTCTTAGTGGAACTCCCTTTGCAGGTTCTAGACGTAACCCTTGAAAAATGAAAGGGTTCTTAGTGGAACTCCCTTTGCAGGTTCTAGATGAAACCCTTGAAATATGAAAGGGTTCTTAGTGGAACTCCCTGCGTGGGTTCTTTGTAGAACCTCTCATGGGGGGTTCTGGGTGGAACCTTACGAACACAGTTCTAGGTATAACCCTTTATGTGGGGTTCTCGGTAGAACCTTCCAAAAGGGTTCCAGGTGGAACCTTTATAAAAGGTTCTACCTGGAGCCAAAAAGGGTTCTCCTATGAGGACAAGCCGAAGAACCTTATATGGTTCTACTTAGCACTTTTATTTCTAAGAGTGTGCAGAACCATTCCTTTATAGGCAGTGTTGTGCAAAAAAAAGTTCACACTTTTCATGAACTAGTTCAAAGTTCAGTTCACACATGTTCAAAGTGAACTGTTCACGTTCATAGTTCACCCATTTCAATTCTGAACTAGTTCAAAGTTCAGTTCATTTTGTTTTGGGCGTCTGGTCTATTTTGTGTGTGAGCCGCGAGCGACCGCGTCAATTCTGGCAGGAAGTCACACAAAGAAACACAAGACAATCACGAGTCAATTTTCAAAGTAATTTTCGCGATTGACAAATGCGATCATATTTGTGTATCTAAACAGAGTAGAGAAATGAAAACAAACAAACACACACACACACACACACACACACACACACACACACAGACACACGCACGGTATATCTACACTACTACCACACTATCTCTGTCTGTCTGTGTGTGTGTCTGGATAAATAAACGAAGTGTACAAACTTCTTAGAAACATGGCGTATTCATTTTATGAGGTTATTTACTTGCCCATGATGGAAAAAATAGCTCTGAATGAACAACAGCTGAGCAGAAGCCCTTGTCGACCGTGGCGGAGAAATACGCGTCTGGTCTGAACAGGGGGGCAGCGGATCGTGCGCGATTTTCGTGGGTGCGCCGCTCTGGCGGCCGGTGTGACCCGAGATGTGGAGAGGAGCGCTGCGCAAGCCCGGCGTGCGCGCAGACAAACTCTGTGAAGAAATCCGAGTGATTTGCTGAACTTATAGAAGAGATACTATGTTGTTTCTGAAGTGCAAGCAGGTCGCGTCACTCGACTCATTAGAAGAAAAAAAAATCTGTAACGTTTAATTGGACCGCAACATTGACGTTCGTCGTTCATTTCACACAATCTGAACTAATTCACGTTCAAGTTCTTTATTTACAAATGCGTTGCGTTCAGTTCACAACACTGTTTATAGAGATTTCTTGCTAATTGCCACTCGTTTCCACCTGTGGTCTGTTCCATTTACACAACAGCAGGTGAAATTGATTCCCAATCAGTGCTGCTTCCTAATTGGATCTCAGAAATATGATTGACTTGCAGTTACATTATGCTGTGTTAGTGTTCCCTTTATTTTTTTGAGCAGTGTATATATATTCCAGTAATGTAACCAGCAAGCTAGCATGAAGTGGATTGTAACAGAGAGAACAAGGCTTCCAGAAGAGACCAGCCGAGTCTGTTGGGCTGCGTGGGGCAAGTGTTTGAGGTCGAGCACATTGTGTAGAGCTGAGAAGGGCAGCGGTTGGACCAGAAACAAAGACATTGTGTGCTGCTTCATTATCAAAACCACCAACTGAGTTTAAGACGAGCTTCACAGCAGACAAAGCGTGCTTGTTTGCTCCTTTAAGGCAAATAGCAAGCACAAATCATACATGTGTAATTTGTTAAATCTCAGGCAGCTGAGTCAATGTTTGTGAAGAAACAGGGAAACCCGAAGGCTAAGCCTACGATGTCAAACACGGAGAAATAAACAGTGAAGCCTGACTTTGCTCAGAACATAATATTTATCAAAGCTTTGACATCTAATTCAGCTTTATGAGTAATACCGTGAGCAGAAAATGTACTTGTATCCTCAATCAGCCGCTATGCTGTCACTGTGTTTGCTCCTCTCATATTCACAGAATGTGGAAATGCTCTTAGATTTGTCTCCTGGAGACCAGCCTTTCTTGTTTTGCCTTTCTTTTCCAGCCTTGACCGAGCAGGAAAAATCATCGTGCTTAACGTGTCACATTTGGAGCACCATCTCTGCTGCTGACAAGTGCAAAGTCATTCCAACGTTAAATAATGTTTGCAGCTAATATTCACCCCTCCAAAAATACTTAACATGGTTTATGATCAATAAAACATCACACAGCCTTTGATCAGGCATTTCATCCGTATGAGGAGAAGAATTGCAGATCTGAGTCTCCCGTGTACTTGCGAGGTCGCACTAGCTTGTGTGCATCTCCGATGTGTGTTGGGCTGCACAGGGAGAGGAACCTGCCGCCAGTGGGAGCACGGAAAGCAGACTTTGTGCAACCCATGTAAAATTCATGTACTGCGCTGCTTTCACAAAAGAGCCCTGCGATGGTTTCTGGGGGAAGATTATGCCAGAGCAACGGGAGGATTGAAGCGAGGAAAACAAGACGGACGAGAGAACGATACAAACGAGAGAAGGTGAATCTGCCTTTGAGGAGAGAGAGAGAGAGAGAGAGAGAGAGAGAGAGAGAGAGAGAGAGAGAGAGAGAGAGAGAGAGAGAGAGAGAGAGAGAGAGAGGGGGGGAGAGAGAGTGAAAACGATCCGTCCGGATGCTTGCGGGGTTGTAAGAAGCCATAGTCAAGTCAACCCAAAGCCTGTTTGCAATAGCATCACCCGGTGAGATTGAAACACCATATGTTACACAAAACACAATAATTGAATTAAGTAAATGGAGCCAAAGCACAAGCGGTGGACTCTCGCTTCTCTGTCCTGAAAACATGCCAGAAAGGCCCGCATGCAGATCCAGGATTCCAGGATAGTTCATTGTCGTTATGCACACCGTAATGCAGTCGTAACCTATTTGCTACAGGAGACAAAAACAGGAGTGTGTTCCAAAGATGCAGTCAAGTTGGTGGGAGCAGCGCCGCGTTTAAAGAAGCATGGGAATGCTAGAAACATGAAGGCCTATCAGTGGAGAAAGCAAAGAGAGAGGAGTACATTGACAATGTTTACATGCAATACAACACAAGCTTTTCCCACAATTATTTTGAATAGAATGATAGGGTTAAGACCACAGACTAGAAGTGGATATGGCCATGGTGACGTTTGTGTACTGTGAACAGTGAACAGATGTGACCATATTTGAAGTGCAGAGGAGGGACGGGTGGATCCAACAAAACCAAGCCACAGAGCAGCAAACTTACTGGATCTGGATCCAGCTGGCATGAAGCTGCTGACAAAGTTAGCTTCATAATTCAAGGTCAACTTGACAGCTCAGTGTTAAAGTCATCTTAGTAGCTATCTGCACTGCTAGCGACCTGTCACTCACAAGATAGCCCCGCCCTAAAGCATCCCCTGCTTTCTGGTCTGTTGGACTCTAAATGGACTCATGTTTACACTGTTTACTGAGATAATACATCAAGAGAGAAGTAGGACCATTTTCTCAGAGACTTCTATACAATCAGACTTCTTTTTGCAACCAGCGTCGCCCCCTGATGGCCACCAGACAGAAGGCAAATTTAAAGCTTTTCAGCAGCAGAGCTTGCCGCCTGATTAAGACGTAGGATATGTAGATATTATTGGGGTTTAAGGAGAATATTTTGGGTATATGCAGCGTATATTTGGAATATGCATTTCAATTGCGTCTTTTTACAGCAGTTTGCAATGCACAGCCTTGGCTGTTTATGATCGGCTCTGTGCGCTGTCCACAAATCAACTAGACGACAGTTTGCAGTGATGCCTGATTAAAAGAAAAGCCTGCATTTCTGGATGGCCTTTTCCAGCTGCTTCTCTTCTTGAAATTCAAGTGTTCAGTGTGGCCCGGGCGTAAGACTGTGTGTAAGTGAGAGTGGAGGTGTAGACCTTGTAATTAACCCCCCCTGCTGACTGATTGTGTTCTCATGCTGTGGCCGTCCAAGTACCTTTCTCTCTCTCTCTTATCAAGGCCAATAATGGTTAACATGGCGCTCGACATGATGAAGAACATTACACCCTTGTTGCATAAGTAGCACTCAGAATGGGGCTTAAATACACATTGTGTGATATGTGGCAAATTTCTTTTCTTTCTTCTGACGCCGTGTGGCACCGGAAAAAAGTGAAGAGCATAAAAACGCTGTGTGAAGTGTAAAGGCTTTCTTTGTAGGAGGCCTGCTTGGAAATCTGTCTCCTTACTCCTCGTTGTCCTTATTTGTAGTGTGCATGTTGCTTTAAGCTTATTCCACGTCTCAAAGCTTGTTAAAATGGACACATGTACAGCTTGCTCCATATGGGGTACAGCTTCCTCTACCGTCACATTAACATGTGGTGTCCCCACAGTAAATTCCCAGACTTCTCATTGTCTTCTTCCTCATGATTCTCCATGGAAACAACCCCCACCACCCCAGCATGACTTCCTAATTGGGTCATGGGAGACCTCTTGTTAGCTGATGGAGGGAGTTGTTCTGCTGCGTAAGCCTGTTTTCTCCTCCCAGCTGTTTTAATTTGCGGGGTGGCAAGCCAAGGCCAAGGCGCAATGTGCGGTCCGACTTCTGAGTATGGCTGCACTTGTGGCGCATAAATCACACCAGTACCCTGCTCCATTTGAATTAGTTGGAAATCATTCATCCAGTGGGACTACGGGATTAAAGACACAAGCAGCATTTACAGGTTTTTAGAGGGTTTTTTCTAGGGATGCACGATATTGGATTTTTTTTTGCAGATATCCGATATTTTACAACTCATTTGGCCGATAACCGATATATAAATATAAATATATATATATACACTCAACAAAAATATAAATGCAACACTTTTGTTTTTGCTCCCATTTTTCATGAGATGGACTTAAAGATCTAAAATTCATTCCAGATACACAATATTACCATTTCTCTCAAACATTGTTCACAAATCAGTCTAAATGTGTGATAGTGAGCACTTCTGCTTTGCTGAGATAATCCATCCCACCTCACAGGTGTGCCACATCAAGATGCTGATCTGACATCATGATTAGTGCACAGGTGTGCCTTAGACTGTCCACAATAAAAGGCCACCCTGAAATGTGCATTTTTTTGCTTTATTGGGGGTCTGGGGACTCAGAACCAGTCAGTATCTGGTGTGACCACCATTTGCCTCATGCAGTGCAACACATCTTCTTCGCATAGAGTTTATCAGATTGTCAATTGTGGCCTGTGGAATGTTGGTCCACTCCTCTTCAATGGCTGTGCGAAGTTGCTGGATATTAGTGGGAACTGGTACACGCTGTTGTATACGCCGGTCAAGCACATCCCAAACATGCTCAATGGGTGACATGTCCGGTGAGTATGCTGGCCATGCAAGAACTGGGACATTTTCAGCTTCCAAGAATTGTGTACAGATCCTTGCAACATGGGGCCGTGCATTATCTTGCTGAAACATGAGGTGATGTTCATGGATGTATGGCACAACAATGGGCCTCAGGATCTCGTCACGGTATCTCTGTGCATTCAAAATGCCATCAATAAAATGCACCTGTGTTCTTCGTCCATAACAGATGCCTGCCCATACCATAACCCCACCACCACCATGGGCCACTCGATCCACAACATTGACATCAGCAAAGCGCTCACCCACACGACGCCACACACGCTGTCTGCCATCTGCCCTGAACAATGTAAACCGAGATTCATCCGTGAAGAGAACACCTCTCCAACGTGCCAGACGCCATCGAATGTGAGCATTTGCCCACTCAAGTCTGTTACGGCGACGAGCTGGAGTCAGGTCAAGACCCCGATGAGGACGACGAGCATGCAGTTGAGCTTCCCTGAGACGGTTTCTGACAGTTTGTGCAGAAATTGTTTGGTTATGCAAACCAATTGTTTCAGCAGCTGTCTGAGTGGCTGGTCTCAGACGATCTTGGAGGTGAACCTGCTGGATGTGGAGGTCCTGGGCTGGTGTGGTTACACGTGGTCTGCGGTTGTGAGGCCGGTTGGATGTACTGCCATATTCTCTGAAACGCCTTTGGAGACGGCTTATGGTGGAGAAATGAACATTCAATGCACGAGCAACAGATCTGGTTGACATTCCTGCTGTCAGCATGCCAATTGCACGCTCCCTCAATGCTTGTGGCATCTGTGGCATTTTGCTGTGAGACAAAACTGCACATTTCAGAGTGGCCTTTTATTGTGGGCAGTATAAGGTACACCTGTGCACTAATCATGATGTCAGATCAGCATCTTGATGTGGCACACCTGTGAGGTGGGATGGATTATCTCAGCAAAGCAGAAGTGCTCACTATCACACATTTAGACAGATTTGTGAACAATGTTTGAGAGAAATGGTAATATTGTGTATCTGGAATGAATTTTAGATCTTTAAGTCCATCTCATGAAAAATGGGAGCAAAAACAAAAGTGTTGCGTTTATATTTTTGTTGAGTGTATATATATATACAGTATATATATATATATATATATATATATATATATATATATATATATATATATATAGATATCCGACAATACATTTTAACGTCAATATCGGCCGATACCTTGCCGATAATAGCTAACATTGGATTGTTTCAACTTCACGGTAACAATTCACAGCTTAGCTGACCATTTTTCCCCTCATTTGCCACAATTCCAGTCGCATTCAGATAAAGCCGCTCCATCCTTTTTCCCTTTGACATTGTTTAACATATAGGCAGCATGTTTTAATAGAAATACTCCACTAAAAACAAAAATATGTGACTATGTTCCATGAAACCATTAATTAGACTTGTATTGCTGGTGAAACCTGTGGACCAGAGGGGTATTCCATCAAACTCGCTAAGCGCAAAGCCGGTCTAATTTCGATAAGCCTCGCTACCTTTAGCGAGAGTTGCGTTCCATCAACATGACTTGAGGCACTCTCTGCTAAGTCACCATGGGAATTTATCCGACCAAACTAGCCTGCTCCGGGGCAGGCTAACCATCAGGCTTACTTTAGCGGGGGTTTCAGAGAAGTCCGTCTGTCGGAAACAACTGTACCAGCAGAAGGTTCCGCCAAGCCTAGTCCTCGTGATTTCGTCACGTGAAAGACCAAAAATTACCAAAATTACATATATGAAGTACAAACAGACTATATTTTCATCAAGCGTCTAAAAATACATGCTTGCAATTAAAAAAATATGAATAAATCGTTTATTTTGTTTAAGACCGACTGGCCATATTATTATCTAAAACCCCCAGTTGGGTGAGTGGTGATGCACCTGCCCTTGGACGTGGGCATTGAAGGTTCACATCCCGGCGAGGACATCTCATTGTTTTTTTTGCCTGTATAATTGTCTTTAGATCAGAGAATTAGACCAACATTTTACCTTAACTATGATAAATATGTACACAATTTCCCCAGAACCCAAATATAACTTGCAAAAACATGATAGGCATGAAGATGTTAGTATTAATAGCATGTTATAGATCCCAATGACAAAGGCATTGCTGCATGCAATTTCCAGCCACATAAATTCCTTTCAGGT
Organism: Eutrigla gurnardus; assembly: GCF_963514095.1. NCBI lineage: Eukaryota > Metazoa > Chordata > Actinopteri > Perciformes > Triglidae > Eutrigla > Eutrigla gurnardus. The sequence goes on from NC_139928.1 coordinate 3,111,951, forward strand.
GAGTTCATTAATAAGTTCATTGAATGTGTTCATTGAATTGTTGAGATAAATGAGTTGGTCAATGAATTTACTAGGCCTATCTTAAAAAAAAAAGAGAGAAAGGAGAGAGAGAGAGAGAGAGAGTTCCGGCCAAAGAAAGAAGTTTCACAAACTTCCATAGTCGGGAATTGAACCCTGGCCATCCGCATGCAAAGCCGGCGCGTTACCTCTACACTATCCTCACGTTGGAGAACTAGTAGTCAGTGTTATATTAGAACATGTTACTCTTAACGGTACTTCCGTATTTAATCGCTCGGCAATTCTTGCCCAAGCAGCCTCGCAATTTTTATTTATCACTACAGTATTCCCTTTATTGGTTATGATGGGTTTGTACTCCTCGTACAGTTCCATCAATCATTTTTGCTCTGGTCTTTTCTGCCATTTTCTCGATGATTCGACATTCACGGTTCTGGTCTGGCTTCATATCCCGTGAACGTTCGTAACACACGACAACGTTAACCTGGCTTGAATAAGCCTCAACAAGGCGCGGCTGAAATGCGTTAATGGAACGGGTTTAGCCGCAAGTGGAAGTTGGCGTTAGTTCTAACCAGGCTTAACCAGGTAAGCGCCGCTTTAATTAGCGAGTTTGGTGGAATACCCCTCAGGTACTCTCGTCTGCCAGGATGTTGAGGCGGTCTGAATGATTTTCAAGACTATCTTCTCTAATGACAGTATTTATTTCCTCCGTGGCAGAAAAACGCTACACGACTCTGTTTAACTGGGCTAACCATAAAAGAGACACTATACTAAAGAAAAAATAGCCAAGTCCACAGACGTTTGCCGTTAAGTGAAAGCTAGCGCTAGCATTTTACCCCAACTGCCCGATCAACACCCATAAGATGATAGTTTGGCCTCATAAATAAAAGCCAACAATAATCAACAACCATCACCCTAAGGACCTTAACGAGAGGTCACACGTTATGTATAATTAAAATAGATGAGACATTCATGGGATTTTAGCGAGCATAAATGTTGGTTGTTAGCATCGTTTTTTTTTTTGTTTTTTTTTAAGTGGCCCTAATACGTTGTCGTAGAAATGGGACATAGTTGCTCGAAACCAGATGGAAGTTAAAATTCCAGTCCGTTCCTGATGTAGCAGGCACACTTTAGCTGCGGTGCGAGATGCACCAGCGAAGTAACTACAATATAAACTTTATTATTGGACGGTCAGAGAAAATGCCTGAACAAACCGGTGTAGGGCAGTACGCCGTAGGGCAGGGCAGGACTTTCAGCCAGGAGACCAGTGTTCTGGGGCCTGTACTACGAAGCAGGATTTGTGCTTAGCGAGGTAACTTAAGCGTTAACTCTGGGTTTTCTGTCCTACGACGCTGGTTCACTTCTTACCGGGGTAGATCGCCATGGTAACTTACGCTGTGGAGCTAACCTGCTCCGGAGCAGGTTCAGTTCCTGATAAGAGATCAACGTGGAGAAACACACCGCCGACTGACCAATCAGCTGTCTTGGTGCGCGGATACGAAGAAAAAAAGAAGCTCAGTGGATCGTGAGAGGGTCTCGTAGGAGAACTATAGAGTGTACAGAGACCGGCAAAACTCTTTTTCTGTCCCTGACGATGTTTTTTATGAGAGATACAGATTCTCATCGGAGGGAAAGACTTTTCTTTGTCAGCGTACAGCCTACTGACCACTATGAATTATCTTTTTATATTTATTTGATTTGCTCCTAAGTCCATTTTACACCGCCGGGATTGCAGCTGAAAGAATGAGGCTGATATTGTCATAAACCACATTATAAGAATACATCCAAGCAACACATTCATTATTTAAAGTTATATGTTTGGCCTTTTATTGCTGAAGGACATAAGAGTTAAAGGGACTAAAGAAAGATTGACGACATGATTTAAAAGACGGCCACAGGGCGGATTCGAACCGGGACCGCTGCAAGGAGCGTCGTAACATGGGGCAGTAACTCTACCACTAAGCTATCAGCAAAGCTACTGTTGTATTCAAATCAGTCAGATCTACTAGTGACCTTATGATGGGGTAGTCATATTATACTACTAATACCATTAATACGACTTCTGCATTCACACAGTCGGTGAGTTTTTGCCAGTTGTCCTTCCTGCATTTGGCAGAAGAAACTGTTGCCTTTTGCCTGCATTATATGTTTAACTTTTTCGTATTTCTGTAAGATTATGGTTCGCTCCTCGTACGTGAAATACGCCGCTCCGCTGCCATAGACTGATCCATGTATGTGATTGGTCAAATGCTGCAAACGCTGCCTCTTTCATGTGCATGCGCTCATAGCTGGACAGGTAAACCCTGGGTTGAGTTAACGAGTTGATAACCAGCTTCGTGTGACCGCTTATCTCCGATTGCCTTTGTTAGGGTTACTTAAGCTAGATCTCTGAAAGATACCCTGGGTATGTTGAACTCGCTTCGTAGTACAGGCCCCTGGTCCCAAAGTGTTGAGTTATTGATGTTAATGTGGCCAAATGATGGAGGGGGGGGAAGAGTCGAGAATTGCCAGACAACGCCACCTGGGGAATTGCACCCCAGGAAATAACATAGAAGAGCACACAGACTAGGAATAATAGTCCCATTATCTAAAAAAAACTAAGCCCCACGGCCCATGTGTCAACATAATAAAACACTGTAAAAATGTGGTAAAAGGATAAACAAATGGCAGGAGCAGGGCTACGGCTTAGCTTGGCGGACAGACTAAACCAAAACAACCAGAGGGAGGGGGGGGGGGGGGGGGGACGACAGGACACAACTCAAAACCAAGAAAACCACTACAAACCACCATGTGCCACACCAAACTCAGGGGAGTGAAAGGGGATCCGCCACCCGCTCCTGTCCTGGCAAAGAAAAACACAATTATATTGCCGCCTTTGGTGAGACAACCAGGCAGATAGATTGTAGCAGCTAAAATAGGAGTCTTCTACTCAACCACACACACACACACTCACTCACAACACTCCTACCGCTTACCCGGTGTCGGGCAGCAGCTTTAACAGGGGACCCAAACTTCCCTTTGAATGAATGAAGAATGAATCTAATTAAATGACAAACCAACTACAAATATACAAGAAACAAACTAACAAAGAAATTTGACACCAAAACTCAGCTGTGGGCAGGGACTAGGAATAATAGTCCCATTATCTAAAAAAAAATAAGCCCCAGAGCTGAATATTAATTAAATAAAAGTAAATATTTAAGGCAAATGAATAAACCAAATACACAGAAAATTAATCAAATCAATAAGAGTTGTGGTGGGATGGAGAATAGTTGAGCGTCATGGGCACAAAGCGAGGTTACTGTGCCCTTTAACACGCAGCAGCAGCAGACGGTGGAGATCGAGCGACCGCATCAGGGGTGGAGGGCCGTGGACAGCCGTCCTTCACGATGCCCTGCTGGTAGTCCACGTCACCGAGCCGTGTCAGCGCGGCCCCACACAGGGCAGGGGGAAGAGGAGAGACAAGCTGTGGCCTCAGCAGCCGAGCGAAGAGGGCTTAACACCCAGCCCAAAACATCGTCACCGTCTCGTGGTGAGGGCAGACTCCACTCCTCAACCTCCTCACGAAGCTGCACCAAACAGCACGGCCGACGCTGCGTACAAATCCCCGCTCGGTGCAAACAACCGGCGCATGCCAGAAAGCCCTCTCCCGATGACCGCCAGGCAATAGTGTGCTCACCAGCGAAAGCAGGACCATTTAACAGGTGGCACTGCTGCACAATCACACAGGTGGTATCGATTGAGTGGAGGTGGAGCAGCAACTTACAAACCCAACCATGATGTTTCCCCCAAACCCTACCAACCTACCGAGTGTTTTTCTCTGAATTCACAGTGTGAAGTGTTAACGCTTTGCACGAGGTGTCAGACAAACGTCAGCGTGTCACGAGTTGGGAGGAGAACGTGTTGATAGTTCTGCCTCATATTTCTTGCAATTTCAAACAGGATTGAATCACAGAAAAAAAGAGCAATACTCACTGAACATGCCGCTAATTTTCTCGTCAAGAAACCCGGTATTTACGAAGTCTATTTATATTGATTTTAACAACTTTCAGCTCTCCGTTCTGAAGGCTGTGTGAACAACAAACAGGTGGCAGGAAAAAACATATGCCATCTTCTCTGAGGGTGCCCTTTTTTTTTGTGTTCCCATTTGCTCTTAAATATCACAACCAGAGGAAAAAACATGTTCTCTACCTCCATTGCTCTGCACCTTCACACTGTTGTTACAGTTTTTCTCAATTGTTTACACACAAATACTGGTACTTGAGACACAATGACCACAACATGTAACTCATGCACCAACACCCTGAACTAGCTCTGCTAAACTGCAAGCACAATTCCTGCTTTACACTCAAATTGCAGTTGTAAAACACACTTTTTTCAAAACACTACACACAATTCTCTGCATTTGGCACAATTTTCATGAAGAAAATCTTTTGTTTTCACAAGGAACACACTGCCATTCAAAATTCTAAAGTTAATTTCCCTACTATGCACACTGACTCATCACATGGGAAAACACCTGCAACACAGTTTTACAATTTGCAATCAGAGCATTAGCATAAAAGTGCAACAGGTGAGCTCCTCTGTTTTGGAGCAATGGATGCCAACATTGGCAACAGAGGCAGAGCCAGAGGAGTGAGAGTACGAGGAGGAGCCTAGCATGGATTTGCCATGCTAGGCGATATTTCCCCCGCTGCTCGGCCATCGCTTGCATTGCCTGTGATGTGGATGAGGTGCTGTGGCCAGACCGAAACAGAAGAGAGGATGCAGGATAGTTGTTGTTTTTTTGTTTTATTTGTAACTGTATACAGTAAATTCTTCTGGTTTTGTATGTATGCCACTGTATATGCAACTTTGTGTTGGTTGGGATGAAAACTGTATACATTACAGAATTCTTGTGGGAAAAATAAAATATATAAAAACAATATTCTAAAATATTTTACAACACATTTATGTATGTACTGTCTGTAGTGAGTGTAACACTGAACAAAAAAAGCCCTAAGTCATTATGGTAAATGGAGAAGAAGTGTTCATCGTGTTTTACATTGAGCACATCAGTGTTCAACTGGTTCTTATAAATGTCTATTCATATGATGGTTTGTGTGTGTCATTTGAAAACAAAATACTATTTTGAGAAGAAATAACATTGTTTTGAATGTAAAGTTTCATTTTGCAGGAGAATTGAGGGGTTTTGCCCATTGTGTGTGTTTTTTTTAATTTGTGTGTAGAGTTCTGAGAGTATGAGGCATGCATTCAGAAAATGTGTGTAAACAATCGAGAAAAACTGTGAAAGGAGAAGGAAAGCAGTGATTGAAGTGGTGATGTCAACAACTGGTGTGTTTGAAAAAACAGATTACTATTTGGAAGCTCAAGTCTAAGAAGATAAGTAAACTACTGTTTCTAATGTCTATAATATTATACCACCATAGCCTGCTCTTAAGGAATGTCTTTTGAATGAGTGATATTATTCCTGCTTAACTAGCTTCGTCAGCAGAGGGCACTCTAGGCTTTACACTGGAATGGGGATCAGTAGCTGACGCTAGTAGAGCAGAAGTCGAAGTCAGTAAGTGACGAGCGAGTTTAAAGGTTGAGTAGGTGATTCTATTCAGAAACACTTTCTGTTATATTACTTGAAATCCTCGTTACATGCTGATAGCAATGAACACATTACATGCTCTGACATAAATCTGTGGCCGTAGCATGACTGTAAAAACCCCGTCCAATCAAAAGCGTTGGGTCAGAGAAAATAATTGGACGTCCTGCCTGTCTGTCAATGCTTACTTCCTGATTGCACTCTGCCGGTCTCTCATTTGCCGTTCTGGGGGCGGTTTTTTTTTGTAGTTCGGCAATGTCTTCAAAGTCTGTGGTTTTTCCAAATTACCTACTCTGCCTTTAAGTGTACACGCTACATAAAGAGCTCCTGAACTGTATTACAGGTAAGCTGACTACAATTGGCACCTGGGTAATAGACAACAGTAGTATGTTTTATTAGAGCTTTGGTTTGCAACTGTGACATTAACAGACATTGAATTTATGTTTGTTTTTTTTATGTTACGAGCGTGAGCCTCAATGACATGAATGAAACCCAGCATGTATATGTGGTTAAGACATAGCAGTGACAACAAACGGTGTGAAACAGGATGAACCGAGTAAATGTTTTAGAAAACTGTATTAACTGTGTGTATTGTTGAGCAGGCTAAGCTAAAATCCCCCTTAAATGCTAACGCCATAACCTGAGAGTATTTCCTCCCAGTCACGAAGATTAAAGGAGCATTTCATGATGTTTTGATAATTAGAGTGTGCAGCAGTCAGTGTTTAAATACTTTTATTGTCATCTATGTGAATAATACAGTAACAGGCTGTAAGTCAAAGACTAGTTGATGTTCGATAATTCAGTTCATAAGCATAATTCATAGAGGTTTAATTACAGTAAAAGCGGTGATACTCACAAACTGATAATACGTTTATAAAATGATTCAGTCTGCAGTAATGTGGTATAACTGAACTTTTATTTTTTACTGTTTGTATGTCATCTGAGTGTATCACCTAGCATTTGCAGCAAACGTTTCCTCTTCCAGTGAGTAATGATACTTTTAATAAGAGCTGTGAAACAAATTGCTCCCAGCCGCTTTAAAAACACCCAATACCTTTTCTTTAAAAGCACAAACTAGTTTCTCTATTGGCATCTTAGAAGCAATGGATGCTACATGATCATGCCATTTTTATTTTTGGCTATAGATGTCTCCGTGTGCGTTTTTGCGGTTTGAACGTTTCTATCATGCACTTCCACACACCAATTAGAATTGAGCAACATTTGAATTGTTATCCGATTGACTGAGTGAGTTGTTTGTTTGCTCCCAGAACTATCCATCCATCATAATCCAACCACACCCACACAGTCTTGATAAAGGGGATGTGCTGAATCCACCATGCTCTCATGCTACACTGGAGAAATAATTAAAAAAGCAGCTCATGAACTATAGTCTTGGTCTACATTACATTAAAGTGTCAGTCCGTAACATTTTCATCTATTTAATTGTCATTTAAGTTCCTATCCATCGAAGAGTGAGTTAAAACAATGGTGGTTGATCATGTGACCCACTAATGAAAGTGCTTGTTGCTGCTTTGTCCAGAAATAGGATCTCCGTGTCTGTGGCCACATTCCAGCTAAACTCTAAATGAGTTTGATCTTTTTCCGTCAGTCAGCAGCGGTTGGTCTGCAGGTGGAGCTACTCACAGAAGTATGCTGCGTTTACTTGGAATGGGAAATCAGTAACTTCCAACTGCTGAGTCAGGCTCCCTCTAGTCTAAAGTGTTTGACCAGGTACATTTCATTACTGCTGTTGGGGATGTAGCAGGAGCAGATTTGGTTATCAACAGCTAATTATTAATGCCAATATGATTATCGGTATTAATAATTATATTTAATATATTATCATGATATAATCATGAATAAACGGGGCACCACCCTGGGATCAGGGAAAAGATAACCTAAAACTGTATTCAGTCTCAATATAAAAGGTTTTACACTCACATGCCAATCATCGTGATCATTGGCATAGAAGTTCAAAACAATCGAACAATTAAAAAGGCGTGAAATTCAAGCACTAGCCTTCACAACCTGCTGTTATCCAGTGACATATACACAACAAGCACAAGAGACCGCTAGTTATAATATAATAAGATTGATTAAAATCAGTAATAATGATCACGATCAATAACACTGCAATCAACAAAGCCTTATTACCTAACTACCTAACACACAAAACTAAGCTAAACAGAAGGAGAGACCCACGTGGAGTGCGTGTGTGTGTGCGTGCGTATGTGTGCGTGCATGTGTGTAGAGAGAGAGAGAGAGAGAGAGATATGGCCGGGCGCGACCACCAGATGGAGCTATTCCTCACAGCGTTCAGGGGCGGAGCCACTGACGTCAGATGGAGTAGCGAGAGAGGGGGAGAGAGAGAGTGAGATGGCCTGGTGCAGCCACCAGATGGAGCTATGTCCTTAGCGTCCGGAGACGGAAACAGCTGGCGGAGAATACGTGTGGGGGCGGTGTATGTGTGCGTGTGTTAGCGGGACACAAACAAAGAGAGGGGGAGAATGCGCACGCAATATTCTAAGGCTCAGGAGGCGTGTTACTATCACACGGGAGCTCGTGAAAGAACTGGCGTTTATTCAGCGAGACCTGTCTTTTAACTGATAGTAGACACTTACTGAGCTCGCGAATATGGCTGAGGTTAGTCAAAACACCGTTACAGAAATCAACCCAGCGGCGTGGGTACACAATCAGCCTTTGAATACAACAATACAGAATTACAAGCATGTCCTACACTATCGAATCTCTGCTTCTGCCCAGACAAATAGCCTCTTACTTTTGTCGATGTGAGGTTTCCGTCCCGTGCGGTGATGGCGTTTCTGGACGCCAGCGACGGACGGTGGTTCGCGAGCACTCGTTCGGCGACGGAGGGTGCAGACTTTTTCTACACGGTTTTCTTTTGCTTGTCTAAGCGTATCAGTTGGTCACCGGATCCAGCCCTACCTGTGTGTGATATTGTGTCGTGTTTGGAGTGTAGGCTCTCTGGCACCCGGTTCCATCTATAATTGATGGGCAGGGCCAGAGGACATGTCGGAGCCACTCCACACAGCCAGAGTGTGACAAGGCCACACAGAGTGACGGGGCGACACACTGCTTCCTCATCCCAATCTACATTCGACGCACACCTCACACATTTCTGTGCATGTGGGATGGGCGAAACACACCGGGGAAAGGGAGGTAAACATGCAGGGAGGGGGAGAAAAGGAGCAGCGAGAAATATATTGTATTTAACATAATGCACACACACGCACATACACATAAACGACAGAATCACAATCTATAGAGTAATCCTGATGATGAGGCTGTTGCAGCATCTCCCAGCTGTTATGGGTGTGATAATGAGAACATGGCACCTGGTAGACATTAAGAAGCACATCACTCTGTCTGGTGTGTCTCCTGCTTACCTTCGCTCAGCAATTTGCATGACACTCTTTCCTCTGACCCAGAACGTACTGGAGAACACTTGTGCATTAAGGGTCCTCATGATCTCTAAGGCATAAATAATACTTTCGGGGGGCCCAGAGTTCTGCTGTGCGATCTGCAGATATCTACATTTAACCAGTGAGATAAAGAGCAGGGGCTATGGAGCTAGAACAGTCTCATAATTCATAAATGCACACAGAAATTCATAAATGCACAAAAAGATTTACAAATGTATTTGGGGATTTGTATATACATGTGACTCAAAACACAAATACATTTTCAATGCACACACAAATATGTTTCATTTCATATGTAAGTAAAAAATATTCACATATAAAAAACAAGATTCATAAACATATTTCCAATGCACACACAAATCTAAAAAAAAATCACAAATACATGAATGTTAAAGTATTTGCAATCTTCATCAAATACGCATTTGGGGCTTGTTACATTCATATATGAACTGTTGGACCTGTATTTACAAAGTGCTTTTCATTTGTAAACCTCCCTGCATTTGTGTGTGAAACTTTTGAGACTCCCCTGACGTGACTCTGATCCACAAATGCGTTTTTTCTAAGAGGAGGTTGTCTGTAGCCAATCAGATGTCTCCCTCCTTTACAGCCAATCACGTGAGTGCGTTGCGTTGGAGGGATATGGGTGCTAGAGCCAGAATCGACCTTATTTCTGGAGATAATTTCCCTTCTTCCTGTGCTCCCTGTCTTTATGCTGTATAGATTAGGTGTACAGTTATATAAATATCTATTTTTCTTTTATAAAGAAGCATTTTATGGAAGTAATTTATTCCCTCATTCTGGGGAAGATGAACCGGTGCGGGCGGAGTTGTGTTTTAGACTTTTGGGGGAGAGACTCACGTGATTGGCTGTAAAGGAGGGAGACATCTGATTGGCTACAGACAACCTCCTCTTAGAAAAAACGCATTTGTGGATCAGAGTCACGTCAGGGGAGTCTCAAAAGTTTCACACACAAATGCAGGGAGGTTTACAAATGAAAAGCACTTTGTAAATACAGGTCCAACAGTTCATATATGAATGTAACAAGCCCCAAATGCGTATTTGATGAAGATTGCAAATACTTTAACATTCATGTATTTGTGATTTTTTTTTAGATTTGTGTGTGCATTGGAAATATGTTTATGAATCTTGTTTTTTATATGTGAATATTTTTTACTTACATATGAAATGAAACATATTTGTGTGTGCATTGAAAATGTATTTGTGTTTTGAGTCACATGTATATACAAATCCCCAAATACATTTGTAAATCTTTTTTGTGCATTTATGAATTTCTGTGTGCATTTATGAATTATGAGACTGTTCTAGCTCCATAAGGGGCCTCATTTATGAAACTGTGCTTAGGATCCTTACTAAAAGTGTACGTACGCCCAAAAGCCAAAGTTTGCGTGCAATTTATATGAGATTTATAAAACTGCGCACACAAGCTGTACGCAATGTTCCCTTTATAAATCACTGGATCACCTACAAGTGTGCATACCTGAGTCCCGCCCTGTACACGCCCACTTTTTACCATATTAATGAGCCGGCATGCAATTGTTTTCATGTGATGAATCACGGCGACAGGCCAGGAAAAAGCAAAGAAACATAACTTTTTAGAAATGGAGAAAGAGACACTTGTTGGGGAGGTGGAGGCCTGGAAAATAATTTTTAATTAGTGGCCACAGCAGCGGGATCACGAATGAAAAGAAGCAGTGCGAGTGGCAACACATTGCTGCTGCTGTCCACGGCGTCAGTGGGACGGAGCGGACGGTGTTCAGAAGGTAAATTACATCTTTCTGCTCCTTGTTTGTTTGTGGACCCGGACTGAGAGACCAGAGACTGGAGCGGTTGGTAAAGAGTTTATTTAAACAGGGAAACTGCAGCTAGCTGGGCCCTCATTTATAAAGCTTGCGTACGCACAAAACGGGGCTGGAAACGTGCGTACGCCACTTTCCACGCAAATGTTGTGATCTATAAAAACCAAACTTGACGGGAAAGTGTGCGTACCCGTAAGCAAACTCTGAGGCATGCGTACCGGTACGCACATTCTGGAGACTGGAAGGGAATCAGCAGTAAACGTGAGAAGAACTATATATTTTTGATGACTCGCACACATTTAATTACACTCCATATCATACGTTAGATCTGCGTTATCATGATGAACTCCAGCAATGTTTTTGACGCTTTTAATGAGTGATAGTTTTTTTCATATTAACACCTTCTTTTAAAATCTGACTTGTATCTTAAATCAAAAATAATTTTGAAATATTGAATCAGCGCTGTAACCGCAGGAGGAGGAGACGGCCCAAATGCATGTAATACAGTATACAATAAATACCTTCCATTAGATCCCTGTAGAACACAGCGGGAATAACTAAATATTCTCCTTATTTATGTGCATATATCATCAACGCACATACATACAGCCATTAAGCCATCGTATAATTGTTACACTTATCCTCGTTTTTAAACCACCAGAGCGCAGAGGAAATGCGCTATAATGAGTGGCACGCTCGTGCGCGCTCAGTCGTGGAGCGTGGAGAGCGCAAATTTATCGATGACCCCGAGCCACGGCCCCCTGCCCGACTGGAGGGTTATCAACAGGGCGCAAGAATCCGTGAGGATGTTATGCGTTTGTAATATAAAGAAGACAACAATCAATGTTCATTGTAAACGTATTATTTTATTAATCACAGTGCGCGTTTGCCGTAGCTCATCTGCAACGTTGTTGATGGCGGTGATTGTGTCTCGCTGAAGTTGCAGGACGGCATCAGTGAGCACCCGACCGCTTGATGTGCCATTCGTCCGGGGTGCGCTGCTGCTTTGCGCCGGACCCGGACGCTGTGGCGAGGGCCCGTCACCGTCACCCTCCTCACATCACCCTCCTCACCGTCACCCTCCTCACAGTCACCCTCCTCACATCATCCTCCTCACGTCACCCTCCTCTACGCCACACGCTGCAGACTCTGGAAGGACAGAAACTATTTAACGTTTTGTTTTATATACAATAAAAGTTTAAAATCTGTTCACCCTTACACTATACCTCTGGTCTCAGTCGCGTCTGTGTCTCCCTCCTTTTCGGACACAATCCCCGTCAACGTCACATCAAAATCAAACCTCCTCAAATACTCTAGCAATACATTAAATCCATGTTAGGAGCGGAAAGATGTCATTTACCTTCAGATCACCTTCCGCTCCGTCCCACTGACGCCGTTGACTGCAGCAGCAATGTGTTGCCACTCGCACTGCGTCTTTTTATTCGTGATCCCGCTGCTGTGGCCACTAAATTAAATTATTGTCAGGGGCCTCCACCTCCCCAACAAGTGTCTCTTTCTCCGTTTCTGAAAAGTAACGTTTCTTCGCTATTTTTCTGGCCTGTCGCCGTGATTCACCACACGGAAACGATTGCATGCCGGCTCATTAACATAGTAAACTGTGGGCGTGTACAGGGCGGGACTCAGGTACGCACACTTGTAGGTGATCCTGTGATTTATAAAGGGAACATTGCGTACAGCTTGCGTGCGCACAGTTTTATAAATCTGATTTTTTTTTGGCGCACTCAAACTTTGGCTTTTTGGCGTATGTACACTTTTAGTAAGGATCCTACGCACAGTTTTATAAATGAGGGCCCTGGTGAGCACACCGTGGCCGAGCGGGCAGGTCGGCAGCAGGCAGGCGAGGTGGTGAGCAGGCAGGCAGGCAGGCGGAAATCCAGACGCAGGGACGCTGCAGGTTTCTGTAGGGACGGAGCAATCTGGCGTCGAAGTGGTGGAGATACCCGGGTTAAGTAGACTGAGAGCTGATGAGTAGATGGAAGGCAGGTGCGCCTCTCTGCTCCCGCTGCCGGCCCGCCCACCGGACACACCCCGAGGAGGAGCCGGTGAGGGAGAGGAAGGAGGGGGAAAGACAGACAGGGAAAACACACAAAACACAAAACATCAAACTGTCCCGATAGCACCGTGACACCTTTACCAACATGTATTTAATGTATTGCTTGAGTATTTGAGGAAGTTTGACTTTGATGCGACTTTGACGGGGATTGTGTCCAAAAAGGAGGGAGACACAGACTCGACTAAGCCCAGAGGGATAAGGGTAAACAGATTTTGAACTTTTATTGTATATAAAAACAAAAAGTTAAATCGTTTCTGTCCTTCTAGAGTCTGCAGCGTTGGGCGTAGAGGAGGCTGACGGTGAGGAGGGTGACGGTAAGGAGGGTGACGGTGACGGGCCCTCGGCACAGCGCCCGGGTCCAGCGCAAAGCAGCAGCACGCCAAGACGCAGTGCACCCCGGGCACATGGCACGTCAAGCTCACTGACGCCGTCCTGCAACTTCAGCGAGACACAATTGCCGCCATCAACAACGTTGCAGATGAGCTACAGCAAACGCGCACTATGATTAATAAATGTTGGGGTTGTAGCAGGAGCAGATTTGGTTATCAACAGTTAATTATTAATATCAATATGATTATCGGTATTAATAATTATATTTAATATATTATCATGATATAATCATGAATAAACGGGGCACCACCCTGGGATCAGGGAAAAGATAACCTAAAACTGTATTCAGTCTCAATATAAAGGTTTTATACTCAAATGCCAATCATCGTGATCATTGGCATAGAAGTACAAAACCAATCGAACAATTAAAAAGGCGTGAAATTCAAGCACTAGCCTTCACAACCTGCTGTTATCCAGTGACATATACACAACAAGCACAAGAGACAGCTAGTTATAACATAACAAGATTTATTAAAATCAGTAATAATGATCACAATCAATAACACTGCAATTAACAAAGCCTTATAACCTAACTACCTAACACACAAAGCTAAGCTTAAACAAAGGGAGATACACACGTGGAGTGTGTGTGTGCGTATGTGTGTGTGTGCGTGCGTGCGTGTGCACGTGCGTGTGTGTGCGTGTGTGTCGAGAGAGAGAGAGAGAGAGAGGGAGAGATGGCTATGGGCGGCCACCAGATGGAACTATTCCTCGCAGCGTTCAGGGGCGGAGCCACTGGCATCCGATGGAGTAGCGAGAGAGAGAGAGAGAGAGAGATAGCCGTATGTAGCCACCAGATGTAGCTATGTCCCTAGCGTCCGCCGGGAACAGCTGGCTTAGGACACGTGTGTGCGGCGTGTATGTGTGTGTGTGTGTTAGCGGGACACAAACAAAGAGAGAGAGGATGCGCGAGCGATATCCGGAGGGACAGAAAGCGTGCTGCTATCACACGGGCTCGCGTGAATGAACTGGCGTTTATTCCGCGAGACCGGTCTTTTAACTGATAGTAGAGGCTTTCTGAGCTCACGAATATGGCGGAGGTTAGTCGAAAACACTGTTACAGAAATCAACCCAGCTGCGTGGGTACACGATCAGTATTCACATACAGCAGCACATGAACAAACGGACTCGGCGGTCCGCGATCAGAACTTAAAACACATTAACAAGAATTACAAGCATGTCCTACACTATCGAATCTCTGCTTCTGCCCAGACAAATAGCCTCTTACTTTTGTCGATGTGAGATGCGTCGATGTGAGGGTTTCGTCCCGTGCGGGGATGGCGTTCCTTGACGCTGGCAACGGACAGTAGTTCGTGGGGCGCTCTTTCAGCGCCGGATCCAATTGATTGAAGAAAACCGTTAGTTATTCTTCCTTCTGCAGGAACAATCGCGTGGCTCGGCGATTTAGTCAGCTGATTTCAGACAAAGACGGGTCGAGTTATCCGTTCTGCTGGCAGCTGGGACGAAGAAAGTTTTTCTTCTTACCGCGGGGAACGGGAGAGTTGCGCTGTCGCGGTGGTCTCCTCGGGATCCAAAATGATAAACAAAAGAAAAATAAAACGAGTAGAGAAAAAGAGGCAGGTAAAGCAGTCTGTTGCTCGTCCAGCGAGTTTGGGGGAAAGACTGCGGCCTAGGACAAAGAAAAACGCTGCAGACGTAATCTTCACCTCCTGGCGTAACGCAAGTTACTTTGGAGAGAGCGAGTTTTCTGGTGGCCGCGGGATTTATAGCTCACGGCTGGTCCGGGGGACCCCCTGGAGTCCCATGCAGTTGCCAGCCAATAGGGCACCAGTCGTGTGACGTCAGATCTCGCGACCAGGTGGAGGTGACACTAAAGTGGTGGTTGTAGTTTTTTATCTCCTTTGTCCCATTGTCTGGCTGCATTGTGTAGGCTTTGTAGGCCGCATTGTGTAGTCCTAACGGTTAGGTCCCAACATAAAACAATACGTTAAAAATGAACATTGTTGTCTTCCTTATCTTACAAAAGCAGCATAACATCCTCACGGATTCTTGCACCCTGTTGATACCCCTCCAGTCGGGCAGGGGGGCGTGGCTCGGGGTCATCATGCTGGGGACTCTACCACCTTTGCCGGGTGGTAGAGGCAGCCCCCTGAAGTTCACTAAAGTTGTGCTCTCCACGCTCCACGACTGAGCGTGCACGAGCGTGCCACTCATTATAGCACATTTCCTCTGCGCTCTGGTGGTTTAAAAACGAGGATAAGTGTAACAATTATACGATGGCTTAATGGCTGTATTTGTGTGTGTTAATGACATATGCACAGTAAATAAGGAGAATATTTAGTTATTTCCGCTGTGTTCTGCAGTGATATAATGGAGGGTATTTATTGTATCCTGTATTACATGCAAAAAATATCACTCAGTAAAAGCGTCAAAAACATTGCTGGAGTTCATCATGATAACGCGGATCTAACGTATGATATGGAGTGAACTTAAATGTGTGCGAGTCATCAAAAATATGTAGTTCTTCTCACGTTTACTATATAATCTGACTTTAGTTCACCACAGCTCCATCTGTGTCGCTGATTCCCCTCCAGTCTCCAGAATGTGCGTACCACTACGCATGCCTCAGAGTTTGCTTACAGGTACGCACACTTTCCCGTCAAGTTTGGTTTTTATAGATCACATTTGCGTGGAAAGTAGCGTACGCAAGCTTTATAAATGAGGCCCCAGGTCCCTTTCCACAACTCATCAAGTAGGCCTAGACTTGGCTGCATCTTTTTTAAAGGTTAAGCATTGATTTTAATTGGTTTGAGCTCCCTGAGGGGTGCGTTCTCCGAACATACTGCCCGTCTACTGGAATAATCATGATACATACAGTTTCATAGACAAAAAACACTGCTTAAGTTGAGCGGAAACGGTATCGGTAATTTGATTTGATTGTTTAAAAGATTAGCTGAAATTGTAGATTGATTATTGATGCATGTCATGATGTTACTGCTTAAAATTGATGATACTAGCTGATGTAAGCACGCATCACACATTTTTTTCCCAGGAAGAAAAATACATTGGAGTTTTTATATAAAAAATACAAAGACATGTATTTTCTGTCATATATTGTTAAATAGGCACACGCTATTTAGAAGAAGTGGAAATAAAGATCTGTCATTGTTTTTGAATTGCTCTGTGCAGCTGCTGAGTTCTAGTATTGTAGTATGATAAGGATGACAATTAATTAGTCTCCAGATAAAAACCAAAGCTGGAACTCTCTTCTCCCTGTACACCAGGCGGATCTCCAAGTCTGAAGTGAAACCAAAGCTAAAGTGCCTTAAACTTGCATTCTTTTAAATGGCCATCAGGGGGCAACTCCTCTGGTTGCATGAAGAAGTCTGATTGTATAGAAGTATATGTGCAAACGACCCTACTTCTTACTTGACCTTGGTAAACATGAGTTTATGGTCTCAATGGCTAGTTTTAAGCCTTCTTCAATACAACATGTGTAAGTTAATTTAGAGTTCAATATACCATAACACAGGGGATGATTTAGGGCGGGGCTAGCCTGTGACTAACAGATCGCTGCCATGGTGTTAACCAGTCCATGTTTTCTATGCAACCGTAACCGTTTCACAGTGTGTTTTCAGTTCATGAAGATGTTCATTTGGTTCGGTTCTACTCAGCTACAACCTTGTGTGTCTCCTCCGCCTGCACACATTTAACAGCCAAAACCCGAAATGGCGATAGCCGAGACGCTTAACTCAAAAAGGTGCACAAATGCGTTCTGCTCGACCCTCCTCATGCGCTGGCAACTACTCAATACTTTGAGTAGTTGAGATTTTGGATGACGTTTGAGATTTTGGATGCGGGGGATGGAACAGACAGCGACTCATTTCACTTTGAATACTGACCGTGACTTCTGATTGATCGTTTAGTTTGATGGAAGAAAGGCAGTCGCCAAAGGGAATGACAGGCCATCAAGTAGGATGCTTGTCCTTCGTATGGATGCTGGTCTGAACGCTTGTATCTCATCCACCTGCCTGGTTGTTACGTGCACAGCTTTAATTAAATGCCACAGATTCTCAGCTTCCATATTGTATATTTCACTTTAACATTACAAGAGAAAGGATGAGGACGATGAAAATGTTCATGTGGCAAACATGAAGCCTTTCTCAGGCTTGCAGATAACCTAAATCCCCCCAAAACACCAGGACACCATCCTCAACTACTGCATAGAGCAGGACATATGATTGCAGCTTTTAACCCCTTGTTTTTTTTGTGTTTGTAGAAACTGCCCTTCCAAACTAAACGCAGTGTAATCCTTTCAATGTCCATGCACGCCTCTTTAGAATGGGGAGAATCATTAGACAACTCCTGTTTATGGTACCAAACAGTCAATGTTGGCAGTGTGAAAAAAAACACCATGTGACTGTTACTTCGGCGGCTTTCGTCTTCATCACAACAGAGCGCTTTCTCCTCGAGTAATTTTTGCTCACTGGCTGCTCACTTCATCTGTCTGAGAAGGAGAATGAGGAGCTGGAATGATGTATTCAGGGGACGCTTGGCAATCGTCAAGGCATCAATCAAATGTTTTAACGGCGTGTGTTCTATTCATAGAGAGTCATTAATCACAGAGGAGGGTGTCTAGCTGCAGCCTCAAAAAGAGCCTTTAGCGACGACGGAGGTGTCAAACTTTTTTCTTCTTCTTTCCCTTCTGAAACTTCAATCCGAGCTCCTTATCTTTGGAGTATGGATCTGAAGAAAATGTGGGCGTTAACCTTCAACGCAATAGTTTCTCTCCAAATATGTGTGTGTTTCTGGGAATATGATTCTGGATAGAAAGATGAGCGGCTCCCTAATAAATTGCTGTCGGCCTTTTAACATCGCTCGTGTTTTTGTGGAGATGGGAGCACGTAGACACACACACACACACTGCAGCTGTGCATGTTATTCCTCACTGACAGTATATCGATCAGCCTCTTGTTACATTATGACAGCGTTCCTCGCAGTGTTATTCACGCCATTAGACAGACAGAAAATAGCCCCGCTGTGAATTCGGCATCACTCTGGTGCCTGTGGGTCTTTAATGCCTGTCCAGATGGATTTCCCCAAAATGCACATTTTCAAAGTCGCTCAGCAGTTTTTTTGTGTGACGGTTACTCAGAGCAACAGGAAAATTCAAAATAGAGATGGCAAACTCGACTCAGTGTGCTGACTCATGGACTTGTGAGTTAAACACTAAACTGATCAGTCTACCCAGAGAATAGAAATCCTTTCAGTGAAACGCAAGCCCACTGTCTCTAACAACAAAGATACACATTCAAACTTAAACTAATACTGTGAGTCTCATTTTGATTGAGGAACTGAAATGCTGCATTTTCATATTGTTATTTTTTGGAACATTCACAAACATAGAAACAGCTGTCAAAAATGTTTGCAGTGAGTAAAACAACTTATTGATTAGCGCTGAACAAGCAGCTTCACATTTTTATCACATAGGATTCAACAAGCTCAAAGCGATGATCTGAAAAAGATATAAAGCCGGTATTTGTTCCCACAAGGCCGACATTTTTGGCAGCAACATGTTGTATATGATGCACAGCAACTTCATTGGGGTTTAAGAGTCGTGTAAATATGCGAGACGAGCAAAAGTTCACCTTCCTGATTTGTTTTGGTGCGCTGCAGCTAATCAGATTTCTGCCGCTCATTTAACTCGGCACGCGGCCGGCAGGGTTATTGTGTTACGTCACAGCCTCTCTGGTAAAGCCGGGATGGTGCGATCGCGGCATATTTTTGACTCTCTGTGATTGTGGTGGAACCTTTGTGCTAGGCTAGCTGATGGATAGTATACGTTGCCTGGCCTGAACAGCAAGTGATCCGGGTGAATGGAGACAGCAGGCGTGACCCTCCCGGACGGTGTGTAACATTTCAAGTAATTTATTAGCATAAATCAATATCTTCATTCATAAATAGGTCCTCATAAGTGTATAATTCCCTCTGCCAATAATCTAATTCATCCTCATGAGCAAAGAATTTCTTATTTGTATTTACATTGGACAAGTCCTCAGGAGCTTGTTCCACCATTTTTGAGATCGCCGAGGAGGGACATGACGCCTAAACGTGATTTTGTTCAGAGCCAGCGTGAATGAAAGGAGATCACTTCAGTGAGAGGCGCTTCTGGACACGCAGGGTGGCACGCAGGACCGGCTCTCCCCCGGGGCAGACACCCACTTTTACGGACTTTTTCTGCCTGTGGCGCATGGATCTCGGATATGGGCGTGCCCACGTCCCTCTGTTTCCCCTGGAGCTCCTGAAGAGCGACTTTATGGACTTTTTCATCCACCCGTGATGCATTAATCCCGCTGATCCCAGGCACTTTAGTCACATTCGTTTGTGTTTGTTGTGTCTAGTTTTTAGCTGATGCTATAGGCTACGACATAGTAATGGAAGGCTACCAAAAATACACTAATAACAACATGGCAACATAAATGACTATCTTGCTGGAGGAGTAATGACTTCTACATGCTCACACGTGTTTGTTTGAAAGCTCATCACCTGAAAGAATACTGAAGAGGTGTTGGACAACATGTTGTCATAGCTTCTTGGTTCATAACGGCTATCGGAGCTGCATCAAAGCGATGCGCTAGGGAGCACTATTCCTTTGAATGCAAAATACTATTTCACCACTAGATGGGAGTAATTCCTACACACTGTCTCTTTAAAGTTGCACAAAGGCAGTTCAGAAACTAAAATCACAACGGCGTTGGGAAGCGCCTTGTACTTCTCTGTTAGTAAGACACGAGTATTGAACATCAATCAAAGTAGTGTTAGAGCCTGAAAGGAATGCTTCACCCCAAAATGACTTTAGCTTCAACTTCACTCGTAGGCTACACCTCAAAGGGGAATGAGGAATCTGAAAAAAGGCCAAAAACAGGGCATCTCCTTGATGAATTGAAAAAAATGGAGGTTTAACATCAGCGGAACTATGTCAAAACATTTGTTTCACAAACACAACTCAGTAGAGTAGTAGAATCAAAGTCTCGTTGATGAAGTGGTAAGCTCACTACTTCAAAAACATCGTCAAGGATTTCCTGGTTTTTGTGCTATTTTCCGTTCACCGTGTACAAAATCAAGTTTTGTTTAATAATACGAGATAAACAGCAGTGAGCAATTGATTTACAAATGGTCTCTTTAAGGATGAGGTATTCCTTTAAAGGGACAGTTCATGAACAAATCAAATACATGTGTTTTCCTCTTTTCTCTTGCTATTTATCAGTTGAGATAGTTTTGGTGATAGGTTCATTGGTGACTCTAAATTGCCCGTAGGTGTGAATGTCAATGGGAATGGTTGTTTGTCTCTACATGTTGGCCCTGCGATAGACTGGCGTCCTGTCCAGGGTGTACCCTGCCTTCGCCCAATGACAGCTGGGATTGGCTCCAGCCCCCCCCCCCCCCCCCCCCCCCCGTGACCCTAAATACAGGATTAGCGGTAGAAAATGGATGGATGGATGGATAGTTTTGGTGGGAGTCACTTGGTGTTTATGCTTCTCTCCAATATAATGTGTCTCATGGCAGTCGGCTTGTGGTGTTCAAAGTGCCAAAAGAACTGACATCTGAAAAGCTCAACAGCGATGTCTCCTCATTTAATTTCCTCAAGATAATCCACAGACCTGGAATACTTTCCTGCAGGGACTATGGAGGAAGGAAAACATCCCCTGGTGTGTTAACTTCTTGTTTTGCTTTTGTCACTAAACCATTGCAATGCTCATCTCAGATGAAACAGCGCAGGAAGAGGAGCTTCAAGTCAGTTAGTATTTCAAGTTTAGTAGCATTAGCCATCGTCAGTCACACCAGACCAAGACTGGAGCTGCGAAACCCTTCAGTGTACTGAACTGGGCAGTTCTTCTTCTGAACATTGCATAACATTTAATAATATGGCATGACACATAATATGTGTAAAAAGGAATATTCTTATGGAAGTTGGACTCAATATATATACCGTAAATCCTCTAATACTGGCCTGTATTCGATTACCGCCGGTCTCTAACAACTGGCCGGTCTCGCTGTCGGTGGAGGTAAATATCAGCCGGTCTCTAATGGAGGCCGGGGCAAGTGTCCACAGGCAGCGTTATTTCCACGCTTCCCATTCATTGTCAGCGTGTGATGCCTTCGAAACGCGGAGATTTCGGCTGAAGCTATATTAGAGGATTTACGGTATGTAAGAAGCCCTGCAATGCATTCGCCTCGAGAGACGGGGCGCCGCCACCTCCTGCAAGCTCTCGAAAATCTTTTAAAATGACCCTTGTTGATCTAAAATAAAGACAGATTCAGCAACTGCATAGCTTATTTCTCACATAAAATGTTTTCAGAAACACATTTCGGTGAACTATTGTCGTAAAATAAGAGAAAGTTTCCAAACGAGCCGCCATGTTGGTTGGTTTGAAATCCGGGAGCAGACAGCTGTGAAAGCCATCGTCCAATCAGGTGCAGCCATGAAGTGTGCGCGTGATTGTATGAAGGAGAGCGCCTGTCAATCATCCTAGTGGCAGCCCACCAAGCGTGCAATACTGGCAAGCAGTAAACAGGGGGGGTTTAGCTCAGGAGGTAGAGCGGGTTGGCTGGCAACCGCAAGATTGCCGGCTCGATCCCCGGCTCCTCCTAGCTGAGTGCCTGGTGTCCCTGAGCAAGACACCTCACCCTAATAGCTCCTGATGAGCTGGCTGTTGCCCTGCGTGGTTGACTCCCCCGTCGGTGTGTGAATGTGTGTATGAATGGGTGAATGTCAGTCATTCCTGTAAAGGGCTTTGGATCTCAGCGCTATATAAATGAGGCCATTTACCATTTAAACGTTGTTTACCGTAATATGGCAGCTGCAGAGCACCTAGTATTTTATAGGTTCAAATAGACACAAAATCTTGTTTTTATTCATTCTACTGGTAGTCCGTTTTGCTCAAATAGAAATAGGGGCCTGTCTCTAATTCTGGCCTCCTTCCAATAAAGGCCTGGGGCCTCATTTATAAAGCTTGCGTACGCACAAAACGGGGCTGGAAACGTGCGTACGCCACTTTCCACGCAAAGGTTGTGATCTATAAAAACCAAACTTGACGGGAAAGTGTGCGTACCCATAAGCAAACTCTGAGGCATGCGTACCGGTACGCACTTTCTGGAGACTGGAAGGGAATCAGCAGTAAACGTGAGAAGAACTATATATTTTTGATGACTCGCACACATTTAATTACACTCCATATCATACGTTAGATCCGCGTTATCATGATGAACTCCAGCAATGTTTTTGACGCTTTTAATGAGTGATAGTTTTTTTCATGTTAACACCTTCTTTTAAAATCTGACTTGTATCTTAAATCAAAATCATTTTGAAATATTGAATCAGCGCTGTCACCGCAGGAGGAGGAGACGGCCCAAATGCATGTAATACAGTATACGATAAATACCTTCCATTAGATCACTGTAGAACACAGTGGGAATAACTAAATATTCTCCTTATTTATGTGCATATATCATCACCGCACATACATACAGCCATTAAGCCATCGTATACATGTTACACTTATCCTCGTTTTTAAACCACCAGAGCGCAGAGGAAATGCGCTATAATGAGTGGCACGCTCGTGCGCGCTCAGTCGTGGAGCGTGGAGAGCGCAACTTTATCGATGACCCCTGAGCCACGGCCCCCTGCCCGACTGGAGGGGTATCAACAGGGCGCAAGAATCCGTGAGGATGTTATGCGTTTGTAAGATAAGGAAGACAACAATCAATGTTCATTGTAAACGTATTATTTTATTAATCACAGTGCGCATTTGCCGTAGCTCATCTGCAACATTGTTGATGGCGGCAATTGTGTCTCGCTGAAGTTGCAGGATGGCATCAGTGAGCGCCCGACCGCTCTGCTTTGCGCCGGACCCGGACGCTGTGCCGAGGGCCCGTCACCGTCACCCTCCTCACATCATCCTCCTCACGTCACCCTCCTCTACGCCACATGCTGCAGACTCTGGAAGGACAAAAACTATTTTGTTTTTTTGTAAACGTTTTGTTTTATATACAATAAAATTTTAAAATCTGTTCACCCTTATACCTCTGGTCTCAGTCGCGTCTGTTTCTCCCTCCTTTTCAGACACAATCCCCGTCAAAGTCACATCAAAATCAAACTTCCTCAAATACTCTAGCAATACATTAAATCCATGTTAGGAGTGGAAAGATGTAATTTACCTTCAGATCACCGTCCGCTCCGTCCAGCTGACGCCGTTGACTACAGCAGCAATGTGTTGCCACTGCGTCTTTTTATTCGTGATCCCGCTGCTGTGACCACTAAATTCAATTATTTTCCGGGCCTCCACCTCCCCAACAAGTGTCTCTATCTCCGTTTCTGAAAAGTTTCTTTTCTTCGCTATTTTTCTGACCTGTCGCCGTGATTCACCACACGGAAACGATTGCATGCCGGCTCATTACTATGGTAAAATGTGGGCGTGTACAGGGCGGGATTCAGGTACGCACACTTGTAGGTGATCCTGTGATTTATAAAGGAAACATTGCGTACAGCTTGCGTGCGCACAGTTTTATAAATCAGATTTTTTTTTAAAGCAAAACTTTTTTTTTAAAGCAAACTTTGGCTTTTGGGCGTACGTACACTTTTAGTAACGATCCTACGCACAGTTTTATAAATGAGGCCCCTGGGCTGCGATGCGCTTCGGTAACTAAAGGCCCGGGCCTACATTAGAGGATTTACGGTATTTTTTTACCTCAGCACATTAGAGGATTTACGGTATTTTTTTACCTCAGCTCCTGGTTGGTACGAAAATATGGTAACCTTGACCCTGCCTATGTCTCTCTCTCTCTCTCTCTCTCTCTCTCTCCCTCTCTCTCTCTCTCTCTCTCTCTCCCCATGTAAATAAGTTAATAAGTTAGATGTATTCGATTTCATTACATTCCATTAGATTACATTATGTTGATTGGAGAGCGATCATTTTTAAGCCACCATAGATGGAAGTGAACTATTCAGGCTGCGTCTGAAAGATCGTCAAGCGGTTGCCATGTGAAACCCTACGTGGGGGTTTAGGATGCATTTGTGTGATTAGCTGTATGCTACATGCCAGCACTGGTAGGCGTTGACACTGAGCAGAGCCTGCAATCATCATTACTGTGTCATTAAAATAATTAAATTAATCACACACACTCACAGCAGTAAGCCCTTTAGGTGGTGACGAGCCTGGTGGTAAACTGTGTGGAATTGCGGCTGCTCGTAGTCCTTGAAGGCGGTCTTTTCCTCCCCGCGCTGAAGGAGACGAACGCTCACTAATGACACATTCACACAAATGTCATGTAGGCAGGGGGGGTCTAGGTCCCTTGAGCAAACGCCTACGTGGAAAATAATGACAAGGAGCATGTTTTAAAGTCCTCATCTGCAAAGTAATATCTGGGTTTCCATTCCATCCAACTGACAAGCTCATTCTGACCACATGCTTATGAGGTGGCTGGAAGCAAATAAAGAGTTAACGTAAAAAACAACATGTCATCATGTCATTTTTTGGAAAAGATGCTAGAGAGTAACACACATGTTGTCTGAAGGCATACATAATGATATTCAATGAGTCACTACAAGGATCTACTGAGTGAAGACGACGGCGCCGTGACAGATCCGAGGTTGTCACGCGCGTTTCTTTGAGGACACCCAACAGGTCATGCTGATGTTCACACTCGCCACATCCTCAAAGCGTTCAACAGAATGGAATAAAACCCGGAGCTCCGATTGTTGACAAACCGTGCTATTCATTGAGCGTGTTTACTCTGGCGGTGGCGTCCACACTTCCAGGCTGCACGGACGTTGTGGCAGCGAGTGATAATTGTTGTGGACACGATGAATCTGACGGGGGCCCCTGAGTGGCTCTCAGTCTTAAGTGGCTGTGGTGGATCAGCAAAGTGCTTGTGGAAGCACGGTGGAACCCAACCCGTCTCCTCTTTCTGTCTCCGCGCTCCACAAATGCAGCACGCTCACCGAACGCCATCCTTTCCTTCATTACGTATTCGCCCCCCTTCCCTTACCTTTCTCTTTATCTTTCTAATTTCCTCTTTCCATAAATCTGTCCTCGCCTCGTACTCCCCTTTGCCCGCTCCTCTATTCGCTCTCCTCCATTTTGTAACCGCTCAACACTCATCGTTTCTGTCGAGCCCTGATTCACTTCCCCGTGGCCCCTCTCCCCATCCATCTTGCCATCTTTTTCAGCAAGCGACTTGCCTGGCGAATGCGGCCTCTCCTCCACCTTCTCCGCGCTTATCTCCTCAACCTCCCATCAGTCTCCATCAGGGCTGACTGCTGCCACTTCAGACCTGTCTGTCCATGCATCTCTTTCTTATTCTCCCCCTCGCTTCCCAGCACACAGTTCCTGCTGTCTTTCTCCATCCATCTCCCTCCTGGTGAAACAGACACTGACACCAGCCGGCGTTGGAGAAGTGGTGTTGACATGGGGGGTTATACCATTAGAGCATTTTGCTTGCTAGCTATTAGTGAAAGAGATTGCAGACAGTACTGGTGAATGTCAGAAAGATTAAAAATACCCCGTCTGATTTATTGTACACAGGGGACACAGACGACCCCTCCCTGGAACTTTTTCTGTTTTTAACAAAAAAGAAAAATGTTTATATATATTTTTTTCTGTATTCTTTCATGTGTCAATGCACATTATGTGTGCATCATCTTTTGTCAAATCAAACCGAAGTTAAAATTAATTGTAGCTAGTAATCAGTATGCTGTTGGTGTTTGGATCCTTGGAGTTGACGTCAAAATTGTAATTACCAAGCAGAAATGTGTTGTTTGTTCTCTGTTACGGCAGTGCTGGCCTTCTAGATTGGTGGTTTCCAAGGGGTGACTGACAATGTTGCTATTGTAATAATGGGTTGGTGCTCTGTGAGCGGTGGAACTAAAATAGGTTTTGATATCACTTCAAATTTGACGGGCCCCTATGAGAACTTATATGTCCCTGTCCCTCAAACGTCCCCGTTTTCACCACAAACACAATAATAATAACAATAACACAACACTTATTTTCAGCGCTGACATGAAAAGTTTATCATGTCCTGTGCTTCACCATTATATAAACACGAGTGTCTGAATTCAACACGGATTTTGATTGATTTTCACCACTGAATATTTGATGCAATACTTGCATTTCATAAATCCTATTTCATACATGCAATAATGTGAACTCAACCACTTAGTCTGTCTACAATTCTCTCATGTTTAGTTTTATTCTACTGTTACTTATTCATTCAATATATGTTCTGTCCTCTGCTGTAATCCTGTAAATGTCCACACAGTGGGACTAATAAAGCTTTATGTTATCTTATTTGTATGTCCATGCGTCAATCAATCAATGTGCTGCTATGGCGCTTTAGCAAGCCACTACCATGGAAACTCCCACCCAAAGGACGGAAGCCTGGAAGCTCTATCCATACAAACGTCCACGACAAAAAGAATGTCAACCCATGCACGCTAGCTGCAGTGTCACAGCGTTTATTTTTCCTTATAATGCAAAGACTGAGGAACATTTCAGTTCAGCTTTTAATGTGTGCTCAGAAAGTTGACAAAGAGAAAATATGATGGAAAGTAAGAAATAGAGGGAAAATAAATAATCAAGAAAAGGCAAGTGAAGAAGACATTACCCTCGGAGGCCGGATGCAAGATGAAAGGCATCTGGTATAGGAACAGGAGGACGGAGCGGGGCACGTAAGCAGGCGGGAATCACAGAATATTTACGGAGCTCCAGCCTTTGCTGCTGAAAGCCCACAGTATAAATCATGAATCATTTACAGTCTCTTCCCTCAGGAGCCTGTGTTTAAATATTAATGTTCTCCATTCAGATCACAGCCACCCTGACCCGCATAGCTAGGTCTAGTCCCCAAGGACGGCATGTATCTCTCACGCACACACACACACACACACACACACACACACACACACACACACACACACACACACACACACACACACACACAAAGCACTTCCATGGATCATCGACAGAGATAGAAAAGACAGAACTGCTAAAAAAGCCCTGCCATACATCATAGAGTCCCTAAGGTTTGCACGCACATAGGAATCCACGGCCGCGTTGTTACAGGAAAGTATGTTCCATCTGTGTGCTAAAAATGTCTTGACAATGAGAAACTTTTGCAATCCCACTTCCTGTTTCTTGTCATTCTTGGGTTGGTGACAGAGCAGCTGCTGTTTTTTGTTTGTCCGCTGGTGATGGAAATGTGGGTGACATTTACATTTACATTTAGGTCATTTAGCAGACGCTTTTGTCCAAAGCGACTTACAATAAGTACATTTGTCAAAAGAAGGAAACAAAGAAACCACAACATATCATTGCCGAAAAAGTAAGAGCTAAAAGTAGAAACAAGTGTTAGGTCCTCATCTGAGTAAAGTAGTAGCTGTTCAGCAAACATACCTTAAAGTGATGGTTCGGAGTAAAATGCACCCTAGGTAATTTCCACCAAGACATCCAGCCAAATACCCCCTCTGAAGCACTTTTAGCGATGGTCAGCATTGGTCAAGATAGGGTGATCAGCACAACGGCTTCGTAATAGCGCGATGGTACATACATTATATCTCGTAAATTTCCCCACTAATAATGCATGGAATGTTACCAAACTTCTGCAGTAGTACACATAGGGTCTGTACTCACAAAACCAGGCATTTTAAAGTTTGTAAGTACATCAGGAGTTTATTTAAAAAGAACACTTGCCTGATAGCTTCTACTGCTAAAGCTACGCTGTTTGCGTAGACGGCACGTCCGTGTTTACACAGCTTCTTCTTCATTGGTGTTTAATGGCAGTCGGCTTATGACGGGAGTTTCACGCGAGAGTAGGAAAAGATTTCGCTTAATTTTTTTATAAATGCTTATATTATCAGGTCAGCTTTTCATACACTGGCGTGAAACTCGCGTCACAGAAACAGCTGGGTATACGCCGACTGCCATTAAACACCAACGAAGAAGAAGCTGGGGTAAACACGGAAGTGCCGTCTACGCAAACAGCGTAGCTTTAGCAGTAGAAGCTATCAGGCAAGTGTTCTTTTTAAATAAACTCCTGATGTACTTACAAACTTTAAAATGCCTCGTTTTGTGAGTACAGACCCTATGTGTACTACTGCAGAGGTTTGGTAACATTCCATGCATTATTAGTGGGGAAATTTACGAGATATAATGTATGTACCATCGCGCTATTACGAAGCCGTTCGGCTGATCACCCTATCTTGACCAATGCTGACCATCGCTAAAAATGCTTCCGAGGGGGTGTTTGGCTGGATGTCATGGTGGAAATAACCTAGGGTGCATTTCACTCCGAACCATCACTTTAAGTACAACAGTGCTGTGATCAAAGTGCTACAGGTAAGAACATAGAAGTGCTTTTTTTCATGGAAGAGGGTCATGCTATGCAGAGTCGAGGTGAAGTCTGAACAGGTGAGTCTTGAGTCTTTTGTGGAAGATGGCAAATGACTCTGCTGTCCTGACATTGGTCGGGAGTTGGTTCCACCACTGAGGCACCAGAACAGAGAAGAGCATGGGCACCCTGATTGGTCTGTGGACGGGGGTAAGCATGGGCACCCTGTCTGGTCTGTGGACGGGGGTCAGCATGGGCACCCTGACTGGTCTGTGGACGGGGGTCAGCATGGGCACCCATGCTCCATATGCAACAAACTGTGATGTACTGTGTGTTTTCACCTTTCTATCAGAACCAGCATGAACTTCTTCAGCAGATTGAGCTCCAGTAGCTCGTCTGTTGGATCGGACCACACAGGCCACTCCCCACGTGCATCCTTGAGCCACTTAAAGGTTTAGTGTGTCATTTGTCCCCTCTGCCATTAGACTTTTCAATGAAAGACACAGGACAAGATAATGACAACACATCAACTTTGAGGGCAGCATGTTCACTTGCTGCCTAATAGGCTCCACCCACTGACAGGCGCCATGATAACAAGATATACAGGGTTATTCACTTCAGCTGTTATAATGGTATGGCTGATTGGTGTATATATTAGTGGTGGTGGTAGTGACCTACAGCCTTTGGCATCACTTTTAGGCGCTTGCATGCTGCTGTTTTTTGGCTGAGAATGGCCTCCATCCTGCAGAGGGTTGCCATGGCACCAACTGTACTTTCCAAATTCCAAAACAAAACAGAAATGATGAATAGCTAAAAACCCCGTTTCCCTTGAGCCAGACATCCAGCAGCGAGTGGAGGAACCTGTGAATCCCAGAGTTAACTATTTAGAAAAAGAGCACAGAGTCATATCTCAAAACATAACAGAAGTATTGACAACCCCCCCCCCCCCCCCAGCTCTTGCTCTTTCTCCTCACCGTCCCTATTTCTGCCATTCTGTCTTTCTTGTTAACACCGAGAGCATCTCGCCTACACGAGAACTGTGAAGATTTGACACCGAAACAAGCGTTCCTGACATCTGCCACAACCATGTGAGCATTTCCTCAATCCTGCTCAGTGACGAGATGAGGATCCTTCTCAAGTTTATGCTGCCAACACCCCAATTAGTGTCACCTCCTTGAGTCTGGAGCATTTCTCTACATGACTCACTTTCTCCTTCCATTCCTCTCTTTGTTCTCACCCCTTAATTCCAATGTTTTTAGCCCCAGGCGAACTCGCTATATACAGGTATCTGCCACTTTTTTCACATTTTATTTTGCTTTCTTGGTTTCTGCCGGTGTTTTTTTGTTTTTGTCTGCTTGACTGGTTCCCTCTTGGTGCACTTTTAATACTGTTTAGATCAATCTTTCCCAATCAATACTTAATATCAGAAGAAGAAGCACTGGCCTTTTGCTGTATGTACTCTGGCGTATCGTCAAGACGCACCGACCATCATCTCCGTTCAACCTGTTCGCACCAAAAGTAATGAGATATTGAATTGGACTCAGATACACTGAGGTGCGGTGAATAGTGTACCATCCACAAACGGTGCAAATCTCCCCCCAAAATAAATCCTGGTCCAGCAGAAGAGCACCTGATAACAATTGACATCATTTTTCGTGTGTCAGAACAACGCGGGATTCACACGAAACCATCATCCCGCTGATTCCTGATTGGAGAAAAGCTGCATAATTGACACTCTGTCATGCATTTCACATGATGAATGAATCCAGAGCCAGTGACCTTGCTTCTCTAAAAGCGCATATTTCCAGCCACATGATTTTTTTTCACTTTCAAAATAACTTCTCGTCTCTCAAGATATTCCCAGTCTTCCCATTAACCATGCATTATAGGCCTAAGTGTGTTGGCCGGGACGAGCGGGCAGCGAGCAGAATTTAAGTATGTCTTGCGTGCACTGTATAATTTATCATGTAAGGAGCCTCAAGCTTTTTAATGGTCTCTGCTCTCATTATCCAGTCTCTGTTTTCTCGCCGTGCCCTCTGAGAGTTCCCCCTAATGGAGGGACAAATAGATTCATATGAGATCGTAATTACCGCATTTTTAAGCAATGAGCACAGCCATCAGATAGCTAAAGGAGGACAGGGCCAATCTTGACTGATATCTACCATCGGGCAGGACATGAGCGATGGGTGGAGAGAGAGAGAGAGAGAGAGAGAGCAGCCCAATCAGACAATGTCAGATTACCCAACAAGCTTGTCCGTCATTTGTCTCCACCATGGTCTTGCTTCCTGTTTCTATCTGCTTCCTGTCTTTGCGGTGACTGATCGGCCTTCGGAGGGGCTGAGTAGCATGTCAGAGTTGCCGGGCGCTGATCCCTCCGTCAGGGTTGCCCGTTCAGAACCCAACGCCTTAAATGAACAGGAGCAGATGACTTCTCGCCAACACTAATTTAATTGAAATGCTCTGTTCTGCTGAATGCTTTCATTTGCATATTTTGAGTATAACGAGGCAGTGAATAACATTGAGAAACAGCCCTCTGTTGGTTAGTAAGGGAAAAACACTGGAACTAGAATGACATCGCAGCGTGACGGCGTTTCCAAAACCGCTAGTGCTGTCTACGTGAGACAGTTCAGTCCTCCCAGCAGTGGAGGCGGCTGTTGTTAAAGAACAGTGGCTACAAGCAGGAAACTACTACGTCAGGTAATTGACAGCACATCCAAGTCAAAGAGTGTCCGGTATAACAGGCGAAACTCCCCGTGTTGGAGAAACGGGAGCGTCGGGTATTCACTTCCCTGCCAGGAGGAGCTCATGCATAAACAACACTGTCATATTTATATAGGCATCCCTGCAGAGTCCTTCCACTATTGTGCTGTTACACTAACTACCTCTGCTGGGGGAACATGACAGTATCGCCACAACACATGTTCTTAAGTGATTAAAATTCACTCTCCCCTTGTAGGCTCCGTTATCGTGAGTATTTTTGGTCTTTCTCTGCTGCGGCGAGGGTCACTAGGGGCAGCTGTGGGAAGCAGATAAAAAATTGTATTTTTCATTGCCATTGAGTTGGCGTGTGCACGCACGCACGCACACACACACACACACACACACACACACACACGCAAATGTTTTTGAGGCCCGTCCTCTGGAGTGCCGGGTTGATAAAAACAGATACCCTCCACGGCACTTGAGCGTTATTATTCTCTCTTCTTTTTCGCTTATCTGAAGCCTATTGTTGGAACACAGGGTGGTTATTGGGTTTTGTCAAGAGAGGAGAGGAATGAAGGGAGGATGGGGACAGCCTTTATGCCCTCATTCTCTGCTCCAGTGCCGTGGAGCAAAGCAAACCCACATATAGCCTCCGCCGGCACAGAAATTCAGATATTTCAGAGCAGCTCTCTGAGATGATAAGACATTTTCTTTGAGTAAAACATTGGGGACACACACGTGTGTGTGTGTGCGTGTGTGTGTGTGTGAGTGTGTGCCGAGGTGCCCTGTAAGTGAATAAACTGTGGAGAAATGCCATTTTCCCAGCGTTCACTGGCATACCTTCGTCACCAGTTAAAGGCATAGCCGAAACAATTCCAGAGGGCAAATATTAACCTCATGCCACCTCCCCGATGCAGGGAGCTGAATGCAAAGCTTCCATTAAGTATGACCCCAAATTGGATCATTGACAACAAAACCAAGTGGCTGCTTTTGGTTCAGATGATTATAGTTTCTGTTGCCCTTAGGGGTCATTAAAATGATTGTTTTGGCAATGGAGCTAGGCTATGCTAACACTGTAGCTGCTCTGTAAACACTTAAAATAACGTCGTCTCGGCATAAATACAGCAGCTACCTTGTTGTCCCTTGTTGTACCCTGTCTTGTACCACAGACAGTCTCTGGTTTGTAGTTTTGTTTGGTTTCTGTATAAGACGTATGTCGTAGAGCTCCGGGAGACCACAGACCGCTACGATATACTGATTCACTGTCGAGTGACGATGCGAGGAGAATCCCAACGCTGATTGGCTTCACGTCATTTATCCAGAATGAGGCAAGATATTTCAACGAAGAAACATTTAGCCTCATTCGCGTCCTATTCGCCACAACACAGAAATCTCGTTGCGCAAATATCCCACACGTCCTGTCTGTATATGACCTTACATGTGATTTGGTCGCGTGAACAATCTACGTTGTGTTTGCTCTGACGCCCCTTTAGACTTACTTCTAGCCTTTCGGCTATATTGATTTCAGACCCCCGTCCTCATTCAGTTTCCATTCCCCCTCCGTTATTCCAAGGAGACGGTGTTTTCAATGGAGCGACGGAGTTCCTCGGAAAACTCGTCCACTTACAACCCAGTGAAGGCAGTTGACCTTGTAAACTTTTCCAGCTTGCAGCCACGTAAAGTTTCACTGCTGCTCCAAGCCCTGCGATCTAATGAGGGTTTGTAGAGAGAAATGTGCTTGCTATCTGCAGGGCCTTGTTGTGAAATTAAAGGTCATTCGCACTGGATGTGCAACCCCGATACCTCCTATCTCTTCTCTCGGTGGCCAACGGGGAAATCAAATGCTATTAGACCGGAGAAGCGTCCTTTATCATTGCGGTCATTATCATCCGAATCATCACCCAGGCCACGGAGCATCATTTAGCCTCCCCATTTAACTTCTCACCAGCCATGTGTCAGACATATCCACCAGTGACAATGTGTCCGGCAATATCGTGAGCTGAGGGGAATTATGCAGGAAGGAAAGCAATTAGCGGGCCGGAAAAGGATGAAGACTCAAAGGCCGGGCGTCTACTGTTATAGAAGAAGGAGAAAGGGGAGATAGAAGTTAGAGAGTTGAATTACTTATTAATGCCACTAATGAGGGCAATGCAATGGGCTCTGGACAGAGCGAGGTAATGTACCTGCTGCTGTATAATGCTTTATCCTCTCTCCCTCTCACAGCAGAGTGGATCCAGAAAGGCTGTGGATCAGCTCAGAGAATCACCGATGGCTCCTCATGTATTACTAAGGAACGTGTTATGGTGATGGAACAACTGGTGGCCATACCGATATACATATGAGCAATGAATCACATGACATGTATGGGAGAAGGCATGATGAACCCAGAGTATTATCACCCATTTGCAGTACTGCGTTGTAGTTAGCATGCTACGCTAGCTGTTGACACTGCACTGCTGCTGATCTGCTGGTCCACTCAGCACGCCCCATGGGGCCGCATGCCTCTGCCTACTGGTCATGTTTACATCCATGTTCTTCATTTCAGTTTGTGTGAAATGATCAGAATTAGCTATTGATTCTTGAGTTATAGACAATCATTTGTATCGTGAGGTCGAAATTATCTTCTAATCACATCTGATCAGTTCACCTTTAAGTCCAAGTGGGCAGTTGTGTCGAAACTGCTGAAACTCCTTCAAGGCTTTCCTTTTCTAAGGCGTGAGGTCACAAGGTGACCTTGACTTTGACCATCAAAGTCTGTTCATTCTTGAGTCCGGGTGGAGGTTTTTGCAAAATATACCAAGAAATTCAAGCACAGGCATTCCAGAGACGGAAAATCTGCAAACAGTTCCTCCTGCAACAGCTATCACCAATGAGGAGGCATTAAAACAAACAAAAAAAAAAAATAGGTTTAAAACTATTTTACTTAAACAAAGAAAACTCACCAAGAGCAGGTGGAGGTGCTTGGAAACAATGTGATATAAGTTACCTCAGGCACGGATTTTAGTAAATGGTAAATGGACCTGCATTTATATAGCACTTTTCTAGCTAACAACTACTCAAGGTGCTTCACATTACAATCAGTCACTTCTACCCGTTCACACACACATTCATGATTCACTGATGGCAGAGGAGCCGCCTTCACATCAGGATCTAACTCATTCATACACATTCACACACCGATGGCGATGCTGAAACATCAAGGGTTTCAGCATCTTCAGTATCCCAAGGAGGAGCATGGAGGAGCTGGGATTCAAACCACCAATCTTCTGATTGGAGGACAACTTGCTCTACCTCTGAGCCACAGCCGCCCTGTCAATCGCTGGACTGAAGCTGCAGGTTCATATCCAAGCAATGAAAAAAAAGTTGAATAACGTCTACGGTTCATAAAGAGCACATAATCAGATTAGCAAACTAAAAAAAGGAGACCTGTACAACAGTCATTAAAAAGTTTGGAGCCTTCTCTCACGGCATGTTCCCCCGGATCCAACTAGGGCGACATGAGAACATGACAGTTTCAATTTTTCTTTTTCCTTTTTTTGTTGAAAGTGACATCGGAAAAAAAAGAGAGAACAGCGAGGAGCTTTCTGTAGTTCAAGCCGCCCTCAGATCAAGATTTTAAAAGGAGTGCTGAGCCCGCCTCCCCTCACTCCCATTTGAGAAGGGCGTCTTTGCCAGAGAGTTTTTGGGAGATATCTTTTTATCAGTGGTTGAAAAGCCCCTGTGTTTCTTCACAGCATGGCTGGCGCTAATTACTTTAGCACACATATTATCTACGAGGCTTGTGAACCGGTGCTCCAGCTGGGAAGTCGAGCAAAGATGAAACAATATGAAGAAGAAAACTGCGGTGGATGCTTTGAGATGGAAGGAAGGATGATGAAAACCGAATTGAATTATAATGCATAATAACAACAAGAGCTGGATATGATTTGTTTTTGCTTGTTTCCATTTAACTACCACCAATTTGATTTCCATTATTTGTGCATAATCATAACTGGGCTGCTGGCAGAGCTGTAACAAGCCCTTTTTTCATCATCACGCAGATGAAGAAGAGGCTCTGGGATGTATATGAAAGGCCATCGAACATTGTAGAAAAATGAAAAGAGTGTCGACTGCATTTTTAATAAAAAACTGGAACATGCATCCAAGACACCCTCCCCTTTTGCCTTCATCGTGCACCAACAGAAACCACATGGATTTGTGTTTTTTGTCCAGCCTTGTTCTCTCACATATTCAAATGCTGCAGCCTCTCAGGAGAAGAGACATCCTTGAGTTGGATATTTGTCTAACCTCCAAAGCTGACGTTCTGCCCATCCACTCCAATCGCCCAGGTTGGCGTACCAACACCGCTAACCTCCTCTTCCCCATATTAACATCAAGGGCTTCTTTTTCCCTTGCAAGATGCCCAAGGGGAAGGGAGCCAGTGGAGAATCGTGGGGCCCGGATATGGAGGCAAATACAAAAATAATTCCCTCTGAAATGCCAGAATTAATCAGGCCCCTTTGGATGCGCGTTAACAAGCTATCAAACATAAGGCACACTCAGCTACCCTGACGCTCTGCTAAATAAAAATGATGGAGGGGGAGAGAGGGAAGGGGTTCGGAGCTGAGGCGTTTTCAGGTCAGGGAGGGGGGAAAGCGCGGGGATGTAAGGGCCTGTTTGCAGCAGGGAGTTACCTGGTAATTGGGATGGAGAGACAGTTAAAGTAATGGGTGGCGGGGTTCGGGGTGGAGGGGGCATTCGGAGGAAATGAAGGTTGGGGCATGAATGAAGGAGGGAATAAAAGGGGAGGCAGGCGAAGCAAGGGGAATGAAAGGAAACGGCACAGGTGGGGTCTGTGGAGGGTCCTGGTTTGTGGAGAGGGACTGGGTGGCAATGGGAGATGGGTGAAACAACGCTGGAGGGGGAATTTCATTATGGGACAGGAGATGGTAGTTTTTAAAAGAGAAAGAGAAAAAAAGAAGAAAAAAAGGGTGGGTGTGTGTGACTGTAGCTGCAATTAAAGGGTGAGATTGGAAGAGGTGAGGTGTTTGTATGCTGGGGGGTTAGTTGGAGAAAAGGCGAGGATGAGATGGTAGACTGGGGAGCGGTAGATTGCCGGTTTCCCAGTTAGATTTTGCAATGTAATCACAGGGAGGGGAAAGTGGGTTTGTGGGGAAACTGGGGGAGTGGGGGGCAGGTGGGCGGGAATGGGAAGCAGTGTACGGTAATGAAAGCTAGGTGGAGGGAGAAGGGGTGCGATTACACAAGCAGGAAAAAGGAATTCAGGTGATGAGAAAAGTCACTGGGAAGCGCGGAAACGCAATATTTCAAGGCGGGGGGAGAGGTTGCCGGTGTTGTTGACAGGGGCGGGGGCATTGTTCATCCTAAATCACAATGATTTTTAAATAAGATATCTCTCTATTCAGAGCTCCTGATATGCCCTCAGGGCTAAGATTGCAAGCGCAAGCACGTTAATTACCCAGACATTATTCATTCAGCTCCCTCCGTGTGCACCCAATGAATGCATATCCTTGGCGTGTGTTCCTCCCCCTCCTTCCTCTCACCCTCAGCCTTGCTAACATTGTGCTGTGAAAAGCCTATTACTAGTCTCCACCAGCAGCTTATCCCTCACCATTGCAGGGAAGATTTTGGCCGAGTGCACATGAATGGCCTCTTTGCTCTGGGAAAAATGAGACGCTAAATCCACAAACATAAGCCACTTCTTGCCTCGTGCACAATGGGAAGCCTCGGAGGAGATGACTCCAAGCAGTTTGAAAAGGCGTTAACACCTTTC
Organism: Eutrigla gurnardus; assembly: GCF_963514095.1. Classification (NCBI taxonomy): domain Eukaryota; kingdom Metazoa; phylum Chordata; class Actinopteri; order Perciformes; family Triglidae; genus Eutrigla; species Eutrigla gurnardus. The sequence continues at coordinate 3,149,104 of NC_139928.1, forward strand.
CCATGAACATTGGCCGACGTTACGGCAATGGACGGATGGACGGTGTCCGGTTAGGCCGAGCTTCAACTGGGAGATTACATTGTTATTGCTCGTGCAAAAGAAAGAAGGCAGATGCCCGTTTTAGAGATTTTTATCTGCATATGGAAGAGGAGGCTGAGAGCTTTGGACTCGCTCCAAGATGGCTGCCTCATCACTTCCTCAGCTCAACTGCATCGGTCGTCCTTCTGTTTCTCCATGTCATGTCTTTCCGAAGAAGACGAGTCTGTTACTTTCATGTCCAAACTCAAAGTCGGCATACTGCTAACATAAAATGATGCTTATGAGATGTTATACAAAAAGGTAAATCTGCACACAGAGTAGACACAATCAGGTTTAACCTGTTTGCAGAAATGTATTTGGTGCTTGAAGTCATGTTTGCAGCTCAATCATAGTTAACGTAGCAACAGACTTTGACTTATTTAACCTACACGACATCATTTTATTTTGGGTCTGTGTGTCTTGAATAATGTGCATATATAGCAGCGTTATGTTACCGGGTTGGATCTAAATACTACCACTATCAAGTGGAAGGAATTTATGCTTCATTATCTTTTACAAAATATTAAGTTGAAGGCTGCATACAATATAAACATGTATTTGAGTCATTTTACATGTTCTGTGTAATTAGCTTCTATTCCCCTTACATGCAGAGACAATGCAGAGACAATGTTCACTGTTCCTGATACCTTAAAAAAAAGAAAAAAAAGGTTAACACTTGTAATTCTGTACTGCAATTTGCACTTTGTTTCCCTGTTGCTGCCGACAAGGAAGCACGACTTCTGTCACTCAGAGAATCGACAGCGAAATCCTGCTGCTCGTCCACAAATCACTCTGGGACTCAAAAATACACCTCTGACATGCCGAATGAAGCCCTCAAGGGTCAACATGAAACGTGATTTCACACTGGTAGTAATGACTTCAGCTGTCATTACTAGCAGCTCTCATTCTTTTATTATTATTATTCATATTAATTCATTTATTTACCTTTTCAATTTAATTGTGGATCTAAATGTGTAAATATGTCACGTGTATTTTAATCTTTAATCGTTCACTTACTTGAATTAAATTACACTCCTTCACTTTAAATTTTGCATCTCTCTCATTTGCCTGTACTTTTGCAATGTTGCATTTGTATCACTCTGTAAAGCACATTGAATTGCCCTGGTTTTTGAAATACAGATTAATTTGCATCACCTTGAACAAAAATCTGCAAACATGTGAATGTTGTCGAAATAAGATATGAATGGAGACAATACAAGTGTTTAAATGAAGGAGTGTCCTCATTGGCACATAGCACATAATTCTAACTTGTAGTAATGGAGAAGTTGGACCTACGACAGTGTGTCTGTGTGTGTGTGTGTGTGTGTGTGTGTGTGCCGAGAGAGAAAAGATGCTTAATCTGTAAGTGTACCCGTGTGCTTGTGTAACCTTGACAGACCGAGCAGACATTGGTGGACATGTGTATGCATGCATGTGTGTGCGTGTATGTGTGTGTGTGTGTGTGTGTGTGTGTGCGTGTGAGAGAGCAGATGTTGTGTTAGTGTTTGTGTGCTGTGCTGAATGACTTATTCATGTGTGAGATGGAGGGCTTTGGCTTTCATTCGGGGGTTTGTGCTCCACGCTTGTCTTGGAAGGAGCCGTAGCAGCCTGGCGTCCTCCAAATCACATTCTCACTCAAACAGTGTCACAACAGTTTTGTGAATTACATTTTGGAGGGAAAATGTATTTTGTCGTGGATTACGTTTGTTCTCGACGCATCAAAAATCTGCTTCAAAAGGAGTCCAGAGACGTCGGTGTAGGATATCGTGATGGTGGACAAACACGACACTTTCACCCAGGAGACCGCTGTTCATGTCCTGTGTGAACTGTGTGAAGTACTTATGTTGCCGAAACATAACCAAGTACTTTTGTTGCCCAAACATAACCAAGTACTTTTGTTGCCCAAACATGATCAAGTACATTTGTTGTTGGATACAGACAACACATTCTTACCTCAAATAATGACCCTCGGTCAGTGCTCCAGAGCTTCAAACTGGGATGCTCTAGGAAGAAGCTCTGTGCTTGGTCAGAAGCACAGCTTGGTCAGTGCTTCTGGTAGACACCCAAGCTGCGGGATTTGATGCATTTTGGGAAAGGGGTTAATAAAGCGTCTTGCAGTATCCTTGACAAACACCCAGTTAAGAATCAGTTCAGAACGCTGATTTACAAAACAGAAGTTTATGGATGTGTACATTTGGCCGCCTTTTGTTTTGAAGTTGCTCTACAAAGATATAAAGATGCCCCAATAAGATTTACTCACTTCCTTCACTTAAAACTTAATCTTATAGCTCACTGTCGATCTGTCAATTTGCCAGCTCCCAGGAACCGCTTTTATTTCTAATCACATCAGGCTGAGATTAACTCGAGGGAGCCGGCAGCCATAATCAATTCTCTGTTATTAATAATTAATCTGCTTCGCGTGATAAAATATTCTGTATCAAGTTCAGATGTTAAATGTGGATTTCTGAGAGAATCCAGGAAATTGAACTATATTTCTGTTTACGCTGTTCATCATTTGTCATGAAAGTGTGCCAGAGTGGCGGGTCGTGCTGAGGAGGTGGCAACAACAACAAAAAGAAAAGAAAGAAGCGTGTGCAGAGATGGACGGATACTGGGATACGGATCATTCCTTTGAGAGGAATGAAAATTAGACGGCGTGGCGGGGAGAGGGACAAGACAGAGAACAAGGCAGCACAAGCTGCCGCGAGGCTTAATGACAGCACTGTGGGCAGCAGACACGGGGTCAGTGCTAAGCTTTACATGAAGCACGCTAATTGTAACATTCCTGCACACCTGCTACCATTCGTCACCATCGAAACCAGGGAAAACGGGCAAAAACAAACTGCAGATCTGTATTCACAGCAGAGAGAGAGAGACCCAGAGAGGAAACGCTGACCTGTATTCTCTAAAAGAACGGGTTTCTTTGTTAATGGCAGACACATTCTCCAGCAATAAACGAAGGGAGGAGATGAGGGAGGGATGGTGGTGGTGGGGGAGGTTAAGAAATAAAAGATCACCTTGATCAGCTCAGTGTACTCTGAGTGTTCACTTCCCGAGTGGGCCTCAAGGTTAAGATGGCTCGTTATTTTTTATGGTCCTCGTTAAAGACGCAGCGAGCCGGCGGGGAGGGAGTTGATTATGACTTTTTTTTTTTTGGCACCGAAAGGTGTTCAACAAGGCTCTATTCAGGGTCCCACCTGATCTGATTTGTCTCAAGTGTCTATAGACGCACGCACACACACGCACGCACACACACACACACACACACACACACACACACACACACACACAGCTCAAGGTGACTCCAACCAAGAACCCATAGATTCATTCTTGTTTTTTTCAAGTGGAGAGGGAGATGGTTATATTTCCTTTGAGGATCATTCTTTGTGTGTGTGTGTGTGTTTGTGTGTGTGTGTGTGTGCATATTTCTTTTTAAAATGCAGCCTTATTACTTTTCAATGACACTCCAACCCTTTTTTTCCCATGATTATTTTTCATAATAATGTTCAACCTGGGATGCCGTAGTGAATAACTTTGAAATATAACCTCCCAAATGAATGTTTTGTTTACCTTTCATGTTGAAGTGGATCCCGTGCCAGTTAATGTTATTGCATGGAGACAGATAGAGGCTGGAGTGAGCATCCTCAATTTATGTTTTTTTTGTCCTCGCTGCTGTGTATTATTCATTATCTCAGAGTACTTCTTATTCAAGGCGGTTACTCAGAATGTAAAGTTGTGGGGATGTCGTGCCAACATTGGACTGCATGGTGATACTGCAGACAGCTGGACCATCACTGCAGCCAATCTCAAGCTCGTTACAATACGGAATTTGAGATATAAAGTTAATTGAAGGGGACTTTGTGTTGGTGCTGCTGATGTAGACATGTGCAGAAACGTAGGGAAACGTATTTAACCAGGATGGTCTGCTGAGATCTAAATGTGTTGTTTTTGGAGAGTTCTGGTCGAGATGGCCGCAGGAGTGCGTCGACAGACGAACCAGCGTTCACTGAGAGTGAGAGAATAAGAGAAAACGAAGGAAAGTGCACTCTAAGACAGACAAAGTGGAACAAAGCATAAAAGAGAATTAGCACACATTAAATCACACTTTACCATGCAATATTAAAACCCCAATGATGACTTGAGTTTCCTGCCTTGGCACCTGACTGGCCCAACGAAGCTCGTCTGCCTCATTTGCAGCTTTATTGCATCGTCTTCACGGGCTTCTTCTCTCCTTTGTTCTGTTGTTGTTTAACTTTTTACTTCCCCCAATACTACACCATGATCTCACATGGTGCATAAATATAAACTAAATGTGTCAGTAAAAGTCTTAAAACTTGTTTAACAGTAAAGTACTATCAGCAGGATGCACATGAGGTATGTGTGGCACCCTGGTCATGCTAATAGCTCAGACTATGCCCAAGTAGATTTGTGATCAGTTATTCTTATAACTATTATTTCCCTGGTAAGGTGTATTTATTTAGATGCGTGTACCTGAAATGCACCTGCTTGGAGTAACTGCAGGGTGACATTCTCACAACTAGGTGTCCGTAGCGGTATCGTTATTGACTGGCGATATACTCCTGATTTAAAAGGAAGTACGTTCAGCCAAAAGCGAAAGGACAGTCGTAGCAGCATGAGATGCCGATGTCCATAACATATGATCTTTCTGTTATGTGGTTTAATGTTTATGTACCTATTTTATGTTAGGAAATATTGGCGCTAATTTGCGCTAACTTGGGTAGCTAATGTAAACACATCGGTTCAGTGAGGTGACATCATCAGTTCAATGGTTCATACATTAGAGTCTGTATTTTATGTTTGTAACAGCTGAAGTTATCCGTGTTCCGGTTGCACGAATGCATGTCGCATATGTTATGGAATATGTTACCATGGAGATTTATCCTGCTGAGTCAGCCAGGATCGATCATCATGCTGTCATGTTATCTGCATCTCAGTCACTTTGTTGGGAAACCAACGTGTTCATTCCAGTTATTCCACTGCTCCTTGGAAGTAGACTGCTCTCATCATTTAAAAACTGGGACCATTATTTTACATTTATTCAGCCTATATTCATACATTTATTAAATTATACATGTGATCGTCATGGTAACAGTTATAATTGTGTTCATGAAGCTGTTGTTCAGCAAAGGTTTCCACTGCACATCAGTTTAAGACCGTCGGGTCCAGACTGTGAGCCACACTGTAAATTATTTCCCCGTTAATTTACAGTAAAATACTGGCAGCTACAGTTGCCAGCATGATACTGTTATTCTACAGTGTACCTACCGTAATCTACAACAACAGTTTATTACCGTAAAAAATATTACAGTAATGTACTGTAGAGAATATATATATATATATATACTTTACAGTATGATACTGTACAGTAATAAACTGTTGTTGCAGATTACAGTAGGTACACTGTAGAATAACAGTATCATGCTGGTAACTGCAGCTGCCAGTAGTTTACCGTAATTTAACAGGGAATTTGTTACCATTATTTTACAGTTCCTACTGTAAACTGTTTATGGAGATTACCATAAACAGTTTATTACTGTAAATGCACATAAGTACTGTAGAATGGAATTTGTACAGTACACAAAGGGAAACATTTTCCCTTTTTTGGTGAACTACAGCACAAGGAGGCCACACTGTATAACATTACATACAGTAAAGCCACTGCATCAAACGCCAGGAAATTTCAAATAATACAATTCTTGTAAACTGCATTCTATGAAGAACAATCAATCATGTTAAACAGGATCCCAACAATCTGTATACAACCTGCCTTTAGTATCCATCAGTGTTAATTTTGTTGACGAAAATTTTTCGTCATAGTCATCGTCAACGACCTTTTTTTTCTGACTAAAACGAGACGATAACTAAATAAAAAATGATTTACGACGACTAAGACGATGACGAGGTGTATTGACATATTTGTCAACGAATAAAAACGAGACGAAAATGTCTGCCAGAGACGAGATCCAATCGGAACACATTTCGTTAGGAAGAGGCGGGAGGAATTGGGAAGAGAACCAATCAGAGACGTGGTAAGGAAGGTACGTCAACACGTAGTTTGCGTTTGAGACTGGCCCGGGAATGCGCTGCACCTGGAAAAGACAGCATGTCAACGCCGGGGAGAAAGAGGAGAGAGGACATATGGGAGAATTTTATATTTGACGTGAAGGACAACAAGACTCAGTGTAAGAAATGCAGCGCGAGGATTACGGGGAAAAACACAACCAACTTGAAGCGACATTTACAGTCGAATCACCCCGAAATCCACACACAGGTAAGCATTTTCCACAACATACAACTCACTCGACCTTATCCCGTTTATTACACGGCTTACTAGTGAAATATTAAATTTGAGACATGATTTTCATCAAATTACGACTTGTATCCGTGATTTTTCCGCTGTTTTGCTACCCCTGTTTAGTGAGTGTGTGTGGCTGGCTGCGTTGTGTTTCACTGCTAACTTCCAAGCAGCCAGCCTATTGCTATAGCTGGTTGATGTTTAGCGCTACATGCAGCAACAACAGTCGCTGCAGCTTCTACTGAGAGCGAGTCAGACGTAACGCACGTGAGACACAACGACTGACTTTAATAGAGCCGTGTAATAAGCTACAAATATAACACACCACTGTCATGCAAAGCTAAAGGTACCTACTGATTAAAGGTGCATAAGAAATGTTGGTGTAACAAGAAACATTTTAACTCTTCCTTTTTTTTCCTTCTTCATCATAGCTACAGAAGACCTCAGATGGACCACAGAGTGCAAAGAGACTTAAACTGTCCCAGCAAACCATTTCAGTGGCCATTCTAAGTGCTTCAAAGTACAAACTTGACTCGAAAGAGCAACAGACAAAGGAGGAGGCTATAGCAAAATGGATTGGATGCACAGGACTCCCAGTTACTACAGTTGAAGATGAGGACTTTGTTCTTATGATGGAAACAATGGATAAGAAACTGACTGTTCCAAAAAAAACTAAAATAAGTAATCTGATCGAAAAACATTATGAAGCTGAATCACAAAAATTCAAAAGGAGATTGGCTGCTGTGCGGAAGGTATCAATTGGAATTGATCTGTGGACAAAAAAAGGACTGACTGCTTCCTTCCTGGCTATAAGTGCATGCTTTTTTTGCACTGAACTACAAAAACCACAACACATATTGCTGGCCCTGGAACAAGTGGCCCATCCACACACCGCACAAATAATCAAAGCATGTGTGGACAAATGTGTGCAAGAGTGGGGCATATCACATGAGAAGATCATCACAGTGATTACAGACAATGGGAGTAATATGGTGGCAGCCTTTAAACACACCACACCAGAGGCAGAAGAAGCCACCTCTGAGGATTCAGAAGAAGAAAACCCCACCATGACTGAAAGTGAGTCTGAGACTGAAGAAGATGATCAGAGGTGAGTCATTGGAAAAAAATGTAGTAATTTCTATTGTTAAGAGTATGCCTGTTAAAAAGAAAATTTTTAAAATCTAATTATGCTTATTTGTGTGCATTCTTCTTATTAGATGCGATGACCTGGATATACAACGGACGCCATGTGTGGTACACACATTACAACTGGTAGTCCACATGATCCAGAAGGAGACTGGTGTGAAAAAGGTCCTTGATAAAGCAAGGTCAGTCGTGAAACTTTTTCGCAAGTCCTCGGTTGCGACACAGAGGATAATGGAAGAGTGTGGCCTTATTGTTGTGAATGACTGCCCCACACGCTGGTCGAGCACATTCAACATGGTTGCACGACTCCTCAGAGTGAAAGACGCAGTTTGCCAAGTCACCAACGACATGGGATGGGACAGCTTGCTCCCTAGTGAATGGCAAAAGCTGAAATCATTGCATGAACTACTGATGCCTTTTGCAGAACATACTCAGACCCTTCAGAGTGACACCATGTCCATGTCTCTAGTGGTCCCTGCCATCTTTGATCTGCTCAGCCACCTTACTGACTTTGAAGAGAACACAAACCACAGAGGCCTTGCTGCTCTTGCACAGAAAATGGAAAGAAATATCAACCAGCGTGTTGCTTGGATCCTGGACCCAACAGATGAAAAGTTTTCACCACTTGTGGCAGCTGCCTGCTTTGTCAACCCTACTGTGTGTGAAACCCTACTTGATGATGAAAACATTCAGGAACTGCTGAAACAGGCTGAAGAGTACGTGATCCAGTCCACTCAGTCACACTCACAACATGTTGAACTTGAGGACCAGCCTGAAGATGATGGAGAGGAGATAGAGAAGGAACCAGAGGAGCTAGAACCAGCACCATCCTCATCAAAGCAGCCAGTCTTCAGGTTTTTGTCAAAGTCTCGCATAAAGCCTAAACAGAAGATCTCCTCCACAACCAGCATTAAGCAGCAGATCAGAAAGTATAAGGAAGAGCTTTCACAACCAATCACCTGTGCCACAGCAACAGGATTCTGGCTGGAAAAAAGTGACACTTTTTATCACAGTTTAAAACCTTTTGCGTTAGACTTATTGGCTATTCCAGCTTCTCAAGCTTTCGCTGAGAGGGTTTTCAGCATCACAGGTGACCTCACCAGAGGCAAGCGCAACAGAGCAAGGGTCATGCTGGCACGAAGTGCTTTCCTTAAAATGAATCGGGCCAAATAAATCTGTGGTCTACACTAACGATGCTTGTATGCACATTTTATGGTACTGATTTTTGTTTTTCTGTTAACTTATGGTATAGCTCCATATATTAAATAATTTGCTTGTTATTTTGAAGTTGAAAATGTTTAAATCCTGATGCGATTTGAAGTGAACTGCAGTTTGAACAGTGAACTGAACCATTTTTTTTGCCTTTTTAATAGCTCAGTTACACTGATTTGGAGAGAGCAGGCCTGATGGCGTTAGAGCCTATGCACTTTTTTTACATGTTTTTTTTAATTTGTTTTATTTGCACAAATGGCACTGCTGATTTTACAGTATTACAGGTTAATAAATGTTTGTTGCAAATAACAAGTTAATCTGTGTCTGTGTATGAATTGCAGTACATTACAATTCCTTAACACATTCATAGAGGTTTCATTTAGTCTAGGTGAACGTAATGACTTTCAGAAATTAAAGGGAAAATTTAACATATTACCCTTTAGTCGACTAAATCTACTGTAGTTTTCGTCGACTATAATCTTATGATATTTCGTCAACTAAAACTAGACTAAAACTAAAACAATTTAAATGACTAAATTATGACTAAAACTAAATTACATTTTAGTCAAAAGACTATAACTAAAACTAAATCAAATTTTGCTGTCAAAATTAACACTGGTATCCATAGAATATTCCTTCACTTAAGATCATGTACAATAGAAAAATGAAGTGAACAAAGGCTGTGGTGGAGGAGAATTTTTTTCCCCATTGAGACAACTGATAAAAGTGAACTGAACAGAACAAAATGCTAAGATGTGTTATCTTAAAATTACAACATGAACATCTGCCTGCTGTATTCCTTTGTGATCTCCTGTGGAGATGTGCTGTGGACTACATGAAGCCCCACTCAAAGTCAATGAGGTTCTTTATAAGGGTGGCCACATGAGGACTCACAGTCGCTGCTTTTTTCTGGACCAGCTTCCCTGTCTTCTTGGACAACACCTTCCCCAGGCTGGTCTTTGTTCCCCTCTCGGGATTGATATCAACGAAGCGCCTAAAAATGTAATAACAGAGATAGCATACAAGATTAGCAGGGTTGGGAGGGTTCCTATTAAAATATATACAGATTACTAACTACATGCCCTAAATATAATTTCTATGGTATTCTAGATTAGTTCAATTAAGTACTTTGGAATAGTTCTGCAGTCCTTTGTAGTTTCTCTCTATGATGCATGCAAATTTTATAGGAAGAAGAGAAGTCCTAATAATGTAGACGTGTATTTTTTGTGTTCTGTTGAACTCTCACAGGCACCTGTGTTGCTATTTTGAGCAAATACAGCTCATAGGACATTATGAAATTTGTCAAAATATGATAGAAAATCAAGAAAAGTGAAACTTCAGGAGAGCAGCGAGAGAGGGGCTGCAAATGTAGAAAAAGCCCTTGTGCAATCAGGGAAATCACAGTTAAATGATGCATTAGGCACACAACTATGAGTTCGCATATGCCTGACATGTGCAAATGTATTGCTGCAGGTTTTAAAACACATGTTGCAAGTTATCATGATTGCAATGCAACCTAGAGGCCTTTACAGTAGGAGCAGAATAATCTCACTCGTCCAACATAGACTCTAAAGTTACTCTCCCACAGGTTAATACAATTTTAACATCAGTGATATAACTTTAGTGCATGTTAAAATCAACTTTTTGGCTCCAATGCCCAAACAAGCAAGTTTCTCCTACCTGGAAAAGCAACACAATGTCCTCAAAACGTTTTACCTGAAATAGTCACACAGCAAAATGTTAAAACATAGCCTAGTCCCTGATTTGATAACAAATAGCCTACAGAAATACAGAAAATTGCTAATGACCAAGCAAGCTAATGTTTACAGTGAATGCTTGGAATTTCAATAATGTGACTAAATCAGATGTTCACTGCTTGCAACATGTAGCTCACAACAAATAACACCAAGCAGTAATTTTGACAAAATAAAACGTATTCAACAGAAAATAACTGGTAAGATTGCATTTACCTAGTAATCCAGGAGCAGGATCATGGAGCAGGATGTCAGATGAAGTCCGATGATGGTACCTGGTGCAACACGATTTTGATTGTGACCAGACTGCTCAAGTTAGACTTGACAAAGAGAAAAATACTGTATTATACCGTAAAATTCTACACTTGCTGTTATTTTTTGTTCCTCAAACAGTACTATACTGTATTTAAAAATAATGTTACATTGCCGTAAAAAAACCTGTATTTTTACAGCTATATTTCCCATTGTACTGTATTTTACCGTTAAATCTTACAGTAGTCTACTGTTAATGTCTGTTCTTGGTTTTGGCTCCAAAAGTATGTAAATTTACAGTATTTTACCATATTTAGAAATAACGGTACATTACTGTTAGAATTTGGCCGTATTTTTACGGTAATAATTTACACCCTCGCTCCCTCTCTGTGATTCTGGGGGTAATGTTCTGATAAACCACTGGGGGCGCTATTGTAAAGTGCAAGTTCGCCTTGTCTGTTCCTCCGCAGCCACCGTACCTGTCAAAGTTTTTTCATATAGTATCAGATCTCCAGAAACAAGCGCTACAGTAACAATATAACATCGTCTGGTTCATTTAGCCACAGTCTTTCTTTTTACGGAGGAACTTGAACTCCTCATGTACCGCTAAAAGCACGGCGCGCATCGTCGTCATGGTGAATTTGGGATCTACATCAGTGAATCAGTGATGATCTCGAGGTCTAGTTGAAGAAGCCGCGTGTGCTTTCGCCAGGATTAGTTGCACCTGGCTGGACTTAGTCAACTGTTCATCCTGGTTTAGTCTTTCTGCAACCGATTAAGCCAGACGGTCTCACAGGGATATGTTGAATCCAGCTTAGTCATTTATACTGGATATGAATTCTGCCTTTGTGCAATAGCCCTCTGCTCATCCTTCAGCGCGTGTAACATATGCATTATGCAGCAGCGTTCTGCTATTATATATTATCTTATTGAATTATTAACGCAAAGAAGCATTTTAAAGCCCCTATGAACTTGGTTTCCAAATCTTGTGTTTTCCATATTGCATTAGATATTCATGAGTCACAATCAAAGTTAAAGTTTGACAAAAAGTAAGTAAGTAAGTTTAATTTACTACAAATATACAAGTGAAAACCTTCGCTCCACCAGGACTGTGTGGGTGTCTGTTAGATTTGATTGACAGGCCCTTGCCATGTAAGAAAACAACGCCACAGTTGTCACAAAGGGCCCTAGTTTCGTAGACTAGGCGTAGTCAGCGCGCAACGCATGTGCGAAACGCCGACGGGGTGTGTCCGCCTGGACTTTGCAAGTTTCGTGCACCGCGCAGGCTAGCGCAGGCACGCCTCCCGTCACTCCCACCCGCGCAAGTGGGAAAGAGGGAGGAGAAGAAGGCGTGAGTGGGAGACGAGGAGGAGACGAGGCGTGGACTGGGATTAATACAGCCGATTCAGATCTTCACCAATCAAATGAGCTCCTCTCCTCACCTTTAATGCGTTAGGGGAGGTTCAGTGCAAGTTTCTTCACTTGACAACCCAATAACAGAAGCAGCGCTGCCGCTCCCACAACGTGCATCACACGCTGTGTGTGCGTATAGTCATAATAATTATAATGCCGATATTATATCACTATAGAAATTGTAGGCACATTTTAGGCATGTCTATCACAAAACCATTCATCATCATCATCATCACCATCTTCATCATCTGCGCTCCACAGCTGCACCGGATTCCCCGTCCAACACCAGAACGGCGGGACACCGGGACCTCGCGTGCCACTCAGACCAGCTGCAGCCCCAACTCCGGTTCCAGCTCGCGGCAAAGTTGCGCGTTTCTCCATACTGCGGAGTCGCGAGACCAGGCACGAGCTGCTGTATTTTTTTTTTACGATTTTTTCAGGCATAGACACATTTTATTAGCAGTGGATAGATATGAAAAACAGGAGAGAGAGAGGGAGATGTTTTGGTCCGAGAGGTCCAAATTTCAGCTGTGTTAATTCAGTCAGGCTGAGTTTCTGTTACGCGTGCCATCCGCCTTTGATCTGACGTCAGATGTGACGGGACAATCTATATAGATATAAATTCACGTCTTGATTCAATTAGTTGCATTAAATAGTGCTTGTTGTGATTATATATTGTATTTAAATGTGCCTGGAACGGTGGAAACCTGCCTGTGAGGTCTTGGTGACGTGTGCGCACTGCGGAAACTTCCGCTGCACCAAGCTGAATCTGTGACGCCTCCCCCTGCTGCGCCGCCACACCCATCTTGGCGCAGGCGATCCACCAAACTGCCAAACTGACCGTGCGCAAGGCTGCGCTGGTCGAAACTTGCATTACGCCAGCTCCGCCACCCTGCGCCGCCCTGCGCTGCGCCATGAAACTAGGGCCCCATGTCTTGATGTTGCTGAATTCTGATTGGTGCAGGGAAGACATGACATCACCTGATACCAAATACATGAACACATATACAGAGATGTTCCATGTGATTTAAGTGTTGTGTTTGTGTAGGACACACAATGCTCAGAGCAAGAAGCTGATTTAAATGTAGCTGGTCAAAGCAGATAACAAAGCAAAGTGTATTTTAATTCATAATATGAACATATCATTTGTTTGTAAGGTTTTAATCCACAAAGTAATGAGTAACTACTGTAAGGATAGGGAGTTCCTTTTGGATCTGGTGGAAGGCAACACTAGGAAACCAAAAGAGCCGAAAACTTAAATTATGTTTTATTTTGCAGCAATTAACTTAGTTTAAATCTCTATTAAAATAAAGTTCAATGAGGAAACACTGGAGGTAAAAACACACTGTGGAAACACAAATCCATCAAAAGTGTCAAATAAATAATCTGTGACAGATTCATGTAGAGGCACAAAAAAAAAAAAAAAAAGTTATTTTAAGCCCAAACATGTTTCAGTTGAAACATGTTTGGGCTTTAAACAAGTGGTTTTGTTGCCTTAGGTTAAGGCAACAAATTCACTTAATTAGGTTGAGTTAAACAGCGGTCTCCTGATTGAAAGTCCTGTGTTTGTTTGACCCATCCACCTCCTGTCCCACCCATCTCAATATATAATACTACATCACCAACTCTTACCATTGCATATTCACATGGATGCGTTTCATTTGTGTGTCCAGTGCAAAAATCCTAGTTGACTATTCTATTGGCATTGTTTTTGCGTTGCTCAGGAACAAATGGAAAATTCATGTCCACGTACATGAATCTCTCATTTCCAATTTCGTGACAACATGACGAACAGCCGTGACACTGGGTTGGTAGCGCAGTAAAAAGCAGTAGATTTCCCTCTAGCTTGTGGTAATTATTAAAAGATTATCACGAGGACTTGCATATAGCTGCTTAGTGTGCATCTGCGAGTCAGTAGGAAAAAAAAGCAATTTTGCAAAAGCAAATTATTATGTCCTCAGAGTTATTAAAATGAGCTGCTCAAGTTTAGGAATTCACTTGCAATTTATGCATTACTAATTTGAAAAAATAAATGCAGGACGGAGGGATGCTGATGGTGTTGACGTCTTTGAGGATGTCATTTTGAAGCGTTTTTTCATTTCCACGGTTCCCCCATCTCTGTCTAGATGCCGTGCGGCTGGAGCCGCGCCAACCCCATTACTCCTACAAGACTGTAACTCGTGGCATCATTGACAGCGATGTGACAACAAGCATTTAGACGGAGAGGAAATCATTCATCATTAACCGATGCAGCCGCGGAGGAGACAAACCCATCTGTGCCGGCGATAAGGCTTCGGCGGCACCCTTCCACGCCGTTCGGCGCCCGTCTCACACAAGCCTCTTTGGCTTCCCCACCTCTGCTTTGCTTTTGTGTTCGAGAATGGTAATTAGGGAACGTCCTTCATGAATTCTTGTTTGGAGCCCTCCCCAGTGAGCTGACAGAGGTGAGAGACAAACTGCTACAAAGAGGAGGGCCACCGGTAAGACTTTGACAAAGAGCACTACGATATTGCTGGATGTTTTGTATAATACCTTCTTTGAAGAGCTATCTCAAGAGATATTCTGAAAGCCCGTGGTAATCCTTCCCTCGCCATGTCTGTGTCTGAATCAGCATCAGTCCAACAGTGGTAAAATGAGATAATCTCCCCACATGTCTCTCTACTCCATTCCATTCTATCAGCGTCTTCACTTCAAAATGGAAACGTGCTCCTTAGATCCTCACCGTGCGATAGCTGGGACGAAGGCTAAACTTTTGCATTTGTTTGAGTCTGTTAAATGGCACTCGCTCCCTTTGCAACCACCGCCGCGTTCCAGCCTTGCTATTAGCCCGGTATCAAAAGGCTGAGGGAGGTGCTTCCGGGTGCTTTTGGTTATTGATTCGGCACCAAGGGAGCCAGGTATCAGATGATCGTTAAAACACCTTTCTGTGTTGTGGGCCCAAAGCAATGGTTGTATTGGATAAGCTCATCTCTCAACATGCTGCTAATCACCCCTCTATCTGCATGATCGTGGTGGTATACCAGTTGTATCTCCTTCAGTCAGTCAAACGTCTCTACGGATATTTAGCCACACTATGGTCTGATCAGGATTAGCAGTACATTCATGGTCCCCAGAGGATGAGGTCGAATAAGTTTTGTGATGTCCTCACTTTTCATCTAGTGTCGAAATGAGGTTGACATTTCTGTTTTGTTTTTTGTGAAATGTCTTTTTCAACTATTGGATGGATTGCATTGAAACTTGGTAAAGATATTCATGTGCTCAGGGGATCAGTTCTAATGCCTTTGGTGATGTCCCGACCATTCCTGTAAAAGTTTACACCTATTCTGGTCTCAACATCTAGGATGGATTAGAACAAAACTTGATTGTTTATGTTAATCCAAAGGTCACGTGTGGTGAATCCCTGACTTTTGTCTCGCGCCATCACAAGGGTTGACATTTGTACTTTTGAGTCAAATGTCCAAACAGGTATTGTTTTATTGTCATTCAGGTCCCCCTCAGGATGATTGAAAAAAGTTGCTTGCAAGTTGACTTTTGTGATCCCCTGACTTTTCATACTTTCAAATTTCTCCAGTACTTTGATTTATGAACAAATACTTGCAAAAAGACAAAAATAATACACTTACAAAACATGATGGATACATATTATATCGCTTCCATCCTTTACTGCCTTATTGTCTTCTTAGGAGAATACTGACTATTATATTTCACATTAATTATTGATTGATTTGTTTTTTACTGGAAGTACATGCACTGGTATTTGATCTGTTTTTACAGGTTTTCCTCTGACTAGATTAAATATTTTGCTATTATATTTCTTCCTGGCAAAAGGTCACCCTTTAAAAAAGAATAAACTGATGAAAAACACGTGTGCCTCAGGAGACGATGTGTTTGGTTTGCTATTTAGCAAATACAAGCATGCTAACAAAGTTAACTGAGACTGTGATCATGCTAAACCTACTACACGCTCAGAATTAGCAGGGCAGCATTCTGATTGTGAGTGTGTTAGCATGATGATGTTAGCATTGGATAAAAAACATCAGGTAAGATAACATTTGTGCATAGAACAAAGCTGAGTTAGCTAGCTAGGTAGTTAGCTAGCAAGTGATGGTGACGGTTGTGTTGGTGACGTACATTGCGTGAGATGACAGATGTAGTTCATGGACCGGTTTCACACAAAACTAAGTGACACTAGTACTTTTTTGACGGGCAAACTGATGTAACTTCATACATAAAGTAATTTATGGTACAATTTAAGTTCCTTAAGGGGGATATCGGAAGACTTAGCCACTCCATTAGTACAGCCTGGCAGGGTCGCCAGCGTGCCTGTGGATGGTTGTTTCCTCAAACTGAGACTTCTCCACCTCCCTCTCACACTGGAGCATATTTGCTTTGCCATTTCCTTGAAACCACCTGCCAGTATTGTTATATACACAGTGAAATATGCACGCTGCGATTTGATCCCGTATATCCCTGTGCAGATTAGGGCAGTGTCAGTACAGGATTACCCTGGTAATTCATGTAATGCCGCTTCGCCACAGTTAATTTCCCTGTGGATGAGCGAAGAGAGTTGAGTTATACACCGGCGAGAGCTCCCCAAACTACAGTACATCATTCCCTCGCAGTTCTCTATCTCCTCAACACGTTTGGTATGCAAAAGACACAGCTCCCGCTTTCTGTCTTAACGGCCTGTCGTGTATTTATTATGGGCATACGGCTCCGCCGCGGAGCCGTCTTTCCACTGAGCAGCGAGCTGCTGAATGCAAATAGCACGTTTGTAATCATCAGGCAATCATCATGCAGTCGGATCTCCAATCATCCTTGTCATCTCTCTTACAGCTATGATGTTACAATGGGGAAATAGTAGAGGTAGACGCAGCGAGCAAAAGGGAGACAGAAATCGAGTCATAACTCCTGCGTTGGACTCAACTGCAGCTGATTAGCACGGAGTCAAGAAAACTTCCATGGAGCTGTGTGTTTGTGGAGAGGAGGCCACAGGAGAAGCTGGGATCCCAAGTAATTATCCCTCCCAGTGGAAATTAGAGCTGACCTTTCTAAGTAGGAGCTGATAATAGAATTCAGGGAAGGGATAACTCACTCACGTATTCGCTTGCAGAATGTCCTGTCAGCAATATTGAAGCTGATTTAAGGCAAGACGCGAGGTTGCTAAAGGTCTTCTCTAAGTTTATAAAATTTCTTTGCTGTAAGGAGGTAAAACGCCACATTGGAGATGTGGGGGATGGCTGTACGGATGTGAAACTGAAGAGGTGCATTACAGAGAGAAAAAAAACAATAGCTTGTGCTGGAGAGACTTTAACAAGCGACTGCCACTTTGCTTTGGCTGAATTGCCACCCATGCATTTCATGGCGAGTATCTCAGTGAGGCTTTTTCCAGATAATTATTTGACAGTCTGCAGCAGCCCTATTAGCCCTCCGATTTTTTAATTGGCCCGGGGGCAAAGTGTGTCGGAGCTTGTCCCACTATAGGTCCACTCTGCCTTAAAATGAATTCATAATATGGAGACATTTTTTTTTCTTTAACCTGGATCCACCGCCACACAGACACACAGATGCAAAAAAAAAAAAAAAAAATATCCACAGCCACATTAATACACTTATACAGACCTAGATGAGGCTAACAGAGTACTTTTTTTTGCCCCCCGGCGCCCATAATTCTCTGCTGATTACACTGAGTGTGGTTTAATGGAAGCCCCAATAACCCAGGCTGGAGAACACACACAAACGCACACACACACACACACACACAGAGGGAAGCTGGAGAGAGCGCTGCTGTCAGATAGACAGAAAGAGGACGGAGAGATTAAATTCTGCCGAGAGTTTTTTGTCTGTGAGATTGGTTCTTCATGTCCCCAGCTCCCTCCACACTCCCTATTAGTGCAGCGAAGAAGAGAGAGGACGGAGGGAGGGCTGGAGAAAGGAAAAAATAGGAAACTTCAACGGAGACGGTACTCGGAGGATACTTAACAATGTTATTAATCCATTAATCCTTGTTTGACATTTGCCAATGGATCACCCCTGATTGCTCTTTCTTTTCCAGCTTCGGGCTACAGTAGGTGTGTGTATTTGTGTGTAATGTTGATTTTTTTTAACTGATTAACTTTCCAGAGTTTTCACTAGAATGGAGAGGCGATGAAAACACAACGAAGCAAGATTGTTTCAATAAAATATTCAGCACAGGGTGAGAGGTCAATGACAGTTCTGTCTGTTGCTCACTGTAGTAAAAACACTATGTTGAGTAAAAGAATTGTTGCGGCCCAATGGCAGCGGCTCTATGGCTAAATAGTATGTTTTAAAAGATGTGATGAAGTCCACGTCGACAAAATCAGGACAGTGTTTTCATCTTTATGATTGTATTAAAGTAACATTTAATCTCTCTTCATTACCTTGGATAACCTCAAGACCAAATATTGCCATATTTGTTTTGTATTTAAAGCAGAAAAGAGGAACAACATCACATTACTGTGCGAGTGATGCTGTCGTCGTCCAACGACACATTAGTGTCACCGATTTTAACTCAGAGCAGCAGCAGTACCCACATGAATTACGTTAACCTACTAGCCCGCTAGCAAAGCGGCTTGCTTTTTTCCAGCGAAGCGTCCTTTCACACTGGGATGCCCCTCGGCTAGAAGAACCATCTCGATGAACTGGAAAGTACGCGGAGCATCCTGCTTTGTGATAACTAGCACGTTACTGCGACGCTGTACCCTCTTTATGCGTTCACATAATGATAATACGTTTTCACCACGTTTCTTTTCAATAGCATTGTGTGAGCAGTGCAGTCGTCATGTCCGTAATAAATACATGAAGCTGTTACGTCCATATGTATGACTATGTTACAACATAGCAACGATAGCTTCAGCTAGTAACGTGCCGGGTGCTCGTCCGTCCCACTCACCGCAGAAACAAAAACGTTTTCCTCGTAGATTTTGTATCCATAATGAAACGATCCAGCAGTGCAGTCGTCCTGTCCGTAATAAATCCATGAAGCCGTTATGTCCATATGTATGACTATGTTACAACATAGCAACGACTGCTTACAGCTAAACAGTAGCCGGGAGCCAAAACAATGCAAGTCTCAAGCCAGTACAGTGAAAAATCTTGGACAGTCGCGCGAGGGTCACTTTGATCTCACTCTGTTGATGAGAGACTGCAGTCTGCACACGCGACAGGCGGCGACACGGGGCGACACGCGGCGGCGACACGCGGTGACCCGCGGCGACCCGCAGCAACACGCGCCGCCCACTCGTGCTGTCAACACAACTAGCCTACTGAGACTGCGCGAGATTTGTTGTGGCTGTAGCAGCTTCAACTGTCACACAGGCTAAGCAATCTTACTATGTAGGCTAGCGCTAGTTACACTGTCATATGGACATGACGGCACTGCTCGATGGAAAGAAGTTTGTCACTGTATTGGCTTGAAAACAGCTCCAGAGTGAGGACGTCGGCAGACGGGAACTTGCGCGAGATTTTTGGCTCCCGGCTACTGTTGTAGAGCAGCAGTCGTTGCTATGTTGTAACATAGTCATACATATGGACGTAACGGCTTCATGGATTTATTACGGACAGGACGACTGCACTGCTCGAACATTTCTTTATGGATACAAAATCTACGAGGAAAACGTTTTCGTTTCTGCGGTGACTGGATGGACAAGCTCCCAGCACGTTACTAGCTGTAAGCTATCGTTGCTATGTTGTAACATAGTCATACATATGGACATAACGGCTTCATGGATTTATTACGGACATGAGAACTGCACAGCTCGGTCGTTTCTTTATGGATACAAAATCAAAACTACGAGGAAAACGTTTTCGTTTCTGCGGTGACTGGGATGGAGGAGCGCCCGGCATGTTACTAGCTGTATCGTTGCTATGTTGTAACATAGTCATACATATGGACATAACAGCTTCATGGATTTATTACGGACATGAGGACTGCACAGCTCGGTCGTTTCTTTATGGATACAAAATCAAAACTAAGTGGAAAACGTTTTCGTTTTCCACTTAGTCGAGGGACGACAGGCGCTCGGCTATCTATTGCTAATGTCTACGGAGTGATTTGAGGTGAGTAACTTCATGCTAAAACACACATATTTATGTCGTTTTGCAACACTATTTGAGCTAAACGAGCACCGTGGTGTCTCGTACGGACCCAACCTGTGTTGCATAGGTCTTGGAATTGTTTTCTGAGGCCCAGGAGAGCAGATAAAACGTGCCCCAATGGGTTAGCATTGGAGCGAGTCTGGAAGGCTGCCAGGCAGGTACAGATCTCGGGCTAGGCAACTTCAATTTTTGTCGGGTTTTTTGCTTCGAATAAGTCGGGATGACCCTGGGGACAATGAAAATGGGGTAAAAAATGACCGGATTTCTCCTTTAATGTCAATATGATTATCGATACTAATAATTATATTTAATATATTATTATGATATAATCATGAATATATGGGGCACCACCCTGGGATCAGGGAAAAGATAACCTAAAACTGTATTCAGTCTCAATATAAAGGTCTTATACTCACATGCCAATCATTGTGATCATTGGCATAGAAGTATAAAAACACTCGTTATAATATAATAAGATTTATTAAAATCAGTAATAATGATCACAATCAATAACACTGCAATTAACAAAGCCTTACTACCTAACTACCTAACACACAAAGCTAAGCTAAACAAAGGAAGAGACACACGTGGAGTGTGTGTGTGTGTGTGCGTGCGTGTGTGTGGAGAGAGAGAGAGAGAGAGAGAGAGAGAGAGAGAGAGAGAGAGAGATGGCCGGGCGCGACCACCAGGTGGAGCTATTCCTCACAGCGTTCAGGGGTGGAGCCACTGACGTCAGCTAGAATCGCGAGAGAGGGAGAGAGAGCAAGAGATGGCCGGGTACAGCCACCAGATGGAGCTATTTCCCACAGCGTTCAGGGGCGGAGCCACTGACGTCAGCTAGAATCGGGAGAGACGGAGAGAAAGCGAGAGATGGCCGGGTACAGCCACCAGATGGAGCTATGTCCTTAGCGTCCGGAGACGGAAACAGCTGGCGAAGGATACGTGTGGGGGCGGTGTATGTGTGTGCACATGTGTGTTAGCTGGAACAAAGAGAGAGAGAATGCGTGCGTAATACACAAAGGATCAGTAAGCTATTACCATCACACGGGAGCTCGTGAATGAACTGACGTTCGTTCGGCGGGACCCCGGTCCTTTAACTGATGGTAGATCACTTACTGAGCTTGTGAGTGTGTCCGAGGTTAGACCGAAATGAAACCAAGCGGCGTGGGTACACAATCAGCACTCAAATACAACAACACAGAAAGCAACGGGCTCGGCGGTCCGTGATCAAAACTTAAAACATGTTAACAAGAATTACTATCAAACTTATATCTCTGCCCAGTAGATAGCCTCTTACTGGTGTTGTTGCGTAGGCTGTGAGTCCATTCCCGGCGATGGCGGCGTTCCTTAACGCGGCGGTGACGGTAGTTTGTGAGTCCCCGGCGTCAGTGGGGGATGTGAGTTGGCTGAGTCCAGACGAGAGCGGGGCGTTATCCCTCTCGTTGATCAAACTTGAATAAAGTAAACAGTTTGTGTTGCTTCCTTCCACAGGCAACAATAGAATTGCACGGCTGGGCGATTTAGTCAGCTGACTTCAGACAGGAGCGGGGCGTAGAAGTTATCCTTCCGGCTGGTCACTGAAACTAAAGAAAGTGTTTATTCTTCTTCTGCAGGCAAACAAATAATCGCGCGGGTGCGGCGGTCTCTCAGGATCCAAAAACGAAAATAAGACGAAAAAAGCGAGTCGCGGAAACGGGGGAAAACAGTCTGTCGCTCATCCAGCGAGTTTGGGAAAAGACTGTGGCCTAGGACAAAGGAAACGCTGCAGACGTTAAAAGTTGGCTTCCTGTTGCAGCGGTGTGCTGCGATGGACGAGTCCACCTCCTGTTGCAACGTGGTGTTGCGATGGAAGATAATGTTCTTAAGGCGGCGCCGGTTTATATAGCTCACGGCTGCTCCCGGGGACCCCCCCTGGGGTACCTGTGGTTGTCAGCCAATAGGGCACCAGTTGTGTGACGTTGCACTTCGCACCTCGGTGAGAAGTGAAACCAAAATGGCAGTTGTAGTTTTTTTATCTCCTTTGTTCCTTTGTCCTGATCGCATGTGAAGGCTTTTGAAGGCCGCATTGTGTAGTCCTCATGGTGAGGTCCCAACAGGGGAAACAGAACAAGCAATAAACACAACATTGTCAAGATTGGGGATTTTATTGTGAAAGGTAAGAATGGAAGTAGTGTGTTTCTATAGCGTATCTGGTCATCTCTGCCGTTGTCCAGGTTGAAAGGAGTAATTAAGTTTGTCGTCTTGGTTCGGACCACAAAGCCTCCTTTGTTTTTGTATTATAGATCAAATATTAATTCCCAGCAAGGTGTTTGGTTGATGCCTTTATTTGCGATGCAAAAAGCTCCGAAAAACATACCTTGTTCTCATATTTTACACGTTCTGTGTGGAAAAAAAAGAACAAAAGTTAAAAAAAATATATAAATGTGGAAATTATTCACACAATAACATTTTTTTTAAATGCCAACAGTGTGCCTTTACCTTTATTTGGAGGTACGTTGATTTCAGCTCTGCTTCCTCAGCTTCTATGGCGAGATTACTTTTTATTATTATTATTATTATTGTTATTTCATAACATCCATACGACGGGTGGACTTCTGTAAATCAAGGCACAAGTGCAATGTGAACTACCACAGCTCATAGTAGGCATTTTTCATAATCATTGGCTCAGACGAACAAGCATAGTGAAACTACAGTGTGCCTTTTTTAGTTTCTCCAAATCCCAGCCAGTTTAGATTTGAAACGTAGCTGTGAATCTATGAGCAGCTACTGTTAAACTGTTCATGTGTTCAGTGGATTTTATTCTCATTTGTCTTAGAAAAAAATTGGAATTCTAAATGGGTTATTCAAATCACATAAGCAATGCATATGTGACACTAGAGTTAACTCCACTTTGTACAAACAACTTCAGACTTTCTGCCAATTTAAGTAATGTAACCACCTTTTAAAAGAATATTTTAAACACAATCAGAGGAGTAAAATCCACGTGTCCAAGGTTGCAGTGGAATTCTTCTCCGGGGATCTCGTGAAATCTAAAGCTCGGCAACGCATAAAAGATGCATGCATACAAGGAGGGATATATGTACGTTTAATGTCTTCTCATATACAGAGTGTTTTCCAGCTCCCGTTATCAATATTATGTATGAGCAATAGTCTCCAGTAAATATTGAAAAAGGTTCTGCATGTTGTCAAACTCATTCTGCTGCTGCTTTTTATTTTCTCTCCACAATCGTCAACATGTTTCCACCCGAAGCGCCGTGTGATTTGTCCGTCAGTCTGCTGTAACATGTGATGACGTTTAGAGGTGGAGTGATGCGTGGTGTTCCAACAATAAGGCCATCTTTACATTTAGAAAGGAGGCACCAGCTGCACCACGAAGTCTTGCTGCGTATCAGAGACGGAGGCTTCGGGGTGTGACCCGTCTGCTGCCATGTGTGTGTGTGTGTGTGTGTGTGTGTGTGTGTTTTTAGAAAATAGAAAATTGAAAGCTCTGCTGTCATCTCGAGCCCAATCAACTCTTTGTCCGGAAGCCCAACACACACACACACACACACACACTTACACACACACACACACACACACAAAGAAAAAAACAAGACAGCTCAGTGATGGTGTTTGGTTCAGCTATCAGCAACACTCTGTTGTGGAATGACAGGTCAAAGGTCGAATTTAGAGAGCTTGGATACGCCGGTGCACACTTGACCTTTGACATCCCCAGTGATCGGCGTTAAGAGCGGCGATGGTAAAGCGGCATTAGAGATGAATGAGCGGAGAGAGTCATCAGGGCGCAGTCAGCTGTTTGCCGAACGAGGAAATGTACGTGTTTGGCCCCAACATGGCTGCCGGGGCCGTTATTGGATCTGGGCCCGCCTTGAGGGTCTTGATAATGTGTGGATGCAATAAGCATAATAAAGCGGACGGGATCAAACCAGCTAATCATATTCTTTATTACAAATGAGTTTTCATAATATTTACAACCCTGGAGTTGCCGTCCAGCAGGGACCCCGACGTGATCCAATCACATTGTTGTCTTTCAGCGGGGGACACACTCCGAGGCCCCCAGGTTGGCTTCATGTCTGTTCTTTGTTTACGATGCATTTAATTGCAGTCAGTTTAACAGCGGCTCCGCCGGGGCTTTGATCCTCTTTGATCTGCGCCGTGGAAAACACAGCCATGTATTATGGAGAGCCTGTTTGGTGTGTAACCGATGTTTAAGAAAGCTAATAATTGCTCTGTCTGTCTCATATTTCATCATTTATTCATAGGAGAACTGAGATTTCCAACACGGAGGCCCCCTTCACTTTTGCTCTCTTCTTGATTTATTAACCACCTAGATCGGCCTAATTAGGGAACTTTCTGGAGGAGTTTGGAGGAAAGCAGTTTTGACTTCGTCCTCGTTGCTTTTTGTCACTGACACACAGTTGAAACGAGCTCATTTGCACCAATATCAGACGGCTGTTGATGTGTGGAGACGTGGAAAGCAAAACAGCAAAATATAAATGTATAATGTTGTCCAATTAGTTCCAATTATTCCAAATATTTGTCTTAGCAGGTTTTGATTTGCAGGCGAGGCGGCGAGGTCTGAAACGTGCTGGAGACTTGAGATGTCCCGGGTTAGCACCGCTGGATCCATCAGCAGGCGTCCGGTCATTAATGAAGTTACCAGAGAGAAGAACACTTTCAGGGAGGTGGGCTGAGCACATTTCCCCCCTCTTTTTTTTTTTTTTGGCAAAAAAGACTTGACAGTTGATCCACATTGGTGTGTTTTGGATTAATCCGGATAACAAACAGTCTTTTTTTATTCCACTGAGAAATCAGCATATTAATCCGTCAAAATGAATACATTTTAGATTCCCTACCGTGATAGTGCCACCTAGATTCAGGGCAATCATATCACATCAGATCCATTTTTTTAGCATTTGGTTTGATTTGAAACGTGAAGTCATGACTGTATAGTTGTTGTTACTGTAACAGAGTGAAGTCACAGGACGAACGGGTGAGTTTTGACGGTTGGGTTACTTCCCATCAACACCTACGGATTACCTACCTACCTTGAATGATGCAAGTTAAATAGACTCCCTCGTCTCTGCCGAGGGTGTGCGATCCAGAAGTGGATACAGTTAAGATCCTCTGCCAGTAGTCTACTGGCTGATCCAGAGTCAGAAAGTAAAGAGCTTTCAGAGTGAAGACCCCGATGCTCTGGAACCACCTGCCTGAGGAAAATCTGAGCTAGTCTTCTTTGAAGGCTCTTTTAAAAACACTTTTATCCAAAAGCATATTCTGATTCCATCTGAGTTACCTGCTTTAATTTCTTGTTCATTATTTTATGGCGTTCATGTATTTTATCACTCACCTTGGTATTTAATAGTCTCTCTGTGAAGCACTTTGTACTTTGTTTTGATAAGCACTATAAAAAAAAGTTTATTATTATTAGAGCAAATTGCAAAGAAGTCATTAATTACATTTTTTTCCAATAAAATGCACTCCTGTTTTTCCACTGAAGGTGGGGCTACAAATATATACATATATCTTACTGTACAGACTCCACGGACAAGGAACCCACTCCGGGAATCAATCTAATTGTGATTGTGGAGGTGGGCGTGGTGCAGCATCAGGTGTGAGGAGGTGGATCACGGGAGCAGTGCCAGCTGATTAACGCAGCTGCAGGTGATGTGGGTGATGAGGAAGCGGATACCAGCTCCACAGAGGAGGCCGAGTGTTGTGTGTATGTCTGTGTGCAAAGGTGGAAAATAAAAGCAACTCTCTGAACTTTCTCTCATCCCTAAAGAGCTGTACAAACCCGGGTGGCAATGATCCATGCTACAGTGATTAATTGCATGATGGCCCATAATTAATGATAAATTAATCACAGTTTTTAATCGGTTCAAAATATCTTAAACAGAGATTTTTCAACATGGGAGCGGACAAGTGTGCTTGGTTGAAGAGATTATATGTGTATTTATTATCATGAAATAATTTTGTTTTAAAAACGAATTAAAAATATTGTCCAGAAACTCTCATGCATTCTTCATTTATTATAAACAAATATGCTCAAATCACAACCTGCAACAGATGGACACTTTTAACATCACCTAGAAATGTGACAGACATGTCTACAAGCATTCACTCAAGCATCTGCTTGTTGTCAAGCATTAAGAGACAACAATGGACCTCAATTCATCTCAAAAACACACACACACACACACACACACACACACACACACACACACACACACACACACATTGTAGAAACAGAAAGGATATGGAGGTGAATGACACTTTTCTGTTTCTCTCCCCAATTAAAGATACGAGTTTCAGAAAGTTAATATATTTCTGAGCACATTCTTGGGGAATAACCTCTGGACATCAATCTGACTCGGTCTGTCTCTCTTTCCCTGTCTCTCCCCCACCCACACAACATCTTCAAAATAAAAGTCCAATACATTTACGGGAGGAGCGACAGGTCTTCTGTATGTTAAGAGAAAACTAAGTACGAGGCTCTTTTATAAAAAAAGCCCATAATGTAACTCAATATCCCAATAGGAAGCTCAGTACGTGTGCACGGTTTTAATGGTTGTGCATTTTAAACATTTTAATTCAATTACATGTTATTATAGTGTCCTATCACAACAAAACATAACTCCGGAACCTTTGCACATGGAGTAGGACGAGAACACGCTGATGATTTTCAGAGTCAATTCATTTTCGAGCAGTCTTGAGCAAACCATTTTAGATTTTAGGACCTCATGATTTGAAGGTGTAATATGTTACATACTGTATGTCTTGAAGTTCAAAGTTGGCCGCTCCTCTTCGTCTCAACAAGCAAGAGAGAGAGAGAACACAGATGGTTGAGCGAGCTACAGAGAAAAAAGAGGGAGCATCATTACTGAGAACAAAGCAGTCAATCAGAGAAATAAATGATGATAAAAAATGGAGGGTGGAGAAAATGAATGTGATTTGATGAACTGGGACAAGGTGGACATGAAATGAAAAATGGAGTGATCAATTATGAAGGCATGGGATTTAAAGATCTGGTTTAAAACAGTTGTGATATGATGATATGAACAGAGCCGTGTTTCATCCCTTCTCCTGTCTTACATTCATCATTCGCAACACATTTATCATGTCAGGAAAGTGGCCTCAAGGATGGTGAGCAAAACATTTGTGAACTGAAGACTACAACGATTCATCATCAATTGATTTGATGAACTTGATTGACGTTTCATTTGAAAACAGTGTCACTCTGACAGGCAACTGTCGACGATTCATCGTTTACAGCACGCAATGCCTGTTACGTCCACCCAAAGTGTCAATCAAAAATGAAATCAGCTTTGAATTAATCACTTGATACTTTGTCACACTGTCCTTTCACGTCCATCACGCCACCTTTCCTTTTTTTTTAATCAATGAATGTTTGTTATCTCCAGATGTCATCCTGCCCTCTCGGCTCTCCATCAGTCAACGGACACACTTCCGTGTTCCCATCCGTCAAATGTGGCCGCCGATGGAGCTAAAGGGGGGAATTCAAAGTGAATAAATAAATTAAGAAGCTATTTGAACCCAGGTGTCAGGAGTCAGAGATACTATTGGCACCCGGGGGGAATAACCAGTGAGGCCATTTAGACCCGGGTGTGTGACAGAGACGCACCCAGATGTCCTTGATGCTTTAGAAGAAAATGTGTTACCTTACAATTCTTATTTGTATCTCATACTAATATTCCTTTCTCTCGGAACAGCAAATGTCCTGCTGAGCTGTTTTTTATTGTGTGTAACCCTTGCCGTCTTGATGAAAAGACTCTTTGATCTTTCCCTCTTCCTGAACTGTCTCCGTAACATTTGTCTCACATACATTGATCATGGGTGACCCCTGTAGTGACATCGTCTAGCTGTCCCGAGAACAGTCACATCTTGTAGACATCCACAGATGTCTCTTCCTCTGCAGAGAGACATGTGTTGATTCAATGCAAATCCACTCATGACGCCTTCCCTTTTGTTCTCCCGATTGTTCTGTATAAATCCACCTCGGCCAGGCCATTCGGGAGAATGGATCTTCATGGATACACTGTGCATTTCTTTTCTCCACTGTCAGTGATTAAACCTCATTTGAACCAGCCACAGAATTGGACCTGGAGAGTTTTTCTTCCACAATGCCAACAAGGCAATGTGCCCCTTACGTAGTATACTAAACATACAAAGGCTTATTATGAGCACTGTAGTAAAACAAGCCGAGGGGGGGGGAGATTTGCTACTTTATTACGATGCTAACAACCAGCATCTATGCTAGCTAACTTCCAATGAATGTTGCATTTATTTTTCTAATTAATACAACGTGACGCCTCGTTAAGGTCCTTAAGGTGGTGGCCATTGATGGTTATTGTTGGTTTTATTTATATGAGGCCAAAGTTTCATCTTATGGGTGTTTATAGAGTGGTGAAGTCCCGCCCCTCCATTTCCGGGACATGGGTCCTCAAAAGCAAAAAAATATCAATGCGATTCAATGGGTAGATACAAATTATTTTCTGGTCCCGTTTGAATTGTGCCATGGATTTCACATATGTTCTTTGTGATATTTAAAGAAAATTTTTCACGCAAAGAAGACGACAATTAAGCGCGAAGAGTTTTGATAAAGTTAGGTTTTGTGTGAGCCGCTTTGTGAACTACAGCTCCTCGCTGTTCTCGTCGCGAATGATATACGTCACCACCCGCCGAGTCCGAAGTCCGCCGAGATGGCTGTTTCTCTGCTCCACTTCACCGCTTTTTTCCAAGGGCAGAATAAAAGTATCGAAAGGGGGGAGAACCACTATAAGTCGGGTCATGTGGAGAGCCTCAACTTCGCCGATGGGGAGGGAAAAGGGCGATGACGTGACGTCACATACGCGACACAACATGTAGTCTTTATCATTGTGTTTTCTCAATGAATTTTAACTGAAGAATTGCACAATAAACGGTCAAACTCTTGACATGGAAAATTATAATTTAAGCCTATAAACAACATTTGTGTAATCCAAGGCATAACGACCGGGGGATCAGATAATAATTATTTTCCGTCCATTGAACACCATTCATTTTTTTCGCTCCGAAAGGACCCATGGCGCCGTTACTTCCTGCTTCCGCTTCGGCACTCTATTGATCGGGTGGTTGGGCTAAGATGCTAGCGGTAGCTTTTACTTGTCATAGCAATGGCAAAAATCTGTTCAATCAACATGTTTACTTCCTCTATGACCGCTATAATAAAGTAGCAGATCTGCAACTTTATAAAGTCGCAAATTTGTGACTTTTTTTTTTCTCCGAATATTGCCCACCTTCCTTGGCTTTTTTTCCCTGCAGCGGCCCTAATACGCTATCATAGAAAACTGAAAATCATAATATAAAAAAAACAACAACAACAGAAAATCTGAATAAAAAACAGAAAATCAGAATAACAAAAAAACAGAAAATCAGAATAACACCTCCCCCCAGAAAATAAGCCAATGATAAGTCAACTTAATGTAAAAACAGTCTCCTTAGTGAGCTTAACCATTTATTCTGTTCCCTATACATACTTGGTAGTTCTTTATACTACTACTAGTACTATTAGTACTACTCCTAAACCTTTCTGCTTTCGGCTATACTATTGCATATTCAAGTAGCACATTCAACGTGAAGGTGTAAATATCCAAATAGCTATTGAATGATAATGCTGAAATAGAAGGAACTCAAACAAATCAATCTCAAAGGTTCCATCCCGTTCCTCTGCAGCACCTGCAAACACGCTGAGTAGCAAACCCTATTCTATGATTAATAGAGCCTTGACCTTGTCCTCTCTGCAAGCCTCTGGACTGTAATGAGAGATGCTGCACTACACGAATGCCAGTAATTACACACACACACACACACACACACAGATGCACACACACACACACACACACACACACACAGATGCACACACACACACACACACACACATGTGCGTGCACACCGTCAAACTCATAGCTTTTAATTATTCACAGCAACAAAAAAACCTGAAAATAGCATCAAGGATAAAGTGTCTATTTTTACTCCAAAGCCAGACGTCCACAATGCACTGAAACCTGTCATCGGCAGCGACCGCCAGGCCTCATCGGAGAGGCTTTCTGGCTGTTAGCACGTGTGAACACACTGCACACAGAGGGATCTAACCAGAGCATGTCAGAGCGCGTTGACGGGGCTTTTGTTCGTACCTTTGTCCCGTGAACGCGCTAGAAAGAGAGAGAGCTGCCAGTTGGCGTCGCAGCCGCTGTAACTGTAACTTGTATGCCCTTTGTTTTTCTGACAGCTCGCGGAGACGAAAAAGATCGCTCTCTGATTAAATTGACAACCCAGAAGCATCATTAAAGCTCCGTCTTTGTGTTGTAAATAAACACCTGGGAGATGATGAGACGGAGAGAGGGAGACGGGGAGAAGACGCCTGACAGCCGTGCAGGGATGGAAAAACATATCCGCAGGGTGTTGTTTTTTTGTTGCTATTTACAGTAAGAAACACACAAATCATTAAAAATGCATCTCCTGGCTGGAAGCAGGTTATTAAAAACTACATTCACATCGCAGACGGTGCTCCACGCCACCGCATGTGTTCCAATCCGTGTTCGTCTCAGCGCTTACGTGATTAATCAAGCCGGCCAAGAGCGGCCATGATGATCACATCCCCATCACGCCCATCCCCGCCACCACCCGGCTTCATACTAATAATGAGCCAATCCAGTAATCCCCCCCTTCGAGGTGAGACGGAGAGTGAGCCGTCGTAATCTTCTTATTGAGTTCAGTGTGTTAGCGTGTCTGGTTGTGTGTGAGCACGTTTCCCTCCCCATGAGGAGCTGAGGCCACAGTCCGGGCCAGCAAAGCGTGACACTCTTATCTGAAAACAGTCTTTTACGCAGTGACGATCCTGCTTTCCAACCTCTCTCTCCTTATGCCTTTCTGTGTTTCTTATTGTTTTTATTTAACACTCCGTCAGTTGCAAACTCAGATAGATCAGTGCTTCCCAAACTTTTTTGTCTGTCTTATTTTTAGAAATGACAGACCATCTCCCCCCGACTCCCAACAGGCCTTATCTAGAAATGGTGAGAAGATCGACTTCCACACTGCCTCATGTTATCTTCATACATTACAACTTCATTCCATGCATGCATCATTAAACACATCTACACATGTTGAATACTTCGTAAATGAGACCGGATGTGTTAGTGCCATTTTCTATTTTCTGTAATTTGGTGCCAGATCAATATATTTTATTAGTTTGATTCATATTTAGTAATTGCCCTTTAAGGATTACTAATTGTATTCTATAGTTTGCATTTTAGTTATGGATTTAGGAGATGTTCGATGTACTAGCATTGCATTGGCTTATAATGGAGCGCATGCTGTAATACAGAGCTGTGAGCTGCGCATTCAGAGAGGGAAAACTGTGTGTATTGTATCTTTTTGTGAACATTCAGTAAAGACCGAGCGAACACTGTTTTCTACCGTCGTTCAACTACAAACACGCGTAGAGACTCGTTCTTTTCCATCTAGAGGGAAGGGAACTTTAGCCACTACAGGATGTGTTGGGGCGTGTGCTAACAGACCGCTGTCTCCGTTTCCTCTCAACAATAAAACAAACAGGACGTTTCGTGTTGGATTCATCGAGGGCCTCCGAACCCCGCGTCCTGGTTTTTATTTATTTATATGGCTCTATGAATAACTACCTCCCTTAATGTTTCCTCTAGCGCCACCATGAGGCTGACATACTTGGTTTTCTCAACAGGAGACGGATTGCTATGCAATTTGATTCAGACTTTCATGCTCCACTCTGTTGCCACTATTTGTCAAAATCTAAGTTTGTCCAAAAACTAATGGCAGTCCCATCAATCTCAGCTGCACTTTGTGTTTGGCGCTAATTAGTGAATGTTAGCATGCTAACATGCTAAACTAGATTCTTCATTGTGAACATGCTGATGTTAAAAACGGCCCCACAGAGCTACTAGCACGGCTGCAGACTCTTGTTCTACTCAGCAGGGTTACAAAATGACATTAGAGCTTGTGAACCAAATTATGCACAATCGAGCTCATGTGAAAATGTCTATCCGATACATAATAAAATACTCATTTTGCGAGAGGCATTCGTAAATTCCAAGTCCCTGCCGTTAAAAATGTCAGCAGAAATAATATGACCTGCACAAATATGAGCTGGAAGCTCAACAAGGAGGAAAACTGAAGTTTAAAATAACACAAAAACAATCTAACTTGCACACATCGGTGCCTCGGGCGTGCATTCACGCCCCATTGCACTGATTCTATTGCTGTTTGCTGGCAAAAACAAGGAAAGTGTCAACAGCAGAGCCAATATATGATGAGTTGAAACGATGTGGAGCACATTAGATGTGCACGTGTTGTTTCGGGAGTACGTAGCGCTGTCGGAGGAGCCCCACAGTGTGTGTTTGCAAGCCAGCGTCCGAAACGCTGTCCGCCTTCCTCATTCCCTTTTGTTTGTCTGTTTTATCACCTTTAGGAGATTAAAACGCCTTGTGAAGAGACTGTGCCAGGCAACTCGTGAAATCATTTGGAGGTTCAAAACAACTTTTTTTCCTGTCACATCCAAAAGGATTATTACAGCAAATGTTCTATTTCCATTCCAAATGTATCTGCAGCAGTGGCCTCATTGTTATGAGAGCATTTCCATATGACTAAGAGAATGCAGCTTCTCTCTCCCTGCTTAGGTGATAACAGAATAAGGCAGAGAGTAATAATGGGAACACATTTTAGTACTCGCTGTAGTTGTTTGGTTGCATGGATAAGTGTTACGACAGGAATTCCAGCATGAATTTAACTAAAGAAAAGCTATCATGATGTGTAATTGTGTCTTTTGGAACTTTAATATGTTGCCTCTCTCATGCCCCTTTTACACCCTTCAGTAAAAAGACATTTACACCTGGTATTGTTGTGTCTCCAGTCTCTCTTCACCATTTGTCATCACACCATAAGAGGTTTGGTGGTAAAAGTCACAAAGTATGGTTTTATTCGGACATAACCGAGAGCAGTCACTTGTCTGGATTCCATCCACAAGTTTGACAAGCGTTCCTGCTGCTTTCTTGCTAGTATCTTAGCTTGCTAACTGGCTCGCTCAGGACATATTCCTGCTGCTAGTCGTTGTACGTGGACTGAAAGGCATTTACATTTACAATTGTGCTCAATGTGGTGATCACTTTGGGCCCTAGTTTCGTAGACCAGGCGCAGTCAGCTTTCAGCGCACCTGCGCCGCGCCGACGGGGTGTGTCCGCCTGGACTTTGCAAGTTTCGTGCACCGCGCAGGCTCGCGCAGGCACACCTCCCGTCTCGCCCACCGGCGCAAGTGGGAAAGAGGGAGGAGAAGAAGGCGTGAGTGGGAGACGAGGAGGAGACGAGGCGTGGACTGGGATTAATATAGCCGATTCAGATCTTCACCAATCAAATGAGCTCCTCTCCTCTCCTTTAATGCGTTAGGGGAGGTTCAGTGCAAGTTCCGTCATTTGACAACCCGCTGCTCCCACCACGCTCATCACGCGCTGTGCGCGCGTATCATAATAATAACAATGCCCATATTATAAAAAACAGGAGAGAGAGAGGGATATGTTTTGGTCCGAGAGGCTGAGTTTCCGTTACGCGTGCCATCCGCCTTTGATCTGACGTCAGATGTGACGGGACAATCTATATAGATATAAATTCACGTGTTGATTCAATCAGTTGCATTAAATAGTGTTTGTTGTGATTATGTATTGCATTTAAATGTGCCTGGAACTGTGGAAACCTGCCTGTGAGGTCTCGGTGACGTGTGCGCACTGCGCGCAGTCAGCCAAACTTCCACTCCGCCAGCTGTGATTCGCATTGAATGAATGGACTTTATTTACGCCTTGCGCCGAAAGTAGACCAGGTTGGAGCTGGCGAGCTTTCAGCGCAGTCTCGGCAAGGCTTTTTGCCACGAAACTTCCGCTACGCCAAGCTGAATCTGTGACGCCTCCCCCTGCTGTGCCGCCACACCCATCTTGGCGCAGGCGATCCACCAAACTGCCAAACTGACGGTGCGCAAGGCTGCGCGGGTCGAAACTTGCATTGCGCCGGCTCCGGCACCCTGCGCCACCCTGCGCCGCCCTGCGCTGCGCCACGAAACTAGGGCCCATTGTGTCTTCAATGAACGTTGGTTGCTTCTATCTCAGGGCTGTCTAACTTTCAAGTGGGCCAGATCAGTAAAATCCTGGCCCCTCAACTATAATGGGTTTCGGACTCAATTTACCTACAAATAAGGACAACTTCAAATGTCAGAATGCATGAATTCAGACAGAATTAAACATGGCCAGAGAGTAAGTCAAATGCAGAAAGAAAAATAAAGACATCTGGTTATTTTCAGAATAAAACACTCCGTGCTGACGACAGGTTATAGTTAACGTCACTACGTTTGTACATCACATACCACTCCTTCGGTTGTGAAAACTTGTCTGTGTGTTTTTGCCACATACATCGTATATCCGTGCCGGTCAGCTCCAGCATGGACAGCGACTGTCAGTGGACAAATTTGAGATAGCAGTTACTTTTACTGAAAAAATCTCTGTAATTTTTACACTTATCAGAATCATTAATTAAATGATTAAACCCAGCTGTAAGATTGACACCCCTGTTCTATCTGATTGCAATCCCTTCACTCCAAACGCGTCATGCTCCTTGGAATAAATTCTCTGTATCTCAGCTGCAGGAATTAACAGCATTGTGTCTAACATGTCACCACACCACAGATCAAACACTACGGGCTATTCACTATCATATGATTCACAACATCCTCAATGCATTCAGCAAGCCCTTCAATACTTCACGTAACCATCTGTAGCATGTTTGTTGCTCATTTTCAATGTTTTTCTCTCCCCCCACAGGGCCTCGCGCTGTTTTCAAGAATGTTTAAAGGTGCTTACGACATTTCTATTGCCTCTCAATGGCTCTCAAAATGGCGAGCCGGCAGTGCTAACAAAGCAAAGAGCGAGCAAACAGTGTTTATTGGAGGGGGAGCAGAGATCACTGCTACGCTCCAGTGATGTCGCAGTGCAGAGCGGCTCCCTGCATCTTTTGCATAGGAAATTGTTTTCTGCAGATATAGCGATGCTCTGGACCTCATGCAGACAACTTTAGACATAAGCACTGAAATGTGCAGCGACTTTTTGCGAGGGCCTCAATTTCACACAATTTCCAGCAATCACTTGAAGCTGCAGCCCAACCTCCTTCATGATGACAATTACAGCATTCTGACAGTAACGTGCTGCAAACGCTGATGAAGAAATTAAGATGATGGAGAAGAAGATGATAACGAACAGTGCTTGTGTAAATAACGATTATGATGATGGCGGTGGGGGCTGACGTTGACGACGATGAGGGGGAAGTGGTTGAGAATCCATAAAACAACCCTGACGGCGGCTGCAGGTGAGATCTGGAGTTTTTTCCAGCTGGCGGCCGCACTTCCACCACTCTCTCTTCCTTAGCATCACGCTCATCTACCAATCTGCAGACGAGGGGAATCGCAACTCTTCTGCTGAGTGAGCAGCCGTTTCAAAGTATCAATCGGACACGTGTCAGAGGAAAGTTTTTGCTGCCAAAGCAGCACCTTTCAGAACACATGAGTCCTCCCGGAATGAATGAATCGTCCCCTCTGTCTTCCCTTTCTCCTTGTACTGTTTGTTCCCCGCCGCCGCAGAGGAAGGAGGAGCGCTTCCTGCGAACGGTTTGAGTGATGAGAGAGATAAGTGGCAGGGATGCTTC
The DNA here is from genome assembly GCF_963514095.1 of Eutrigla gurnardus. NCBI lineage: Eukaryota > Metazoa > Chordata > Actinopteri > Perciformes > Triglidae > Eutrigla > Eutrigla gurnardus. The sequence goes on from NC_139928.1 coordinate 3,185,161, forward strand.
GGAAGTGGAGACCGGGCCCCAGCAGAACAGAGTGTGTGTGTGCAGCATCGTGTATAGGTGTGCGTCGGCGGGAGAGAAGATGAAAGACCGAAGGTGACAGATGTCAGTAGCCAACGATGAGGAACATGATAAGCAGCCTTCCTGTCATTCAGATGTACAGACCATGACGTCCATGGAGCGATGCGGTTCGAACCGCGGCGTACCAGCAATGTCCGAGCGGGTGTTGTTGATAAAAAAACAACAACTAAGAACAAACAACCGTGGAAACTAACTAACTGCACTCCAAAAAGAAACTTTTTTCAAAAGGCTTGCTTGCTTTGGAGATATATTTCTTCATTCTTCGTTCTGCAAAGGAAAAACTCAGAAAGAGTTGTGGAGACAAATGGAATTCAAAAGGAACCTTTAAGCACATTCTTTTTCCACGACTGGGAGATTAGGAGGTTGGGACCCGTTCATTTTAGCTCCTCTCGTTTTCTGCTGAGACAGGGCAGTTTGCTTTCTGAGCCAAATTCATCATCGGGAAACTGCCGTTTGCTCACACAATAGGCGTATTATGTATTATGGAGCACTACATCAAAATATTGCAGTTACATGGTTTCCAGTGACAGCCCCCACTGCTACTATAACATTAAGCTTTTATGTACACATGTCACATATGATCATATTGTCCTTTGAGCTAATCGATAAGATCGACAGTGTCTTACAATAATTTACTATTTCATGGGCTGAGTGACGTAAAAATAAATGGTTAATATGTTTCCATGTACATGAATCACAAGATTTCAAATTCTTTGCTATTTTACGATCCCGGCAATGATCGAGACGGATCAATGTTCCTGTGAAGCCGGGTCAGTCTTTATTCACTGAAACAGATCCATGAGTCTATAGCCCCTTTGAGACAGATGATTCCAGCATAATGGCAGAAAGGCGAACCAGAGCGTTTAGATAGAACTTTGTTTGTAGCGTTTAGATAGAACTTTGTTGCGTTTAGATCAAACTTTATAGCATTTAGATAGAACTTTGTTTGTAGTGTTTAGATAGAACTTTGTTTGTAGCGTTTAGATAGAACTTTGTAGCGTTTAGATAGGACTTTGTAGTGTTTAAATAGAACTTTGTTCATAGCGTTCATTCCTGCATCATAAACATGTCGATGTGTATAACAGTGGCCTCATACGAGCAACTACCGGCGTTTTATCTTCTTCTGATCTACGCTTTGAGCTCATTAAATTTGACGGCCGTGTGTTGCCCTGGTAACTGTCTTCACTACGTCACGTATTTTCCTCCTCGGAGCGTTTAGATAGAACGCCTCGTCTCCCCCTCTGTGATGACCTCCATTGAGGCATAATATTCTGTTACGCTTCTTACCCTCGGCAAGCGTTTAGACTGACGACAGGGTGGAATAACGGCGGGATACTCCTGCAACAAAAAGGCTGTCTAAAAGGGGCTTTTGAGGGGCTGGATGCTGTCGTAGCCGGCTGATGATACACTATGATTGGCCAGTCTGCATTAACCAGCGGGAGTTAGCGAAGGTTCTATAGTCACTGTTGGTTACTTTTTTCACCTGCTCCAAACACTTTCGATCAGTATTTTAGGTTAGATTTTTAACAAAATCACTCCAATCACTGATTTTAACACCAGATTTATATAGGCAGCGATTCCTACAAGAAAATATTTAATTCTGTGTTTTTTCTCATTTCACATCTGTGCAACCTTCTGGGTTGGGTCAAGCGAGCACATTGACAAAAGAGTTGATCTAAAAAAAAAACATTCCTGCATCACACCCGTAATGTCTTCCCTCTCGGGCCGAGCCAACGAACCAAGAAGCTGCTAAAGTGCCTTTTTCTCAGAGAGGGAGCAGATATCCTGCACGCTGCGATAGATTTTCACCTTTTCACTCCCGCGTTTTCATCCTCACTCCTCTGTTCTCCATCGATCGGGCCGAGAACGTGTCCTGGAGGCACGCGAGGCCGTGTACAGTACACACACCGCATGTCAAGCCATCTGCACAGGACGCCAACTGCTCTTCAGCCACGACACCCTCTTTTGCAAAACAGCCACACATGCTCTTTCCCCACTATTATTTGTTATTCTCACACTAAACTTGCTCTAAATCTCATCTCCTCCTACAATAAATGTATACATACACCTTGTAATATCTCTTAGGCGGTAATTTTTCTGCACCATAAAATGAGTCATTTGTCTCCCGTATGTTTTTCTCTCTCAGCTGGCGAAGAAGGAGGAGCAAGCTGCAAGAGCACCGCTGCTGAGATTAAAACCTGATGGAGGGTGTCTGGGCAATGCATGTGTGTGGAGGTGAGTGTGCGTTGTGTACATATGATTGTGTGGAAAAAAGAGGGGATTAAACCTGTATCTCGGGGCCTCTTTTCGATGTCAGGGAGGTGCTGGGAGGAGGAGTGTTATTGCTGACAGGGCAGTCTCACTCTCATGATATGAACACACACACACACACTCACACACAGAGGCACCCGACTCTTCTTCTGCATTATTTATGAAATGCCGCCATTATCTCTTGTTTTACACCTTGCGTCAACTGAGTGCCAGGAAAAGAGCCATGCATGTGTGTTTGTGTGTGTGTGTGTGTGTGTGTGTGTGGCCCCACCACCACAGACAACCTGCGACGGCTCCTTGCTGAAAACCTCAAGAAGATCCCAGAGGAATCAGACGACTGGCCAGCTCTGCGCCAGGCTATCCACAGCTCAGCCTTAGAGGCGCTCGGCCAGTCGAGGAAACGTCACCAGGACTGGTTTGACTGTAACTCAGCTCAGATACAGTCACTCCTAAAAAACAAGCATGAGGCCCACAAAGCTCTCCTGTCCTGCCCTGGATCTCCCACCCTCAAATCCACCTTCACTGCAGCAAGATCAGCAGCCCAGCGAGCCCTCCGGACTATGGAGGACACCTGGTGGGTGCAAAAGGCGCAAGAGATCCAGAACCTGGCAGATTGCAACAACACTCAAGGCTTTTACGATGCCATCAAAGCATTGTACGGCCCCAGGAAGCGGGCGATTGCCCCGGTCCGATCAGCTGACGGGTCCACGCTCTTCAGGGACCGCCACCAGATTCTTGCCCGCTGGTCAAATCACTTTGAGAATCTCCTCAATCACACCAACCCAGTCGACCCACATATTCTGGATAATCTCCCAGACCTCCAACCAACGACTCACCTGGACACCCCACCACTCTACTCAGAAGTCCAGCAAGCCATTGCAGGGCTGAAAAATAATAAAAGCGCTGGACCCGATGGAATCCCCGCAGAGGTTTTCAAACACGGAGGATACATCCTCACTCGTCGCCTGCACCTCCTGATTCATAACATCTGGGAACATGGGACAATCCCACAGGACTGGAAGGATGCAAACATCGTGGTCATTTATAAACAAAAAGGAGATAGAGCAGTATGCGGCAACAGCCGCGGAATCTCTCTCCTCTCCATCGCAGGGAAAGTCCTGGCTAAGGTCATGCTCAGCAGACTGGTTGAGCACATATCAGAAGCTGTGCTCCCAGAAACACAGTGTGGTTTCCGGAAAACAAGATCTACAACAGACATGGTATTTGTCTTGAGGCAGCTGCTGGAGAAGAGCAGGGAACAACACAAAGACCTCTACATAGCCTTCATCGACCTCAGCAAAGCCTTTGATACCGTCAACCGTGAGTTACTCTGGAAACACCTCTCCAAACTTGGGGTACCACCCAAGTTTCTCAGCATCCTTAAGCAGTTGCATGACGGGATGCAAGCCAGAGTCATCTCAGGAGAACTCCAATCAGAGTTTTTCAAGGTGAACGTTGGGGTGAAGCAAGGCTGTGTCTTGGCTCCGGTGCTCTTTAACATCCTCCTCTCTGCTGTCACCTGCCTCTTCCACCGGGTCATGGGACAAGAAGACGGTGTCCATGTGGAATACCGTCTTGATGGAAGCCTCTTTAACATCCGCAGGCTCCGGGCCCACACCAAGACAAAAACCCGCCAAATCTGTGAGCTTCAGTATGCTGACGACTGTGCCGTCATAGCTCACAGCCCGGACACTATGCAGCACGCCCTCAACAAAATATCCGGTCTTTATCAATCCTTTGGCCTACAGGTTAACACGCAAAAAACAGAGGTCATGTCCCATCTCACCACTCCCGCCCCCACACCCCCCAGTTTTCACATACACGGTGTTCCACTCAAAACAGTGGATCACTTCACCTACCTTGGGTCCACTCTGTCCTCATGCTGCTCCCTTGACACAGAAATACACACCCGGATCAACAAGGCCTCATCATCATTTGGACGCCTGCGCAGCAGGGTCTTTGAAAACGGCAACCTGAAGGTCAGCACCAAGGTTGCCGTTTACAACGCTGTCTGTCTCTCCACTCTGCTCTACGGGGCAGAGTCATGGACCCCATACCGCCGGCACATCACAAACCTGGAAGCATTCCACATCCGCTGCCTACAAAAGGTCCAGGGTCTGTCCTGGGAGGACCGAACCCCCCATACAGACATCCTCCGAAACACTGGCTCTGTCTGTATGGAGGCAGCTGTGGCAAAAAAACACCTGCGCTGGATCGGGCACACAATAAGAATGCCTGAACACCGCCTGCCCCGCCAAGTCCTCTACAGCGAGCTACTGGGCGCAAAGCGCTCCGCTGGAGGGCAGAAGCGGCGCTTCACAGACTACACAAGGGACCTCCTCAAGCGAGCGAACATCCCCCTCACACAACTGGAACCCCTGGCCACAAACAGATCTGCCTGGCAGGGAACCTGTGCCGCGGCAGTTCACCAAATACACAACAGGAACCAGGACAGAATATCTGAGCGGCGCACCCAGCGACACCGGCGGGAGGCTGGCATCCCCCTGGCGTCTGGCTTCCCATGCACCATCTGCGGGCGAGTGTGCGGCTCAAAAATTGGGCTCTACGCCCACGAAAAGTGGCACCAGCGGCAACGTCGCTGACCCCTCCCCCACCCCCAACCCCATCCCTGGAGCAAGAGTCGTCATCGGGAACGATGGACAGCCAAGAGAGAGTGTGTGTGTGTGTGTGTGTGTGTGTGTGTGTGTGTGTGTGTGTGTGTGTGTGTGTGTGCGCGTGTGCACGACCAGAGGTAGTGCATGTGTGTTATGAATGCATGAAGAAGGAAGAGGTAGAAAAGTGGAAGTCTCACCGCTACGGAGAAGAAAATCATACAAGACAGAAAAAGAAAGAATTTAAAAAAAGTTTAATTGGTGTTGGTGTTGAGCTGGTGACAGAAGGCAGAAGGGTGTGGGACAGAGGCTGTGTGTGTGTCCTGGAAACAAAACCAAAAAAGGTTGACTAATAAAAATGTCGACAGTCCAACAGACCATTGAGTACAGTAAGGAAGCCATGGCATTAATAGTCATTGGGCCAAATATATCACACTCACTGTTCTACAGGTTGTTCATTGGTTGCACAAAATACAGATCCGATGCCTGAACTTGCGCATCGGCTGAATCTGAGTACCAATCCGGTGCCAGCGCATTAAAAATTGGATGTTATTGATCACCATTTAGCTCCGTCTGTGGGATTTACAAATATTTAACCATTGAAAAGTGCTGGTCACTAAATATTGCACCCCCTGAAACCGTCGCTCTGGGCCGAGCCGAAGGTAAACGATGACGAGGTGATTTCACCTGACTTCTTACTAGTGCTGCATTCATACGCAAGTGTTCTGATTAATACAAGTAGGACTAATCTTTGATTTCCAAATAGACATGTGTAACGGAGATCCGTTCCGTCTCCGTTAAGTGTGTTAACAGCTTCCGTATTGGCGACGCATATGTGCACCGTAGGATATTTCACACGTTAAAACACAGTAACGTATTGGCACAAGAAATTGCATAATTAATATAAAAATGACACAAGCTACTGTTACGTTCAAAACCTTTATTGGAGGGCTGTGTTTTGCCAATTGTGTGTTTTCCGCAGGCGAAATGGTGATGGTGGTGGTTGAATTGGCCGCGTCACCTGTGAAAAGATTATAACAGTGGACCCCGAGCGGCTAGGCCGTCACTCAAGTGTGGTCAAGTGTATTGATTTGCATTATTAATCATGTCATTATTAAGGTTTGAAGAGTTACGAACAAAATGTAATATGCTAAACACTTACCTGTGCTCTCCTGTCTCCAACTCCCAGGGTGCGCCACTAAAAGAGTCCCCGGGGAAACAAGCGCCTCTTTGTCGTTCCGGGAGGGTTCCATCAGATGGGATTGTGTGGGGGGTGTTATGCTATGTCAGGTGTTATAAGAATTTTGTATAACCTCATGTCTTAAAGTTTTCTTTGTTCGGGTTACAGCTTTATGTGTTGAACTGTTTATTACTTTAGTATCCCCATGGCTGACCTAAATGTTATCAGAGGCCTGGTAGTCATGATGTCTTGTTCTACATTAACTGTCAGTGACGCGTTATCTCCTGTGCCTTTAAAAGACTCAAGTCACAACAATGATTTGAGCACTTCCTCTGTAGCATCCTTACACGTTGTTGCATTGTAACTGCTCCTCTTGTACAAGATTAAAGTCAGACGTCGACTTTACTTATGTCTCCGATCTCCTCCTTGGGTGAATTTATTCGTTTATGGAAAAATTCTTTTAACATCAGGTTATGTGGGTTAGATTTGTTATGGTATCTTGGTGAGGGTTAACTATCAATGGGTTAACGGCAGTAATGTAAATATTTAGTACACATGTATATTGGGGGTTTTGTTGTATTTCTAGGTGTGGGGTAATATGGGTTATATTCAAGCACCCCTGTTTTTCGTAGCACCCACCGGTGGGGACTATAAAGGGCTGCGCTAAGTGCTAGTAGGGGGAGTAATGCTGGTAGCGCTGGGCATGGTAGCTGGTCCTGGATATGCTGGATGATATGTACACACTGAACTTTAAACCTGACTGCAAATAAATGCCCACCATTTGGGTTTACTTTACATTGTTCCTCCGCCTCCTCACTGTTGGTCTGGGCCGCTCACAAGGTCAGTCTAACAACATGTTACAAATACAGAGGCTGGATATCAGAGCTGATGATGATAGTCGCTTACAAGTGAGCCTCTGTTGAGAGGTGAACAGGCTCAGTATTGATCAGACAGGATGTATTGATCGGGTAGCAAGCGACACATGTTGTAAATGAGCTGATAAATGATTAGGAGTGGGCTATATCACATTTGTATCGCAGATACAATTCACTTAATTGGCCATGTAAGGGAACACATCTTAGATAGGAAAAAAACAATATGTTTATTGGCTGACTAATCTTAGTCAGCCAATAAACAGCCTAGGCTGTCTAACCCGTTAACATGGCTGTTAACATGAAAACAAAGGGATTCTGTGCTAGCTCATCCTCTTGTGTGTGTGCAAAAACTAAAAGCTTAAATGTGCGTGTGTTTACCTTGGTAAAGCCGGTATAGCAACATCCATGTCGTCACCTAATGTGATGATGACACCGGTGTTCCGCCGGCCCCTTTAAATGATAATGTAACCGTGTAGATTATTATGTGTTTATTATTTTAAGTATTTCATTTTATGTCACATTATTTTATTATATTAATGTGCAGTTATGATGTTGGTTCCGCATGCTCTTATTTTGGTGGGGACCGGATATACGTGGCTCGAGAAGGTGCTAGCTCTGCCCTCGTGTGCTTCGCTCTCGTCGTTGAACCTGACCTGTAAGTGAGTTAACAAATAAAGTCTTCCTGTCCTGCCGTAACGGTGCCTTTTCATTGGAGAAGTATTTTCCCCCTTGTAACCCGCAACACCAACAGTCCTGGCACGCTACCCATCCAGAAACCAGGGTTACAAACTGGTAGCAGCTGTGTTTTTTTTTCTTCTCCGTGAATTAGCCGAGGCAGTCAACTAGCTACCGCCATGTGGAATCTACCGAACTACAGGCCGCCGCAGCGCTCTGCAAGTGTTTCTTTACGTTCTCCTTGACGAGACGGTTTTGTGGACAGTGCTACAGTGCTAATGTGGGCCGGAGTTTTTTTTCACCGGGTCGTTTTAAGTTGGACAGTTTGGGAACCATGTGGCTGCAGTCGGTTACGGATGGCGCTGAGGACATCGTTCAGGACAACGACTCTCACTCCGACAATGGCGGTGCAAGCGGCGCGACCCAGAGAGACACGACAAAGACGTTTTTTCACTAGAGAGTGGAGTTGCCGCCATACTTTCACGGCGATGGTAAGGACAAAGAAAGCTTTTCTCTGTGGAAAACGAGACGGGAACTGGCAGTTAAAGGGATAGTTAAGAATTTTGGACATGGACACAGTGCACCCGAGGCAAATCAATTGTAACGGCAGACTATCGATGTACATATGTGTTGATAGAATGTTTGAAATAAAACCAACCTTGCATTTCTAAGGATTTATGTCTCAGCAGCAGCAGCGTGTCATACTTCCTAGTAGGCTATGGCAGCGGCGGACTGATATCACCTAGCACTTATAAGTTACTGGTTCTATAATAGTTTGTTGTCCTGCTGTCATTGCTACAGACGCAGAGTAGCCTGCAGTGCTAGTTTCTTCAATCTCACAGAAATGGACACTTTTGGAGAATATACTGAAACTTTTGAAGACTCTGATGAGGAGTTTTTTTCCACCCAAACCCAACCGTACCTGTACGAGCATGAATATACAGAGGAAGAATTGCGCGAGAGGGATGCTCAAAGGGCAGAACGTGAACGAGCGTCTGTGGAGACCGAGATAGCCCCCGCTGGAGCTGTGAACCGGGACCGAACAAACGGAGACTGGTGGTGCCAGGAGGGAATCCCCCGCAACGCGTCCGAGGGTTTACGGGTCTACGGACGGAGCAGAGGTCCGGGTTCGCGGTGCGTAATTGTGGGTTCGCGTGGCCGTTGGCTGCCCGGTGTTTGAGTGAGCTCCGAGGGCTTTTCAGACAGCCTTAGGGGTATAAGTGCCGACAGTTTGGCCCGGTTCGATTGCCTATTTACGGGCAGTATTTCGGGCGGCGCGTCTTAGAGTTTTGAGTCCGACGGAGCAAAGTAAAGTTCCGCTGCTGCTGAGAAACTAGTTCCTCAAAAAATGGATGATTCATGCGATGCAAGGTTAGTTTTGTTTCAAATATTATTCTATCAACACAGATATGTACATCGACAGTCTAGTGTTTTAATTGATTTGCCACGGGTGCACTGTGGACTGGGCAAGACTGTTTTTAATGCCTGTCTAGCTAAGAACCATTGACTTGCGCTAGCCATAGCATAAGCGAACTCGGCAACTAGAAGAACTGAATGAAATTTCTTGAAAACGTCTCCAGACGTCTCGAACACATCCGGCTCACTTTGAAAATAGGTCTTATGTCCAAAATTCCGAACTATCCCTTTAAAGCGTGTGCAGAGGGACAGCAGCTAGATATTGCTACAATACTTCCCACTCGTCTAAGCGGGGATGCACTGACATACTGGCTGTCTTTACCGCCAGATGTGCAACAGGACTATGAGAAATGTGCGGCTAAGCTGAATGAAGTTTTTGGAAGAAAACAATTCTTGCTGCATTTTCAGACATTTGTAAAAGCTAGACAGCGCCTGCCTAAAGAACCTTTAGAAGTTTATGCTGCAGAAATTACTAGATTAGTAATAGAAGCTTTCCCAGAATATGGCAAACCAGCTATTGCCATGGAACGCTTCAGAAGATTTGTTGCTGGTGGCCAAATGTCACGAGCATGGTTGCTTCTGCTATTCCTGCTCCTCAAGAGGAACTGTTTGCAGCTATGGTGTCAACCAGACAAAAGAAATCTCAATCAGACCCATCTGCTGGACTTTTTAAGGGCAGTTAAACAGCTCTCGAATGATCTCCATGCAAAGTTTCTCAGCTGGGACGTAATCCTGATCTCGCAGGGCAACACTGCATTCCACATGTTGCTGCTTCCACCCAAAAATATGACCAACGAGATGAACCGAGGTATCGGCATGGCAGAGAAGGATACCGTCGCTCCCCATCTGCATCACCTGACCGAGACTCACGTACTCGCCGATACTCCATCCTTGGATTCTTTTTGGACTATTGGAGGTATTTGACTGGTATGGAAGAAGCTGAAGTACTTCCTTCAAGCTGAAAGTCCTGCAGATTGGATGCAACTTATTGTTCTGATGCACACTGAACAAAATTAAGATTTCTGTGATTCATACACAGCTATGAGGCACGACTGGGGGTCTTTTTATATCTGGGAAGTCAAAATCATGGCTTCATCTTAACGAACAGCATGTACTTGATTATATTATATTGTATTATATGAGAACTCGCTCAACACGAAGGCTGTATGAATCAACTTTTGATAAGAGGTGTTTGACCTTCCCTGCTGTTCCTGAAACCACTGCTGAATTCATTTTTAAGGTAATGTGCTGCAGCAATCAACCCTCTGTAGTTGGTGGTTTCTACGTCACTACATCCATGGAAGCCTTTCTCACGGATTATGAGGACATTCAGCTTTTGTCATGGTCTTGTAGTTTAATGGATGTAGAACAAGGACTGAATACAGCATCCCTCCATTTATTCTTATGAAAGTTGCTCAGTGCACAAAGCCAAAAAAAACGTTGACTTCCGAGTATAAAATCACCCAGGTCTTCAGCATCAATCATTCTCATGAATGGGGGAAAGAAAATAACTGAATTTGGCTCTAAGTGTACTTTATACCTTTTAGGACCAATTCATTTAAATAAGGGCTGTTAAAGTGACGTCTCTCTCCCACTTTAAGTCTAATGTAAAAATTGACGTGAGGCAAAATCCGTTCACAACAAGCACATAAAAACATGGAACGGTATTTACAGGGACACTTGGGTAAAATCGCAGATTGCGTGCCACATGAGCGGAAAGAGGCAAGAAGCTCTTTTAATCTGCACTCGTGGGAGGGTCGTAGGGAAAAGTTCCCCACATAAAGATGGAGGATAAGCGTTAACTGCACCTAAATATAGAATCCTCAGCATTTACAAAAACTGCCAGTCATAGTGCTCCTCTATTCTGCCTCTTAAAAGCAGGTCTTAACCAGGAAGCACCACATGGATCAGACTATCAATCATGCAACCAGAAATCATTATTACATATTAATTAGATTAATAAGATGCAAAATAAGGAAGTGCAGCGTGCACCAGTCTTATTACATCTACACCTGAATGTCTCTTATATGCAGTTGCCATTAACAAATATGCAAGCTATATTTAGTTCAGCCACCGCTTATGTATTATGCTACATAACTGTATGATTATTTAATTGGAGTGCTATCTTTTCTGCCGCTTTTCTTCAGTGCATCTTTGAGAAAAGTTTGGAGACCCCCCCCCCCCCACCCCCCTGAGTTGGCATCAGTAATGCAGTCCACAGTGACTCACTTCCTGCTGGCACATTAGGGGAAACTTCAGTGCTGATACTACCAGTTGGCTCCCGGCGGCTCAAGTCTGGCAGAGCTGCTCCTGGAAGCCAAAGTCAGAGTCTAAGAATCTGCCTTATTTTTGCTTAATTTCCTCAAAGGTAGACTCGTTGCTAATGCTAATCCCCTCTGACACCGACAACGCATCACACAAACTAATCCATATTTGTCCTCTGTGTACGTAAGGAATTCATTTTGCCTGTCCAAACTGACGCTCCCATAGGCTTCCAGATGACAGTGAAACGTATCTGAGCCAAACTCATTTCTCTGCTATCCAAAAATAAGTCCGAATATGTCAGTGCATAGTGGAGTCGCTGTACACTAAGCTGCTTGTAGTGACAAAGTATACATCCATATATTTTGGGCTGAATCTCTGCCCTGACAGAAGTGGATTACATGGTTTTGTTTAAGTATAATAGCATATAATAGTGCTGAGATTTGAGGAATAGATTTTGATTATTATGTTATAGGTTGTGATTACCACCAAAGCAGATGTTTGACTCCTTTACATAGCAGAGATGTTCACACACAATCGCTGTCCCTGCCAACACATTACCTTAACTCTAAAGTTTCAAAGCCCCCCGAGCCACGGTCTGAAAAGATCTATGAGCTCAGCTTTCTTCGGCTTTCAAACTTCTGTTTTCCTAGTTTTCCTACAAATAAACACCTGTTCAACAGAAATCCCAACCTCCCTGGCTGTGTGCACAAAGCAAACTGAACAAAGGAGCTGACAGCTGCACTTTGGAAGAAACGACAGAGCAGGAGTCAAGGGCCAACATGAAAGATGAAGATTCTATGATTAAAGGAGGAGACACAAATGAAATGGGGGGATGGCGGAGACCATTACCTGTGTGAATCTGTAGACATTCAGGGAGACAGACGCTCTGAGAACAACGTCCATTAGAGGAAAACGCCCAGCGGAAACTGTCTTTTCTACTTTGCGTCAGACAAAGAGGACGAAGAGAGTTGGAGAGAGCAGAGGAAAAAGCTTAACAAGGTCAACAAAGCATTTGAGGGATGCTCGACCTCTCATCTTTTTTTGCAAAGCTGCAGACAGCCCACTGACACACACACACATACACACACACACGCACACACACACACACACACACACACACACACGCTGTAACATCTCAGTATGCAATGAGACATGACAATGGCTGAAGGAAGATTGTTTAAGGCGATCAGTGTGACAGCTTCTTCTCTCCGTTGTGACGTGATACAGTGTGAACGCATCACTAGAAGCCTGAATATTTCACCAGAAACATGACCTGCTTTTCCTCTGCAGACACCGCTCTACTGTAGCACTTTATAGCATCCACATAAAAAAATAAACTTCGCCCGGGCGAAAAGCACAGTCAAACACTTTATTATTATTGCTTATATCTCAGTGACAACGGGGACCTCATGGTAGTTTTCCCCACTTTTACTCTAGCTTTTACCCCAAAAAACGTACCGTCTGAAGGTCACCTCCTTCCGGGTTCTGCGATTCAATATCGCAGGAGGGCATAATTCATAAGTGAACACATCCTCTTACTGCTCAACACTCAAAGAATACACCATGCTTTTATATTATTTAGTGATGACTTTACTTAAGAAATAACGGGAGAAGCTGCTCTGCTTCAGAATATGTTCTAAAGCAAAATCTTAAACTATTAATAAGCCAGACTAGCTACATTTTACCTCATGTCTATCCAAAGAGCGCAGGAAGAACTTTGCTTTCGTGTTAGCCGTCTTTTCATCTTCAAGCGTTCCCAGTATTTAGAGCATTTTAGCACCCAGCCTCTGCATTTCGGGTGAGGGTTAGCTTCAAACAGACCTTTGACCTCTGACATCCATCCTAGCTGCAAATGCTACCTATCTATTATATCTCTTGGCAGCGATAAATTGACAACACAATAATATAGTATATAATACAATAGAAAGTGGTGGTTGTTGTTCGTTGCTTTGGTGAGAACACGCGTAGTTAGCTGGTTAGTTAGCGAGCTAGCTTGTTCTTCTCCAAGCAGCAGGAAATGACACGGAGGAAACCGTTAGATCGACCGCTGCCGCCGTCCACCAGCCTGCTGCTCGGCTCATGTTCTGCCACCAGTAGCATTCAAGAACGACAGAATTAGCAAGCAAGATAACCAGCAAGCTGTCCACTATTTAGCTATCTAACATGCAAAAGCCACTGCTTTTAATTTATTTTGCACTTGTTACACAAAAAGAGCTGAACATGGCTAATCTTGCATTCTGCTGCTGCGAACTTAATATTTTGGGTGGCCAGTTATGGCTGCATGCTCAAGGATGCTAACAGTGTGTAGGAGCCACATTTAAGTTTATTTGGATTGAACTTAATATCTCTTGTTTTCTGCACTTTTGAGCTTGCGCCCCCTTTAGGTGGTGAATGGTGCCACCTCAAGGGAACCGATAAAGGGATGCCGATAAATCAATTGCGCATGACTGGAGGAGAGCAGGCCGCAGAATACAGTCATTGACCTCGCTCAACAAACAATACATCGCAATACATTACAACAATCCCGTTACATTTTGCATCCCACGGCATTTTTGTTTGTGTATTATTTTACTTTATAATAAAAACGGCAACAACTCCGGACAAAACCATCTCACGTGGATTATTTCGGGTGTGAGTCAGACACTGCAAACCTGCCTTCTCACCTGGTCAAAACAGATAGGACTGGGGCTACAGGAAAAGCCAAAACCTGTTTTTGCCAGTACATTTAGTCAATGACTTCTGCAACATCGGGATACTTGGACAACGAAGAACTGTCGCCACTACGCGCAGGAAAGAATTGTTAGACAAAGGAACAAAGGAACCACTCGTTGGAGGGTATGTACGGCAAAATGCCAGAACATTAAGAACTTTTTCGTTGGACAAAATTCATTGGATTATTAAGAAGAAAGTTTGGTTCGTGTTTTTTGAGCCAATTTTTTGGATTACTTGTTTTTGACGTTAATTAATGACCAAACAATCGGAGCGGCACACGCTGTTTATTTTTTAAGGAAATCCGATGTTTAGGTTGAAAGAAAAGAGAACTGTTCTGAACTGCATTGGACTTTTAATGAGCTGAAAGAAAGGAAATTATTATTTGTGACTTTTTGGGAACTTTATTCTTTGATCAATGGCCGAATCAAATGATTCTGAGACACTTGTTGCAAATATGGAGGACGATGCAGTGACGCGTATGCGCAAAGCGAGACAAGGAAAAATGTCCCACATTACACGAAGAATCAACATTGTAAATGACTTGATGGTAGATAAAGACTTTCTTGGCGAGGTTAAACAAAATATGGCGAAGTTTAATGCATTTTTGGAGGAATTTAAAGCGTTACATCCATCCTATACGGACATGCTCGATGAAACTGCTCGCGATGACGATGAAGAAAATCGGTATAAGCCGAGACATGCAGATATTGTTGCTTTTATTGATAAGGTGTGGGAATGGATCGCTTTGGTTGAAAATCGTAGCTCCCCCAGTGCTACTGAAGTAACTTCCTCTGCCAATGTAGTGCCCGAATTGGCCCCATTAGTTCTTGGCAATGCCCAAACCGGGCTGGACATCGTTGATGCGCAATCGCATAGGTCCAGCACTTCGTCAGGCAGATCATACTCATCGACCCGATCTTTACGTATTAATGCAGAAGCAGAGCGAGAAGCTTTATTGGCCAAACTAAGCTAAAACACGCTATTGAGGAGCAGGAGCAATTGTTACGTAAGCAAAAGGAAGCGCTGGAGCTTAGTGTTAAATTGGATGCCGCAAACGCAAAAATTAATTACTTAAAGGCTGCTGAAAGGAACCCCATCGGTCCCATTCCTTTCAATTTAGACACCGCTAGTAGGTCTGTGTTGATAGCAGGAGTATCACAAGCTGCACATATGGAAGAACTGGAAAGTTCAGTTTCTTTTCTTGAAACCCCCTCAGTAAGACCCAAGGCAGGTGCTGCTCATGTTAATTTCCCGTTGCTTAACCCAAATCACAGCAGACCTACATCACCCAATAGGCCCACCAGTACTGACCAGGTGCAGTTCACAGCACTACATAGTCTTCCCTATGGAGGTGATTCAAATACCTCCCTAGCCCCAATTCAGCCAGCTGTTAGTTCAGCTCAAGGTATTCTGCCTACACAGCCCCCCACTCACCGGCCACAACCACCTCCGCCTCCACAGCCTCAGCCCCCACCATGGCATCAGCCTCAACTGCAGTCTCAATTGCCGCCTCAGTCACAGTCTCAGCTTCAGCCTCAGGCTCAAACACCCTCTACGCCCAGCTCGCCGTATGACAGTCATATGATCAAAGTGTTGGAAAATCAAAATGAACTCACCAGACTGCTGATGAAACAACAGTTGTCATCCACCTTACCACAGGGTAGCATTCCGGTCTTTGATGGCGAGGTGCTTGAATATAAGTCATTCATTCACAGTTTTGAAAACATGATTGAACGGAAAACCGACAACCACAGAGACCGTTTGCAGTTTCTCATACAGTACACAAAGGGCCAAGCCCAGCGGCTAGTTAAGAGCTGTGAATATATGGCACCAGATAGAGGATATCAAAAGGCTCTGCAGCTATTAAAGGAAAACTTTGGCAATGAGTATAAGATCTCTTGTGCCTACTTGGAAAAGGCCCTCTCATGGCCTCAGATCAAAACACAGGATGCTAAGTCCCTGCAGGATTACGCCATGTTCCTGAGGAGTTGCTGCAATGCAATGGAGGAGATGTCATACATGGAGGAGCTGGACACCATATCCACCATGAAGAGCATTGCCGTGAAATTACCTTACAAGCTCAGGGAGAAATGGCGCAACAAGGCGTATGAGCTACAACAACAACGCCAAAGCAGGGTAAGAATTTTAGACCTAGTCTCTTTTATGGAAAAGCAGGCTCGCATAGCAGGTGACCCAATGTTTGGCGATCTCCAAGACCAGTCAACTATTACAGGAAATGCAAAAGCTCCTGTTAAAACGCGGCCCTCCAAGTCCTCTAGCATTAGCCATGCGACTAGTGTAGCCACTGTCACAGGAGCAAATCCTGACCCATCATGTCTGTTTTGTAGCTCCAAACATGCACTAGACTCATGCCAAAAGTTCATGAAAGGGGCCCATAGAGACAAGCTAAGCTTTTTGAAAACCAAGGGCATCTGCTATGGATGTCTCACCCCAGGGCACATTAGTAAAGACTGCAGTAGGCGTCTTACCTGCAACGTGTGCAAACGAACCCATCCCAGCATACTCCACATTGCAACCAAGAAAACAGATAGTCCATCTATTGTTAGGGTAGCAGAGTCTTGTGGTCATATAGGGGCCGGAGACCATGAGAGCATTCTTTCCATTGTTCCGGTTAATGTCAAGGCAGCAAAGGGCAGCCATGATTCTTTCCATTGTTCCGGTTAATGTCAAGGCAGCAAAGGGCAGCCATGTTATACAAACGTATGCTCTGCTGGATCCTGGGTCTACTGCCACCTTCTGCTCAGAAGAGCAGAAGGTGGCAGTAGACGAAGAAGTCCACCTCCCTCCCCTGGCTCAACTCTACCTGTCTAAAACTGATGAAGCATAGGGATCAGCTCCTCAGAAAATCTATTAAGTCTGGGCTTAACACAGACCGACTGAATTTTATAGTTGCTAGAAACAAGGTGACATCAGAATTACGTAAGGCCAAAGCTGATTTTTTTATTCAAATTATTGAGAACGCTAGAGGTAACAGTAAAAAAATATGGCAGAATATAAATAAATTAACAGGAAAACAACCCAAGCAGGAATCTAAAGGTCTGGAATTAAAAATCGACAATAAGCTGGTGAGAAACCCTGGTATCCTGGCTCAGGAATTTAATTATTTTTTCATAAACTCAATAGAGGAAATGGTGAAACAGTTCACACCTCTCGAAGTCTCTGAGCAGCAGGTTTCTAACTTGTCTGACAACATCGAGCCTAAATTTAATATTCAAGAAATCACAAAATCAGAAGTTATTGATATCATAAGTAATTTGAACAACTCTAAAGCCAAGGACATACACGGGCTCGACACAAGTTTCTTGAAATCACATAAGGAGGCCCTAGCTCCCCCACTTGTGCATCTGGTTAATTTATCGATCAAAAACTCAACTGTACCTAAGGCATGGAAAATGGCCTCAGTTACTCCAGTATTTAAAGCTGGCGACAAGTTTGATTTAAATAATTACAGACCTATTAGTATTGTGCCTGTAGTCTCTAAAGTAATTGAAAAGTGGGTCGCCAAACAAGTAATTGATTTCCTTGGCAATAGCCATACTCCTTTACATCCCATGCAGTTTGGGTTTCGACCTTACCATTCCACCGAGACCGCATTGACCATGTTCATGGAGAGAACTAAGTGTTATTTGGATGCTCATGGATGGGTTGGTGCTGTCTTTTTAGATTTAAAAAGAGCGTTTGATACCGTCAATCATAAGGTACTTTTATCCAAACTGTCTCATTTTAATTTTTCTTTTCAATCTATTAAATGGTTTGACTCATACTTGTCACATAGAGAACAACGAACTGTGGTGGCCGGTGCCAGCTCCTCTTTTATGGGTTGTCCAGTAGGGGTCCCCCAAGGGTCCATATTGGGGCCCATTTTATTCACATTGTATATTAATTATTTACCCGATTTCTGTTTAGATGTGGATGTTCAGCTTTACGCTGATGATGCGGTAATTTTCACTAAAGCTAAAAATCCTAAGGAGGCAGCACGGGTGCTTTCTACAGCACTCACACACATACAAACATGGCTTACAAGTTCGTGTCTTATTTTGAATGCAAAAAAAACTGTTTGTCTATTTCTGTCGAAGCAATCTGCTTCTTCCATGCCTTCTCGCTCAGGTGTTTTTTTGGGTGCTGACGAGTTGGAAGTTGTTAATGAATTTAAATATTTAGGTGTGATTATAGACTCTAAACTTTCTTTTAAAAATCATGTTAAAATGTTATCAAAAAAAATTAAATATCACCTTTACAACTTTAAGCAAATCAGAGGATCGTTGTCAGAAGCAGCTGCTCTGATGTTTCTGCATTCTATGATTTTTTCTCATTTAAGCTACTGTATTACTAGCTGGTCCATGACCGGCTCTACTATCGTGAAACCAATTGAGCTTCTGTATAAAAAAGCACTCAAAATCTTAGACAAAAAAACGTTTTCTTACCATCATTGTAACATTCTAGTGAAATATAATTTGCTGAGTTTTTCTAATCTTTGTAAGTTCTCCTCTGTATGCTTAATATATAAAGTACTTCATGGCCTGGCGCCATCTCCACTTAAAGAGTTTATTGCATTTAAACAAACAAGGACCACCAGATCTATTACTAATAGGGACTGTGTGGTTCCATACAGGAAAACCTCTTTCAGTCAAAATGCCCTGTCTATGAAAGGAACTGCAATCTGGAACACACTACCCTTACCCGTAAAGGAATGCCCTACCTTGACTACTTTTAAGAGCCACCTGAAGGTATGGCTTAGAGCCAACCAAACGTGTAATCACCTTTAATGTTTTAACTGCATGCTACCGATTAGCTTTTATTTGTCTTTGTATGTATGTGTGATAGAATGGAGAGGGCCATCGCATTTGGATCCATCCATTTATCCATGCACTCTATCTATGTAAACTTGCACTGACACTTTATACCCGGCACTTTATAGAACTCACGCTGACATTACTGCACTTTATTGTCTACGTATGAATGTGTATATGATGTGAATTATTGTTTAACTGTTGCTGTGTATTTTTTACCTGCCAAGGGACTGCGGATGTAAATTAGCAGTCTTGCTAACTCCGACACATTTACATTTGTATTCACATACTGATGTTCATTAATGTGTATTGTCCCTTTCAAATAAAGAAAAAAAAAAAAAAAAAAAAAAAAAGAGCTCATGACGCGTCTCAATCTAAGAGGAAAGAGGACACGCATACTTCTGCGCACCATGAATCAGGAAACATCAGTCCCAGTGCATGTCATATCAGGATTGGAAGTTTCAGCACTGGACAGCGACACATTCTTCCATCTTCCTGACACCTTGACTCAAAAGGACATGCCAGTAACCAGTAGCAGCATCCCCAAGCAAAGTGACCTGGCGCATTGGGCGTACTTAGGTAAGGTCACCATTCCCTCCATTAGTTCAAAGGTAGAACTGTTGATTGGCACGAATGCTTCACACCTATTAGAACCTTGGGAGGTAATAAATGGCCAAAATGGGGGTCCCTATGCAGTTAAAACACTTTTAGGGTGGGTAGTAAATGGGCCATTGAGAAGTGCTGCTGGTACTGGAGGAAGTGCAACAGTCAATAGGATCTCTGTTGCGAGTCTGGAAAGGCTGCTAATCTTGCAGTACAACCAGGACTTCCAGGAAAATGCATCAGAGGAAAGGACAGAAATGTCTGTCGAGGACAAAGCTTTCCTACGCATGGCGAATGAGGCAGTACTGGAGAATGGCCACTACAGTTTGAGACTGCCCTTCAGGAAAGCAAATGTGCACATGCCAAGCAATAGGCAAATGGCAGAACAGCGTCTGTATAGCCTGAAAAGGAAAATGTTAAAGAATGAGCAGTTCAAACAGGAATACACAGCATTTCTCACTGACATCCTTGAGAACTATGCTGAGGAAATCCCACAGGAGGAACTCATGCAACCACCAGGAACATCCTGGTTTTTGCCACATCATGGGGTTTACCACCCTAAGAAGAAAAAGCTCAGAGTGGTGTTCGACTGTGCGGTGTCATTCCAAGGTGTGTCACTCAACACTGAACTACTACAGGGTCCAGACCTCACCAACTCTCTCCTTGGGGTCATCATGAGATTTTGCAAAGAGCCCATTGGAATCATGGCTGACATCAAATCAATGTTCCATCAGGTCAGAGTGGCAAAGTCTGATGTGGACTACCTGCGATTCCTTTGGTGGCCACAAGGTGACACTAGTCAGACCCCAAAAGAACACCGTATACTTGTACACATCTTTGGCGCTGTGTCTTCCCCAAGCATTGCAACCTATGCTCTTCAAAAAACTGCCACTGACAATGAAAGCTGCTTCCCCCCGCAGGTAACAGAGACCATCAGGCACAACTTCTATGTTGACGACTGTGCTAGGTCAGTGTCCAGAGTGTCCGATGCCATCCAGCTGGTAAGAGATCTCACTGCATTGTGCAACAAAGGTGGGTTCCAGCTAACTCAGTGGGTGAGCAATAGTCGTGCAGTGCTGTCATCCATTCCCAAAGAACACAGATCCAAAGACATTAAGTCACTTGATCTTGACAAAGACAACCTGCCAGTTGAAAGAGCATTGGGACTGCAATGGTGTGTAGACTCAGATAGCTTTCAATTCAACATCAACCTAAGCCAAAAGCCTTATACACGCAGAGGCATACTGTCTGTTGTCAGCTCTATCTTTGACCCACTCGGCTTTCTTGCTCCTCTCATTCTTCCAGCCAAGCAGCTGCTACAGGAGCTCTGTCAGGCGGGCTTTGGATGGGATGAGCCTTTGCCACAGGCGATATCAAGGCAATGGATGGAATGGACCAGTAGCCTGGAGATGATCAAAGGCTTCAGAGTGCAGCAATGTCTGAAACCAGAGGGCTTCGGAATGGCCAGGTGTGCCGAACTGCATCATTTTGCGGACGCCAGTGAGAGTGGCTATGGCTCTGTGAGCTACATCAGACAGGTGAACCAGAAAAATGTTGTGCATGTCACCTTTGTGCTTGGCAAGTCTAGAGTACTACCCTTAAAGAACATCACAGTGCAAAGACTGGAGCTGGCGGCAGCTGCTCTGTCAGTCAAAGTGGACAGAATGCTGAGGAAAGAATTACACCTTGATTTAGAGCCCTCTGTGTTCTGGACAGATAGCCAAACCGTGCTTAAGTACATTGCCAATAACCAAGCCAGGTTTAAAACCTATGTGGCAAACAGGGTCTCATTTATACGAGACAACACAGAGTTGTCTCAGTGGAGATATGTAGGCAGCAAAGACAACCCTGCTGACGACTCATCCAGAGGGTTGAATTCCAGAAAGTTCATGGAGCAGAAGAGATGGATTCATGCACCTGAGTTTCTATGGAAACCAGTGGAAAGTTGGCCAGTAGTGCAGGCACTGGGCCCCATGCTTCAGGATGATCCAGAGGTTAGGAAAACCACTACAGTGTTCACAACCATGGTGAAATCTAGAACCCCTACTGACCAGCTTATTCTGTATTCCTCAAACTGGATCAGCCTTTTAAAGGCTGTAGCTTGGTACCTCAAGCTGAAGAGAAATTTAATACTGAAAGTGAAAAAAGGAAAAGAGTTCGCCCCACTCGCCCACTCCGACAGGTCACAGTCAAGCCAAAAGGTGGTAGACGTAAAGCCCCGTGTTGAACAGCACCTAACAGTGAGAGACCTAACGGATGCAGAAAGAGCAGTTGTCATGTACAGTCAGAGACAAGCTTTCTCTAATGAATTCTCAACGTTGCAGATGACGCCTCCCAGAGTATCCTACAGCAGTAAGCTGTGCAGGCTCGATCCTGTACTGGATGATGGCCTACTGAGGGTAGGTGGCAGACTACACAGATCCACAATGCCAGAGGACACTAAACACCCCTGCATCTTGCCCACAGATTCACACATCTCAGTGCTGCTGTTACGTCACATTCATGAACGCATTGGACACAGTGGCAGAAACCACATGCTCTCAGAGCTCCATAAGAGGTACTGGATTAAAAAAGGCAACTCAGTAGCTAGAAAGGTGCTCTCTAAATGTGTAACATGCCGCCGTGTGAGAGGCAAAGTAGGTCAGCAGAAAATGGCAGACTTGCCGGTGGAAAGAATCCTACCTGACCTCCCACCCTTTACAAATGTTGGACTGGACTACTTCGGCCCGATTGAGGTGAGGCGAGGGAGAAGCACCATCAAAAGGTATGGAGTAATCTTTACTTGTATGTCCAGCAGAGCTATTCATCTGGAAATTGCTTATACTTTGGACACAGACTCATGTATTCATGCTTTGAGGAGATTTGTGTGCAGGAGAGGCCAAGTCAAGCACATCAGGTCTGACAATGGGACGAACCTGGTGGGTGCACATGCGGAGCTGAAGAGGGCCCTGATGTCCCTCAATCAGAAGAAAATTCAGGATGCCCTGCTTCCTGATGGTGTTGAATGGAGTTTTAACCCACCAGCTGCATCACACCATGGTGGAGTCTGGGAAAGACTCATCCGATCCATCCGGCAGGTGCTCAACTCCACTCTGCACCAGCAAACCACTGATGACGAAGGCCTTCATACCCTGTTCTGTGAGGTGGAGGCAATCCTGAACAGTCGCCCCCTCTCCACAGTGTCCTCAGACCCCCATGACCCGGAACCGCTGACCCCCAATCATCTCCTTTTGTTGAAGACCATGCCCACTCTGCCCCCTGGAGTCTTCCAGCAGTCCGACATCTATGCCAAGCGCCGCTGGAAACAGGTCCAGTACATGGCTGATCTATTCTGGCTCAGATGGACGAAGGAATACCTTCTTCTGCTCCAAGAGAGGCAGAAATGGACGGGCAAGAAGAAAAACTTCAACGTCGGAGACATTGTCCTGGTGGTCGATCCCATAGCTCCACGAGGGTCCTGGTCATTAGGAAGAGTCCTGGAGACCACATTAGATGCAAGAGGCCTGGTCAGGTCTGTGAAGTTGAAGACCAAGACGTCAGTCCTTGAGAGGCCCATTACCAAGCTGTGCCGGATCCTTGAGGCTGACGATGAATCCTGCTGAGGAAACCCAATGATGTCTGTCCCTTAACACTATACAGGGAAGTAGAATTAATTCATTTCATTTGATTTACATACTTACCTTATTGATAATTGCCCTATTTGGCTCATTATTGTTATGCATATTTAACTGAAACTTTATCACTTGGCTCCTTTTTTTGTATGTTGTAAAATAATTGATTCTTGGAGAACAATTAGGGGCCGGTGTGTAGGAGCCACATTTAAGTTTATTTGGATTGAACTTAATATCTCTTGTTTTCTGCACTTTTGAGCTTGCGCCCCCTTTAGGTGGTGAATGGTGCCACCTCATGGGAACCGATAAAGGGATGCCAATTGCGCATGACTGGAGGAGAGCAGGCCGCAGATACAGTCATTGACCTCGCTCAACAAACAATACATCGCAATACATTACAACAATCCCGTTACATTTTGCATCCCACGGCATTTTTGTTTGTGTATTATTTTACTTTGTAATAAAAACGGCAACAACTCCGGACAAAACCATCTCACGTGGATTATTTCGGGTGTGAGTCAGACACTGCAAACCTGCCTTCTCACCTGGTCAAAACAGATAGGACTGGGGCTACAGGAAAAGCCAAAACCTGTTTTTGCCAGTACACAGTGACTCACACTTATTGCCTGCTTTATACCGCCGTTGACCACCTGCAGACTAGTCTGAACCTGCCCCGGCCAGTAGTGGACACTGGTAAGTAAGTTGCCCACCACAATCTGCTGCCAGGGACACATTCATGCTCACTTTTATTGTTTTGGATGGTGTGTAACTAACAGCTAACGGAACTACACACACAGCTGACTCTGTGGCCAGAGACACTGTAATTAGGTGCCTTTTTTATTGGACATCAACGTCATGTTTACACACAAGTCCAACAAATAGACTTGAAGCCCAAGTAGATGCTTCCAGTGGCAGTCACACCCATGAGACGGAGACGAGGCCGCACAGAGCCGGTGCAGACTTCTGCGTAGATTAAAATGAAAGTGTATCTGCCGTGTGAGACGTGAGAGTGAAAAACAGGACTGATACAGTGTATAGACGGGGTTATGGGTTGTTTTCAGACAATCAAACATTACAGCAGTGGTCACTGCAGATATACCAGGAGGAGATCTGCTCACTACTGAGTGCACTCTTCTAGGCATTTCCTGTCACGGCTGATTGGCTCCACCGGTGGTCAAAAATGCACAGCTCAAAATAGATCAGACAATGAAAGTGCAAGTGCAAATGTGCTGATGATAAACAGCCCCCAGGTTTACTTTAGGGGGGGTTTAGCTCAGGAGGTAGAGCGGCTTGGCTGGCAACCGCAAGATTGCCGGTTCAATCCCCGGCTCCTCCTAGCTGAGTGCCTGGTGTCCCTGAGCAAGACACCCCACCCTAATTGCTCCTGATGAGCTGGCTGTCGCCCTGCGTGGTCGACTCCGCTGTCGGTGTGTGAATGTGTGTATGAATGGGTGAATGTCAGTCATTACTGTAAAGCGCTTTGAATAAAAGCGCTATATAAATGTGGACCATTTACCATTTACAGGGAAGAAAAAGAAGGTGAATGGCTACAAGACAAACACACTTATCAGAATATGTTCTAAAGCACCACTATTCCAGCGGCATAATGGTAATAAACAGTTATCTTGTTTTCAAGCTATTTGAGCATCGAGTATGTGTGTGGGTGTGTCTTTAGGACAATGCAAAGATCTGCTGCGTGTGTATTCTGAACACATTGCGTGTTTTGTAAAATGCAGTGCATAGTGTTGGTCCACTCAACACTGCTGGGTTTTCTTTTACTTGTTTGCGTACCTGAATGAACAAAGATGCTTAGGTCCATTTTCAAACAAACCCTGGTCTGTTCAAACCGGTAATTCCAATTTGTTTGGGATCGTTTAGAAAGCTGTCAATCGAACCAAGTCCAAAGCTGGGTCTGGTGCTGCTCCACTCAGCTGCAGTTTGTTCAAAAAGCTGCTGATCATGAAATCTCTTCCGTATCCTTATGAAGCCATGTACTTTAGGCAAAGGGGCTGCCATTCTCTATTATTATTATACATAACATGCAGCATCTTCGCAGTTTAATAATACTTAAAACAACATAATAAAAACACTTCATAAGAATTTAAGAGCTGCATCAACCTCTGTCAGTCACCAGAATTAGATTTGACCTGTCAGTCTGTATAAGGTCACGTTTACTCCTCTTGGTTGGCCTGTAGAAAGTCCGTATGAGCAGGAACCAGAACTTAAGTGCAGCAAGGCGTGACAAACGGCGTGGATGCTGTAACCCATCCGAGCCTTGCCGAAAGGAGCATCAGCATGCGGCGAGCTCGTGGGGGGGGGGAGCCTCTCCGTTCTCGCGAACACAAACACGATGGGATCTGTTTGGCCACGCTTCTGCTCAGGGCGATGGAACACCAATGGGCTTAACAGGCACTTTTACACACACATGCGTGCCTCTCCCGTTTAATATGACACGACGGCACACACTCATTTTTGGGGCCAAAGCACATGTTTGCAATGCACGCAAAAAAACAAAAAAAAACGGTCACGCACATGTTGATTGATAACTTGCGAAGGCTCTCTCTGACACACTTTGCATTTGAGCTCAGACCCCGGAGAATCATCTGCTCTTCTCAAGTCCTTTAACTCGTATCGACGAGCTCATGGAGCCTGGAGGGCACTCCCAAAAGATATATATATATATATATATATATATATATATATATATATATACACACACACACACAGTGTATATTTATATTTATATTTATATTTACATCAGAAGCATGAGTGCTCACACAGAAAGTGGACACATTACTCCACAGGCACATGTTGGAGTCTCTATGCCGAACCTAAATTGGCCTTTGAATATGCTAATGATTCAGCTGGAAGCAATTCACGGAGGACGGGAACATTAATGTGAAGTACATCAACCATTCACCGGGTAGCCGTGCTCAGAGTGACACAATTACACTCATCACACAGCCTTGACACTACAACTCACTAAACACACACTCACACGCAGACAGACGCATCGGCACAGAGTCTCCATTCAGACCTGTCAAAGTGACGCCTCTCCGCGGAACACTTTGACTAAATGAGCTTAAGTGGATGAGAAATGCAACAGAGGGGGGAAAGAAAGAATGATCCTTTTGTAGCGTAATTACACTGTAAGAGGTTTGGAGAGCCTTGGGGAAATAACAGACACACACACACACACACACCTGTCTGAAGAGTACAATATTTACTGTTACTGTATTAAGTCAACACATATACAGTATGACACAATAGAGACAAATAGCTGATGCAAAACACAAGTTCATGACTGAAATACTGAGCATTTTCAGCTTTGAATTATTCTTTCATGCCAAACTCATAATTTATGATCAACCCAGTTGTGGTCATAAAATAGAAAAGCAAAAAAGAAAGTGACGCAAAGTAAGGGCCGGTCCTGAAATACACAACCATCTTCAGAAGTAAAAGGCTGTTGGGGTTGTAGCAGGAGCAGACTTGGTTATCAACAGTTAATTATTAATATCAATATGATTATCGGTATTAATAATTATATTTAATATATTATCATGATATAATCATGAATAAACGGGGCACCACCCTGGGATCAGGGAAAAGATAACCTAAAACTGTATTCAGTCTCAATATAAAGGTTTTATACTCACATGCCAATCATCGTGATCATTGGCATAGAAGCATAAAAACAATCTAACAATTAAAAAGGCGTGAAATTCAAGCACTAGCCTTCACAACCTGCTGTTATCCAGTGACATATACACAACAAGCACAAGAGACCGCTAGTTATAATATAATAAGATTTATTAAAATCAGTAATAATGATCACAATCAATAACACTGCAATTAACAAAGCCTTATTACCTAACTACCTAACACACAAAGCTAAGCTAAACAGAAGGAGGGACACACGTGGAGTGTGTGTGTGTGCGTGCGTGTGTGTGTGCGTGTGTGTCGAGAGAGAGAGAGAGAGAGAGAGAGCGAGAGAGCGAGAGATGGCTATGTGCGGCCACCAGATGGAGCTATTACTCACAGCGTTCGGGGGCGGAGCCACTGACGTCCGATGGGGTAGCGAGAGAGAGAGAGAGAGAGAGCGAGAGGTGGAGCTATGTCCTTAGCGTCCGGCGGGAACAGCTGGCGGAGGACACGTGTGTGTGGTGTGTGTGTGTTGGTTAGCGGGACACAAACAAAGCGAGAGAATGAGAATTGTCCCTTTGTCCTGTGTAGGCTTTGTAGGGCGCATGGTGTAGTCCTAACAGTTAGGTCCCAACAAGGCTTATATAAATATATAATATATGAACAAATTTTTTCATTTCATTAGATTTTTTTGTTACACTTTTACTACTTAAAACACAGCACTGATGCACTCTGGGAAGTGAGGTCCTTCCACTTACCACTTCACTTACCACTTCACGTTTTTTTCTTAATAGCAGGAAACATTTCATAAGCGATATGTATAGATATAATTAGAGTTGACAGATTATATAAATAAGACTATTGTCCTATTGGCATGAAGAAAAAACAAAGTGGCTGTAGCTATAGACATCACTGCACACACACACACACACACACACATACACACACACACAGAGGCTACTCCTCCGAAGGGACGGGATAATTGGCTGCTGAGCGAGAGCCCCCTTTGGCTTCTCATTAGCAGCTGTGGATGACTGTGTGTATGTGTGTGTGTGTGTGTGTGTGTGTGCGTGCATACGCGTGTTTGATTGAAATGCACGTCACATTCATGTGCATCAGCGATGTCTCTGTGATGCCGTCCTACACAGCCGTGTTGTATTATCGTCTCTGGCAACATGTTTGTGTGAGTACATTCTCACTTTGTGGCCTACTCAGCGTTGTGGTCGGGTTGTTTCCTCCGAGAGAGGATAATGTGGGGTAATCTCACAGCATTAGGAAGCCCTATGGTTAAGTTGAAGAGCTCTCTTTACTCTTGCAGCTCAGAGCTCACACATCTAACCAAGACTCTGGAATGAAGCCTCTCTCACAGATTTCTTCATGACTCATCTTTTGTATTCATTTCCCAATACTCCGCCTCCTATCCTAAAGAAAAAAAATATCGCTGTTTAACATTCGGATGCTTTTGAACGCTGCCTTTGAGTCACACGGAGGCTGATTAAAAAAAAAGAAAGAAAAGTCAACTCCGAAGCATGCAACTCTGATAACATTCGGCGAGATAAAGATTCAGGCAGTGGGCGTCGGAGAGTAACCAGACATGAACGGAGCCAAGGCCTATTCATCGATTCACCATCAAGGGCACCACTGGAGCTGGTTGTTGTGTGTCAAACTGCATACTGGATGCAGTCCGCAGTCATGGGCCGCAAGTTCAAACCAGTGCCTGACCTTTTCCCAGCAAAGTTTCTCCGAGTGAGCTGGAATCATACGCCCAATTTGAACAGCTGAAGAAGAATTAAAGATGCAGCTCTGGTTCAGGGACAAACAACGTTTCACTCCAGGCTGTGCTTCCTCCTTCCAGTGTTTGTCCTGCATCGGCAAAAAGAAGAAACAGGAGACAACTACGGCCCTGAAAAGTGAGCCCTGAATTGAAAAGAACCATTCACGCTCACATTCACACCTACGGGCAATTTAGGGCCTGTCCACACGAAAACGTTTTCAGTGCGTAAACGCAGAAGTCATGTGCATTTCGCCCTGCCGTCCATACGGATCCGGCGTTTTCGCGGCGTGAAAACGCACTTTTTTTAAACCAGCTCTCAGGGTGGAAAAGAAAAAAACGGCCCCCCTCCGTTTCGTGATCGTTTTCGTGTGGACGGCGAAAACGAAAACGCTGACGTCATCGCCCCGCTCCTCGACCCTCGAGCCTGACTTCTTCTCCCGCGATGTCTTGTAACAACAACAACAACGGCGGCCTCCGTGCTCGTAGCAGATATTTTGCTCGTCTGTACGACGGCGTATCAGGGCCACTGTATGTAAAAAAAACCTGGAGAACCAGACTGAAATGTGTGAAAACTTCCTGAGCTTTTTTATAAATAAGGTTTCCAGCATTAGGGCCCTCATTAGTCCTTCTTATGACCACTCAGACTTTGCCACATGCTCTGCTGTCTTCAACCAGTTTGAGCTTGTCAGCCTCTCATCTTTGAATGAAACTATTGGTCATATGAAGCCTGCTGGATCTCATCCGATTCCACCTCGTCTTTTTAAAGAGGGTTTTCCCACCTTGGCACCGTATGTGCTCAACATTATAAACAGTAGCTTAGCATATTTTGACTGTACCTGTGAGTTTTAAGCACCCAGTCGTGACACCACTCATAAAAAAGCCTGGCATAGACTCGTCTGTATTGTCTAATTTTAGGCCAATCACTAAACTTCCGTTTCTTTCTAAGATTCTGGAGAAAATTGTCTACTGCCAACTGAAATCATTCCTAGATGAGCACAACTTTCTTGAAGTGTTCCAGTCCGGGTTTAAAACCAATCACAGTACTGAATCGGCACTGTTGAGAGTTTTTAATGATATTCTTTTAGCCACATACTCTGGTCACTCTGTTGTTCTGGTTCTGTTGGACCTAACAGCTGCCTTCGACACAGTGGGCCACCAGATCCTCCTGTCTCGCTTGGAGAATTGGGTGGGTATCCAGGGTGGTGCTTTGGACTGGTTTAGATCCTATTTGACTGAGAGAAGTTTCTGTGTTCGCCTTGGAGCCGCTCAATCTTCTGTAGCGCCTCTCAAATGTGGAGTGCCTCAAGGCTCTATTCTTGGCCCTCTTCTCTTAACGCTTTATTTACTTCCTCTGGGATCAATTCTTCGGAAATATGGCATCGGTTTCCATCTTTATGCTGATGACAGTCAGATTTATCTGCCGTTGAAACAGGGAAATGCCAATCATCTCTTAGAGTGCTTTGCTGAAATAAAGGCATGGATGTCAGTACATTTTTTGTTTTTAAATAATAAAAAGACTGAGGTCCTGTTGTTTGGACCCAGTGATGCTCCAG
Source organism: Eutrigla gurnardus (assembly GCF_963514095.1). Classification (NCBI taxonomy): domain Eukaryota; kingdom Metazoa; phylum Chordata; class Actinopteri; order Perciformes; family Triglidae; genus Eutrigla; species Eutrigla gurnardus. The sequence goes on from NC_139928.1 coordinate 3,215,239, forward strand.
AAATTCATATTGATCTGGGCCCGCTGAGCCATTATTTAACACGGGCAGCTACAAACCTGGGTATCAAAATGGACAGTGACCTTAAGCTTGATCAACAAATCAAATCAGTGGTCAAGTCCAGTTTTTATCATTTAAGACAGCTGGCAAAAGTCAAGTCATTGCTTCCTCAACATCACTTTGAGATTTTAACAGTGATGGGAATAACGGCGTTATAAGTAGCGGCGTTAGTAACGCCGTTACTTTTTTCAGTAACGAGTAATCTAATTGATTACTTATCTCATTATTATAACGCCGTTATCGTTACTGCCAAAAAATGTGTCGCGTTACTACATTGAAGGCAGATGTTTGAGGGCGGGAGCACGAGCCAACCGCAAAAGTGAAGACGATTGGTTGGGGTTGAGTAAAATTCTATGGTAAGCCAATTAGAGTGGAAGTTGGGCGGGTGCTTAGTCTGCTTACTTACACTGTGCGCAGCAAAGTTGAGCAGTACGAGCGAGTAGTCAACTAGATCAGACACACACAAGTTACATTGCGTAAATGTTCCCAGGATAGGGCACCATAAGGCAGATGTCCTGTTAAGGAAAGCAGGTAAGACACAGCAAATGAGGACACGGTGCGTCTCGTTCGTCTCCAGATTGCGTCTGACAAGACGGGGGAAGCCTCGCATTATTTACCGTCCCTGCAACAACTGGAGTGACACAAACGTTCCGCCCCACTGTCACACATTACACTCTGCTCTGTTTATCCTGTAACCTGTTCCCTCATTAACGAAAATACAAAAAAATACATATACCAATTCAAATGGTTTATATTTCAATAATCTGCCGAATTCAGTCTTAGGTGTGCCACATAAAAACATACGTACAGTATGTCTACTGTTTTTTTCCCCCTAATTTACACTACAAAGAGTAAATATATTTATTATTTATTTTTGGTACATTGCTTAACAAGCATCATTTAATTTTGCTTAGTTGTGACCTGTTGAGGTGCAATAAATATCAAAAGTTCCAAAAGATATATTGTGTTATTTTTATCAATCCACTCTATAAGCATAGTAATTATAATATCTACAATAGTCCACCACATTTTATTGGATGCCAGTCTCACATTCCCACAGCAACGTTAAAATTGTTTAGATTTGTGCACTGTGGATTTCTGTATTGAGTATCCATTTCATTATAATTCTCAGATTTATCATAAATAATTAACACGCACATGTATTTTAAGTTCCGTCAAAGAGGGATGGAGATGGGGTCCAAATTATTTGACACATCAGTATTTAAAAATTATTTGAAAGTAACGCAATAATTACTTTCCAAAGTAACTAGTTACTTTTAGAATTTGTAACTCAGTAACTACTTTAGTTACTTTCTGGGAGAAGTAACTAGTACTTTAACTAGTTACTTTTTTAGAGTAACTTGCCCAACACTGGATTTTAATCAATGCTTTTATTACAACTCGTTTAGATTACTGCAACGCACTTTATGTCGGTCTGAACCAGAAGTCCCGCTCTCGACTTCAGCTTGTTCAGAATGCTGCTGCTCGACTTTTAACCAGCACCAAAAAGTAAGAGCACATCACCCCGATTTTAGCACTGATTCATTGGCTCCCTGTCCGTTTTAGGATTGATTTTAAAATTATTCTCTTTGTTTTTAAATGTTTTCATGGCCTTGCCCCCCAATATATGTCTGACCTGCTCCAGCCATACGCTTCCTCAGGCTCCCTCAGGTCAGTAGATCAATCGTTGTTAGTCGTTCCTAAAACGAAGAGGAAGTCAAGAGGGGACTGCATGTTTTCAGTCGCTGCACCAAAACTTTGGAATGAGCTGCCTTTGCACATCAGGCAGGCTGACTCACTTCCTGTTTTTAAATCCTCTCTGAAAACGCATTTTTTCTCTTTGGCTTTTAACTCAGTTTGAGATGTTGGCTTTTATGTTATTTTCTTTTATTGTTTTAACTGTTTTTACTGTTATATTTTGTTTTTAATTTATTTTATGTGTTTTATATTCTTCTGTTGTTATGTGTGTGTACAGCACTTTGGCCAACTTTGGTTGTTTTTAAAGTGCTTTATAAATAAAGCTGAGTTGAGTTGAGTTTGCTGGTAAAGCAATGTCACAGGAACTCATTCAAACCTTAAATATAAACTAACAAGATTTCACTTAAAAGAGGCATGATTGCACAGTCTGATCTTGTCAGATGATGCCAGTGGCGTGGCGGTAAGGCTCTCATTCAGCTCTAGAGCCGTCTCAGATTCATTCGACCCGGTCCACAGGGAATACAAAGGGTCTACATTTCTGGGGGGCTTCTTGTAATTTTAAATGTAATCCGTGTTTTTCTCTCGGAAAGAAAAAAAGCTCACACACAAGCAGAAGTCCGACTACTTCAGACTCAGAGGTGATTTTTCTCCCGACCCCTTGGCTGTCGCCATGAACAGAACAGAGCAGACAGTTTGAACAGACACATTGTCAAGAGCTTCTTCTTTTGGCAACGAGAACATGAGGAAAGAAAACAGCAACGCTGTCTCAGTCAGCTTTGACCCTGTGTGTTCAGTCGCTTTTTTTATTCCCTGACAAACGCCAATATTAAGTGCTGCAGAGACAGACGGAGAGAAAACACAATTTTATTCCGTCTATCTAAGAAACCTTTGCAGAGGCCGACAAAGCGATCCGTCCTCTTGAGTCACAGCAGCACAGGAATAACATTTTCTGCCATTAAAGCCGCCGTAGGCAGCGTGTTTTTGGCATCATCTGTGTGCGCCACAGGCAGAAAAAAAGTCAGTGAAAGTCGATGTCTGCCCCGGGGGAGAGCCGGTCCTGCGTGCCACCCTGCGTGTCCAGAAGCACCTCTCGCTGAAGGGATCTCCTTTCATTCACGCTGGCTTTGAACAAAATCACGTTTAGGCGTCATGTCCCTCCTTGGCGATCTTCGAAACGGTGGAACGACCTCCTGAGGACTTGTCCAATGTAAATACAAATAAGAAAATCTTCGCTTACAAGGATAAATAAAAATGATTGGCACAATGAATTAAGATATTGATTTATGCTAATAAATTACTTGAAATTACACACCGTCCCTTTAAGCATATCTGGATGATTATGATTGTGACAACATTGTGATTTGTCCCTACTTACAACAGAGCCAAGAGGTTCTTCTTCTCTTTTCTCACTTAAATTGCATTATGCAGAAAGGTTATTATGGAGTTTTTGCCCAATGAGGCCAACAACATACTGCCTACCCCAGCATTAAAAAAGAAAAAGCATTAAGAGCAGTTCTCAACACCCTCGAGCTACTGACTCTCAGCAGACTTCCATCAAACTCAAACCCTTCAACTATTCACATAAAACTGCTTTTTGATTATAATGCCGGTGGAAAGCATATTAAATAGTATTTTTAACCACTTACGTCGTGCCATTAAAATGTCCTCAGCTGAAATATCACTTCACGTCTGCACCTTTTCAGAGGCTGTGATGGGGGGCATCGCATCTCCTCACAGAATCCTCTCTCTGGCTGCTTGAACCAGCTTATTGGAATTCCCAGAGTGATCTGATTCTAGATAAGAAACACAATGTTTGCTGTTGTCAGGAGGTGTTAATCCTCAAATAGCAGATGTAGCTAAACCTGAATGACACGGGGATATTAAAGTGCACACGCTGAATCCCAAATGCCAGACACAAGATCTGTGCAGGATACGGCCGCTCTGACGCGTTCGTGCTCTCTTGCTGCCCCCGTTAAGCTGCGTGCCGAGTTTGAATAATGATTGTGCAAAAGCACATGAATGCGCAGACGCAGCCTCAAACTTGGAGTGTGGTTAGGGGAAGGTGTTTCTCAGAGTACCAGCTCAGGGAGTGTAGGCCAGCGCTGGCATTCAGCAGCAGATTGGAAAGGGGGTAAAGTCCATTAAGTGGACAACCTTTGACCTGTTTCACGTTGCAACCTAGAGAGGCTTCCAGACCACTAGAGGGAGCACATTGAGATCGGGCTGCAGATATCATTGAAAAGAAAATTAACCCTTACAGCTCATCGCTGGCGAGCATTTTAGACCTTTTGCAGCTTGTAAACAATGACTGCAAGTGTGTAGAGTTTGTACAACAGCTGCATATTTACTGTTCAGATCTGTATGTAGTGGAGCACCATTTGTTTGGCAGTAGAGATTCACTCACCCACTCGACTCACCCGGATCCTTTAACTGATGTGGGTGAGTTGAGTCTGCTGTCTCCATTCACAAATCCTCTATTTGGCAGTTGATTGATCAGACGTTCAGTCTGTGAAATTTGAATAAGCTGATCACACTCTCCCAGAGCTGAAGGTGATGTCTTCAGACTTCCTCGGCCGAGAGAAGAGGCAGTCTGAAGCAGAAGCTGTTGAGACTGCTGTTGGAAAATCGATTCTGACAACTGAACAACCGACATGTTGCTGCTGTTAACAGTTTGAACTCAGTATTCAAAGCTTGCCAACTTGTCTGGATGACTGGGACCAAAAAGGTTACTGCAACAAACCATTAGTTTTGGTTTTGAAAAGAAGAACCCATCAAGAACGGATCCCCACACCTCCACATCCACTTTAAAGTGGTCTTTCCCTGAGTTCAGCACTACGGTGTTAGCTCTGGCTGTTGCATAGTCAAGTGGACGAAATCATGTGTACAAAAAAGCATTCTAAGAAACTTCTCACTGGTGTTGTTTTGTGCTGAGCGACGCAACAAAAAAGTGGACAAGTCAACATCCCCGTCCAAAAAACCAAGAGTTTGCATTTCATGAGTGGCCGTGAGACTGCTCTTGCTGTAGACTATTATTTGGAACAGTGACAATTACCAAAACGTGACCTAAAACAAGACAGTGTGGTCCCATAGATTTCTACTAACATACCTGACAGCTCTGATATTCTCGTCAGTGTATGGAGCTAGAACAGTCTCATAATTCATAAATGCACACAGAAATTCATAAATGCACAAAAAGATTTACAAATGTATTTGGGGATTTGTATATACATGTGACTCAAAACACAAATACATTTTCAATGCACACACAAATATGTTTCATTTCATATGTAAGTAAAAAATATTCACATATAAAAAACAAGATTCATTAACATATTTCCAATGCACACACAAATCTAAAAAAAAATCACAAATACATGAATGTTAAAGTATTTGCAATCTTCATCAAATACGCATTTGGGGCTTGTTACATTCATATATGAACTGTTGGACCTGTATTTACAAAGTGCTTTTAATTTAAACCTTAAACCTAACTTGCTTCTATAATGCTAACTCTAACATGTCAAACTGTATGATGTGTTTGAGGACTAATTTATCTAACTAACCAGCATACGGTAGCACCCGAAATGGTAAACACAGCCGATAAACAACCAAACAAAAAATACAGCTGAATGCATTTACTTTCTGTCACTGAAAACAGGTTTCAGACCAGATTTAGCGTCACGATTCATGCTAAACAGTCATTCATAATTCTGGAATATGACTTATGTAAAAGATTCACAAGAAATTAGTACTTTTTACTTACATTTGAACTGCCAGAGGCCATCTTTCGTCTCCGCCGTCCGGAGGAGGGGAGACACTCACGTGATTGGCTGTAAAGGAGGGAGACATCTGATTGGCTACAGACAACCTCCTCTTAGAAAAAACGCATTTGTGGATCAGAGTCACGTCAGGGGAGTCTCAAAAGTTTCACACACAAATGCAGGGAGGTTTACAAATTAAAAGCACTTTGTAAATACAGGTCCAACAGTTCATATATGAATGTAACAAGCCCCAAATGCGTATTTGATGAAGATTGCAAATACTTTAACATTCATGTATTTGTGATTTTTTTTTAGATTTGTGTGTGCATTGGAAATATGTTTATGAATCTTGTTTTTTATATGTGAATATTTTTTACTTACATATGAAATGAAACATATTTGTGTGTGCATTGAAAATGTATTTGTGTTTTGAGTCACATGTATATACAAATCCCCAAATACATTTGTAAATCTTTTTTGTGCATTTATGAATTTCTGTGTGCATTTATGAATTATGAGACTGTTCTAGCTCCATATCAGTGATGCTCCAATGCTTCAGCTGCTTGTAGCATGCATCATGGTGGTGGGAGAAAGCTTGTTCCTGGATGTTGTCTGAAAGATACAAACGCACACAGCAACGACGCAGTTAGGCAGCAACACCACTTACATTCTCCTACACATAGTATTTGACACAGATCCTGATAGCCTCCTACACCTTCCATTGATTTGTGTTACGGTGGCCTGTAAATGACGAACAGTCCCATTAGCGAGCTGGCTCATTAGAGCACCAAGGTTCAACGGAAACCTTAATTAGTTAATGCCGTGTTAAGAATAGAAGTCTCAATTAGTCTTGAGAGCGAGGCGTTTGACTGTTTATAGTAAAGGTGTGTTGTGGTGTCAGAGAGTGTAATGGCACTGAGCAGCTGACAAAGACAGAAAACGGGTGGAGGCGTTGGAGTTTGGATTCCAGTGGGTGGGGAGTCTTTGTTCCAATAAATGTACGAGACGAGAGCGATTGATCTTTACTCGTCAACGCGGCTGTAGGCGTGAGTTACACTTGTGTTGCCCGGGTTCAGTCTGCTTTGCCGCCTTCGGCTTCTGACTGGGGTTTAGGTCTACGTCCGCCAAAGTGGTTGTGTTGTCAGTATTTTTAAGTTAGCAAAAACCAATGATCATTCACTCACTCATCCAGGGAGTTCTACATCGAGGGCGATAAAGTAAGCTCATTGGCAAAATGAAAAATCACTAAATTACTTCACGGTGGCAGAACCACGGCAGCTGGTGGACCATCTGTAAAAACATACCACTGGCATTGTCTGTAGTAAATACATATGGAAAGCTAGTTTCTTGAGTTACCTCCGATGCAAGCCGCTGCTGCGTAAGTGACCATCAGGTGTATACTACCTTTCAAATTGAATTACTTTCAGTCCACCTTATATGGTATAATAATTCTCACTATACATCCGGACAGCACTTTAAAATGGCAAACTCACTAATTAGTCCACTTTAAAGAAAGAAATGTTTTTTCTCTCTGAACTTTTACCCCAAATTTGCTCGAACCGTAACCCTGAAAAAATCGTATTTGTTTTTTGGGAGGTACATTTCAAATTTGCCACCAGTAAAGTGAAATCAGCTCTTTGATTCGTTATAGCAGTGAGTAGCAAGCAGAAGACACGGTGCCTTCAAGCGCATGATTGAGTGCCGGTCATTCTCATTGTGACAGCATTCAGAGTGCAACACAATTGTTGTAGTTACGTGTGTAAAACGTGAGAAAACCAGAAGCACAAGCCTGGGAAGACAGCTGGATTGATTCAAAACTAGACGGTTATCTGTTCACACCTCTGAAATGCCTCCCGTGAAGGTTCCTGCTGCAGGTGTGTTGAGTGGAAGTAGGCTGATTCTAAATACAAATGTACATCTCAAGAATGTCTTTTCTCTGATTATAATGTATGATTTTATAAATTAAAGTGAGTTTGAATACATTTTGTCTCTCAACAGCATAATAAATTGTGTTGTGGCCATTTTATCCTCTGATGCCTTGAAATAATTATATAGATTATCTAGATATGATCCCAGCTGTCATTGGGCGAAGGCAGGGTACACCTGGACAGGTGACCAGTCCATCGCAGGGCCCAGCATTATCCAAGCCAGATTAAAAGTCATATGTTTGAATGGAAAATTCTGACACGCACAAAACACAGCTATAAAGGGAGCACACAGCAGCTGGTTGGACGGTAAAGAGAAGGGTCTGAGAGAAAGTCTCTCAAGTGCTGCTGCTAAATGGGTCAAATGCTTCTGATTTGTTGGCAGCTCACACCTGAAGCTTGTCTCGTCACATACTGATGCTTTGGTCCGTGCAAGACTTTCGAGTAACTAAAAACTCATCTGCATTGTTAGAAGAAGCTCGGAGGAAATAGTGAGGGAGTGTGACGACGTGGAAGAAAGACTCAAAGAACATCCACACAGGGAATGAGAACGAGGCTGGGGCTACATTAAGAACCAGCTGAAATTGAAATGTTGAAAACTAACATCCTATACAACACCACACATTGTTTTCTGTTGAAAAGTGCACAACACAAACTGCAGCAACTAGTATTTACTTAATAAAACAGTTGGCTCCATTTTGTTAGAGAACTCTACAAATGATTCCAGTCTTACATACTTGATTTACCGACTTGGGCCCGGTTTCCCGATAACGTCCACTCTTAGCGCGCTACGAAGACTCCTACGTTATGACTTACCAAAGTTGTTTACCTCTATAGTCGTGGTTCCCGAACGGTCTCTTAGGAGTCTTCTTAAGAAACACTCCTTACGTCGTTCGTACACGGCACTGTCCAGAAAGAAAGTGCTGAAATCGATTGCTCAGAGTTCGATTTTCCATTTCATGCGCAGGTGCATGACAGCACTATATTATAAAATGTAGGCTATTGCAGTGTTTGCGAATAAAACATTGCTAGAAATCCTTGAGGCCAAACATTTATTTAACCATGGTCGAACATACTACCATAGCCTATACTGATTTAAAAAAAGATATAATAAATATAGAAACAGCGGAGGAGATCAAGCCAATTACATCCTTAATCACATGCGTATTTGTTGCCATTGTAGTCGAACTTATGCAATATAGCCGCGGTGTCGGTCAATATATCCATGGGATTGACGTTGATCCTTATGAAATTATGTATTCCAACTAAACGGCTGCGAGGACGGCGACGTCTTTGGTTCAGCACGAGGATGCGTTGTGTCGCTGCAATAGTTTTGCCACCATTCACAACCGTCACCGGCGTCTATTTATGACATTTCGGCCGCTCAGACCCTAATTGTTTGACGATGTGCCCATTTCCCAAATTGCTTGCAGGATTGTGCATGCCTTGACATTGACTAGGCCTAATGGGCTAATTAAATGACACTGTAATATACCTAGGCTACTTCTGAGGTTGAGGTAAAGCTTAGCCCTGTGATGAAATGCATTCGCCTTTTATTTTTATTTTCTTCATGAATGACTTAAAACCATTTGTAACAGCCACTTTGCTGTTTTTTACTTTTAATATAATTTATTTGTGGCTTTGGAGTATGGAAAGTTTTTGTATGACAAAATGATTTCGTATTATTATCTTATTTGTTCTCGTATGTTATTTGACGTTTGTCATCGTCATGGGGGCTGACGAATGTTTGTGTTGGTCGATGGATGAGCGTAGCCTGGTAACATAGGCTACTTTGTTTTGACCGCTACTGTTGATATAAATTATTTGTTTGATATTTTCTTCGTTAAGATGGCATTTTTTACCTAATTTACAAGCGCATTGGATTACTTTTTTGTTCCTGGAAAGGATCGAATAAATATTGTTTCTATATCGAGAGTGTGCGTAACAATACATTCACGTTTTTATGTTGTTCATCGCCACAAGAAACTTCGGTCGAAATGGACACCACAACATTGGTGAAACACAACACTGGCAATGTACAGTTCCATGCGCAACGGGGATTTCTGGATTACTGTACAGTGGCGGCGACTAGCGTCAGGAGCTGAAACATCGCTACGGTAGAGCTAAGAAGGATCTAAGAGCGCTCCAGACCACTCTTACCAACGTATGACGTACGAAAGACATTCGTAGCAAAGAACGTTTCGGGAAACACGCGAAATGTTAAGTAGGAACTCTAAGTAGGGGTTACGAATGACGTAGCGTTAAGAAGGCTTTAAGAAGGCTTCGGGAAACCGGGCCTTGGTCATTTCGTGACCCACAATCAAAAGACGGAAGGTCGGCCGGTTGAGGAAGATGAAATGAAAGGCAGCGTTGTTAAGCTTCACCGATTACTGTGGGAGTGAATATAATGGCCCTGAAAAGTGTAATCAATGTGGGCTGTAGTCAGATTTAATATTAATGTGATCTTTTTCTTTAATTTTGCCTGTGAACAATTAAGCATTTCTGATTCAGCTGACCTGCTAGTCTTTGTGTCGAAGTGGGAGGAGACATGCAAACTCCTCAAACAAAGAGGACTAACAGCGGACTTTTAAACATGCAAAAAATGCATAATATAATAACATATATACACAAATTAAGCTGTCTCCCCACGGTAGACCTATTAATATAAAATATTGCTTTGGAATGGAATTAACATTTACAAGAATACAATCCTGCCACCAGGCAAAATATTCATAATATATACTAATCCACAAAAAAGTGTTGGAATGCGTGATAAAACAATGGCTACCATTAATTCTTATTTATAATTTGGTATTAAAATAATATTTAAATATTGTTCTTTCAGGTGAGAAGACATTGATGGACATTTGGTAAAAAAAAAAAACAATTCATAAGGCAAAGATTTAATTCTGTGATCTTGATTACAAAATGTAAACTTTGATTTGAAGGTCAAATAATTATAAAAAATGAAGCAAAGCGGTGCAAACATGAATGTGTTTGATACTTGAATGATTTTAAAGGAATGGCATCTTTTGGAAACATGGGGACATATGATTCATATTGTTTCAGTGAAAATCGTCATGATTTTTTTATGATTGGGTCGTTTTTGTAATTGGCATGAAAGAAAAACTTCTTCTATCGCGTCTACAAAGATGATGAGAGGATTCGGTACCTCAAGCTAACCCAAGGGGAGCTGCACAAAGTGGAGACACCCAGCTCATTTAAGAAGTTAATTCCCCGAGACTTTGAGCTGATAAGAACAATGATAATCTTTGAACCCTTTAAAATGATTTTAGGGAGCATGTGTGTGTTTATTCTTAGGGACATCAGATTAATGGCACAGCATGAGGAGAAGCCAGTAGACGCACACTTCATTTCTTCAAAGGCCAAAAGCCCGACTGGAGGCTGAACAAATATCTAAATAAAACATCTACACACATCTAGATACAGTAAAGCCGCTGTGTTGAGCACACACACACACACACACACACACACACACACACACACACACAACCCATTTGTAGAGACAAACTGCAGAGTGGTACTCCAGTCAGACTTTTGTTCACCTTTTCACATCCGAAGATGCCATCCATTATGGCTGGGCTGTCAAGGCATGCTGGGAAACTTGCACAAACACACACACACACACACACACACACACACTGCTCACATGGATAAAGCGCTGTCCCGTTGTTGGTTTGGACTTCTGTGAGGATCAGCAGGCTGCCTTCTGACAGCAGATTAAAACTAGTTCAAAGACACGTTTCTGACACAGTCCTGTGGGAGGGGCTCGCTAAAAAAGCCTTTTTCCTTCGCGTTTTTTAAAAAAGTTCCCTTTTTAGACAACAAAGACGATCACATGGACCCGCTGTAGTGTGCATGCCGGCCCAGTAGGTGGTAGGGAAACGTTCTAACAGAGAGCCTTTCCTGTGCAGGTAAATTATCCATCTGCTGATTACAGTAACGGTGCAGCTTTGTTGGAGGAGCGTTAAAAAATGGATCAGAGATAACAAGGCGAGCACCGCTCGGTGATTCTCGATTGTCAATGTCTTCTTACACATGTACAAAGTGCAACCGTAGGATCAGTTTTGCTAGTTTTAAGATTTCACACTCATGTGCAGCCCCCCAAAATGCCATCGTCGTGGAAACAAATGGCCAGACCGTATAGAAAGACTGCTTATTATGTTGAAACAGCCCCTAAGTCCCACCCACGCCAGATTCCAATGAATTACTCTCCATATAAACCTGAGCTGCTGTATATACTCCATATACACTACACGCTGACATCTACACATCAAGAACATTAAGCAAGCGGTTTCATGAATCACTCAATGTTTTTACAGCATGTTTTATCATTTACAATTCACAGAACACATCGTATGTTAATACACAATACATACTCATACCCGACCAAACAATCCGACTCTGATGACTCATTCTCTGGCTCTCTCTTTCATTTATACAAATGTTTATATGTATGATACCAATCTGGACATCAGCACAGTCAGAAATTCTCCCAGCAGAGATTTTTACTCGCCACGACAACCCAGCACATGTGTACCTTATAACATTATGAATGACTTCAATTAATTTAGGAGTGCCAGGAAGCCGTGGCTGTGAGCCAACACAAACAACAGGGGCCCTGACACCGGATCACCTGTGTGGAATGCAGCCATCGTTAATGTAATTAGCTCCACCTCTGCTTGACACGTCCACATGTCAGCCCGAATTAGATACCACTATTTGTTATACGGAGATGATGATGATGATGAAAGCCCGTGTAGTGAATGTAGTGAATCACTTAGTGAGGTTTTTATGTATCTATTGATTAATATCTAATAGCCCAAGTAAGCACTGGAGCAGTCTGGAACAGCCGGGCTGTCACACTCCAGCTTACATGGTACACGCCAGCAAATTGATGGCTCGCTAAAGGCAGTGTGGGTGAGTCTGACACCGGCAATGCAAGTACTTTTACACATACCACATAGTACTAGTGAACTAATAAGATTTACCTTAACCTTACAGAGAAAAACGTTAGTATGGACATAAATCTTAATATAATGAGCTACATATTTAATTACAGAGTTTGAATGTAAAAGTACACATAAATCTAAAACTAATAAGATTTACCTTAAAATTACAGAGAAAAACATTAAATTGTTAGTATGGAAATAAACCTTCATATAACAAGCTACATATTTAATTGCAGGTTGAATGTATAATTACATGCAAATGTGAAAATAATAAGATTTACTGTAAAATTACAGAGAAAACAGTTAAGATTGTTTTTATGGACATAAACCTTTTTATTACAAGTTACATATTTAATTATAGAGAATTACTGTCATTTTACAATAATTTGTATTTAATTTAATAAAACGGAAAGATCATGTATAATTAATATAGTATTTTTCTGTAAAAAAATTAGAAATAAATGTAATTTCTCATTACTGTCATAATACTTAAAATAACAGGCAGATTGTTCATTTACTGATAAAGTCTGTAATTTTACAGTTTTGTACACTTTATTCAAAGAACAGAAAAACTACTGTAAAAAATTAGAGTCATATACCGTAAAATTTGGATTTTTTTTACAGTGTACTAATGCCCCCTATTATTACTAGTGTGGGGTGCCTGACTGCTACAGAAAACACACGGGACTGCAAATTCATGTTTAGGAAGCAGAGGTCCTACCTGCAGGCTGCTGGGCCTATACCACCAGCTCTACCACCTGACCCATCAGCTCTACCACCTGACGCATCCTTGAAATGTAAAGATTTTTTATTCAAATATTTAAAATGTAAAATGAGTGATTACATTAGACGCCATTTATTACCTTTTATGATTTACTACCTCTGACAATGAACAATATTTATCCTTTAATGTTAAATCCATGCTATTGTGTGTTACTATGTTACAGCCATGTGCCACTGCTGTGGACATAAGTACCCCAGAACGCCCCAGCACCTCCTGCTTGATCATTCAAGGTAATGTTACTTGGATCTAGTATCGACATTTCTAACTCAGTATTTTGTTTTGATTCTAGAAATCTACATAACCACAATAAATAATAATAATGATAACAAATTACATTTGTATAGCCCTTTGTATCTGAAGCAGATCTCAAAGTGCTCATAACACATGATGTTGTATCTATTCATTTTCAGGTGACATAATGAAGCCCTCTGGATGGCTGATATCCATCGAGGGACATGTCGTGATGGGCCCACACCCTTTGTTTTTACACGGAGTAGCTGCTTTCTTCAGCAGCTATTTAAGTCTTCAACCTCGAGTATCCTGCTGCTGGATCGGCGACGCTGGATTCAAAGGTATTGTATAAAGATCTCATTTAACCTTGTAATTCACATTATAGTACAGGCTTCCAACTCAATGATTGTCTTGAGTTCTAAATTGCTGACAATGGAGGTACCTGAGGCTAGCCTGGTGAGACCATCCTGATCTCGCGAACTCATCCATAAATCTATTTAAAACTGAAACTATCTTTGCTTATTAACAGGTGCTTCCTGGGCATCAATCCTGGAAGAGGCTCAAAGACCAAGAAGCGGACAACAATGAACCCTCATGCAAACGCCCTTTTGAGGAAACCTATTGACTTTGAGTGGCCATCATAGTGAGACAGGTAGTTGACTCGCAAGTTTCTGCACAATTTCTCTGCATTTTAAGATGGCTTTGGAAAGTTTGACTAGGAAGTTGAATTTCTTGTATTCTTGAATTTCTTGACATTTGCTGTATGTTGAAAAATATTTATTTGTTTATAAATATGCCATTGGGCTAACATTGACTTTACCTCAGAGTTGTTTGTTCTTTTACAACAATGCATTGTAATATCACAATACTGAAATCACAGTAAATTGCTGTAATCCTTACCGTGAAAGTCGTGCAAAATGTATCCAATAATTTATTGTGAATTCACAGTAAAAGTACAGGGCCTTGTTGTAATGATGTACAGCAAAAGGTTGTAATTCCCCAGTAATGTACTGTAATATCACAGTAATTGCGTTGCCATAGAAGCTGTAAAGTTACAGTATACAGTTGTGCTTTTACAACAATGCATTGTAATATCACAATACTGAAATCACAGTAAATTGCTGTGACTTAATTCACAGTATATTGCTGTAATCCTTACTGTGAAAGTCATGCTAAATTTATCCAATAATTTATTGTGAATTCACAGCGTAAAATTTTGCAGTGTGCATTTCCAATAATGTTGGGTTTTTCTCCACAATCTCTGTCGGAACACACACACGCATATATATACTCTATATATGTATTAAATGTGAAAAAGCAAATTATTCACGTTTGTAAGACCTGTTATTCTCCACCAGGAGAATCATGCGTGCTCCTTCCTTGGTGAGTGAGTGCGTGCACCTCCGTGTCTGTCCACGGCTAATCTCGCATTTTATTGCAGACGTTGTGGTGAATCATGCTTTCTCAAAACACCTTTTTTATGCTGCCATTGACTGCCTGCTGACTCCCAGTCGTGAACTTGCCGGTAGGGGCCGTTAACGATAACAGCTGATTGCATCGATTGCAGCTCCCGGCGGTTTTGACTAGGGGAAAACAGTCTCCCCACTTTTATTGTTGAGGACTATGCGTTTGGCTGTTGGCTAAAAGCTAACGGAACTACACACAATGCTGACTGCCACCAATCAGCCACTGTCCCACGGCCAGAGACAGTTATTCTGAGCATTTTTATTGGGCATTAACATCACATGTACGCACATATAGTAGAACAAATTTAAACCTAAATAAATCAACCCGTGAGACGGCGAGATGCATGCTTGGAAAGAGGCGGTGCAGACATCAGCATGGATTAAAATGAGAGCGTATTTGTTGTGTGAAAAACATGTCTGCTACACTTTCATTCAATCAAACATTACAGCAGCCGTCACACCTGGCAGAGATCTGCACTCTGCCGAGTGCACCTTTCTAGTTATTTTTTCTATTCCCATATGACTTCAAGTCGTCATGTTATTTTTTTTTAATAGACAACTGATCTTTTTATAACTGAGCTGTCTGCGACCCAGGACGATTCACACAGGGACACGGATCGGCGTCTTCCCAGGTGGTGCGTGCGTTCGAGTGTGTGCCGCCTTCTCCCGGGTCGTCGTTCCTTCTGCTACACGGTGTCAGAATATCTTTCTCTCTTTCCGAAGAAAGAGCTTTTCCTCACCTCAGCGGAGCTAATCTGTCTCCCCCAACAAACAACTTGCACTTTGACGATCAATCTCCACAGTGAAAGCCTGAGTCATACAGCTCCAGTGCTTTCCATTCAAACTCTGTGGTCTTAATATCCACCCAAGAGAATATGACCAGACTGGTAAGGTTATTAAGATATGAACCATTAGCCGGTAATGTGTTGGGAAATGGCTCATGACCTCCACCTTAGTATTTAACATTTAAATGTACTGCATGACTCATGACAGCCATTTGGAGAAAGTAGAAAGGAGAGAGCGAGGGTGGAGGGTTTGTGTGGATGAAAGAGTGGAAAAGAAAAGGAGGGCGAGCGAGCGGAAAGCTGCAGCAGCATGACTTGTTAAATTACAGGCCAGACAGAGGTGAGATTGGAGTTACTCAGGTGAAATAAGGTTAATGTTATTTGGAGCTGATGCAAATTTATCGATTCATCAAGCTGCCTGCTCATGTACATGTGATCCAGAATAGAGTTTTCTTGATAAATCAAAAACACGACCACACACACGCACACATACACACACACACAAACACACTCGTATTCTTAAAAAACAACTTACTGGCTGTAATCATCGGTTTGCATTATCTGTAAATGGTAAACCGAGTCCTGCAGGATTGAGATCTAAATCCCAGAAATGAGGCAGATTCTTTTTTAGCACTAGCAATCTTACGAGATTTTATCCTTTTGTTCTACGACATGAAATCATCATGTGCAGTAAATACCGCTCTCTGGAATTTTGAAGCTATTTACGTGGCTTAAAAATGGCAGCTGCTAGAAGGGACTAAATGAGACTACAAAACATCACTAGTGGACTAGTCCTTCAGCCTCGTTGTTATACTCACGGTAATATGACGCTGTGTAGTTCACACATGACCTAGCATTAGCATCTTACTACTGGAAGCTTTAACGCTAAAAATACTAAACGTTGTGGTCATTTGTGATGATTATCTTGCTGAACTGAACCTGTAAGAATCGCAAGCTCGTGTTTGCCACAGAGCCTATTTTCTGCATTAATCCAAAATCCAATGGGTGTTTGGATGAGGGAACTGGTGCGATGCCAATGTCTGCGTCGGACTACAAAAATACGCCGACCCTGCAGCGATCTATGGATGCTGCTTCCATCATGTCAATTGCAACAGCGGGTTTTGGGCTTTTCTCCAGAAAAAGATCGAGCGATGCTTCCCTCTGGACAAAAAAAATAAAATTAATAAATAAAAATACCCCCCACCTATGTAAGGGTTGTGAGTTAGTACTTGGCATTGGTGAAGTAACTGGTCCTTGTGTTTGCCACAGAGCTCATTGGTGAGGGAGCCTGTGATAACTGTGGGGTTGCTCATCCCTGCAGCGCCCTACGACATGGTTAACTTATTGGACTGTTAGTGAATCTAGATGTAAGTGAAATAAATTAGCTTATGACCTTTTATTGCACGTTTCACTTTCAAACTGTACATTGTAACACGCCATCATTTCTGCGCTCTCACTGACATCATTTTGTTGCAGGGATCATAGTAAACAGTGTACATTACAACTTTAAGGTTTTTATATATAATGCATTATAATCGCCCTTCTAATGATGTCATTATAAGTCACAATGAGTGGTTGTTAAAGTAAAGTGAAAAGTAATTTTACAACATTTTGTGAGTTGTTCTTGCATAGACTTAATGGTCATTTACTATGACAGTTGTTGTTTTATTATTATTAATAATAATAATAATAATAATAATAATAATAATAATAATAATAATAATAATAATACATTTTATTTGTTGGCGCCTTTCAAACACCCAAGGTCACCTTACGGGCCCTAGTTTCGTAGACCAGGCGCACCTGCGCCGCGCCGACGGGGTGTGTCCGCCTGGACTTTGCAAGTTTCGTGCACCGTGCAGGCTCGCGCAGGCACTCCTCCCGTCTCGCCCACCGGCGCAAGTGGGAAAGAGGGAGGAGAAGAAGGCGTGAGTGGGAGACGAGGAGGAGACGAGGCGTGGACTGGGATTAATACAGCCGATTCAGATCTTCACCAATCAAATGAGCTCCTCTCCTCTCCTTTAATGCGTTAGGGGAGGTTCAGTGCAAGTTCCGTCACTTGACAACCCGATGACAGAAGCAGCGCCGCCGCTCCCACCACGCGCATCACGCGCTGTGCGCGCGTATCATAATAATAACAATGCCCATATTATAAAAAACAGGAGAGAGAGAGGGAGATGTTTTGGTCCGAGAGGCTGAGTTTCCGTTACCCGTGCCATCCGCCTTTGATCTGACAGATGTGACGGGACAATCTATATAGATATAAATTCACGTGTTGATTTAATTAGTTGCATTAAATAGTGTTTGTTGTGATTATGTATTGCATTTAAATGTGCCTGGAACTGTGGAAACCTGCCTGTGAGGTCTCGGTGACGTGTGCGCACTGCGCGCCGTCAGCCAAACTTCCACTCCGCCAGCTGTAATTCGCATTGAATGAATGGACTTTATTTACGCCTTGCGCCTTGCGCCGAAAGTAGACCAGGTCGGAGCTGGCGAGCTTTCAGCGCAGTCTCGGCGAGGCTTTTTGCCACGAAACTTCCGCTATGCCAAGCTGAATCTGTGACGCCTCCCCCTGCTGCTCCGCCACACCCATCTTGGCGCAGGCGATCCACCAAACTGCCAAACTGACGGTGCGCAAGGCTGCGCGGGTCGAAACTTGCATTGCGCCGGCTCCGCCACCCTCCGCCGCCCTGCGCTGCGCCACGAAACTAGGGCCCATCATGTTAAAAAACTGAAAAAATGTATTTAAACATTAAATACATACACTAGCACATATAAATACATAGGCTACACATATACAAGGAAAATACAATGTTACTAGGTAAATAAATAAGAAGGACAAAACGGTATGGGGGACAGAGACTTATAGGGAGTAGGACAATTTAAAAAGATGTGTTTTGAGGTGGGACTTGAAGGTGTCAATGGAGTCCAGTGTGCATATGTGTAGTCGGAGTGAGTTCCAGAGTCTAGATGCAGAACAGCTAAAAGCTCGTTTTCATGAGTGTTTGCATCACAAACACACAAGGCTGCGACACAATGCAATGCGTCTTTGATCAACAGTTGGTGGCAATGGCGGTGTGCGCAACACCAGCTAGCAAAAGCAGGGAAGCGGATGGCTGCAATCTAGAAAGCAGTGTTTATCACTGCATGAACATTTCTTTTTTTTAAATGGGTGTTGAAAGTTTAATGAAGGAGGAAGTGCATCTGACACATTTAAAGCCTTGAGAATATGCATAATGAGTTTGGTAAGAAACTGAATGTAAACAGAAAGTTATAAGAACTCCACTGGGCTCCTTCATGGCAAAACTCCAAACCTCCTTTCCTCACCAAAGGACAAAAACACTGATGATTACTTCATTCTCTTATTATTTTCACCCATAACCCCCAAAATATATGTTCCTTTACCTGCTAAGAGCACTTTTTGTGAGATATTCTATATTCTTAGTATTAACAAATCCCATGAAAAGGCCAAGAAATGAGTATTGTGTGGTTATCCTGATACATCTTATTCCTCTGTGTACCACAGAGCTCCATTGTTGTCCAAAAGCAAAAACAACCAACATAATTCATGCACTGGGTGGCATGCTTCATGACTCTCACATTTACATAATGTCCTGCTGTCCTGCACACGACCATGCATTAGTCCTCAGTCGAAATTAGTCCCTGACAAATACCATTTACTCCTTGGAGTCACATCTGCTAAAATAAATAAATAAATACAGTGCTCAGATGTTTTAGGAAATAAAGTCTTGAGTATATATTTGTGACCTGTTTTCAAAGATTTATGTTTTCAGTGGGTAGGAATGGGGCTGAGTGCAACACGCTGCAGGTATACTTAGGTATTTGGTATGCTAGATTATTTTTCTTTTTTTCCTTCAGCTTTCCAACAGTTCTAACTCTTATATTTTTGTACTGACCCAATTATACTTTTAGATAATCTTCAAAAGCATTTCTCTGTAAAAGTATTTTCTTGTTTTCAAATGTGCTCTGTAGATAAATTAATGATAACCCTAATGTTTCCATGTTTAAAGTTTAATACAGCCGAAGAGATGAAGAGGGATCGGAGCGGAGACACATTTCCTGATTTGTGCTGTTGAACATCCACTTTACTTATCTGCACAACCATAACTTGTTTAGAAGACGATAAACACGATGAATCTATTCCTATCTGGAGCCAAGCAGTAGCTCATGATTGAAATCTGCCTCATATTATCGTCTATCAGTCCTTTCTATCAGGACACAGCCTTAATGGATGGAAAATCTGCACACGTGGCACACTTTAAATGAAGCCTCCAGCTTTTTAATTGCTCCGCCGTGCCTCATACACTTGATGGCGAAAATTATGTCTTCGGTGAAAGAGACGAAAATCTTGGTCCATAAAATCTGACGTACACAAGCTGATATATTCTGGGGGACCTGCCAAAAAATGGATAATGATGAAGTAAGTAACTATGGCCTCTGTTACCTTGGAAATATGACCATATGACTTAATATCCTGAGATTCAACGATAAGGAGGGGGGGGGGGGGGGGGGGGCTCACGTCATATTTTACAGTAATTATACTGTGAAATTCCCTTGTAATTAAGTTGATATAATTAAGCTGTCCACTGTGCCTTCAGCTCTTGTTCTTTTTCACAGCTTGATCATCATTTAACGCTTCAGACAGCACAGATGTGATCTCAATATCCAAACATGCGCTGAGAACCAAACAAGGCAAGAAAGAGTAACTTATTGTAAGTCACTTTGGACAAAAGTGTCTGCTAAATGACCTAAATGTAAATGTAGTAATCACTGAAATAATGTGTGGACTGAAGCCCTTTGATTGTGTTGATGCTGCGGCCACTAAAATGTCAGTGACATCAAACTCAGTGAGAAGAATCACTACATCATGTGAACATGTGCAACAAGATGTTGGAAATCTATCAGTTTGTTGTAACTTCTGAGCTGAACATGCCGTAGTCTGCCGGGGGAGCACTTTGGAAGTGGACGTAGTATTTAGTAGTAGACGGATTTTGGCTGTCGCCATCTTGGATTTTGGCTGTCGCCATCTTTCTGTTTTGTAATGAGAGGTTGGAACATTTTTAGCTGATGAAAAAGTTGACAAACAACTTTCATTGTGAAAGGCTTAAAGATCTAAGATTGGGGTGCCAGGATAGCTCAGTTGGTAGAGTTGGAGCCCAATTGGTACCGAGGCTACGTCCTCCCTGCAGCGGTCCTGGGTTTGAATCCCAGGGGCAGCCCTTTCTGCATGTCATCCCCATCTCTCTCCCCCTTTCAATCTCTCACTCTACTTAAAATAAGAACATCTAAGACGAAAACACTGATAACTCCTGGACACGAGAATGCCATGGTAGCAACCCGTCAATCACATTGGACTCTAAATGGACCATAATGTACTAAAATCATGCTGGATTGAAGAAGACTTGAAACTAGAGATTGAGACCATAAACTCATGTTTACAACGTTTACTGAGATAATACATCAAGAGAGAAGTAGGACCATTTTCTCATAGACTTCTATACAACCAGAGAGGAGTCGCCCCCTGATGGCCAGCAGAGAGAGTGCAAGTCTACCCAAGTGGGCAGCATTGGAGGCGGCGACACCAACGGACTTAATGAAGTGATTAAGAAAGGCTGGCTCTGTAATTTGCTGCACACCTTTAAAGTAGGAGAGGAAGACATTGAGCGAACTGGGATCTATTATAGATAATCCTGACCGTCCTCTCCAACACCGAGCTGACAGTGGAGATTGATTTGGCCTCACTGTCACAGGGAACCATACAGGAAATCTTTCCTGCCCAAAGCAATAACTCGCTACAGCACCTCAGCTCTGCCTCAGCTTTATTTCAAATGTATCCACGCTGTTTTGCTCCTTCAATAACCTTTCAAACGGTTTGCACATCTTCACACTTCGGCTCTCCCTCAATGCATTTCCAAATAGAACTCTATTGAATATCATATGTCATTCTATGTTTTTTCTTGTTACATAGTTGTGACAGTTCAATAAATCCTTCATATTGCGTAATATGTGTTGATATGTGTATTTGCTGCAGTAAGAATATTTATCCATCCGTCTAGCTGCTGTACACATGTGGGAGAGGAATGTTAATGCCAAGCCTGGTGTTGCCTTAAGCAGAAAAAGAATCATCTCAGTCTTCCTCACAGTGACTCGCTAAACACTGATATCGCCCGGCCCTTGGTGTTGGCCCATACCCGAAGACCAGGTGTTGTTATCGGAAATGGGTTTGGTGCATCCCTAGTTTGAGTGTATTTATGTATCATTGCGTTTTATCCACCTTTTTAAAGTCTTTAATTATGTATACCTGTACTGAGGCTGATTCTATCTCCTTCGCCTTGACGGGAAGCATTTCAAATCCTGATGTTTTTAAATATGCTATATAAATAAATAAATGAAAGCGAACACCGTAAGATATCTGTACTCCTTAATCCAGTTCAGACGACTGGCAGCAGCATGTTCGGAGACGGTCTAAATACACTGAACTGGATAACGCGACTGTAGCAGACAAACATTCCAGCTCACATTTCACTGCACACTCACATTCAGTGCACTCCCCCAGCCTGATAGTACAGTATGTCTTCTCTTCTGGCCAAGACAACAAACTACACACCGACCTTACTTTATCTTCCAATAAATTCCCCAAAGGCTGGTTTCTCTGCTGGGGAAAAAAAACCCAAACAACATTGAGGTATCGGGACAAGAATCTATGCAGACACAGTAGCTGAGTAGCACGAGTCTCCAGTCTGGGTAAGAGCCGTCCTGCAGGTTTTAGAGCCACTAGAACTGCTGAGACTGCAGCTGCTGTTCCATCAATAAAAGCAACCCTTCTACACTTTACAGACAACACCATCAACAATTAAACCTTCATACATACACACACACACACACACACACACACACACACACACACACACACACACACACACACACACACAGCTACGATAGGTCTAGAGAGGATAAGACATTAATTATATGATAAAATTGTTTTATTTTAGATGAAAGCTGGTGCTATTCAACATGATCTATTGCTTTCGTCACTGCGATTGTATATCTCTTCTGCAGGCTGTTTTTAATAGATTGGTTGAAACGGTTTGAGCCTGTGATTCCAGTGACAAAGGAGATACAGTAGCAGCTTGACTGTGACAAACACCTCAATGTTTTGTGTATTGTTCTTTTGATGGGCTAACAGAAAAAAACTAAACAAAATGCCATTTCAGGATCTGAGAGATGGATAAAAAGCATTTACTGTTCACTAAAGCCCTGAACAAATAATGTCTGCTGAGAGATGAGAGGATTGATGCCCCTCTGATGCCTAGTAGTCAGCGGCTCATTAGCTTAGCCTAGCGTAAAAACCCGTTGTCACTCCCAAGGTGTCAAATAATGCAGCCTGGTCAGTGCTCCTTGGCGTCTGATACCAATGCTAATGTAGCGTTTAGTGTTTGCAGGCTTTATTGCTGCATTATTTCATTCAAAGAGAAAGTAGGACTTTTCTAGAGAGCCCTGTGAGACTTCAGTAGACTACATGTTTTGTCACGCAGGCTGGAAGAGGTAATGTCAAAGATCATATTAACGGCAGCCAGACAGTGATATACAATAGCTAGGAAGAGGGTGTGTCACCTATGTGTTTAGTTTAGGGCTGCTGCGATTAGTCATCGATGATATCATCGCTCAAAAGGTCGTTAGCAACAATAGTTCAGTTGTATTAATATAATTGTTTAGTTTTTAAAGGAACAGTTTTTGGTTCTCCATTGGCTGAATCGTGTCCATGGTGCTGAAAGATCAGAAGGTTCAGAAGGCTGAAATAACTAATGTTTGTGCATAAATGGGTTGAATGGGCGTCTAGGCTTGGGGGTTTTGAAATATGGTCATCCTAGTCCAAATGTAAGAAGTCCACCAGCTCCTCTTTAGCTTCCTAATTAACGGTGTCTATCTTGTTTGTAAGGTTAATTTGTTTCCTTTTACCTTCGGTTTAATCTGAATTCCCAGTCTTTATGCTGAGCCGAGCTAAACAACTGTTGGCTGTAGCCTTTTATTTACTGTACAAACCTGAGCGTGATATCGATCATGTCATGGAACTTATCTAAGAACACAAAAAAGTATTAATATTACTGTACTATCTTCAGACAACAGCACTCTAGCTATGATCTTTGGTGCTGCCTGATATTTACCTCAGACGGGGAGAAACTGTAGTTCCTGCTTCTGAAATCACCACTCGCCCTCGACCAACAGTTATTGAACCACCACAGAGGACCTGAAGAAAGACCAAGCAAATTAAGCAGTTTACCCTACAAAACTTTACAGCGTTCCTTGGAGACAAAAAAGGGCCCATCACTTCACTGTTCCTGGTTTTTACTGTAGCTTAATACGGTTGGTAATGATGGAGCATCTAAAATGTGTTCCTTCAGGCATGACTGGGAGTAATGGGCCCTCCAGTCACTACTGTTTATCTTCCTGGACACTTGATGTCCCTCCAATGTGTCATTACGCTAACTAGGCATAGCCTGGTAGTGTGTGTGTGTGCGTGTGTGTGTGTGTGTGTGTGAGAGGGAGAGCATTAGTGTGAATGTGTGCAGATCTTTTCACTGTGACACAGAGACGAAACCACTGAACTCACAAACAGCACAGTTGTGACTTATTTGCATGCTACATCTCTCTCTCTCTCTCTCTCTCTCTCTCACACACACACACACACACACACACACACACACACAAACACACACACACACACTGCATATGCAATGATATACAAATGGTACATGGTTACTCATTAGGATCAAAATATTCCCACGTCAGACACGCACACATACACACACACACACACACACACACACACACACACACGCGCGCACACACACAGATAATAGTTTTGGGACTGATGGTAAGCCAAGCTGTTTTACATTCTGCAGGTGTGTGTGTGTGTGTGTGTGTGTGTGTGTGTGTGTGTGTTGTGTGTGTGTGTGCTGGAGTGGATCCACCTGTTACAGATCGGGTGTCTCCAGCAGCCTGAGGCAGGCCAGTGATAAACAACCGCAAACACACATACATGCAAAATTGAGAACACACACACACACACACAGATGCAACCAATGTACATACATACATTGGTACAATGGGAGACACGACCACGCAGACAGAGGGGTGTACACATAATCAAACACACACACACACACACACAGCACACATCAACAGAGAGAGGGAGGGTGTGATCACCCTTTCAGTCGCCCATCTCCGTCATCTCAGGCAGAGGAGGAAACACAGGGGGGGTCAGAGAGGCTGGGAGGCCAGACAGCAAAGTGACAAGCCCAACCATGTGAATACACTCAACCCTACTCCATCGTCTTTGCGCTCCTCTCACTGCACCGATTCCATCTCATTTACATTTCCTGACCGGAGCTTTAGCGAGCTGTCTGAAGTGCAAATCCATGAAATGTTTTTTTTTTTTTTTTGGGGGGGGGGGGGGGGGGGAGTGGCTGCATCTGAGGCGCTAAGTGCTCATTACTGTGGTGTTTCTGCGCTGTGCCTCCCAGAGCTCATCCGTCAGTCACACAGCAGGCTGGGTTTGTGTTTCTGGGCCGGTGCTCTTTTCTTGCTCATGTTAACTAGAACCAGAATGCTTCGTCTGCTCGCTCCAATCAACACTGATCACATCTCTCCTCCAACAAAGGCAAACAATGCAACGGGTTAAGAACGGTTAGCAAAGTCACTTTATTCAGAAATAACCACTCATAATCAATACCTCCCACATGAAGTGAGTTACAAAGGCTCCAAATCATTATTTTTTTCTCACCTCATTTCTATTTAATTCAGAAGAAATGCAGAGCAGCACCTGAACACTACAGCAGTGCTGCCTATGTGCAGCTTCAATCTATCTAAGTTCTGAGCCAGGAGGTTTGTTTAAATAACATTTGTGTCCGTCAAACAGTCGCCCTCCATTGGAGTTCCAGAAGAAAGACTTAGAATTCAAATGTTGAAAGAGAACAGAGCTCTCGCCGATGACAGACGATAAACAACGCCTTTTACAAACAAAGTCTTTTTTTTGTGAAAAACTCTGTGAAGTCATTATTTGTTTCTCCTCTTGGTACTACTTTAAAAGTAACATTTTAAGTTTTAATTTGTGTCATTTATTTTAATGTTCAGCATTAGTATTTAAGATAATTTATTTATTAAAATACTAAATTACTGACTAATGAGGTGCATCATTTTTTTTAAATTAAAAGCTATTCCTTTCAAAACGGTGGATTAGTATAATCGTCACAACAGCTCGGTTTAATATGCAAGACAACTATATTTAAAAAAAAGAATAGAAATGTAATTCTTCAAAACCAGATTCCATTCAATGATTGTTCCTTAATGTTAAATGCATTTTTTCTCTGTCTAAAATACCTGCAAAGGCAAACAAAGATGGTTAAGGTGCTAAACGCAAAATTGAGAGCGTTGCCTCTCAGCAGCCGTCAACGTAGGCTTGCAGCTAACCAGCAACCAGCAACCAGCTTGCCAGCGGAAACAACGGCAACAGGGATGACGGAGCTTACAGTGTATACCTGAGAGCGAACCGGAGAATGGGTGTTACAACACACACAGAGGGAGAGTCACTTCATTCTCTGCTCAGGATTACTTCATTATATCTCTCGCTCATAGTTGTTTAGTGCCATATCAATGCTGTGAATGTTGAATCAAGAACCTTGAAGGTCATATCATATCATATTTATGGCAAGAGCTATCCATGGACATGGTAAGGCTGGGTCTCAGCTATTGAAACACGAGGTGATGAAAAGAAAGTGTTCTGGTTGTAGAAGCTGTTGGAGTGTGACTGTGAGAGGATGCTAACTCCAGTCTCTTGAATGACAGTCAAAAGCGCTCCATGCACATCCACAACACAGACCTCCTCACCATGACTTTCCAATCCACTTCACAAAGAGTGCACTCAGCTCCCTGTGTTGGAGCTGAACATTGCTTCAGTACAAAGTTGAGGTACTTGTTGTCATGATCTGTGTTTTTTAAGGGTTGATATCCTGTTTTATTATGTAGTTTTGTCCCCTGTGTGGTTTCCTGTCTCGTACTTCCTGGTCCTGGTTGTTTCTGCTGTCTTGACTCCCCCACCCTCTCGTGTTGATGACCTACCTGCCCTCATGTGTCTCACCTGTCCGTCGTCAGCTCCCTGCCTCCTGGTGTATACAGTCTGTGTTTCCCCTGTCTCTCTGTCAGGTCATTGTACATGTTGGTTTGTTTCCCTCCATGCTGCACTATACGTCCAGTGGATTCATTTGTGTTCCTGTGTCCAGCCTCTGTGTCCTTTTTGTGTTTTTTGGTTGATCGTAAGTGTTTATTTTTGAATGCTGTTTTTGCCCTCGTGGTCTCCCGAAGTTATCACTTTGTTTTGTTAGTTTAATACATTTTTTTTGCCATTAAGTTTTTTTCTCCTGCCTGCTTTTGGGTCCAACACCCGTCCCCCATCCCCCCATTACTCTACCATACCTGACACTTGTACTTTACATAAATCCATCCATCCATCCATTTTCTTCCGCTTATCCGGTACCGGGTCGCGGGGGCAGCTGCCTGAGCAGGGACGCCCAGACTTCCCTCTCCCCGGACACTTCCCCTAGCTCCTCCGGGAGGACCCCAAGGCGTTCCCAGGCCAGCCGGGTGACATAGTCACTCCAGCGTGTCCTGGGTCTTCCTCGGGGTCTCCTCCCGGTGGGGCATGCCTGGAACACCTCCCGAGGGAGGCGTCCAGGGGGCATCCGATACAGATGCCCGAGCCACCTCAACTGGCTCCTCTCGATGTGGAGGAGCAGCGGCTCTACTCCGAGCTCCCCCCGTGTGACGGAGCTCCTCACCCTATCTCTAAGGGAGCGCCCCGCCACCCTGCGGAGGAAGCTCATTTCGGCCGCTTGTATCCGGGATCTTATTCTTTCGGTCATGACCCAAAGTTCATGACCATAGGTGAGGGTAGGAACGTAGATTGACCGGTAAACCGAGAGCTTCGCCTTTCGGCTTAGCTCTCTCTTTACCACGACGGACCGATACAGCGACCGCATTACTGCAGCCGCTGCACCGATCCGCCTGTCAATCTCGCGTTCCATCCTTCCCTCACTCGTGAACAAGACCCCAAGATACTTAAACTCCTCCACTTGAGGCAGGAACTCCCCCCCGACCTGGAGGGAGCAAGCCACCTTTTTCCGGTCGAGAACCATGGCCTCAGATTTGGAGGTGCTAATCCTCATCCCGGCTGCTTCACACTCGGCTGCAAACCGCCCCAGGACATGCTGGAGGTCCTGGCTCGAAGGAGCCAACAAGACCACATCGTCCGCAAAAAGCAGGGATGAAATCCAGTGGCTCCCGAACCAGATCCCCTCCGGCCCACGGCTGCGCCTAGAAATCCTGTCCATAAAAATAATGAACAGGACCGGTGACAAAGGGCAGCCCTGCCGGAGTCCAACATGCACCTGGAACAGGTCTGACTTACTGCCGGCAATGCGAACCAAGCTCCTACTCCGGTCATACAGGGACCGAGGAGGCCTTAGCAGAGGGCCCCCGACCCCGTACTCCCGAAGTACCTCCCACAGAATGCCACGAGGGACACGGTCGAATGCCTTCTCCAAGTCCACAAAACACATGTGGACTGGTTGGGCAAACTCCCATGAACCCTCGAGCACCCTGCGGAGGGTATAGAGCTGGTCCAGTGTTCCACGGCCAGGACGAAAACCGCATTGTTCCTCCTGAATCCGAGTGTCTGTTTACGGTGGAGGTGGGGAGCTGCTGACTTCGACTGGGGATATCGTCGGGCGGTGGAAGGAATACTTCGAGGATCTCCTCAACCCCACTGACACGTCTCCCATTGGGGAAGCAGAGGCTGGAGACTCAGAGGTTCATCCACCCATTACACGGGCTGAAGTCACCAAGGTAGTTAAGAAGCTCCCCGGTGGCAAGGCACCGGGGGTGGATGAGATCCACCCTGAGTACCTCAAGTCTCTGGATGTTGTGGGGCTGTCTTGGTTGACACGTCTCTGCAACATCGCGTGGCAGTCGGGGACAGTGCCTCTGGACTGGCAGACCGGGGTGGTGGTCCCTCTATTCAAAAAGGGGGACCGGAGGGTGTGTTCCAACTATCGGGGGATCACACTTCTCAGCCTCCCCGGGAAAGTCTATTCCAGGGTGCTGGAGAGGAGAATTAGGCCGATAGTCGAACCTCGGATTCAGGAGGAACTTTACATAAAGTCAAGCTGAAATGAAAAATGCCTTCTAACCAATTTTAGATCACTTCCCTGGTGGTAGAGTGCACTTATTTAACAATCTATGCCAAACAATCCATTTGTGTCAAAATTGCATAAAAATGCATCAAATCAAATTCCCTCCAACGTTCTGTCCCGCCTGCCAATCCTGTTTCTGTTTGACTTTAAAGTTCCGAGAACTGTGTTGATTTTGGCAGTCCCTGTAGCGGTAGTGTCACCGAGCACCAGAGTCCCTCCAGAAAACCTCATTTAACTGCAACAGGAATTGACAGTTTCCCCCGAGCAGTTGTGGTTCTGGTTCTCCTGTGCCTCCCTTCTGGGGAACCTCCAGCAGAATGGTGCTTGTTTTGGCTCCCAGTGGGGACCAGCAGAGTGGTGAGGTGAAGCTCTGGTGGCTGCAGGTCAAAAGAGGCCATGCATGAAGTGGGATCTGGATCTGTCTGTGGTGGGCTTGTCGATACCTAAAATCCAGCTGGAGTCAAAACTGTAGTAGTTTCTGGTGATCCTGCATGATTCAGTCTGAATCCGCCCAGATATTTGGACCTGCATTTATATAGCACTTTTCTAGCTTACTAGCTACTCAAGGCGCTTTTCACTACATTCAGTCATTTACCCGTTCACACACATTCATACACTGATGGCAGAGGAGCCGCCTTAACATCAGGATCTAACTCATTCCTACACATTCACACAGAATCAGGGGCTATTTGGGGTTCAGTACCTTGCCCAAGGACACTTCAGCATGCAGAATGGAGGAGCGGGGATCAAACCACCAATCTTCTGATTGGAGAACAAATCACTCTACCTTTGAGCTAGAGCAGGGGTCTCAAACTCAACTAACCTGTGGGCCGCTAAATGTAGAGTCTGGGTGAGGCTGGGCCGCATCAAGTATTCCACAAAAAAGGGGGACCAATGTTAGTGGGTGCGGCTTATATTCAGGTGTGCTCAATAGTCCGGAAAATTATGGTACAAGTGACCATAAGTGACAAGTGACAATTTGTGTTGTTGTCACAAGCCTGAGCTATGGTAGCCCACAAGTGTTCAAAAATACAAAACGCACAGGGCAACGACTCACGCAGATAAAGTGAAGAAAAAAATGTGCGAGCTGCACTAACACCAAGCTTTGATTTCAGGTAGGGGGCTGCAAAATATCGTTCCAGGGGCCGCAATTGGCCCGTGGCCCGCGAGTTTGAGACCCCTGAGCTAGAGCAGGGCAGAAGTAGCCAATCTCCTCGCTGATGCTCTTGTTTGCTGATGTGATTCATATAGAGGCATCAGTATTAAATACACCTTTTAACAACCAGATAAAAGCTCCTCACAGAATTATTCCTATTGTATGCTTCTTTACACCCCTACATAATGACTTTGCAGATATAGCCCTATATGTAAAACAGGAAACACATACAGATCACCTCACCTTTACTTAACTAATGGATCTGAATATTTCCTCCACCACTGTGAAATAGCAGCATCGTCTTCCTGTTTTGCACCATTCCTACTTAATCCAACACAGCAGGACATACTTGGCTGCCCTGTTAATGATGGTCTTGCTGGTTCACAGTAGCTGTACTGTTCTCAGACACGGTAATAGTTTGACGTTAGAAATCCACAGGTGACATCTTTCAAAAGAGAATAAAAGACATATATGTGATCGCTGGGATTATCATTTTGTGCTGTTTCTCAAAAAAGAAATGCTTCCGTCGTGTAGGGCACACCTGTTTTTCCTCCATCCTTCCTCATCTCACCATCTCCAGAGAGACCATAAATCACCTCTATGTAATTGTCCATCTTTTTTTATTATTATTATTATTATTATTATTATTATTATTATTATTATTATCATCATATCAAACCAATATCCTCTGCATCCATCTGTCTATTTTGAGTCGGTGAAACAGTCATCGTTGGGCAGAGTATGAAAACTTGCAGCGAACGTGTGTGTGTGTGTGTGTGTGTGTGTGTGTGTGTGTGTGCTGTCCATGAGTGTGTGTGTGTGTGTGTGTGTGTGTGTTGTCCATGAGTGTGTGTGTGTGTTGTCCATGAGTGTGTGCCCTGTGGCTTTATTTTGTTTGTTTAAACAAATGCACTTTTTAGTGTGTGTGTGTGTGTGAGAGCGTTCATACATACACGTGTGATGATGTGTGCAGTGTGTGTGTGTGTGTGTGTGGCCTGGAAATTATCTGGTCATTCATCACTGCCT
Organism: Eutrigla gurnardus; assembly: GCF_963514095.1. Taxonomy (NCBI): domain Eukaryota; kingdom Metazoa; phylum Chordata; class Actinopteri; order Perciformes; family Triglidae; genus Eutrigla; species Eutrigla gurnardus. Next base: position 3,246,369 of record NC_139928.1, read on the forward strand.
GAGCAACCGGGGCTAAAGACCATCCATCTTCCCCCTTTCACATCCAAGGCTGACACTCAAGGTGTTTGTATGACTTAATGTTCCTCTCTGCAGGCTTTTTAGAGCAGTGTGCACACGGGCTCCGAGTGTGTGTTTTCTTTGCTGGTGAGTGTGTGTGAGTTTGTGTGTGCGTGTGTGACTGTTTCTCCCATTGTTTACCTGCCTGCCTGTGTGTATGGATGTTTAACTGAGTGTCCTATTAAATCAGGTTTGCATACAGAGCAGAGCCAGTTGTGGCTTATTAAAAGAATGGTCCAACCTATTCTAATCTCCATCAACGTGCTGGAGAACTTCTTCCTCAGTTTTATCTCCGGCGCACAGCCATGTCAAACTGTTTGCTGGAAAGTATTGGAAAACACAAAAGCTTGCCGCTCTTATTGACGGCCTCGGGCTATGACCTTAGAAGAAGTGCGTGTGCTCGCCCGGTTCCCCCTCACTAGTGTGTGTGAGCGGCTGCTTACAGTTACGGGCCTTTTCTCATTCTGCCGCTGAAAGGTCAGCCGTCAGACGGTATTGAGCAGCGCTAAAGGTGAAAGAGACGTGAAATATGTTAAATGATAAACTAGGGAGCTGCTTTTTCTCCCATCGGCCAGCAGTCTGAGTCGGATGTGATCTCTCTGCAGTATCCAGAACGCTGCAGCACGACTTGTCTTCAATCAATCTACCCAAATTCTCCCATGTGACCCCCCTCCTCCGTGACCTCCACTGGCTCCCTGTTGCAGCACACATCCAATTCAAGACGATGGCACTGGCCTTCAAGGCCATCAATGGAACGGCACCCATCTACCTTCAAACACTGATCAAACCACACACCCCGACGCGAGCACTTCGCTCTGGTACCGCGGCTGGTACCACCATCGCTGAAATCAAACAAATGTCGCTCAGCAAAGTCCAGACTCTTCTCTGTTCTGGTCCAATGTCAGGACAGCAGGGTCACTGCCATCTTCTGATAAAGGCTCAAGACTCACCTGTTTAGACTTCACTTTGACTCTGCATAGCATGACCCACTAACTACATCCCCCCCCCCCCCCCCCCCCCCCCAAAAAAAAAAAAAGGAAAACACTTCTATGTTGTTACCTATAGCACTTTGATCATAGCACTGTTGTTCTTAAGGTATGTTGTTTGCTGAACAGCTACTACTTTACTCAGACGAGGATCTAACACTTGTTTCTATTTTTTAGCTCTTACTTTATCGGCAATGATACGTTGTGGTTGCTTTCTTTTGACAAATGTACTTATTATAAGTCGTTTGGACAAAAGCTAAAGGCCCTAAATGTATAGTAGAGGTTAGCTCTTGGCTAACCCTAACAAGCAATGATGTATGTTCTATGTTTACTCAGATCTTTGTTGTCCCGTTCTACAAACATATAATTCCAATCTCCTGTAGCGCTGTATGATTACTCCAAACACGCTCCTCAAACAGGGCTCTGAATTGTTAGACAATTTCCTATACCGATACCTTCAATTCAATACCAATACACACCACATCAGTTATTAATTAAAAAAACAAGTCAAAAATAACCCTCTTCTGCTAGCTATCAACAACACCAAATTATGTTCTCAACTCCTTTCTTTAAATCATCATCAATTCACTTTCCAAATATTACTTTTACCAAATCATGAACCCCTCTTCACAGCATTTATTGAAAAATAAATTACATCCCTTTAAAGCTGGTTGCTAGAGCAATGTTCTAGGTCTGATTGCTCTTCCGTAAGAGACTCAAGACCCTCTTAGCCTCCTCCCTCTACTACCCTGCCCCCAAAAAATACAAAAATAAACATAGTACTCATTTCTTATTTGTATGTACTGGCACTTACTTTAGTATTTTGCACTTTGTATCTTAGCACTTATCTCTGTTGTATACCAGCTACGGATTAAATTAGCAATTGGGTGTGCTTGAAACTTGGGTAACACTTTCTCTGAAGGTCATGTATAATGCATCAAAAGCACATCTATAACACATTATAATGCATATAAGGCTTTAAAAAGAATGTTTATAATCATGCCTGACACCTATAAGAATCTGAGTCCTGGGTATTCTTTCATACATGGGTCACTTAGCATGGAGGTGTAACTTCTCCATGCCCATGCTTATCATACTTATAATACATTATGTTCATAACTTATAATACTATATAAACCTTGTTATAAGGTGTCATGCATGATTATAAACATGGACATTAAAAAAGCCTTATAAATGCATTAGAACTGTGCTTATGATGCACTATATACATGACCTTCATAGAAAGTGTTGTTGTGAAATCCTTACTGTACTGATAGTGACATATTGTTGCACTTTCTTCTGACAAATTTACTTATTGTAAGTCGCTTTGGATAAAAGTGTCTGTGAAATGCCCTAAATGTAATGCAAATGTGAATGATTGATCTGTACCCGTCTACTCGATGATGTGCTCTGCTGCTGCCCTCACCATCTGCTGCAGGTCCTTCCTGTTCTCCTTTGTGCCGCTGGAGAACCACACCGTGCAGCAGTAGGACAGGAGGCTCTCTATTGCTGACCAAGATTGGTCAGCAGGTGGCCAGGGAGGTGAGCGTGCTTTAACTTCCTGAGGAAGTAAAGCTTCTGTTGGGCCTTGCCCCCCTGCTGAGATGTGTGTGGACCAGGTGGGGTCAGCTGAGATGTGCACACCAAGGAACTTAAAGTTCTCTACTCTTTTTACCTCCTCCCCGTACAGGGCAGAGGGCTCAGTGCGCTTGGATTTCTGAAAATCCACTATCAGTTCCTTGGTTTTTATGATGTTTAGGTCCAGATTATTGTGACAACACATTTCTGTCAGATGTAGGCTGCCTTGTTGTTATGCGTTATCAGTCCTACAATGGTGGTGTCATCTGCAAATTTGACAATGGTGTTGAATGATGAATAGGGGTGCAGTCATGGGTAAAAAGGGCGTAGACGAGGGGGCTGAGGACGCACCCCTGTGGTGAATGGATGATGTTCAGTCTCCTAGCCTGACGTTCTGGGGTCTGTTGCTCAGGAAGTCCATTATCCATGTGCACAGTGAACTGCCTAGGCCCAGGTTGCTCAATCACTGTACCAGTTTGTGAGGCATAACTGTTAAAAGCTGAGCTGAAATCATACATAAACCTTACTGATATATAAATATATTTAAATAATAATATGACTATGTTTGCTTTAAATGAAGTGAAAGTATCATGACATCTATTTAAGCAGATCACACAATTCATTTTTATTTCACATGAAGCAAATAATGACCACTTGGAGAAACTTATGCTGACATTATAATGCAATTTATACCTGGGTTTTTATTGATAAATAATAATGTTCACAATAAAGTAGAGCAGACCCTACTGGGCTGTCTGCCTGCTTAAACTGAGGCAGTTGCAATGGAACAGACACAAGCTATCATATTTCTTTTTCATCACATATATTGATTTTATTATTCGCCACTTTATTTACATATTCTTTGCCATTCCCTGTGCAACCACCGAAAATCCGCAGCGTCAGCGGGATGACTTTGATAACTACTAGGATTGCCTTTATTTATGTGTTGCTTGGCACGGTGAGGATGTTGCTTTGCCACGTTTCGAGTTTGGTTGTATCTCTGGAAGGGTTTCAGGCTCTCTGGTGTTGAGTCCTGCATGCGGTGGTTTCTGGATGATGGTGCTGCGAGTGCATTTCTGCTGCCTTCCTGCTTGCTTTCATAATCTGATCTAGGATGGACACGGCTAAATGTCTCTCACTTTGTGTCTGCAACCTGTCCCACGTTGGCGACAGACCTCAGATGTGGCTATGTTACCACAGTGATTATATTGAATTATCAAAAAGGTCACAATGCACTCTGATCCCCACAAAACATATGATACTTGAGCTTATAAATCATTATAAAATTGCTTTGTAATGTGTTACGATTATTCTAACCTTATGGCTATTCATGAGTGGTTATAACTATACACAGTGCTATAAGCAGATTATAATGCTTTCTAAATAATACATTACAGCATAGGGCGTCATAGAAAGTGATACCAGAAGTCTTTTTGCACCAAGCCGGCATAACAATATAAAAAGATTCTTGAAGACATTGAAAGTGTTGCTACTATACAAACAATATAGAATACAGGAAACAATAAAATGGTTCCTGTGATAAAAACAAGAAAAACAGCGGCAATAAGAACAAGCTGAATCCTTGGACCTTTTAAAATAACACCATCGGCCTTCTGTCAAACATTTAACCTCGGCGGGAAAAATACATGCTTTGTTGCCTCGCTGTATCAATGTTTATGTTCTCAAATGTGTCTGAAAAGCTAAGTCTCCGATTTCATCGGTTAAAAAAAACGAGTTATGATGTCCGTACTGGGCAGGCTACGCAGTCTCATTTAACAGCTTTGTGACTATAGTGTGCAGATAGTATTCACTTTTTGTGATTGTTTTAATCCTGGGGCAATATTTTAAGACAAGATATAAAAGACATTTCATAGGGCCCTTCGGGTTTTGAGTCATTGTATGCTAAAGTTGATATTAAAAATAGGTTTTCACACTACACAAATGCATTTTGCCATGTCTTCCATATGATTCTATTTAAATCAAGGCAATCCAACATGGCATAAATGAATAAAAAAAAAACTAAAAATAATTAAAAACTCAAAAGAAAAATGCTTTATGCTGATGAAATCAAACATCATTAATTTACTTATCGGTCTATGGAGGACTTATTTTATCCTCACTTAATGGAGCCGCTCTGCATTTTCAGTACAAACTGAAGAGTTACAGCTTAATCTTCCCCCGCAGCACAGCTCTGCCCGGCGAGCTTATAAATGAAATATGCCGGCATGCCAAGCCGCCGTGCCTCACGACCTTTCTCAAAGCTCCCCAGCTCCCCGACGCTCGCCTCCCTCCAACCGTCAGCACACACGAGGAGAACGTCCACACAGGCAGGCAGGCAGGCAGGCAGTCAGGCAGGCGGCCAAACAAACACTTGCATGTACACAACGTGCCCGACAAAAGAGAGATTTTTCCCCTCCTCTCTCTCTCTCTCTCTCTCTCTAGGCTCAAACAAACAAAGTCGCTCTTTGTATTCATGTGCCGACTTTTGTGTCAGCGTATGTTTTAATTTGAATAGATTTCAGGTGCCTTCATCGCCAAAGTCTGCTTCCCCTTTTTCTCCTTTGATCCTCCAGCTGACATTGAAGCTCTCCCGCTCTCCCTCTCTCACACACTTTCTCTCAACCCTCAGGAGACATCACAGTGTGCCATCTATCACTCTCCCCTCTTCACTCTTGTTTCTCCCTTTGTTCTACCCCCTCCTCCCCTCCTTTCCACTTCTCGTGCAGAGACAGAAACCCGACTTCTCTAGATTCTCCCGATCTCGCAGTCTGGAGGCTAATACTGCTGCCGGCTCTGACATCCAGGGTTCAGGAGGTCGCCGTGGCAGCCAGCCTCTGCGGCCTCATGGGTAGCGACCCGCCAAGATCCACAGTGTCTGGGGTTAAGTCTTACCAGCCCCCTTTTTTTGTACCGTACAGATGAAACACTGATACCGTGGCGCGGCCCCATCCTCATCATTTCCCTCGCCATTGCCCGAAGCCTCTGAGTCGTTGGTAGGTGTAAAAAAAAAAAGGCCGGTGTCATAGGTCGCTTTTAAGAGATTCCATTCCTACAGGTTACAAATCCTAAAAAAAAATAGTTTAGTCTTTCAAAGCGCAGAGGTGTTCTTCATCATGACAACTTTGAAAGGTGACTTTTACCTTTCCTTAATTACATTTTTTTTAACGGTAATAATTTTTCCTCTACTCAAGAAATCCATTTTTAATGGTGGATGTCACATTTTGGTGTCAAACTGATAATTAAGCTGAGCTTCACTTCTTCTCCACTCCTCCACTAATGATGCTCTGCTTGGCATGTTTTCAGATGAAGTGAAACCAAAGTTCATGAAAGGTGATTGTATTACTTCTAGGGTCCGACTTTCGAAATTAACGCAGCTGTGTTTTGTTTACTTCCCGTGGCAGCTGACATATGACCTTTGAGGACGTGTGCTGCAAAGCCGTTAGCCATTCGTTTTTAAATGACTTCAGAGTGAGATTTCGGCTGAGGCTGCTGCGTTAGCGGGGAGCAGGGGCGTCAATTGGGTATGGCAAGGTATGGCAGCTGCCACACCTTGGCTCCAGGGGAAAATGTAAATATTAGTTTTTTTTTTATAAATTTATGGAATTACTCTGTGTCAATTTGTATTGATTAATCTATTATTTAATACATATAAATTAACTACAAGTGAAAATCAGAATAACACAATCGATTTCTCTAGATATTATCTTTCCCAACACTTGTATCCCCCCTCCATATCTTGAAATGTGGTATCTCCCAGCCCCCCCTGACGAGACGACGGAGGTCAGAGCTGGGGCCTGTACTACGAAGCGAGTTCAACATACCCAGGGTATCTTTCAGAGATCCAGCTTAACTAACCCTAACTAAGGCAATTGGAGATAAGCGGTCACACGAAGCTGATTATGAACTCGTTAACTCAACCCAGGGTTTACCTGTCCAGCTATGAGCGCGTGCACATGAGAGAGGCGGCGTTTGCAGCATTTGACCAATCACATACATGGATCAGTCTACGGCAGCGGAGCGGCATATTTCACGTATGAGGAGCGAACAATAATCATACAGAAATACGAAGAAGTTAAACATATAATACAGGCAAAAGGCAACCGTTTCATCTGCCAAATGCAGGAAGGACAGCTGGCAAAAAGTCCTTACTAGTGGTGTAACATATAATATAATATGACGGCCATCATAAGGGCACTACTAGATCTGACTGATTAAATGAAACCTTAACTTTGCTGATAGCTTAGTGGTGGAGTTACCGCCCTATGAACCAGGACTCCTTACCGCGGCCCCGGTTCGAATCCGCCCTGCGGCCTTTTAAATCATGTCGTCGCTCTCTCTTGTCCCTTTAACTCTTACGATGTCCTTCCGCAATAAAAGGCCAAACATATAACTTTAAAATGATGAGATAAACTACATAGCAGACTTGTCACTTTTGTTATGATTATTTGCTGGGCATGTACAGTACAGACCAAAAGTTTGGACACAAAGCGTTTTCTTTATTTTCATGACTATGAAAATTGTAGATTCACACTGAAGGCATCAAAACTATGAATTAACACATGTGGAATTATATACTTAACAAAAAAGTGTGAAACAACTGAAAATATGTCTTATATTCTAGGTTCTTCAAAGTAGCCACCTTTTGCTTTGATTACTGCTTCGCACACTCTTGGCATTCTCTTGATGAGCTTCAAGAGGTAGTCACCTGAAATGGTCTTCCAACAGTCTTGAAGGAGTTCACAGAGATGCTTAGCACTTGTTGGCCCTTTTGCCTTCACTCTGCGGTCCAGCTCACCCCAAACCATCTCGATTGGGTTCAGGTCCGGTGACTGTGGAGGCCAGGTCATCTGGCGCAGCACCCCATCACTCTCCTTCTTGGTCAAATAGCCCTTACACAGCCTGGAGGTGTGTTTGGGGTCATTGTCCTGTTGAAAAATAAATGATGGTCCAACTAAACGCAAACCGGATGGAATAGCATGCCGCTGCAAGATGCTGTGGTAGCCATGCTGGTTCAGTATGCCTTCAATTTTGAATAAATTCCCAACAGTGTCACCAGCAAAGCACCGCCAAACCATCACACCTCCTCCTCCATGCTTCACGGTGGGAACCAGGCATGTAGAGTCCATCCATTCACATTTTCTGCGTCGCACAAAGACACGGTGGTTGGAACCAAAGATCTCAAATTTGGACTCATCAGACCAAAGCACAGATTTCCACTGGTCTAATGTCCATTCCTTGTGTTCTTTAGCCCAAACAAGTCTCTTCTGCTTGTTGCCTGTCCTTAGCAGTGGTTTCCTAGCAGCTATTCTACCATGAAGGCCTGATTCACACAGTCTCCTCTTAACAGTTGTTCTAGAGATGTGTCTGCTGCTAGAACTCTGTGTGGCATTGACCTGGTCTCTAATCTGAGCTGCTGTTAACCTGCGATTTCTGAGGCTGGTGACTCGGATGAACTTATCCTCCGCAGCAGAGGTGACTCTTGGTCTTCCTTTCCTGGGGCGGTCCTCATGTGAGCCAGTTTCTTTGTAGCGCTTGATGATTTTTGCGCTTGCACTTGGGGACACTTTCAAAGTTTTCCCAATTTTTCGGACTGACTGACCTTCATTTGCAAGTAATGATGGCCACTCGTTTTTCTTTACTTAGCTGCTTTTTTCTTGCCATAATACAAATTCTAACAGTCTATTCAGTGGGACTATCAGCTGTGTATCCACCTGACTTCTGCACAACACAACTGATGGTCCCAACCCCATTTATAAGGCAAGAAATCCCACTTATTGAACCTGACAGGGCAGGTGAAAACCATTTCAGGTGACTACCTCTTGAAGCTCATCAAGAGAATGCAGAGTGTGTGCAAAGCAGTAATCAGAGCAAAAGGTGGCTACTTTGAAGAAACTAGAATATAAGGCGTATTTTCAGTTGTTTTACACTTTTTTGTTAAGTACATATTTCCACATGTGTTAATTCATAGTTTTGATGCCTTCAGTGTGAATCTACAATGTCAATAGTCATGAAAAGAAAGGAAACTCATTGAATGAGAAGGTGTGTCCAAACTTTTGGTCTGTACTGTATATTGATTGATACTGTAGTTAAGTCATGTGACTAGTAACCTTGCCATACCTTAGCTTTGGCTGAATTGACGCCACTGGCGGGGAGGGGGGGATTGTGGCGAGCAATCGCCGAGCAGTTTGGGATCGGGGACGTACTGCAGTAGGAATGAGAGAGAAATCCGACCAGCACCCGCTGTATTTACACCGATAATGTGTCATCATTCGTGGCCGTAATAAACACTATTACTGCTTTGTACATGTTGTGGAAGTCCCGGACACACCGGGAAACTAAACGGTGTCCTGCCTGAGTTCATACCTAGAGGGAATGTTCCCATTCATTGTCTATGTAAGAAGCCGTGCAATGCCGTCCTGGCAAGTTTTTTAAACTGACCGTTGTCGATCTAAAATTAAGACAGATTCAGCAACTGCATAGCTTATTTCTCGCATAAAATGTTTTCAGAAAACCATTTTCATAAAATAAGAGAACTTTATTTTAATTATCCCGGTAATTTATCTGCGTGAGAAACACTAGATGTGGTGTGTGCTGCTTTGTCCCCTGACATTGGAAACAGACTGGTCTGTCTCAGTAACGGGCTGAATGTAAAGGAGGACTAAGCTGACTTGTTGTTGTTCTGGAGTGAAAATGATTTATCATTCTGAATTCACAGCAGAATATTTCCTTGTTCTTTTTTCCATATTTGCATGTTCTATTGTGGACCTTTTTGAAATTCAACTGTCACTGTAACATAAGCCTGGGTTTTGTTATTATTTCTGTTAGTGCATATAAGAAATGTGCCTTTTTCAAGCTGACAGTCAATTTTGATGGCCTTGATGGTTTCTTTGGAAATCTGTAGTTCACATGAGAGAATCTATGCTTAAAGTTAAAAAAGCTGCTATTTAACAATAGTTTTTGAATTTCAATACTTCCTTTGTGTTGATTCTACATAAATTCCACCATTTTACATTTAAATATCCATTATAACATACTTTCACTTGGTCACTTTATAGTTGTAATATAGTTTATAGTTGTGTAAAATAAAACATTTTATTTCTAGTCACTTTCTATTTTAAATAGCTTTTGTATAGATTCTAATATATGTTTAATGTATAATGTATGTTCTATGTATGTTATTGCTACTGGATGCTTGAATTTCCTTCGGGATCAATAAAGTATCTATCTATCTTAAGAAGAAAGAAAGCGATTAATTGCGATTAATCACGGCAAATTTTTTTTAATCGATTGACAGCACTAATATATATAGTAAATCATTGTTTGCTGCTATATTAATGCTTTCAATATCATATGGTGCACCTTTAAACAAACAACAGCAAGTGTTACTTTTGGTTTCTAAATAAAGTAATCAAGATACTGAGTCCCAACCAGGAGTACAAGCTTTATTTATATTGGATAATAAACGTCCATAAATTTGTCACGATATTAATAAAGAAAGAAATAAGCTGGTCTGTACAGTGGAGGATCTAGAGAAATATTTATGGGGTGGCACAAAGACCTTTAGGCATGGGACACGAGTAGAGCATTGAATAGAAACACTAAAAGGTGGCATTAGTGTAATGAAATTATTGTAACTTCTGCAATATGTAACCTTCTAAGCTTTTAAACTTTTGTACATGACTGAAATAATTCACTTCTGCATTTTGCCAGACAGTAGCTTCTGCAGTTTGTGAAGAAACAAACAGCACCTAATATGGAAACATTTTGTATGATACGATAACTCATTAATTACAGATAGATGGTCCACACCTACGCAGGCAATAAAGTCGAAGCTTATGTTCCAGATTGACAGACTGAATCTTTATTGCACAGAAAAATAGAGATAATTTCCATCAAATTCAAAATCAATAAATTGTTTGATTCACGAATAGACTTGTTGAACTCATGAACACTCCTGAAATGTGGCCATAATATAGCCTCATTTAAACATGTTAATTTGCACTAAAATTAATCAAAATCAAGGTGTTAAATTTGACACTTTTGGGTACTAAGCTGAGAACGAACGCTGTCATGACTGTGGGTTTTTGTAGTGTTGGTTTCCTGTTTTGTCCCGGATGTGTGTCCACCACCTGATCTGTCCTGCCTGTGTCCTTGTTTTTGTCTGGATTATTGTTTGTGAGTTTTTGTCTACGCTTTGGATTATCTTGTTCTTTGTTTTTTCAAAGTGTTTTTGCCACTGTGGCCTCCCTGAGTTTTCAGACTGTTTTTTCAAAGTGTTTTTGCCACTGTGGCCTCCCTGAGTTTTCAGACTTTGTTTTTTGTTAGCTTATTATTTAAATGAACATTTTAACTGTGTAGCAGCATAGATGCATCATCTATGTCTTTTTGGGTCACTGCTTGTTTAGCGCCACTGGTGGCTGTAATGAGGTCGGCTGGTATAAAAACTGCCGTCCTCCACCGCCTCTTTCTTTTGCGCTCCCGTGACTGGTGCGTCATTTCCGGGTCTGAGCTTGTCTGGTCCGACAGGTATGGGCGCAACGCTGCTTCACCACGTTGGTCGCTCGTTTCTCCGTGTGCTCACGGCATTTGTATTGTCTCATAGGGTAACTGCTTGTGCGCTGCTCTGGGTTCCCCATATGTGCGGTGGTGTATTTCTAGCTTGCTAAGTGTCCTCTCTTTTGGCAACGTAGTATGCTGTCTGATGGCTAATGCTAATGCGGTCTCAGGTGAACGCCGACTACGGCCGGAGTCCTCTCTCCCTCCCTTGCGAACAACCCCAGCATTTCCCAGTAATGTAGTAAAACTAACGGTATTTTCCCATGATTAGGAATAACTGCAACCAGCCTATTGGGGTCGCTGGTGCTTTGTCTGCCTTTTGTCTGCCGATGATTTGCCTCCACGCTGCTTCACCAACCTGTTGCTGCTGCTGTTGCTGCTGGTGGCTCCACGTGCTTTGACCTGCTGGCATATTGTGTCCACCACTACTTGGCTCTTGTGGAGCACTACAGAGCGACTCTACTAGGGGCGCTCACACAGCGTGTTTTAAATGGGGCCTACGTCCCTGATGTGTGAATGAGTGTTGTAGAGTGTATTTTGATTGTATTTATTTCGTTTTTTTCAGTTGTTGGAGACCGGTGGTGGCGTGCTGTGTCCTGGTGGTGGTGTCCCCCCTTGTCTCGTCTGCTGTGCCTTGGGAGCGGGTTTCCTTCCGTGTGTGTGCCGGGTGATCTTTTTTTTTGGTTAATTTTATTATTTTGGTGGAACCCCCCTTGCACTAGTCACTGTCCACTCACTCGGCTCCAGCCCCCTTATTTGCTTTGCTTTTCTTTTGTTTAGTATGAATGATAAAAAGACCTTTTAAAAAGATTATTTAATATAACATTCAAACCACGTCTCATGCCTGTTTATGAGTGAACCTACCTGTGTGCCTCGCACTCTAAATTAATTCCCTGGGTTAAACTCCCAGGGTGGCGTTGTTGGTCCGTTTCTGGTTGTTTTTGGTTAAATCCTTTAGTTTAATTTTTTCCCGCCTTGCTCCCTCGCCACAACTGCACCATACCTCCTTCATTCATAGTACATCCCCGTGACAGACGCATGCATGACTGAGGTTCCGTCCACACGGAAACATTTTGTGTGTAAACACAGATGTCTTGCACGTTCGGGCCGACCGTCCACACGGATCCGGACTTCTTGGTGCCTGTAATTGCATTTCTTTGAAACCAGGTCCCAGTGTGAAAAAGTTAAAAAAACGCAGCCTTTGCGTTTCGTGTAGACGGCAAATACGCATACGATGATGTCATCGCCCCGCCCCTCAAGCCTCTAGTCTGACTTCTTATCCCCACCATGTCTTATAACAACAACAACAATGGCGGCCTACGTGCTTGTTATTGTGCTGCAGCAGATATTCAGCCTATTTGGGTTACTATGGCAACATATTCTGCAGGAAAAAAATATTTTGGTACGTGTGACATGACCTGAAGGTGCTTTTTGTTTGGGGGTCGAAGCGTTATAGCGCCTCTTAAACTGGCGGAGGAGGGAGACTCTTGGATGTAGTCAGGTCACGTCCCTCACACAATCAAACAGGCTACTACTAATAAACACACTTCAACAACACAGCCCGCCGAGTAAGGATGGACGATATAGGATTTTATTGCAGGACGCAACAAAAAACACTCACAATAAGTTGAAGTGCATTTCCATTAAAATAATGATTGCTCGTAAAGATGGTCACCGGTGACTTAAAAAAGACTTCTAGTTTGCCAGCATGGAAGACAAGAAAGAGAATACATTTTTACATGTTTAAATCTATCCTTTATCATCGTATTTAAAGCTATGGTCGACATTCTGAAAATCAGTTGAGCCTCTGAGACAGATTTGAAAAAAGCATCCCGCCCCCCAAACCAAACCCCTCCCCTCAGTGTTCCACGACAGTGATTCGACAAGGCGGAATGACGAGGGGGATTGGATGGAGTGTACGAGCCAATGGGAGCCTTCCAGAGCAATGGCTCCCATTGGTCAATTTCTATGCAGACCTACGGCTGATAGACTAAATGTTTTTTTTTTTTATTATTACAAATCGTAGACCATAGCTTTGTCAAAGAGTATTTTCCAAAGGAATAACAAAATCACCGCTGATGTCTTGTGTGCGACCAGAACCAATGCAGGGATCCCTCAGGGCCAGGAGAAAACTGAGGGGGCCGAAGAGTGGCAGCTGGGTGAAATAGGTCTGTTCCAAAAGCACTCTCTGGACTCCAGGACATCAGGCACAATATTTCCATGTCATTTGTTAGATTGTCCAAAAATGGGCTTGTGGCTGCAGGGTCTGTAGTATATTTATCGTCACAATATCAAGCTCCTCATTTAACACTTCCCCCCCCAAAAAATATCAAATGTTAAAAGTTACACTTTTAGTCCTTTTCATCCATGTTGGCTGACAAGTCGAGCTTGACAGTTGACCCTTGACCTTGCAAGCAGCAGTTGATGACACAATCTCAACTGAAGGTTTGCTGATAAAACTCAACCACCAATATGTGGTATTTGTGTTTTAGGGATTACAAGTGATTGTTGTACGTCACAACAACGCTTTTGTTCCTTCTCATATTCACGACACAGAGGTGTCATGTTTCAGCATTGAAACCTCCTGCAGCCCATATAACCGGTTGCTTGATTGAATTATGAATTCTAGTGACGACTTGAGGGAACGTTCACAGTTTCTCATCTCTGTGTGAAATATCTCTCTATTGTTTGGGTAAATGGTTACATTTCACGACACCCTTTGATTCGTTTTCTTTATTAAATAATTGACAGCGAATGCCCCCAAAACCCAGAGGAGCATCAACATGTATTAGTTTTCAGCCTGCCGACAGCAGAATTCAATCAATATGAATACATTAGTTAGGGGAAGGATTCTGAATAAATGGACAATTACCTTCCATGCATGAGAATCATTGTAACAGTAGTCGGGTGGCTGATATTATCATATTAATGGGCTGGAGTAAGCTTATATCCTTAAAATGGAAATGAGTATTAGGGCTTTAAAAAACAAAATGAACTCTGACTGAAGAAATAGCTGGTTTGATTTACTAACATTTACTGAGGAGAAACATTATTTTTGAAGCGGCATGTATTTGAGGTGCTTATCCCAAAATTTTTTCGGATGTTTGTATTTCACTGGGACTCCTTGGCGAACGGCTCGGAAGTGTCACGTGCAGCAAAGGCGCATGTTGCCACGGTGAGTATGAAAAGGCAGCTTTAAATGAGGTGTAGTCACACACAGTCGTCAGTGCTGAACCTTTCAATTCCTCGCTGCCCGTTTCACGTGGCGGGATGTGTTGCACACAACAGAACTCCCTCGCTGTTGGCCTCGACGCCAGAGAGGTTAATCGGTTTACAGCAACCTCCCATTACCTGTGATTGAGTCTGCATGCGGCCGCCGACGACCCAGTTTACAGAATGTTACTCCAGCTCTGTGAAAAACAGCATGTCAGGACAAAAAAGGGCTCTGGTACTAACGTCTTCTTTGGTGCAGCTAAAAGTGAGCGTCTGGTTATTCTACAGGACAGGGAGTGCTCCAGAGCCGCTGGTCCAGGTGGCTGAATTATCACGCTCAGCATGAGGTGGATGGATTTAACGACATTAATGTGGTGATCCAGGCTGAATTAAGTATTGCACTTTTGTGTTATAAGAGGACTCATAAAATTGGTGCAGGAGTGTCTGACTGTTCACTGTTATATTATAAAAGCAAATCCATCTTGGCTGAGGCTACGATTAAGACTTATATGATTTCAGAACATTGAACACACGTATCTCAACTTCTCCTTGAGTATAGAATGTGTGTAATTTTGACTCCTCTGCTGAGATAGCCTTGGTTTTTCATAAATTGGATATGACTGGAATGCTGAGATGAGCCACCCAACTGAAGATGTCGGTCCCTATATGACCCACTTCATACAGTGAGATCTGTTTTGTATGAAAGGATCTGTTGTGACCTCTAAGATGTTTACAGCCTCGTGTAACTTTACAAACCCGAGGGTTTCTCAGCAGCTCCAGGACAGAAGTGCTCACCATCCAATCATTGACAGACATCAGTAAGCATGAATGGCCACCATGTACTTTCATCTTAATTCTCTCATCCCTTTGACGATTTAACTATTTATTTGACTTCATTAACAAGTGACTGTTGAGCCTCAGATCTGGGAGCGATGCAGATTCCCTCCTGGCCCTGGAGCTGTGGACCAGCTGTTGACCCTGGCAGGGCTGTCGGAGGACTCATGGGAGTTTGCTCATTGAGTCACATGTGTTCTGTGGACTTGGAGAGGCTTCGTGGAGTCCTGTGGGAGGTAATGCAGGAATGTGGAGCACCGGGGTCGTTGCTAGGAGCCAGTTATAACTAAGAGATGAGTTTATCAAATGTGGGAGGAAAGATAAGAATATGCACTCTAACCAGATGACATGCTCTGCAATGTAGCTGCAGTCCAAACTCAGAGTTTTCACCAGTGTAGCTGAAGACTGTACTGTAAGTTGCCATGGAAACTAAAACTTGGCAGTTGTCCAGATGGAGAGGGGGATGAAAAAATGGAGACGGAGAGTGGAGGAAACATATGGCCAAACGAAGAAACCCATTCAGATGTTATGAATCAATACGGATGATATTCAGGCCCATGACTTTGCAGGACAGCACAAAAACCTAAACAAGAGATGTGCTCACTGCAATCTCCTGTTCATATCTCAGATCAGTATGGTAGCAGTCTGCACACCCAAACAAACTCCCAGCAGCCTCAGCCTCCGAGGTCTGTTCCTCAAGTGAGTGCAAGACTTAGCGGGATACTTGTGATTCTCTAATGAACCATCTGTCTCATCAGCTGAACATCACACAGTGTTTTCTTTTTTATGCTTGATGCTGACAAAACTGGAAATCTCCATATGTTCACACGCAGGTTTCTTTTTTCCTTTTGGTTGTCAGAAAGAGTGACACAAAGTGAGGAACATATGTGAGGTTTTACTTTTCCTGTATAGGCAGAAAGAAATGGACAGGCTGTGCATTTGCTCATAAAACTATATTGCATGCATTCTTATTGTGCATTTAAAAGTTCCCCTCAACCGTGGGAGTGTTGTCGTTGGGAATTCTCCGCCTGGTGTAAGCAGGTGGAAAGTGGAACATACAAGAAGGCTGTAATGGAGACATTTTTATTCATCATAAATCCACATTAAAATGTTGACATTTTGAAACAATAGGTTCATAATTGGCACAGAGATATGATTGTTATACAGTCACAGCTGTGTGTTCATGGAGTATTTAACGTTTGAAGGTCGCTTTTATCTTGGGCTGAAGTTAATGTTTTGTTTCATCACTTCGCTTCTAAATTTGGTCTCAGACATATTCCAATGCTGAACTGTGCCTATTGAGCTTGGTTTCACTCTCAGAACACACAGTCCAGGAGCCGACTGCATAATGAGCTGCCGTCTCAGTGAGTCAGGGCCGAATATATGCAGACTGCAGCAGCAATTTCAATAAAAACCTGCAGCACATTTCAGGTAGTAGTTCAAAACAGCCGAGCTTTGACAAACCCAGAAATAGTAAAAAACACCCCCTCCCCTCACAGACCCCCCCGAGCTAGATCGGCTAAAAGCATTGTGTAAACCATTCTGGGTCAGGACTCGGCATGGGACAATAGGAACATTTCATGTCAAATTTATCCTCATATATTATTGTTAAGACCAAATATTTTGAAGGTCTCTCTTCATGAATGCAGGTTATTTGAATAAAAACATGTTTCTGTATTCTCTATTTTTCACTTCTCTGCCATGATAGCACGCTACACAGCTTTTTCAAGTCACCCGTGAGGATACTCACAATGATCCCGATAATGGAAACTTGGGAAAGCGAGTGTTCTTTTTTTTTTTTTTTTTTTCCAAATATATTTATTGGATTTTTTTTAGTTTTTTTTGTTCCCTGTCTTGGGACAACACATTACAAATACCATAAACATGCGAAACATGCAACCAGACAGAGACATAAAAATAAACAAAATAAAAAACATTCAAGTGAGTGTTCTTTTAATCGCGACCTCGATAAAAACCTTTGCCATCCTGTAACAGGTCAATCACAGGAGATTTTATTTGGGTCAACAAATACATTTAGCATAATTTCTTCCATTAACTTATATATACAGTACACCTTTGAGCCACAAGAGAAGGCCTGAATGCCCGTCTAGTTCTGATAATTGTAGCCTACTTATGACATATCTAATACGAAAGGCTAGCACATATTCTGCTCATTTAACTGATGAGATGGGGAAAGGCCTCAGTGCAGTCTTATTTAGAAAGACTTTAAAAATCTCATTAAATACATTTAGGGGAAAACTTATTTAAACCACATATTTTTGTCCTATGCCATCAGAACGTTTTTGTCAATAGCATAATACAATTCTATACATTTTCACTCTTATTCTTATAACACCAACAGGACATTTTCAGAAGGTACCGCTGGCGAACTAAAAGGGAAGTTCAGTTTCAGGTTCTATAAAAAGGTAGCACCATCTCACATCTGGTAATTCTATCCTGGACAGGCACGCACCAGGAAGAAGGAATGGTTTGAGGAGGAGGTGGATGAAAGAGATCCATCCTTGGTGTAATCAATTGGACAAACAGATCCAGAGGAAGAACACAAAAAAACACGGCAGGAGGACAGCAAGGAAGAGACGAGAGCAAAGATGGATAGCAGTAAAAAGAAGACAAGTAACTGTGAAGAAAACCATCCGAGAAGATCCAAGAGCTAAATAATAAACCACATGTTTAATAATCCACACCCAGTCTTCTAATGGACTCTGAGGTAACTTTAAGTGTCACGCTGTTGCCTCCACCAGTGTTTTCAGTCGGGTAGAGGCAGCTAGAAGAAACCCAGCTGCCAGAAAACGAAAATACGTTTAGTAAATACATATCATATCAACCATGCTTTTAGAAATGCACAATGCCACTTAGTAAACAATGACAAACAATTGGTTAGGTTTAGGTAATGTAACTACCTGCTAAAGGTTTGAGAAAAGATCGCACTCGATGTAAAATAGTAACATAATGTAAACGTTCCCATACATGACTCAATCACAACCACACTTTGTTACGTAGCATTAGTTAACGTAAATTCAATTACATGCTGAGGTTTGGTTTCACACTACATGAACAGCGGTTGCCTGGGTGAAAGTCCTACTTTGCTGGATCATTCCGGCAGCCCTTCCACCTGTGGCACCTGCGTTGCTCGTTGCCTGAATGCAAAAACCTCCACACAGTAAAACATTCTACGTATCCTTCATTTGCAGAAACGTACAATGCCAACAGTTTTGACCTGTTTTTGTCGGCTGACGTCACACTAGTGCTGTCTGCCAGAAGCCAATAGGATCTCTCCATTTGATCTTGGATTATTGCCAAAAATAAAATGTGGAAAAAAACAGTGACATGATTTCCTCAAGTGATATTGTATGTCTGTTCGGCTGAAAAATCCAAATATTTGTTGTGGCTGATAAAATAATGGTTCTGGAGTGAACTGTTCCTTTAAGCTCAAAACAGTGCTTTTTTGATGAGCCTTAGAAGAGAAGAGCAGATACCAAAGCTGTGGCCAGAGGTTGCAGTAATAGAAAAGCAGCAGTGGTGCGTTGTGCCGCCTGTCAACCGCCCGCCTCCCCTTGACCTCTCACCTCTCCGCCGCGCAGACAGACCGTGCAGCCGGGTCAGCGGAGAGACCTCCATGACCCGAGCAGACAAGCGCTCGCTCCACAACATGCAAATGAGGCGGGCAGCTCCACCCTGCCATGTCTTTAGGTGGGAATCCACTGACACCTCCATCTGTGTGGTTAGAGGGAGGAAGAAGGGAGCTGGGAGGGAGAAAAAGGAGAAGAAGAGAGCATAGCGGGGGGAGGGGGAGCGGAGGACAGAAGGGGCGGATCATCGTGACTGTCATCTTCTCGGCGTTGTGAATTATGCCTCGGTGAAAATCCTTTGTGCTCACGTTTGTTGTTTTTTTTAATGACACAAAGGGAACATTTTATTTTTGTGATATTTTTCCAACCTGTCTGAGAACTGCTGTACTGTATTACAATGGTTGGTCTCTGTGAGTCACCATTCATCACACACACACACACACACACACACACACACACACACACACACACACACACACACACACACACACACACACACACACACACACACAAAAGGAAATGGAGTGAAAAGTTCAGAGAAAGGATTTACAATGAGCCGGCTCTGGGAAGTGATATAGGCACTGTCAGTTGTTTTTTCTGTATATTATCAAGCTGGGTCATAAATAACAGCCGCATGCGAGGACAATGTTCCAGTTACCCTTGATGATGAAGACACTTCACTAAAATAGGAGACTGGTAAAAAAATAAAAATATCCCAGAGATTTCAGAATCCCTCCGTGCAACATTGTATTGTATTTCTGCCTGCAGAAGAATAATGGCTGTCTCACTTCCCCATCCTCATTACTGCTTAGTGCCACTCACCCAGTCTGTGCTGAAAGCCTCTTCATTTACTGCTGCGTCCCGCTATTTAACGGGTTAGTCATTTTTATCAATCCAATTCATGGTTGAGGACGGTGTGTTTAAAAAAACAAAATGGATTTTCACTTTAACGTAATTATGTTAAGGGCCCGCGGTCGCTTCCCTGAGCTGCTTCATAGTGAGCCTGCGAGTTCTCTTGTTCTCAACACATGTACATGTCAACATGACAGCGTTGCCTCAGTGAAGCAATCGGCAGAAGGAAAGGCGAACACAGGATAAACACACCGAGGCTGTAAAGGCGGACTAGGAAGCATTGATATTAGCGAGAGTTTGTGATGACGCTTTTTATATTGTAGACCAAAACTTTAAAATCTCTTATTTCAGCATCTAACAAAAATCCAGTAGAAATGTTGTGTTTTGGTCTCATCATTATTGTCAGGGGAAATATCATGGTTTCAAGGTTTTCATGGTTAACATTACTGAAAGAAACACTGAGGGTTCTATCGAATGTTTTACTTAAACGTGTTTTTTTTACTTTTAGAACATTATTTTGGTCCTGCAAATAAAAGACATTAAGCCTACTTTAAATTGAACAATTGTTTTTTTTTTTTTTTTGCCATTTCCAGCTTTTCAAGTTGCTTTTCAATACCGTATCTCAGAGAATTCTTGTGGTTATCCTAGGGTGATGTTTTTAATCACGCTATATTGTAAAACTGGTTAATCCTGATATCTCTTAAACCCAGTGACTTTGAAATAAGGCAACTAAAGGGGCGTTCACACCGGACGCGATAGACGCGAATTGAGCGGCGACTCTACATTGAAAATCAATGTAAATGGCGCAATGACACGCGATTCAGGCGGAGGCGGCGCGAATGGAGCGTCTGGCGCGATGAGACGTGGCCCCAAATGGCGCAAATGGCGCGTCTGATGCGAATGAAGCGAATGGCGCGTCTGACGCGCATGAGCGAAAAGCAGGCAGCATTCGCAGAACCATTTTCTCGCAGTGTCCCCCAAAAAAGTGGATTCTTTAGGGAAACAACACATTTCTTTTCAAGAGGCATCTTTCATTTATGTTGTAAAAAGTGAAGTTTGAAGTATTTCCTTTGTCTTGTCTTTATCGGCCTAGTTTTTTTTAACCAGAGGAGTCGCCCCCTGATGGCCAGCAAAGGGAATACAAGTTTAAGGCACTTTTTCACCTTTTCAGAATTGGAAGTTGCCACCTGGCAGTAACCTCATAGAGCATCAACCTGATATAGAAGCAGAGTACTACTTAAAAGGTGCATGGAGAAGAGGACAAATGTGTTTTGGCTTGTGGCCTTCATCGGGATCATCATTTAAACATTTTAAAACAATGTGTTCTTTCTGTAATGAAGTGCATCTAAATGAAATCTCATTTGGCATGAACAAAAATTAATAAATTGCAGAGTGCAGGCTGGCGAGGGGAACGAGCTGCAACAAGTCAACAATATTTTCCGACTGAATTCTGGCTTAATTGTTTTCACTTTCAATGGTAATTTTCGTGTTTATTTCTCGCTTTGAGGAACACTTGAGTCATGTCTGCTCCAGCTGAGGCTGTTCAGCTCCTCTGAACAAACACACCTGGAAGCTGGAGTGAATACAGCGGCGTTTGCCTGCCGTGCCAAATCCAACAGCACCTGAGAATGTGTGATTTTGTAAATAGCAAAATAAATTGCTGATCCCAACCAGCCGCCATAAACTGCCTTGCCACTTCATCTCATGCAGAACACAAATATAGTAAAACAAACGAGTCCGTTAAACTCTGTGTCGCTCCGAGTCTGTCGATGCTGAAGGTAATCTGTATCCGCATTTCATTCGTCAATCAAATCAAATATGGAACCTGCAACATTCACATTCCCACCTCATTTGCTCTTCGCAGCATCATCCGTTTAGCCACATTCATCATCCCAACACATTCATATTAGTGTGGCTTTGATAAATCATCAGTTCTCACAGTGCGGATTCTTTCATACCAGCAATGCTCGCTTTACGTGACTGATGCTTCAGTAACGTCGACTTGCTGGATCAGAGATGACGGATCTGTTCTTTGTTACCTAAAGAACTGAGCCTTGTCTGTCAAACGAATAAATGGTACTGGGTGTTTTCATTTTATTAATTTCCTGACATATAAAACATTTAATAATTATCCAAATATCATAATTATGGTAAACCTTTTTAACTGAAATGTATTCCGGGCTGACTTCTCAGATGCTATATCTTAAAGGTTGTGCCTCAGGGCATCACCTTCAGAAAGATCATTCCTGTCCACATGTTGCATTTAAACTGCTTCTAACTTCAGGCCCTGCCAATGTGATACCTGGCATTTAAACCACAGCTCTAATTTAGACTGATTACAACATCTTTTGTATGTAACTGCCATTCAGACATTTTGTCTTTGCTAAAGTCAACACTTTCTCAACACTTTCTCTTCCGTGTTGTTCTTAATGGTATGTAAAAAGAAATCCATCCCTTTTCATCCGGCTGAAAGATTGCCTTTAGTGTGCATGTTTAATTCAATTTGATCATATTTCATCTGACAAAAGGACGGTGAAGATAGCTCAACCTCAATCAGCCTCAAGTTGCTTACAACTGTTTACTTTTCTTTGTGGGCGGAAATGTTTCCATTTAACTGATCCAGAGTATGACTGATCGCTGCCATTAGTCTCATTGATCGTCAGATTGAGCATATGGCCGTTCCAGTTGAGTTAAAGCGAGGAAGCTGGCAACGTTGGAGAAGAATCAGATCAGTCACTGCTCCTGTGGAATAATGAAACCCAGAAATTATGTTTTAAATGAGTAATGACTTCTTCTGAATAACGAGTCCAACAGTGCTCCCTTGGGTAGGAGTTCCCCACTGGAGCTCCAAACATTTGCCCTTGCTGTCTCATCTTATTGTTCAGATCCAATGGGCGACAGACCCGGCTCAGAACAACGCCACCGCTGACTCTGTGAGGTCTTCTGGCCCTTGGTGGTGCTGCACCTCCATTTAGGTCAACGGCACCAGCTCAGTGCTATCTGACAAGTGATAACACAATGAGACCATTAGTGTTGTAGGCTCGTGGCCTGGGCCCAGCCGGCTCAGGTCTACCTGTGCCAGCTTCAGGCAGGAGGGCTTGTCTCCTCGAGATTAATGATGCCCGGTGCTGCGCAGAGTAGGCCACTCCTTGAGTGTGAAATACGCCTCATCTGCCTGGCTGGAGCTCTGATTTATTCCTGCCTGCATGGTTGCCCTCGGTGTCTGCAGGGGGTTGTCTTTGTTTAGCAGTCTGTGCGGACGCGTGTGCTGTATTTGACTTCTCTGTGTCGTGGTTTGATTTGAGCGCGTGTTAATAAATACAAACATGAATTAAAGTAAGTGAAGTAATCTCTCCAAAAATGATGTTAATGTTTTGTTTTAACAGATCAAATTGTGCATGAGTGCCCTTGCATATCCGCTGTCATCTGAATAGAATTGCAATACGTATCGGCAATAATGTGACGTTGATTTGATTTGACTAATATCTGCTCTTTTTGTTTCAAATTGAATGCCTTTAGTTCAACCGTTTTTTTTTTTTTTTCATTTGATTTCCGACCCTTTATCTAAAAGGACTTTCCACAATTCAGTTTATACTCACAGAATGTGTCACTGGCCTTTCCCCCTGGATTCTCGGATTTAATTGGTATAGGAGTGACCTGGTGGGCAAAAGCATAATTCTCATCACACAAAATAGAACGGAAGGTGTGGAGGTGATGATAATAAAGAAATGTCAATCTAAGTCATAATAAAGACGTTTGGGTCTTTGGTGGGGATTGGAGACCGATCAGGGGGCGTTTGTCGCTGTGCTATCGTCAGTCTCTCTGATTATTGACTAAAACACATTAAGATATTAACATCTAACCTTCATAAATCAGAGTGGGAAAGAGACTAAAGCTGGAGTTAGGCTCACTGCAGAGATGCATGTTAATGTCTTGGCCAGCCTACGCAGAGAAGGGTGTTATGGGCTTAGATGACTCAGACGAGGCTCGCTCCAATAGAGCTGTCAGCACAAATTAGGCCTACTACATGAAAGCCACATATTTCCACTATCACTATTAAAAACACAAAGCACACAATCTCTTTATATGGAGATCATTTTTTACTCTTATCTAATTTAATCAGTCCCCGGGGTTCTTTAACTATTCAACACTTTAGTTTTAGGGGCGTGAAATAAGTTTGGTGATTCCCAAATTAGGAGGTAACAATGTCATTAAAAATTTAAAACATTAAAATTGGCCTTTATCAATTTGCTTACAGTTTAACTCTAAAACACACACAACAAAAATATGAATCACTGTGCCTCCATCGTTATGCACCCAAGCTGATGGTGGACTATTCTCGATCCGAGGTTCACCTTCACGTCAACATCTGCTCTGCCTCACGCCTACATGTTGTAAGAAAAAGTATGTATCTAACTCCTCATGTGGCATATATCTTTATTTTATTAGATTGTAATGTTCTGAGCAGACATCAACATCAAAACGATAAACAGGTCGCACGGCTGCTCTCTATTATACTGCGTCTGCTTTCCAACATTGCCCTCGTGAGAGTGTTCGTCACAGACATATCTCCCTTCGTCATCAGCACTACGGCTCAACCAGATAAGTGCAGTGCCCTGTGGACACAGCTGCTCTGACTGTACAAACACCGTGCAGGTGAAAGCACTCCTTGGTTTGTGCAGATAAGTGCACAATCTTAGAAATATTATGAATTAATAATTACATATTCTGTAAAATCATTTATATATTGCATGGTAAGTATTGACCATGTAATATATAAAAACAGTTTTTTGTTGTTGTTTTGTTTTCTGAATGAATTTAGTAAGATTGCTGGGACTTGAGGGAAATGAGAGGAGAAGGGAGTGTTTTGGGGGTGGGGATGGACAACTCCTGTTTGCTATGTACCATATTTATATATTTATTTAGTAAGAGCAGACTATGTTAACAAAGTATGATATGGTGAAAACATGTAGGCCTATCTATCATTCCCCACCAGTTTTATTTTTTATTTATCTATTTCTTCTTCTTTTTTTCTCCTCTATATACTGTTTACTATACCGGAATGCATTGTTTTGTTATCAATAATAAGAAATGTTAAATATTGAACTGGATTTTTATGAATTACGTTACTCCTGATTTGTGGTAGAATGTAACAGATTACATGTACTCACATAATGTACTTTTTAGAGGGCAATGCTTGTTATTTCACTAAATGTCTGATATCGATACTGTATTAACTAACAATGACTGTTTCTGTTTTCAACAGGTTTCAGTTGGTTGGAGCTTTGCTAGGTATGTCAACTAAACACTATGTACTCCTAGGAAAATGCATTCCATCCATCTATCCATCCATCCATCCATTCTCTTCCGCTTCATCCAGGGCCGGGTCCAGGGGCAGCTGTCGGAGCAGGGACACCCAGACTTCCCTCTCCCTGGACACTTCCTCCAGCTCCTCCAGGAGGATCCCAAGTCCACCACCGGGTTCGGGGATTGCCGCCACGACAAGCACCGGAGACCTTACGACCACAGCTTCGAACAGCCACGTCAACAATGGAAGCGGAGAACAAGGTCCATTCGGACTCAATGGGCCCTAGTTTCGTAGACCAGGCGCAGTCAGCGCGCAGGTCACCTGCACCACGCCGACGGGGTGTGTCCGCCTGGACTTTGCAAGTTTCGTGCACCACGCAGGCTAGCGCAGGCATGCCTCCCGTCACTCCCACCCGCGCAAGTGGGAAAGAGGGAGGAGAAGAAGGCGTGAGTGGGAGACGAGGAGGAGACAAGGCGTGGAGTGGGATAAACACAGCCGATTCAGATCTTCACCAATAAAATTAGCTCCTCTCCTCACCTTTAATGTGTTAGGGGAGGTTCAGTGCAAGTTTCGTCACTTGACAACCCAATGACAGAAGCAGCGCCGCCGCTCCCACTATATGTGTGCATATAGTCATAATAATTATAATGCCGATATTATATCACTATAGAAATTGTAGGCACATTTTAGGCATGTCTATCACAAAACCATTCATCATCATCATCATCATCATCATCATCATCACCGTCTTCATCATCTGCGCTCCACAGCTGCACTGGATTCCCCATCCAACACCAGAACGGCGGGACACCGGGACCTCGCGTGCCGCTCAGACCAGCTGCAGCCCCAACTCCGGTTCCAGCTCGCGGCAAAGTTGTGCGTTTCTCCATACTGCCGAGGCGCGAGACCAGGCACGAGCTGCTGTATTTTTTTTTAAAGATTTTTTCAGGCATAGACACATTTTATTAGCAGTGGATTGATATGAAAAACAGAAGAGAGAGAGGGAGGGAGATGTTTTGGTCCGAGAGGTCCAAGTTTCAGCTGTGTTAATTCAGTCAGGCTGAGTTTCCGTTACGCGTGCCATCCGCCTTTGATCTGACGTCAGATGTGACGGGACAATCTATATGATTGATTGATTCATTTTAATGACCACACAGCCAGGCTGGTGGAATTTGTTGTCAGCTTGGTACAGGTTCCAACTTACAAAACATATAACACAGATATACATACAGACATACACACTACACAATACATAAGGGCCATGCTTAATCCTTAATATTCAGAGTTCAGAAAGTTTATTGCAGTTGGGATGAAACTGTTTTTTAACCGGGATGTTCTGGAAGCAATTGTCCTGTAACGCCTCCCAGAGGGCAGTAGCTGGAAGGCATAGTGTGCAGGGTGAGTGGGGTCGGAGATGATTTTCCGTGCTCTGCGTAGTGTCCGTTTGTGGTAGAGTGAATCAAGGGATGGAAGGGGTGTGCCAATAATTTTGGATGCTCTATTTATGATGCGTTGTAGTTTCTTCCGGGAGAGTGAGTCTAGACTGCCGAACCAGACTGTGATGGAGAACACTGCATGAAAAGTGGGATTTTCGTCAGTTAGCGGCCCTGTAAATTGACGTGGAAGTTCAGGTTTACGACTGCAATCGGCAATTTGCAGGAAACACCGAAAACTGACGTAAATTGCCGGGAATTGACGTGGGCCTTGCTTGGCAGTTGTCCCCCCATGACCCCCCTCCCCGTAATCCTAGGGGAGGCTTTAACATGTAAATGAAAATGCTGTGAGCTATACAAATGCAAATCAGGGTAGCAGGGGGAGTTTTCCCCCAGGTGACATTTTTCTGAAAGGTGTTAACTTCATTTCATCTTCATTCAAAGATATAACTTCATTTCATCTTCATTCAAAGATACACAAAACAATTTGCTTCAACAATTACTTTTAATCAGGCTTTGCCACAAAGGTAAAATGTACATTCATGCAAACAACATCACAGTCTCCTAGAGCTCAACCACTGTGCATAGTGGCATGACTACAGTGACCCTTTCTGTGCTTAAATGCACAGTGGATGTGTTAACCACACATCTCCCAGCAATGCGCTCAACAGGCAGAAATGATGCTGGGTATGACGTGTCTGTTCCCTGCAAGCTCCAAACTTCTATTGGCTTTCCATAAAAATGTCTGTCCGGATGGGGATGAAGCCAGGAAACATGTTTAAATGCAGTACCTTTTGACACAACATTAACAACTATAAACTGCTTTATAATGGCTGGTCGTAGTTCTGAGGGTCAAGGATGGGTTCATAGATCATAGATCTCGGCTGTGTTAGAAATGCCATACTAACGTCCTACTCGTACTTAATTGTGACGTAAATTTGAGTACGTAGTGCGTTCACATACAATAGTATGTGAATTTGTGCACGCGAGAAATGCCCGGATGTATACTGCATTGGCAAGAATTTCTGAGTACAGCGGACCTTGCTAAATCTACTCAACTTCCCAAAATGCATTGCGGCTCGTCTGACTTCACAAGTTTTGGATAATGGCGGACGACTGCGGTGATTCTGGCGACAGCCCGACACAAACCGCGTACACATGTAAGTATACTGTAACATGACTTTTATGTTTCCAGCTGACTTTTAAATCGTATTGATAATGAACGTTACTTTATTGTTGTTGGCATTGTACGTTAACGTTACGAATCGAAGGTCCTTCCAGCCGGCTAGCCTACTGATGCTAATTTACCATTTAGGGGTTAGCGAGCGCAAGCGAAGCGGAAAATGTGCCGTTTTTACCGACGTTAACTAATAATATAGTGCTTATGTTAAACCGTGGTTATATATTTACTAACGGTGATTAATAACGCCGTGCACCGTTGTCCGCTAAAGGGACTGATGCAGACACCGGGCGCCTCATTCAGTGGGGGGAACGAGGCAGAGACGTTCACGTTCACCGGCAGCAGGGATGCTGCTCTGAGAGGCTTCACTTAAGAAAATGTGGTTTAAATGTTATAATTCTTATATCCAGGACTGCTGGAGACTCTCAGGATGTCCCAGGACTGCTGGAGACTCTCAGGATGATTGCGGTAAGAATATGTTCGGTGACTGCTAGCTAAGCTAAAATTAGCAAAGCAAGCCCAAGCTAAAAGTAGCTTAAAAGCTAATAGTCCAAGCTAAAAGTAGCATAGTAGCCTTGTAAAAGAACAAGAGAGAGGAACCAGTGTAACGTTAAGTTGCTTTGTTAAGTGTACGTGGTCTTTTACAGGAAGCAGTACGCCGTCTTCACAACTCGGAGACGAATTGTAGGCGCTACGAACCGGAGCAAGGGTACGATTTAAAGAATATGCTTTCATTCTGCTGTATAAGGAAATAGATGCGTTAACAGTAGATACCGATCTTAACTGTTCATTTTGTTTTCACAGACGAACCTCGCCTCATAACGAAGCTGTGACCTCTTACTTGCTCGGAGCTTTGTCCGCAAGTCCGGATTTATATGACGCCGATAGTGACGCCATTGTGTGTAAGTAACTTTTACTGTTTTCTTCTTCCTTGTTTTAATTTTACTGTGACTTAAGTTTTCTTATTCATACCACTCATTTAATTGTTTTCCAGCTGCCTGTAAGACATACTATGAAACGGTACGCAGGAGCTTCAGACACACACAGCCTGATCTCGCATCGCAGGCGGAAGCTGTGAAGAGGTCAGCTCGGAGTCGTTCCAGGAGAAAGAGGGTAAGACTTATTAGATTTATTAGATCCGTTTTTGGTCAATGTGAACAAACCTACCTAAACCTATTTTTCAGGTGCATTAATAGATGTGTTGTGTCCATGCGCAGTGCATCGCGCAGTACTGATTGTCTTTATTGATTGTTTTACAGCTGCTGGAAGCGAGACGGAGTGTGCTTGCTGGCGATGAGGTGGACCGTTGGAAGTGCGCCACCACAGACATGATGTCTGATGAGGAGGACGGCGTCGTTGGCGGGGTGTCTGGATGGATTGTGCGACCTCCATCCTCTCGTAGCCAGGAGCTCACCGAGCTCTGTGGGACTCTACAGTCGCGATTAGAGAAGACTCCCAAGTACAGGGCCACGCACAGCAGGCGGCTGTAAAATTGACCAAATTCGGACAGAATGTCGCCAGTTCATTTGTTTGTTGTGTGGGCAAATTTGTACAGTTGTGTGTTGTGTTGTCAATAAAGCTCTTTATTTGAATACTTCCTCCTGGCAATTCAATAAATTCATTCATATTTATATTTATAAATATATAAATAAATAAAATAAATATGTGTGTGTGTATATGTATATATATATATGTATATATATATATATATAAATATATATATGTATATGTATATATATAAATATATATATATATAAATATACATATATATATGTATATGTATATATATATATATAGTGATAGATCTGCTAACCAATCACTAGTGATTATTCTTGTTTAAAAGACCCAGTGTGACCAATAGTAACACATCTGCCAACGTGGGTTGGCTTTACATTTATAATGACCAGATCTGCCAACCAATCACATGCGATTATACTTGTTTAAAACTAGTGGTTTCATCCAATCCTGAGTGAGGATATTCAAGCCATCTCTGGCCAGGCGGGGTTTCGCCGCTATTCATATGCTAATTAGAGCCTTCGCTGTGGTTCGTTTCCGACAATTTTCGGCACAGACGAACGCGGCTTTCGCAGCCTGTAAATTGTCGTTAACTCCCGAAAATTAGGGAGATTTTCGGGCGTTTACAGGGACGAAAATCCGACTTTTCATGCAGTGGAAGGTGAGGATGCTTTCTACGATGGCTGTGTAAAAGTGGAGCAGAAGATGGGACCTTACCCTGAACTTCTTGAGCTGACGGAGATGGAAAAGTCTTTGCTGGGCTTTTTTTGTAGATGTGGTCTGCGTTTATTTTCCATTTGAGGTTATTGCTGATGTGGGTTCCAAGGAGTTTGAATGTGTCAGTGATGGAGATGGATTCACCTTTAATGAGCACAGGAGTTTTGGGGGATGGTTGGCGTCTTGGGTCGATGATGAGTTCTTTTGTTTTTGATGAGTTGAGTATGAGATCATGGTCTGTACACCAGGTCACTGCTTGGTTGATCTGTGCACGGTATTCTGTTTCTTGGTTGTTGGTGATGAGTCCTATGATGGTTGAGTCGTCCGCGTACTTGTACAGGTTGACAGAGCTGTGGTGGGATGTGAGCTTGTTTGTGTAAAGGGAGAATAGCCAGGGTGAGAGAACACAGCCTTGGGGTGTGCCTGTACTGAGGAAGAGAGGGGAGGATGTGGTATTTTTGATCTTCACCTTTTGTTGCCTGTTCCAGAGAAAGCTGTGAATCCAGTGACAGATGCATGGGTCGATGTTCATGTCCAGTAATGTATTGAATAGATTGGCCGGGTTTATTGTGTTGAATGCAGAGCTGAAATCCATGAACAGGATGCGGGCATATGTGTTGGCGGACTCCAGGTGGTTCAGAATGTGATGAGTTGCTAAGATGACGGTGTCTTCAACTGACCTGTTGGCTCTGTATGCAAATTTATATGGGTCCATGAGGGGGGTGGTGACAGATTTCAGGTGTCTTAGTATGATGCGCTCAAATGATTTCATAACTACTGATGTCAAGGCAATGGGTCTGTAGTCATTGAGGCAGGAGATGGTCTTGGTTTTGGGAACTGGGATGATAATGGTTTCTTTGAAGCAGTTGGGTACTGAGTTTTGGCAGAGGGAGGAGTTGAAGATGTTGGTAAAAACCCCAGCCAGCTCCGCAGCACAGTAGTGGAGAACGGAGGGGCTGATGTTATCTGGGCCGGGGGCTTTATTCCTCTTAATTCCCTTGAAGGTGCTCCTCACCTCCTCCTCGTAGATGGTGAAAGGGGGGGGAGGGAGGGGGTCTGGGAGAGATGGTGGTGGAGCCGGTGCCTGCTCAAACCTCCCATAGAAAGTATTAAGTGAATCAGGAAGCTGATTGTCGCTGTCAGGTGTGGGGGTGGGTTTCTTTTTGTAGTTTGTCATGTTTTGTAGTTTTTTCCAGATAGAGCGGGTGTCACTATTAGTGATTTGTTCTTCTAATTTAGTGGCATAGTTGGATTTGGCTCTTCTTATTGCAGATCTCAGTTTGTATTTGGCAGCCATATATTGTTCTTTATTTCCTGTCAAATGTGCTGAATTTTTCTCCTTTCTTATTATTTTAATGTCCTTGTTAAACCACGGTTTATTATTATTGTAGTGTTTGACTTTTTTGAGTGGAATGCACAGGTCAACGCAGTAATTGACGTATGACGTCACTGCTTCGGTGACGTCGTTCAGGTCACCTGCGGCATGGAAAACATCCCAGTCCGTGCAAGCGAAACAACCCCGAAGTTGTTCAATGGCTTCGGGGGACCAGCACCGGAGAAAGGTTGTTGGTGTTTTGGAGGATTTAACTTTTTGCCTGTATTTTGGAATTAGCAGCAGCATCGCGTGGTCGGACCTGCCCAGCGGAGCCCTCGGGAAAGCACGGTAAGCCTCTCTGATGGTAGTGTAGCAGTGGTCCAGCGTGTTGGTCCCTCTGCTGGGGCAATTTACCTGCTGATGGTAGCCGGGGAGCTCAGATGATAGGTTGGTCTGGTTAAAGTCCCCGAGGACGATGACTGCTGTGTCCGGGTGTGAATTTTCCACTGAGGAGACGTAGTTGGCTAACTCGGCTATGGTGGTGTTAGCATAAGCCTCAGGTGGAATGTAAACACAGATCATAATAATTGATGCGAACTCCCGTGGGAGGAATGATGGTCTGCATTTGACAGTGAGGTATTCCAGGTGAGGGGAACATACATGTGTGAGTTCAATAGAATTTGTGCACCAGCGTTCATTTATCATGATGCAAACACCACCGCCTTTTGCCTTGCCCGATAGTTTGGAAGATCTATCGGAACGATGTAATGTGAAACCTGGAAGAGTTACCGCTTGGTCTGGTACTGATTGATCCAGCCAGGTCTCTGTCAGGCAGATGGCGGAGCAGTCACTGTAGTCTTTGTCGGTTTGGATCATAAGTTGTAATTCGTCCATTTTGTGCCGGAGGGATCTTACGTTTGACAGCAGAAGGGCTGGGAGCGGTGGCCGGTAAGGGCGTCTCCTGAACCTGGCAAAGGTGCCGGAGCGGCGGCCCTTTTGGGCCGGCAGCCATGGTGTTGAGTGGCTTGCGCTGTAGATGTTTAATTCCAGTAATTTCTTCTCCAGCAAGGATGTAGATGGGCCCAGATCACTGTGAGAGGTGGATCTGAGGTTTAGAAGCTCCGATCGGGTGTACTGGATTATGCACGACACTTTGCAAACAAATAACGCAGACACTAAAATGACAGACAGGAACACTGCTTGTACTGTGGCAAGCCTCACGGCCGCCATTGTAAATGGTGATAGAGAAGAGGAAGTTGCGTCGACTTCCTCGACGCCTCGATATAGATATAAATTCACGTGTTGATTCAATTAGTTGCATTAAATAGTGCTTGTTGTGATTATTTATTGCATTTAAATGTGCCTGGAACTGTGGAAACCTGCCTGTGAGGTCTTGGTGACGTGTGCGCACTGCGCGCCGGTCAGCCAAACTGCCAATGGCAGTAAGCTGTAATTCGCCTTACGCCAAGAGTAGACTAGCTTCGAGCTGGTGGGCTTTCGACGCAGTCTCGGCGAGGCTTTTTGCCACGAAACTTTCGCTCCATCAAGCTGAATCTGTGACGCCTCCCCCTGCTGCGCCGCCACACCCATCTTGGCGAAACTTGCATTATGCCGGCCCCGCCACCCTGCGCCACCCTGCACTGTGCCATGAAACTAGGGCCCAAAGTCCCCAGCCTCCCTCGGGATCTGGTCAAATCTCTCCCATAGGTGGGAGTTGTAGTTGTGGGTTCCACCACCAGACATTCCCAGCAGACCCTCACAACGTGTTTGGGTCTGCCAAGTCTGTCCAGCTTCCTCCCCTGCCAGTGGATCCAACTTACCACCAGGTGGTGATCAGTTGACAGCTCAGTCCCTCTCTTCCCCAGAGTGTCCAAGACATACGGCCGGAGGTCAGATGATACGACTACGAAGTCGATCATTGACCTCTGGCCTAGGGTATCCTGGTGCCACATGCACTGATGGACACCCTTATGCTTGAACATGGTGTTCGTTATGGACAAACCGTGACTAGCACAGAAGTCCAATAACAGAACACCACTCGGGTTCAGATTGGGGAGGCCGTTCCTCCCAATCACGCCCCTCCAGGTAACACTGTTGTCACCCACATGAGCGTTGAAGTCCCCCAGTGGAACAATGGATTCCCCGGTTGGAGCACTCTCCAGTACCCCTCCCAAGGACTCCAAGAAGGCCGGGTACTCTGCACTGCCGTTTGGCCCGTAGGCCGAAACAACAGTGAGAGACCTATCCCTGACCCAAATGCGCAGGGAAACGACCCTCTCATTCACTGGGGAAAACTCCACCACATGGTGGCCGAGCTGGGGAGCTATGAGCAAGCCCACATCAGCTTGACGCCTCTCACTCCAGAGTAGAAGAGAGTCCAGCCTCTCTCAAGGAGTTGGGTTCCAGAGCCCAGACTGTGCGTGGTGAGCCCGACTATCGCTAGCCGGTAGCACTCAACCTCCCGCACTAGCTCAGGCTCTTTCCCCCCCAGCGAGGTGACATTCCATGTCCCTATGGCTAGTGTCACCGTCTGGGGATTGGGTCGCCGGGGCACCCGCCCAGGACAGCCACCCAAATCACACCACACCTGCCCCTTCTGAACCCTCCTGCGGGTGGTGAGCCTACTGGACGGCAGGCCTACGTCCCTCTTTCAGGCTGTGCCCGGCCAGGTCCCATTCTCATACAACAAAACAAAAAATGCTACATAACTTCATACGGTTTAGGCAACAACACTACTTTCTTAGGTTTAGTAGTGTTATGTATCTCTGTATTGCTGGGGATAGGTGTCCTTCTCCTCTGTGGTGGGGGAGGCGCTGTTTCCCTGGTGCCTTGCCCATTTTTGCTTTCCAGGTCAGGTCCAATCCAGGTGCACATGGTTGGGTCTGATTGCCTGGGAGAGTATTTAGGGAGAAGATTCCAGGGCCACCTCTTTCTCTCCCTCCCTGCCTGCGATGAAAACTGCCAACGTCTTAATTGTTTCTTGTTAGTTTGCACATTCTCAATGCAACAGTCCATATCACACTACACATAGCTAGCCGCCACTTACAATGATCCTTAATTTATTTTGTAACTTGGGGCCCTACTTCCAATAAATATATTGAAATGGTTCAACTGTGTAGTCTCCTCTTTGTTGTGGTCTGCCTTGACCCAGGTGGTCATAACAAATGTGGGCCCGTCCGGGATATTGGTAAGGTTGTCGGTACCTTACTAATGCCTGTATAGTTCGGTAGTACTTTTGTTAGGAGACTCACAGTCTTTGGTTAGTTTGCTTGATTGCTTACAGGGGAGTACTGGTGGCCGCTTTGCTTCTTTTAGTGGTGACCGGGGTACCGGTTATGATCCTCAGAGCTGAATGATTCACACACTGTTTGTTAAAATAATTTGCCCGTAATCGAATAAATTCACCCAAGGAGGAGATCAGAGATATAAGTAAAGTCGACGTCTGACTTTAATCTTGATCAAGAGGAGCAGTTACAATGCAACAACGTGTGAGGATGCTACAGAGGAAGTGCTCAAATCACTGTTGTGACTTGAGTCTTTTAAAAGGCACAGGAGATGATGCGTCATTGACAGTTAACCTTCATGCAGAACCAGACATCCTGACTACCAGGCCTCTGATAACGTTTAGGTCAGCAATGGGGATACTAAAGTAATAAACAGTTCAACACATAAAGCTGTAACCTGAACAAAGAAAACTTTAAGACATGAGGTTGTACAAAATTCTTATAACACTGTTGACAGTATTTCCTGATTAATGGATGGCAAAGAGATATTTAAACTTCTCCTCTTTGAGTCTGTCAACAAAAAGAGAGATGAATTTTGACAATGACTTCATCCATTGTTCAGATGTGTTTTGAAAATGTACGCAAATTATGGATGGATCCCTCAGTCGAATTGAAGAAAATTCTTCATTTTCATATGTAAACATACAATATCAGAAAACTTGTAATAGAGAACACAAAATAGTCTTAGTGTAAGTAATCAATGAGGTAAGTTTTATGGTGGTATCTATTAGTTAAATGATTTACCCTATTCACCCCCTATAACTACCAAACAGAACAATAAGTAATAAAGGGTTAAGGGTCACATTCCTATGTTTGATTGTGATGCTGCAGCCTGTCGGTAGAAACCCCCACTGCCTCCTATAATTCTGTGTTCCGATGATTGAATTCATCCCATTTGTTTCCTCTCTATTTGTTATGTCAATATGTGTAATTCTACATTCTAGAAAGAACAAAAGCTCTGTCTTAGCGAAAGAGCAACACACCTGGTCGGGGGCTCAGAAGTACTGCAGGGGATAACCTCAGAGACCTGATCGGCGTAAGAAACCAAGAGGAGAATAACAACCTTTGAATTTGGTCACAGTGCCATAGACGGGCCTCTAAAGCGAGCCCGGGGGCTTCTGGTCTGACAACAGCCCCTCCACATTAACTAACTGGGACACTGGCCAGCCTGATATCCACTTACCAAGACACCGTGGAAGCTTTTCCACTGTCGCTGTGGAAGACAAAAGCCTTTCTTCTGTTCCAAAAGGTCAAAGATGCTATTATGTAAAAGGCTCATCTTTTTATTTTGGTGTGTCAATTATTCATTTGATGTGACGACAAAGACAAACATTGCCAGAAGATTTAAGAGTCAGTCGGTGGCTCACAAGGTTCAGCTGCTTTTACAGCGGGAGGACAATGCGGTGTCAAAAGGACTGAAACACTTCTGGATGCACTGGAGAAACGTCCAGGGTTACCGTGGGAACCACAAGAAGAGACACAGTGGGGATGCTGACTGCACAGACGAACTATACGACTGGATTAAACAAATTAATATGCAAAGCTCATGACATGCTATGTTGAGCTGTCCTATCTTTGAAATCCTCTTTATTTTGGATTATCGGTATCAAATATTTGAATCTATGGTTAACCACCTGTTCATGTCTGCATTTGAATATTTGCATAAAGTAATTACGTTCGTTCTTGGCCTTGGAAAGCATAGTTTGACAATCTATACAAATATCTATGTAAATATTCCTATTAAGTAGATCCACTGTCTTTTTGCCGCGCTAAATTAATGCGCTGGCCTCTTAAATTAAGGCAAGGCAAGGCAACTTTATTTGTATAGCACATTTCATACACAAGGCAGACTCAAAGTGCTTCACATCATGACATGTCATACAACAAAGTGAAAAAAATAGAAGAATTAAAAGAAAATAAAGGCAAATTTAAAAATGCATTACAGAAAGAAAAGGAGAATAAAAACATATTTGCAATAATTAAAAACAGTGCAGACAAAAGATTAAGCAGAAAGCTATGGTGAACATAAAAGTTTTCAGTCTAGTTTTAAAAGTGGTCAGAGTTGGGGCAAGTCTTACATCTTCAGGAAGTTTATTCCAGCCATTTGTTGCATAGTGACTAAATGATGCTCTCCCGTGATTGTTGGTTACTCTGGGAATTACTAACAGATTGGTCTCAGAAGATCTTAGTGGTCTAGAAGGCTTATGTAGTGGGAGCATATCAGTGATATACTTCGGTCCTAGACCATGTAGTGATTTATATGTGAGCAGGAGGATTTTGAAATCAATCCTCTGACATACAGGGAGCCAATGTAAGGATTTAAGAATTGGTGTAATGTGCTCACATTTTTTGGTCTTTGTAAGAACTCTAGCAGCAGCGTTCTGAACAAGCTGTAGCTGCCTGACAGTTTTTTTGGAAGACCTGCAAGGAGACCATTACAGTAGTCTAGCCTACTAGTAATAAAGGCATGTACAAGTTTTTCTAAGTCTTGAGCTGACATGAGCCCTCTAAGTCTTGCTACATTTTTGAGGTGATAGTAGTCTGATTTTGTTACTGATTTAACGTGACTGTCGAAATGTAAATCAGAATCCATAATAACCCCAAGATTTCTGGCTTTGTTTGAGGTTTTCAGGGACAGAGAGTGAAGGTGTTGAATTACTTTAAACCTTTCTTTTTTAGCACCAAAAACAATTCTCAGTTTTGCCCTCATTTAGTTGTAGGAAGTTTTGGCACATCCAGTCTTTGACTTGCTCAATGCACTGGCACAGAAGATCTATGGAGCGATAGTCGTTTGGTGATAGTAGATAGATTTGGGTGTCATCGGCATAGCAATGGTGGTCAATGTTATTATTTTGCATGATTTGTCCTAGTGGGAGCATGTAGATGTGGAATAAAGTCGCCCCCAAGATTGAACCTTGGGGGACTCCACACGTTACATTGGTAGGTTCTGATACAAAGTCGCCAATGGAAACAAAATAGTTCCTATCTTGTAGATATGACTTGAACCAGTTTAAGACTGTGCCTGAGAGCCCCACCCACTTTTCCAACCTGTCCAAAAGTATTGAGTGGTCGACAGTGTCAAATGCAGCACTGAGGTCTAATAGCATTAATATTGAAGTTTTGCCAGAGTCTGTGTTAAGATGGATGCCATTTACAACTTTAATAAGGGCCGTCTCGGTGCTATGAAAAGGTTGAAATCCTGACTGGAAGTTGTTGTGGCAGCCAGTTGAAGCCAGGAAGTGATTTAGTTGTTGGAGGACAACTTTCTCAATTATTTTACTTATGAAGGGTAGATTTGAAATAGGTCTGTAGTTGTTGATAATAG
The DNA here is from genome assembly GCF_963514095.1 of Eutrigla gurnardus. Lineage (NCBI taxonomy): Eukaryota > Metazoa > Chordata > Actinopteri > Perciformes > Triglidae > Eutrigla > Eutrigla gurnardus. The sequence goes on from NC_139928.1 coordinate 3,284,112, forward strand.
AGGCATCTAGGCTCCGCTTTTTTAGAAGAGGTTTAATGACTGCAGTTTTGAAGGCCTTTGGGAAATTGCCTGATTGAATGGAGTTATTAACTATTTGCAATACGTCTATTGATAGGCAGTCAAAAACATTCTTAAAAAAGTTGGTAGGTAAAGCATCAAGGCAGCAGGTAGATGATTTTAGATTTGTCACCGTTTCCACTAGAGCTTTAGAGTCTATGGCATTAAAGCTTGCCATGATTGCTGTGTTACTTTTGCCTGAACAGGTTGGTGATCCAACTTTTTTGTTTGAGATATTGATGGCGCGTCTGATGCCTTCAATTTTATTAGTATAAAAGAATGCAAACTCATTGCATTTCTGCGTGAAATGGAGTTTAGCTGGTATTTGTGTTGGGGGGTTGGTCAGTCTGTCAACAGTTGCAAATAGGGTTTTCGCCTTATTAGTGTTGTTGTTTATGATATTGGAGAAGTATGTTTCTCTCGCACTTTTGAAGACTAAATTGTAGGCCCGGAGGCTCTCTTTATAGATGTCATGGTGAATATGAAGTTTAGTACTCCGCCAGATTCGTTCAGCCTTCCTGCACTCTCTTCTCTGGGCTGTCACAACAGCAGCTTTTCTCCAGGGTGCCTTTTGCTTACCAGAAATTGTTTTAACCGTAGCAGGTGCAATGACATCTATGACATTCAGAATTTTGGAATTAAAGATGTTTACAAGATCATCAGCATGACATGGGTTTAGAGGTGGTAACGACGAGATGGCATTTTTAAAGAGTACATTGGCATGTTCATTGATGTACCACTTTTTGACCTTATTTGATTCTGTTTGTGTGTCAGGAATGAAAGCAATATTAAAGGAAAAACAGAAGTGATCAGACAAGGATCAGTCACAAAAACATCAGAAACATGGAGACCTTTTGTGATAATCAGGTCCAGGGTGTGTCCCTTACAATGAGTAGCCTGTTTCACATGTTGAAAAAATTAAAATAAATTAAAATTAAAATTAAAATAAATAACTATTTTTACAGTACAGTAACTGTATTGGGTTCTGTGTTCTGAGTAGAAATCCCGTTGTGTTATCTAAGGTCTGTCCTATTTACTGGAGCAGTGAACATTTCTATTGCATAAGAATTCAAGCAAACCCTAAGGGTTAACGGGGAAACGAACTGAATGGCTTGTGAAAAAGAAGTGACCATGTTGTAAGTGGGATGATGGCCGACGGTTAAGATCTAAGATGATATATATGAATTTCGAATTAAAAACAGCCGATAGTCAGAAAGCATGAGTCCAAATAAATGCTGATATTGCTCCATGCCTGCACATGTGTAAACGTGGAACAGCTTGCCAAATTTAACTTATGAAGCTTATGGTTTCTCTTTTTTAACCTTTTAGATCATAAAAGCTGACGCGTCCTATGACGGCGAGGACCAACCGGACTTCATGACATCCATCCGTCAATCAATCATGTTCCAGCGTTAGCGAATGACTTGTGGGAAAAGAAAGTGAGATAGAACATGGAAATGTATCATCTTAAACAGATTAAAGAAAAGGAAAACAAATACATTATATGTCTGAGCTTTCTTTTAACCTACATTATTTTACCTCCAAAATGTTAAATTGGAGGAACATTTTGCTTCCCTCGCTCTTGTTTTGCTTCTAATCCAATCGACACCATGCAAGGGAATCCCCGTGGAATCACATTATCACCTCTCTTTCTCCCAGACCTCGGCTCAGAGTCACCTCACCCTCACCCTCACCCCCACCTTGTCCTCTGTAACTGCTTAGCACCCGTTTAAATCAACCAGCACCGCCAAACATCCCCAAAGATGGATGGCTTTGCTTATCAGCCTTTTCTTGGCAGTTTATCTTGGCTACAAGCAAACAGTGGGATAGCTGCGCTGCTAATGACCTTGGGGGTGAGAACGATATTTGTGTGTATTTATATGTCCATGTGTGTGTGGCTGAGTGTGCCCGAGGGCACCTGGCGCTGTCTTTGTGTGCAGCTGAATACGCCGCGTGCACTCGGCTGCATGCTATATGCGTCTGACCTCCTCTCGTGGCCCGTCTCTCGTGTCGGTGGATGAATCATGGGGATCCGTGGAAAGGCTAACCCTGCTGAGGTGATTCATGGAGCTGCGTTGGTGACCTTCCATTCAGGTGCACAGCTGGGCCCCTCTTGTCCGACGAGCCCATTCATTCCTGTGACTAGACAACTCCGTCTCACTGCATAACACATTTGTGTGTTAGCAGGCCAAAGATAAAGATAGAATAACTCAAGTTAAAGGTGATTCAGGCAGTAAGTCTATACACGAGCACATGAAATGAACGGGGTCGTAAAGAGGCGATCACTTTTAGATGATCATCGTCACCGATGCCAGTCATATCCGCTCTTTACCAATCGTGATGTTTCAATGAACTCGAGCACCAGAGCTGCACGGTCCTGCTCGAGTCTGCACTCAAATGTGACTATTTATAGCGGATAGTAACGGTGAACATGTTGCGTACATGCTGGGGCGCCTGATGTGTGGAGAGTCTGTGGTGCCGGCTGTCACTCGCTTTGGCTGGCTTCCTGCCCCCCCCCCCCCCCCCCCCCAGCTTACCCTCTTCTGTCTTGGATACGCAAACTCCGTCACAGACACTTGTTTCATGTGCTTTTCATCCGTTTGGCAGATGCTAACAGACTAAGACTAACAGACACTGACAAAAGGTGCCATTACCGGGCAAACAGAAGTGTGTGTGTTGAACTTTTTTGTTTTGGTGGGATGAAAAATATCTATTTATCTGACAGTTTCATTGTCTAGAGTGTGTTAGGTATGGGCGCCCAGATAGCTCACTTTCACCAGATACTAAGGCTGAGTCCTTACTGCAGTGGCCCCAGGTTCGACTCCGACGTGTGGCCCTTTGCTGCACGTCATTCCCCATCTCTCCCCTTCCCACTCTGTCGCTGTCCAAAAAGTGGTATATTCTAATCCAATCATTTCAGGCCGCATTTAGACCGTCATTCCAAGCACTTCAAAATCCTCCAGCCATGTGGTGGCACATTATTTGTAGATTATCCTGTAACGTGGTGTGCATAATTCTACTTGAGGATCAAATTGTTGCGGTCGTCCACGCGTCTACACTGTTTTTGAAACAATGTCGTTTCAAACAGCTGTGCAGCGTTTTGGCATCTGATGACTCTCACTCATGGATGTATTACTCAAATAGGACAACCTGGATTGGATTTCATGCTACCTTTTGGCAACACACCCTTACTGTTTTCACTCCGAATGTTTGCTCATGCAAAATTATTTTTGCAATCCCATTCTATTAAATACAACCAGAAATACTCTATGGCACATTTCTAGCTGCAAACACGCCTCACACACTGGTAGAAGACTCCCTACCTGACCGGCGACCTGCAAATAAATGTTGGCAGCAGGTGCAGCAGCACTAGGGTTGCACAACGAGTCAATATTCAATATTAATCAATATTAATTCCTTTTTTTATACTCTTTATTTGTTGAATTGTGATCCCTACAGTAGTTTCCAGAAAAGAAGAAAGAAATATAAACTTAAGTATCAACACAAGTCTTCTGATATTGTATGTGTGATGGAAATGTGTATGAGTGGAAGCAAGGAGACCTCTGGAGATGGTAGATGAAATATTTATTGATGCTCGATGATCTTCGTGAGAATCAAGGTTTGAGCAGTACAACAGTAAGGAACTAAACAGTCCTGAGACATCCAGACCTAAGACATCCAGACCCGCACCATCCAGACCTTAGACATCCAGACCTGAGACATGCAGACCGGAGACATCAAGACCTGAGTAATCCAGACCTTAGACATCCACGTCTGAGACCACTCGTGTTTTCAGGAAAATAAAAATTAATTCATTCACAAAAAAATTATAAAGAACACAAAAAACGGAATTTATCTAGTCTGTGTTGATTATTTCTTCTCTCATTTTTATTTGCAATCAATTTCAACAATGTGGATCCAGTCCAGTAACTGTGTTATTGCATGGCTGCTTAATCTTAACGAAGATTTCCATGCTAACCACCACTTCCGAGTCGACCTCCCAGGGACTCCTGACAGCCTGCTGGGCCCAACCGGCCAGACAACCCCCGACCACCCCCGTAAGCAATAATGGCCGGGACGCCACGGCACTGTTAGATTCCGGGAGCGCGGTGATGCTAGCTTTCCCCGAGTATGCTCAACCCCTCTACCTTGTGGCCTCCCTCCCAGTCACCTGTATACGCGGGGAGACAAGGCAATATCCCACCTCCGGATACAGACCACACGGCTTGTTTGAGGGAGCCGTCGTCCCGGAGCTACCAGTAGAGGTCCTCATCAGACGGGACAACCCCAACTTCCTAGAACTCTGGCACACCCAAGGGAGGTATGACCGGGCCAACACGCCCAGGAAGGGGAAGAAAAAATCAATCCCCAAAACCCGGAGTCAAGAGATTCAATGGTCCCGCTGTCAGACGGCCCACTGCAAGGGCAGAGGAGGAGGCCCTCGCCCCCCCTGGCTGCCGGACAGTCCCCCTTGGAAGAAGGAGGCAGGACTCTGGGACATGTTCACTATGGGCACCGACGAACCCCCCCTTCCAGCACGTCTGACGGGACGTTTCGAGACAGCCCAGCTGGAGGACCTCAATCTCGCCAGCGCCTTACAGCAGGTGAAAGCAGTGGACGGCCAGCTGATGAAAGGGATAAGACAGCTAACTTATCCACACTTTGCAATTAACAAAAATTTGCTGTATCAAGTGGTAATGAAAGATGGGTGGCCCGAGAGTTGCTGTTGGTGCCCCGCTCCTTTATCCCCTCTGTCCTCCAGCTGGCCCACACCCACATGCACCTGGGAGGAACGCTGGAGCGCATCAAGGCCTGATTCCACTGGCCAGGAGTAAAGATGGCCATGGAGACATACTGCAGGGACTGCCCAGAGTGCCAGATGGTGGCACCCCGTCCCCACGTAAGGAACCCCTTAATACCCATCCCCATTATTTCAGTACCCTTTAGTAGGATAGCGATGGATCTGGTTGGACCACTACCTAAAAGCAGCAGCGGATACCAGTATATCCTAGTAGTCATAGACTACGCCACCAGGTACCACGAAGCCATTCCCCTCTGCACGATGGCCACGAAAGGCATCATGAAAGAACTGGTGATGATGTTTACGAAAGTCAGCATCCCCGACGAAATCCTGATGGACCAAGGGACTCCGGTTATGTCAAAAATAATGAAGGATATGTGCCAGCTGTTGCAAATCAAAAAAATTAGCACCTCCGTGTATCACTCTCAGACTGACTGGCTGGATCAAGGCCCAGACGGCCCAAGCCAGGATCTACAACTGGGGGACCCAGCCCCAAGTATTTACACCGGGGGATAAGGTACTAGTACTCGTCCCCACCACAGAATGTAAATTTCTTGCCAAATGGCACGAGCCGTACGATAACAGTTGACCCCGAGGCAACGACAAGATCTGAAGGAGCTGACCCGTAGGAATCATGACATTTTCTCCTCCACGGCGGGCCACACCACCCTCATCTCACACCCTATCATCACCTCCCCAGGAAAGAAGGTAAAAGTAAGGCCGTACCGCATACCGGAAGCTCGGAGGGAAACCATTAAGGACGAGGTACATGCCATGCTGAAGGCCGGTATAATTGAGGAGTCGGGGAGCGCATGGTGTAGCCCCATAGTATTGGTCCCCATACCAGACGGACGTATCCGCTTCTGAAATGACTTTCAGCAACTGAATGCCATCTCGCAGTTTGACACCTACCCTATGCCCCGGGTAGACGAGCTCATCAAACGATTGGGTAGAGCCAGGTACATCACCACGCTTGACCTAACCAAAGGATACTGGCAGGTACCCCTCAGCCCGGAAGCCAGGGAGAAAACCACCTTTGCAACCCCAGGAGGGCTCTTCCAGTTCCGACAGCTCCTATTTGGGGGGCACCCGCCACCTTCCAATGGCTAATGGACCAGGTCCTCAGGCCCCACCAAAAGTATGCAGTGGCATACATCGATGACATCATAATAGATGGAGAGGAGTGGGGGAAGCACCTGGAACAGGTGGAAGCCGTGCTGCAAGCCCTACGGTCGGCGGGGCTCACAGCAAACCCCAAAAAGTGTCGTTTCGGCCTCCGAAAGAGGCGAACTACCTGGGGTTCACTATTGGGAGAGGATGCTTTAAACCGATCCGCGGGTGGCCCCGCCCTCAGACCAAAAAGCAAGTAAGGGTGTTTGTAGGGCTTGCCAGTTATTACCAGCAATTTTTCCCTCACTTCTCTTCCCTAGCAGGACCACTGACTGAACTAACCGGATGCCGTATCGGGTCGAGTGGACGGCAGAGACGGAGAAGGCATTTGTAGGGCTGAAGGAGGCCCTGTGCTCGGACCCAGTGTTGGTGACCCCAGACTTCACTCAACCGCTGGTGGTGCAGACCGATGCTTCAGAGACCGGGGTGGGTGCCGTCCTGTCCCAGCTGAGAGAAGGTGAGGAACACCCAATCATGTATATAAGTCGGAAACTACTGCTGAGAGAGAAGAAGTACTCAACAGTAGAAAAGGAGTGTCTGGCCATCAAATGGGCGTTGAAAACCTTGAAATATTATGTCTTAGGACGGCAATTCACCCTGGTCACTGATCATGCACCACTGGTTTGGATGGCTCAGAACAAAGAGAGCAACGCCCGGGTCACCCGCTGGTTCCTCTCCCTCCAGCCCTACTCATTCTCTGTCCTCCACAGGTCCGGTGCAGCGTACAGAAACACAGACGCCCTATAGGGGCCTGTAGGCGCTAAGGGGGGGGGGGGACGCCCGCCATGTGAAGGAGGGTGCCCGGGAATGTGGAGTGGTGATATATATCGTGCCCTGCTATGTCTCTGCTGTCGCCTCTCTCTCTCCCTCTCTCCTCGCAAGATCTGTGGCATGCCCATATATGGAGTTTCGCCTGCCAGGGTGATTCCAGCAGGAGAGTGCAATAAGTGGAGCGCAGCTGAAACCGATCGGTGCAAATGGAGGCAGCATAAGAGGAGGGCTCAGACGGGGTGGAGTAGCTTCAGTGAAACAAGGTGCGAGTAGGAGATGAGAACAGAGAGAAGGAGAAAGATAACAGCGCTGTGTATGACCTGTGTTTGTAGGAGAACCCCGAAACCGAGGCCGCCCGTGTACCGAACTTCGCCTGCCCGACTACCCTCCCGACCGCCTCCTCCTGGAACGTAAGACAGCCCGAGCCCGTGTACCAAACCCAGCGCTTGCCCAACTGTGACACAGCCACATGAGGTTACAAGGGTTATCTAAAGTGGACAAGAGATATGTCGATGAAAGTGCCCGATTAACCAAATGTTTTAAAACCCTTTCAAGGTGAATGGTGCTTCGGGTTACTTATTTGTTTTTTTGTGTGTTTTGCCGAGGTCAAAAAGCCATGTAATGCAGGCTACTTAGATGACAGTACAACAAGGTGACTGGGATTTTTTTAGACCTAGTTTGTTTTGGATGGATTGGAAAGAGAGATGTGTGGTATGTTTGAGAAAAAAAAAGTATCCTGTACGGGGAACTTCATTGTTAATAGCTATATTGTATACTTTGTTTTTTGAGAAAGATATATGGAAATTTCTGCTGTGGCATTGGGACTTTTTTAGACCTAGTGACCTCAGAGTGGAAGGGGAGGGGAGATACAGGCAGGAACCAGGAAGCTGGGCCAGAACAAAGGAAAAAGTTTGGGATGGATTGGAAAGAGAGATGTGTGGTGTGTTTGAGAAAAAAAAAGTATCCTGTATTCTTAAAACCCCACGAAAATCCGGAGAAGGCCACGCTGTCAAGGACTCGTTAAGCGTTAGGAACGAGGAAGTACCCTGGTGGAGTATTATTTTTCTTCAATCTGCCTTGCCGGTGAGATCTTTACTTTTTTTTTTCTTTTTTGTGCAATGCAATGCTAACTAAGGACTATTTTTTTTTTTTACATGTTTTTGGTCGAATACTTTTTTTTTTTTTTATGTTTTTGGACTTTTGGTGTTTTCGGTTACAGGATTTTATGAGACTTGGGGAAGGGGGAAATGTATAAAAGCAGTGTTTTGGTGGAAGTGCATGGTGTTTTGTGAAGTTATCGAAATAATACAAAGGTTTTTGAGAAACTGTTTGTAGATTATTCTTTTTGTTTATATGTGATTGTTGTCGTGTATGGGATTGATGGGGTTTATTGCGACTTAAGGGGAGTTTACAAAGATAGCTTATGTATATGGTGTAGTTTCAGAACAAAATTGTGATAATTTACTTGAGAGAGAATCAGGATGATTGTTAAACAACGACAACGGATCTACAGTCCTGCGGACGCATTGACACCTTCTCCCTCCTGTCTATCCCAAATAAAGTTAATTAACTTGGATCCTGGTGCGGAACTCCCTTCTCTTACTGTGTTTGGTTCAGTGACATTCCCTCAAGCCTCGGAGGGTGTCACAAAGGTAAGAACTTTGTGTTCGGCCAGAGAGACACGCTAGTGTCTTGTTTGTGACCTTGCCTCGCCTAGCAGACACTTTATAACTCAGATTAAATGTGAACCTATTCACAAGATGACAATCTTACACTGAGGGAATCAGGCATAGAGAACATTCCCTCACAGTATGTTTAATTTAAAAAAAAAAGTATTTTCTTCAATTCACAGAGGAGGGATCCAACTCCCAGGATCGATGACGTATCACTATGTGCCAAATTGCATTTCCATCCATCCATCCATCCATCCATTGTCTACCGCTTATCCTGTATTCAGGGTCACAGGGGGGCTGGAGCCGATCCCAGCTGTCATTGGTACACCCTGGACAGGACGCCAGTCCATCGCAAGGCCGACATGTAGAGACAAACAACCATCATGCTCACATTCACACCGGGCAATTTAGAGTCATCAATTAACCTATCCCCATCTTGCGTGTCTGTGGGAGGAAGCCGGAGAACCCGGAGAGAACCCACGCTTACACGGGGAGAACATGCAAACTCCACACAGAAGGAACCCAGGCCCGACCCGGGAATCGAACCCTCTTGCTGTAAGGCAAGAGTGCTACCCACTTTACCACCGTGCAGCCCCAAATTGCATTTCCAAAAAAAAAAAAAAAAAAAAAAAGTCCGAACAATGGATGAAGTCAGGGTCCCTCCAACCAACTATATCTTTGTTTTTTTGGTTCAAGGATATCTTATGTTTTTTATTCCGGCTGCAGGTCATCTACTGCCAATAGCTGTCCAAGTCTTGTACCTCTGTTCAACGTTCTTTCTCAGCCTTTCTTCTCCTGAAAGGCTTTCACTGTCCCCACTGTAACTGTGAGTAAAGTATAACCTCGACCCCCTCCTTTCTTCTCTGGACTTTCTCCACCCTCCACCTCTGTGGCAACACAGCTGCCCTCCATCACTTTTCCAGGAAAACTGCACTCAGTGTCTCTATTCTTTACAAAGCCAGAGGACACTGCACATTTTGATAAAAGCCCCCCCCCCCCCATCCCTCGGTTTACAAATGGCTAATCAATAGAAACATTCGGTCAAAAGGTCCTTAATGTGAGCATTCATCTCACTAGTTGTGTGGCCGCTTCTCTTTAGACAACGTTGTGAATAGCCCATGCAGTACATCCACTGTTCAATAACAACGGCATTGACATCTCACAGCGTTATAGACATCAATTTTAAAATCAATATCATCGTGCACACGGCACTTAAAGCCACATAGGTAGTAGTGTGTGTACAAACTTCTTTCATAGTGCTGTAGCTTTCAGCTTTTACCTCCCGGGCAAACGGAACGGAAGGACTTGGAAAGAGCAAAAAAGAGCTAGATTTGCAGTGACACAATGGCAAGAATCAATATGACTTTCCTGTCCTAAATGGGAGATAATGGTATCACAATGGAGGCGTGGGGAGCTTGTCTACTCAGCTATCCCTGATTGATCTGTTACTGCAAGAGTCACTTTGGGACCCGCAAGGTGTCTGGACACATTAGCATCACCGTGAGCCATCGCACGCACGCACACACACACACACACACACACACACACACACACACACACACACACACACACACACACACACACACACACACACACACACACACACACACACACACACACACACACACACACACACACACACACACACACACACCGTTCAATGTGTGTCTTTGAAGAAAATTCTTCATCCGATCAACCTACACGGTCATACATCATCATTAAGTGTTACACATATTCTATCACTGTGTTTTCCAGCATTCATACATGTATGTGCACTGCTTGTGTCTTTTTGTTTTTTAAATAATGTATCCACATCTGCTTTCGTCTGTATGAGATTGTCGCTTGCCACTTATTAAAAAAAATCCCTTCTTGGTTATTGCTTATTCCCAGTGGTAACCAGAGGTTTGCATTACAAGCAGACAATGATCTAAAAAAAACACACAGTGGTAATTAAAATATAGCGTTCTCAAATGCTTTCTAGTGTTGCTAATGTTAGCACTTCACACATTCAAGCACATGTCTGCCTCGTGAGTAGCTACAGGATAACTCATAAACTAATGATAGTGAGCCAGCTAGCCACAACAAGAGTGCTTCTACTCTGTGCTAAGTTTAGAATATTACAATCAACACGTAGCCTACTTATAACGTGGGTCAATTAAATAGTCTCTGGTAGCTCTTGTAAGTGGTAGTGTAACATCTTGAGGCTTCAAAATTCCGAGTTTTATGCAAGGCTAACATCATCAGAAAACAGACAAACTCCTTTAAAGTTGACTGTGAATAAATAAAAAGGTTTTTGACATTTCTGTGGGTGCAAAAGCAGCCGTGAACAAACACATTTTAAGGAAGGCAGTATTATACAGACGATGTTGTGCCCATACGCGACCACGTTGGTAAGCAACGCAGCTGCGGAGGATGTTCTCTTTAAATGTGCATGAAATCAGTCATTTAAGAAAAACACGACCTTCTTGTTTTTAACGATACCGAAGTACAACATGACACCACAATGCTAACCATGAAGCTAACAAGCCATTGTTGTTGCTCATTTTTTAATCTTCTTCAGTAACTACTGTACAGCAGGAGTGTGCACACAACACACCAGCCACCCTTTCTTCTTCTTTCTTGTCATTATGATCCATTACGTGTAAAAATATCAAATCAGACGTCATTAAGCATCAAACTAAGACAACAAAACAAAAGCGACTCCATTCTCACTGTGTATTCATCATGAGGATATATGGAATTATAAGAAACTCTAAATAATTGTTATGTCCCTGGTCTAAGGAAAGTCTGGACGCTTTTCCCACTCCCAAGAATGGTCAGCCGAGCAGCAATTAACAATTCAAGGTAGAAGTTTTATTGACAAGCTTCGGAGTTGAGAAAAACAACAAACAAAACTCAGCTGATCCCATTCCTAAACTTCCCTGGAAACGAACATGGTTGAAACACAACACAAGGCTCTAACCTAACTCCTAACTGTAACCAAACATGTGAAAAAATGGTACAAAAAGGACACTCACTCCTACCACCTGCTACCTCAGAGTTGACTAGGCTAGGACAGAACCGTTGGTTAACAATAGCTCTTGGTTCAACACACTAGCACTACACACAAAAAAACCTCGGCTGGCACACACATTTCTAAGGTCTAGCTGATCTGCTTCCATTGTTGGAAACTGGAGAGGAAGCGAGAGGGCGAGGTTGACATCAGCTGGTTTAAATCCCCCACGTTATCCAATCACCCCGCAGCAATCCCGTCACCTGAGCCAATCGGAGAGATCACCACCTGCAGCTTATCTCACACAAGCACACACACACACACATTGACTCCATTCTATCCTGTTTTTTTGCCCTGTTCACTATTCTACAGTGTATGTTTTTTTAATAGATGATTCACTCTCTGACTACAGAGTTACAGATGAACAATACAAGCCTGATATACTCGATGCTGTGTGACTGCTGAAATTGCATTTTTCTACCTGACAATAGGGAGAGTGTTTCCCTGGTGTTGTTTGGGGGGGATTTACAGGGATCTGTGCTTTTTCACATACCTTGCATGACAAGTTGCTCTCATTACCTGCAGAAATCCAATCAGCTGCACATTTGGAAGTGTTCCCTGTTGTAGTGGCTTAAACGTTCTCTGAGGTAAATTACGCTGTGTTACGGATATACTTTTCTGCCTCAGTGAACCTTCCGTTAATAAAGGCCACTCCTCGGGTTTCATTCATTTTTTGCCTTGATTGACATTTTTATTCTCTCTGCAGCTCACACGCGCAGTGTTAATAACAAAACGGGGACTTGTTTAGAGTTTAATGGGAACATTTCTAGCTCTATTATGATGTCTGTTTCAAAGGGGAAAACTTAATTAGAGCCAGTAAACGCTGGGTAGCAGAGAAAAAGGACTGCATCTTGCAGGTTGGGCTGAATGGTCACCCAACAAAGCCAAATACTTTTGCAAAACAGTTTTTATATGAATTAAACACAAAAAATACATTATACAAATGTAGATAATGTTTTTTGTGTTTTGGTATTTATAATATGTTTTGTGTGTGTGTTTTGTGTACTTTTGGATGTCTTAATATTAATGCTTCATCTCTTCTGTGTTATGGACACTGTGTTTGCAGCTCTGCATTTCTAGATTTTGAGAACATTGCCTCAATGTTTTTGGTTTTGCTCTTGGTTTGGATCTTAGATGCCACCGTAGTTTGAGTTTTTTTTTTTTAGCATTTTAGCATTTTAGCATCAGAGTGATTATGCATGTGACAACATCCACTCTAAAGAAGCCACGGTGCAGTTTGGACATAGACCTTCAGAATTATTCTCATGACTCCCACTGCTTCATATATAATCCAATTGTTAAAAAATCTGAAACCCTTCAACGCCTCTCTTAAGTCTCTTGTCAAGGATTCCCTTTTTATTAAATATGCAGATATTTGCACCCCAGCCTGAATTACAACAAATTGTCAAAAACATCAACATGGCAGTCTGATTCCTCAAATTTAGAAAAAAATATTGATCAAGTATGTAAACTAAGGCAACAATACAAAAAAACGAATTAATGGACAGGTTTTTAGGTTTAAAGGGATAGTTCGGAATTTTGGACATAAAACCTATTTTCCAACTCAGCCGGTGTGTTCAAGACGTCTGGAGACGTTTTCAAGACATTTCATTCAGTTCTTCTAGTTGCCGAGTTCGCTTGTGCTATGGCTAGCGCAAGTCAATGGTTCTAGTTAGCATGGCATTAAAAACACTCATACCGACTCCACAGTGCACCCGAGGCAAATCAATTGTAACGGCAGACTATCGATGTACATATCTGTGTTGATAGAATGTTTGAAATAAAACCAACCTTGCATTTTTAAGGATTCATGTCTCAGCAGCAGCGTGTCATACTTCCTAGTAGGCTATGGCAGCGGCGGACTGATATCACCTAGCACTTATAAGTTACCGTTCTATAATAGTTTGTTTACCTGCTGTCATTGCTACAGACGCAGAGTAGCCTGCAGTGCTAGTTTCTTCAATCTCACAGAAATGGCCACTTTTGGAGAATATACTGAAACTTTTCAAGACTCTGATGAGGAGTTTTTTTCCACCCAAACCCAACCGTACCTGTACGAGCATGAATATACAGAGGAAGAATTGCGCGAGAGGGATGCTCAAAGGGCAGAACGTGAACGAGCGTCTGTGGAGACCGAGATAGCCCCTGCTGGAGCTGAGAACCGGGACTGAACAAACAGAGACTGGTGGTGCCAGGAGGGAATCCCCTGCAACACGTCCGAGGGTTTACGGTTCTCCGGACGGAGCAGAGGTTCGGGTTCGCGGTGCGTAATTGTGGGTTGGCTGGGCCGTGGGCTGCCCGGTGTTTGCGTGAGGTCCAAGCACTTTTCACCCAGGTCTGAGGGCATGAGGCCCGACAATTCGACCCGGTTCGATTGCCTATTTACGGGCAGTATTTCAGGTGGCGCGGCTGGATTCTGAGCAGCGCGTCTTAGAGTTAAATTAAAGTAAAATTCCGCTGCTGCTGAGAAACTAGTCCCTCAAAAAATGGATGATTCATGCGATGCAAGGTTAGTTTTGTTTCAAATATTATTCTATCAACACAGATATGTACATCGACAGTCTAGTGTTTTAATTGATTTGCCTCGGGTGCACTGTGGAGTGGGCAAGACTGTTTTTAATACCATGCTAACTAGAACCATTGACTTGCGCTAGCCATAGCACAAGCGAACTCGGCAACTAGAAGAACTGAATGAAATGTCTTGAAAATGTCTCCAGACATCTCGAACACACCGGCTGAGTTGGAAAATAGGTCTTATGTCCAAAATTCCGAACTATCCCTTTAAGGTTTAGGTTCGGAACAAACACTGTTTACACCAAGCTCTGTGCGTTGCATATTCACATGAATGCCTTTAAATTGTGTGTCCACCATGAAAAAAAATATCCTAATTGACTTTGCATTGGGGGCTGCACGGTGGTGTAGTGGGTAGTCACAGCGAGAGGGTCCCGGGTTTGATTCCCGGGTCGGGGTCGGGTCCGGGTTCCTTCTGTGTGGAGTTTGCATGTTCTCCCCGTGAAAGTGTGGGTTCTCATGCAGGATGGGGATAGGTTAATTGATGACTCTAAATTGCCCGTGTGTGAATGGTTGTTTGTCTCTATATGTTGGCCCTGCAATGGACTGGAATGGCTAGGTGTACCCTGCCTTCGCCCAATGACAGCTGGGATCGGCTCCAGCCCCCCCGCGACCCTGAATACAGGATAAACGGTAGACGATGGATGGATGGATGGACTTTGCATTGGCATTATTTTCATGGTGCCAAAAAGTAATTTAGAAATATTTCTTGCCCACCACCATGTAATGCTCTGTGAACAGGTTGTGACTATTTCAGGACCGGGCTGTCTTTTTGTATGTACAGTATACAGTATATATACTATATACAGTATGAATACAATATATAATAATATACTGCATACAGTATATATGCAAGAGTAAGGCTGCAATAAACCAGAATTATGTAGTAAGAAACTGAAGAAAAAAAAAACTGAAAGTCCTTCTCCCAAATAAGTCAGACTGCCCTCCTTTCTGCAGAAAGTTAAATTACAATACCCTCACCCTTTCTCACCTTCATTAATTCACCAAACTCTGATAAGTGAAGGAAGGAGTGAAACAAGAGAGAAAGGACATTACTCAAAGAGAGCAGAGTGAGAGTCAGCTTCCCCCTTGTCCGCCCAACAGTACACCAGAGAGAGGGAGGTAAACAACTTTCAACACATAAATATTTAAATGTTTCATTAGATGCCGTCTCGTGAGGAGACTAGGAGAGCTCGGGGATTTAACTTTAGCAGCAGGCACAAAGTCAAACCCAGTCAAAGACGAATCCCTTCTGTCGATAAGAACAAGGGGCCTTTGGAGGTGAGGAATTATATATATGAATATGTAAATGAATTATATATGAACGCTGAGAATGAGCTATCAATATCTCTTAAAAGATGCATGTGAAGAAAACAAGTGTTTGACTATCGTGGAAGTGCACACGGTGCATTTGTCAAGAAATCACAAGTCATGCCTGTGGCTGTACATATCTAATACCATATCATTTTCCGTCCTTTTATTATGTGTATTATGGGATGACTTTCACGATAGAATGTCAGGAAACCATGTCGGCATAATGTCAACTTTGAGAATTATTTCATATAATTGTTAAATTTTGTATTTATTTTTGTAACCACCTTTATACCTGTTCCCACAACAATAGTGCAGAAAAGTATACATTGTTGTGTAAACAATGGTATCATTTATGAAGGATTCATAAAAATGTTATAAGCCATGAATAAGAACAAGTTTGAGTGTGCCTATTACAAATAATTATGGTAGCTAAAATTAATAATGAATGAAAAGACTATCTGAAAACAATGTGATATGTCCGCTGATGAACCTAAAGAGAAGGATCCCCTGAATGTGCAGCTCCCCTCTTTGGAGTTTATTGTGATTTTCAGCTCATTGTTTATCTGTCCGGCCACAACTTTGTGGTCAAAGCTCTAGAAACCCTCTACACCATCTGCTCAGCACCAGACAAAGTTAGCAACAATCAAGCGAACATATGGAGTATTTAGCAGCTTAAGAGCCAGATATTTCCCTCAGGAGTTGGTAGAGACCAACAACGGAGCAAAAGGAGAGTTAATATTGGACTTGCAATCGTCAGATGGCCACAAACAAGACTCTAAATTAATGATAATGTCACCCAAGTTTGGGTGTTTAAATGATCAACTCTTTGCTGACACATTTGCCACATCAAATAATATGTCAATTTTGTGTTCAGAATTTGTTTCTGCTGCACCCAAATGGCCAGAAAAAATCAGTGATGCAGGTTTGAAATGTACAACTCAGACGGATCAATAGATTAACTGAGCTAAACAGCAATCAGTAAATTATTAGCCATTAATTACATCTTGTGGAAAAAAAGATGCAAAATGGCACCAGATTATGTTCCTACTCTACAAGCATTGATCTGGATCTATTTATACAGTTTGGTGCCCGTATAAGTATTGCAGGCTCCTCATTTCCTCATGTAAATATTTATATATACATGCCCTCCAGCCACACTTATGTTTGCTCTCAACACTCCATGCATTCCAAAGATCCCCAGATGTTCCTCCAGTTGGATGTCCATATTCCCATTAGCCATGCATTGAATACAAAGGAGGAAAACGCCCGTTTCTATGCGCCTACATGCAACTCATTCACAAATCTTACTCTGGTCCTCTTCCTCCGTTTACTGTGCAGGACTCCTGGCTGTGAGTATACTGCATTAGCCTTAACAACTAGAAATAAATAATAAAAAAAAGGTTTTGGTTTTAAAGGGCAATTTTAATGAGTCACCACTGAGTTCCTAAGGAGAGTTGTGGCTGTGGGCCACAGTCTAAACGGTGTCACAGTAATCTGCTGTGATCTACCGCCCTCTTTTAAAAACGGACCATCACCTTCCCCCATGCATTCATTAAGAAGAAGCAAAAAATAAATAAAAAATTCTACACATTCATTGTTAATCAGAAGTACCAATAGAACAACAGCAGTAGGCCAAATTAAAGCTCCACTTAAACACACTAACAAAATACATAATTGGCGTATTTCTAAATTCTTTTCCATTTACTTGTTAAATAGCAGGGCTGCATAGTAAGCAGAAGCTCTGCTTTATAAAAAATAAATAAAATTGCACACAGACAGCATCTTCGGTACGGTTCATCCTTTCCCATTTGGCTGCTTTCTCCATCATGGAGACTCCATGTCAGTCTGAACTTGACCGATCCCATGTTCCCTCACATGTTCCTTCATACGAGTCAGAAAAAGGTATCGTCAAACATACTGTTCAACATACAGCTTCAAATCAAATATTTGAACCGTAGAAAACATTAAATAGAATTTGACTAACCATGAAAACTACGAACAATTCACTCAACACATTTATGGGAGACCTTCACCAGACACTTTTATCCTCAGTCAGCAAAGTCTGATTAGGGCCTGTCATTGGAGAAGAATCCTGTTATTTGAGCGCTGTCTTCTCATCAGTTCAAACATTATTTTTAACATACGACTGCAGTTTCTGCAGGAAAATCATACAGCATAACTAGGAGAAGGAGAACTCTCAACGACGTAAATGTCTAATGCTAAATTGCTAACGTCGTGAATTTGGGGGAAACATACAGATGCAAAAAGACAAAGTAGTAAAATGTTTTCTTTCCTCTCGTCTGAAAGAAGAAATGTTGTGGATGCAAAGTAGTCCCAAATCTCAAAAATCAACGAGTGCATGACCAGTGTTGGGAATAACGCCGTTACTTTTTTCAGTAACGAGTAATCTAATTGATTACTCATCTCATTATTATAATGCCGTTATCGTTACTGCAAAAACATGTGTGGCGTTACTTCATTGAAGGCAGAAAAAAAACAAATGTTACGCTATAGTAAACAGAGACACGTCAAGCACTAGGACCAAGCGGAAAACGGCCGCTCAAGCTGAAGCCTGTGTGATTCCCCGCCGTCACTCCATCTTGCTTGCACACCGGTCTGCTAGTCTGCGGTCAGGAGTCCTACAGGAGTCCGCTACTAGTTGGGAGTTTGTTCTGCCTGGTTCACGTCAGCTAGAAGGATGTTAATATCAGAGGTTTCATTTACATTAACGTTTGAATCGGTGTCAGTGTGCGTATGTGCGCGCGTGCGTGTGTATGTGTGTTTGGTAATTAGACGCAGCCAGGATGTCTAAAAAAAGAAAAGTGGACATAAGAGACTTCTACACCCATCCTACAACACCTTCACTGGCTCCCAATAAAGCAGCATATCCACTTCAAGATCCTCCTCATCATTTACAAAGCTCTCAATAATCTGATCAATAAAATATATTATTATTATTGTTGTTATTATTACTATTGGATTAGAATTGGGTGATAATGTTTTGCTACATGATTTTCCAAAATATATTGTAGCGGAGACGCCTCTCCTAACAGGCAAAATATAAACGTTGGGCGCCAGACAGGATATAATCGTACTGTCGAAAAAGATAACTTAAATGGTTTTAATTATATAGAGTGTAGGAGAGTTAATAAAGTGTCCCGGCTAATTGTCTCGCTACAAGAACAACCAAAAACAGGATCAATTAAGGGAGTTTTCTATTAAGTTAAACAAAAATTCGATTAATTCACGAAACAGTTCCAAACAAATATATCATCCAACAAATAAACTCAAATTCAAGATCAGTTCATAGGTAACGTAATATAGTTGTTAAACAAAGGCTGAAGACAAACACCATGACAGATAAACAGTTCAAAACAGTTCAAAATGTCAATAATTGGTTAAGTATGTAGTGTGAATGGGGGGAGGGGAGCATGTAAGTGTGTGTGAGTTCAGGTTCAGAGTTCAGTTCTTTCTGCTGAAGGTGTTGAGTGTGTGTGTGTGTGTGTGTGTGTGTGGGTGTAGAAGAGTCCAGTTCAGTTCATAAGGTTGTATGTGAGTGTGTGAGCATGGATGAATGAAGGAGAATGTAGATCAGGAGGGGAGAGTGTAGGAAGGTGTGAGTGAGTGGGTTGGAATGGGAGAAAGAGCAGGTGAACTGGGCAGCCAGCGGAATAGCCTGGAGAGTAAGGGGGTGGGGGACCCAGACTTATCTGTTATACGTTTGAATCCAGACAGAGAGTGGGGTTTCGATGACTTCCAAACCGGCCTAAGGCTGTCGGCCTGTTCCCTGGAACTCAGTCCTCTTCTCCTGTTATTTCGATCCTTTTTCAACGAACCATCTCCAGTTTCCTCAGATTATTTTAGTTTTGATTCCCGTCCTGGATTATTTTCCTTTCGCTTCTTTTCTCACTTCTCTCACTCGGTCTGCTTCACCCTTCTTTGTTCTCCTTTGTTTGACCTTCCTCCTCACTCTCAGTCTCACTCTCTCTCTCTGTGTCTGTGTGTCACTCTCAGGTGCCTCTGATTTGAAAACTCTCCTCCCCCTCCTTGTGTGCGATGTCACTTCCTGTTCACCTTATGTTCAATGTCCTGCTCTGCTACAATATATTGTGTTATATTTATCAATCCACTCTATAAGCATAGTAATTATAATATCTCCAATAAAATTGTTTAGATTTGTGCACTGTGGATTTCTGCTTGTAATGTACTGAGTATCCATTTCATTATAATACTCAGATTTATCATAAATAATTGAACATGCACATGTATTTTAAGTTCTGTCAAAGAGGGATGGAGATGGGGTCCAAATTATTTGACACATCAGTTACTTTCCAAAGTAACGAGTTACTTTTAGAATTTGTAACTCAGTAACTACTTTAGTTACTTTCTGGGAGAAGTAACTAGTACTTTAACTAGTTACTTTTTTAGAGTAACTTGCCCAACACTGTGCATAACAAACAGTGACTTTGCCTGTCGCCTCTCGCCTTAGTGTCATCATAAAGTCCCATCTGTAGAAGTTTGTTCGAGCCATTCTTTTTCTCTCTGCTCCAGTCCTGTACCCTGCCTTAGCTTTTCCAGGTCAGCAAAACAATCTCCATAGTAACTCAGCTGCAGATGTTGTCCAGGTTTTGCACCGCTGTCTCGGGAGACCCCCAAGAAAACAAGTTCACTGAGTGTTTTGAGTTGTAAAGCATATTGTTAATTCATGAATGCCAATCCATTAAAGACTGTTCATAATTATGTGCTGACCTAGAAGCATCAAGATCCCCAATCTGGTGTTATCCAGGTACAAATCTGCAGCCGCAATAATTGGAAAAAAATGACAAGCAAGATAGAGAAAATTAAGATAAGCCTTTGTTGATGCCCACAGGGGGGATTTGGTTGTTGCAGCAGCACAAGGACAGAAATATTTGTTAAAATAAATAGACCACGTTAAAATGAATAATAAGCAGTATATTCAACTAAAATAGGAATGCTAGTAAAAGTAAAAGCAATTAAATCAAAAAATTAGAAGGCAGAGGTGACAGTAGCAGCAAAGTCATTAAGATATAGTGTATGCGCAGAGTGTAAACCAGAAGAAATGACACTAATTACATGTATAGCATAATAAAACAGTATAGCCTACATATTAACATACCGTTATAATATATATAAATGTAGCATATACATAGGATATCATATTTACTATAGTATATTCTGAAGAAGGTACTGTTTGAGACACGTTTATATAATTCAAAATCCTAAATGATTCAAACTCAAACACAAAGACAGAATAGAGAAGGTGCGTGTGATTTTAGCAAATTGTTTTAATGCACTTGGACAGGAGAGACAAATGAGGAGCCACAGAGAAAGCGACAGGCAGTGAATACAGAGAACACCGGCATGAATTTGCTTAAATGCTTACACATTGTCACCGTTCATCTTCAGATTTCTGTGTCTGATCTTTTTGGCCTCTTCTGTATTTTTAGATCGTAGCGTGGATTCATTGCAACATTTAACGTAATTTTCATCTTGACAGATAACTCATGCTACCGCCCACTGACGTGGTTTTAACCCTTTTGCAATTCAGTTTTCTGCAAACATCTTCACATGCACATGCGTGACCCCAAGCCCCACTAGGCTCAGGTTTTGGACCTCTGTATTTCTAAACACCTGCATTCAGCCCTGTATTGGTTTATACCATGCACAAGAGAGAAGGGGTGGATTGTTAGTGTACGAAGCATTTTGAAATGAAAGACCAGGGTTCATATCCGGACTCCTGCGTGTGATTAAGCTTTTGAAACGCTTTTGGTAAGTGAAAGATTGAGGTTTTGGTTAAATATGAATTAACCACGTTCAAGCTTCAAGGTCGAGAATTTAATTAAGTTCCCAACCTTTTCATAACCTCCTCCTTTACTAATATAAACATATGCATTTCAATCCTGCTTCAACAAAAATTTTAAGTTTTGCAGCTTGTTACAAATGAGTGGTACAGTAATATTAGGACACATTAATAGACATTAATTACTGTCATTGAATTTTTCACTTTTGCACATAAACCACTTCTTCTCATGTCTGTCATCGTATGGACACATGGACTCATCTGGGAGAATCTGGTCATTTTACACTGCACAATCTGTTTGCTTGCCTGCATTGGATTTGAAGTGTTAATGTATTTTCTGTGTGCGTGCCAAGGCGTGTATATGTAAGACCTGGAACGATTTACAAAGAAATTGGATTTCCTCTTGTCCTTGGTAAGATATGCATGAGCAAGAAAAGAATAAAAAGAATCGATCCACTGAGTAATGCTGAAGCAATACATACAGAACACGTCCTTGTGTAATGTATGGCAAGCCAAAGTTTGGGGAATAAAAATCATTTCTTTACTTACAAAAGGAACGGTGAGATGTTTTTGGCTCCCTGTTTTATTTTCTCCTACATCAGCTTGCTTGCCAACTGTTTCTGGTGGCGGAAGCTTCTGAAACTAAATTACTACAGAATCAAACCATACACACTCTTTGATTCTGTATATGATAAATGATTGATTATGGTCATTAGCGAGATAAAACACTGAACTCTCCTCTGCTCTCAAACTAATTGTGGCCAGCGAGGCTGGATGTTCTTAGTGATCTGACTCAGGTAATTATGCTGCACTTTCAATTTCCCACTGAGGTCTTGCAATAGTCTTACAGCCACGCGCCAAAATGACCTGGCATTACTGCTAATCTGTCCTCCAAAGCCACTGCTCTCCTGCTCTCGCTCCGCTAATAACATTCATTTGTTATCCTCTCCCGCGCACTATCAGTTTGAGGGGAGATTCTCTCGGCGGGTATTAGCCTAAAAAAGTGAGGACTGAAGGACACAAGTCATCATTAACGTATCACAGCTGGGAGTAATCCCAATTCAAAGAGAAGGACATCAGTACGGGAAGGGATCTAACTCACAGGGACAAATCTCTTGTAACTACCGCAGTGCGTCTCCAAATGTTGGGATTATCTCCGACAGTGCAAAAAGCCCAGCACATTACAACTTAGGTTGGGATCAGAGCAAGCAGCAAGTATTACTGTGATCAAAGCTCGCAAAGCCTAAAGGACAGTCGAGAGTCCTAATGAGGACAATGCACATAATGAACATTTTCCATTCGGTAT
Source organism: Eutrigla gurnardus (assembly GCF_963514095.1). Taxonomy (NCBI): domain Eukaryota; kingdom Metazoa; phylum Chordata; class Actinopteri; order Perciformes; family Triglidae; genus Eutrigla; species Eutrigla gurnardus. The sequence goes on from NC_139928.1 coordinate 3,306,648, forward strand.
TGACGAAAAATGTTAAATGAGATTGTGGCAATGTCCACAAAGGCCTCAGGCTTAGCAACAATGATCCTCATGGAAAGCATGACAAATACGGAGCCGGGAATGGAAACATCTCCAGTTTTGCTGACAATGTAGTTCTGTTGCACTCAACATGACCTTGGATGGCGAAACAGTGAGAATAAGCACCTCCAAGTGTGAGTTCATGGTTTCCCCACTGGGAAATTGTGGATTAGGAGTAAAATAATATATCAAGGTCTCCTTTGCGAGAGGGGCCAAGAGAAGTTGTGGTGAAGACGGCGTTGAGCCTGGGCGTGGAGACCTTCATATGTCTGTTACGTTTTTTTTTATATTGAAGTCTTTGTCAAAGCCAAAACAATGAGATCATGGATACAAGCAGCTACTCATAGCATCAGGGCAGGAGTTTGGAGCCACGACCGGTTCTAGACTGCTTTGAATGGAAAGGCAGGAAGATGTGTTGGTTGTTACGAGGGTTCTTTAGGATTGTAAGCTATAAGGCCCAGGCCGTATACCTGGACCCGCTGAGGGGAAGTGAGTCATGACAGAACCAGAACCAGGACTGTGTGTGATGGACTGTCAGACCCTGCTGCAGTAAAATTAGATGCTTTCTAAAGGGAATTTGCTGCTGACACTTTTTCCACACAGAGACCGTGGAAATCCACACAAAATGTAAAAAACCTGTGACTATCTACGGTGTTATGTGTCCATGAAATGACACTAATGTAATGTGACTTACAAAGTAATGTTAGTTTAGAATGTTCTGGGGTCCAATCGTGCTCAACTGCTATGGATTTAGGATTGTACTTGATTAAGGGACAAGCTGTTCTGGTGTTTAAGGTGTGTGGTTTGCTCTTGTGAGAAAGTTGTCACTCAAGCAACCTCAAAGCATCTATTTTAATCCAGCATTGCATTCATTTGCCGAATCTCAATGATTCTTAAGATGCAAACAAGAATGCACAAAAGAGTTTAGTTCCTTGGTTGAAAAGGGGGCATCTTCCACAATGACCCCCAGACCCAGGTTTGCTTCTAAAAGCTGTGAAAACCCCAATAGTCTTCTTCTTATTTTGAAATCTCGGCGAGGAAAATGAACGGCGAGTGTTCTGTACGGTATATAAGGGTGCATTGAATAATAAAGAAAATCCTCAATCATGTTTCGTCATCAACATGAATGAAATGTGGTGTAATACGGCTTCAAATTTCAACCCCCAGCACCAGCGACACGCACAGACGTATACGCGGCAATCTCTCTGCAGTGACATCAATGACATTACCCCGGCACCAAATCATGCCTTACATCTGCCCTCCTACAGATGTCTGGGAGCCTGCAGCGCCGTACATTCTATTCATGACCATCCCGATCATTTGTTTATGTGCAGATTTGTCAGTGACTGTAGCTCCATTATTACGTATTGTCAGAAGCACCCCCCGAAACTATACATCATTGGCTATATTACTATGAATTATGCATTCAGTCTCTTGTATGAGGGATTGTGCGTGGCGTGCGCGTGTGGCCTCACAAGTCGCATGTGTAGGACGACAGCTGAGGAATGCTAATGTCTAGGTTCATGTTGTGGTAATCGGCGATTGTGATGCCGTGCTTTCTCCCCCGAGGACACGCAGGCGGACGCACGAGACGTGGACGTCACAGATGAAACACTTCACGTTTGACTGGCGTTTAATGGCAGATTGTCAAGCTCCCCCCGTAAGCGCATTGTATACGTTTCAACATCACAGCTCAACGCTGAAAACAAATAGAATGCGCTTCATCTAATTGTCGGCTTTACAGCATAGCAATATTTCAATGGCATTAGCTGTGAAATATTATAACTGAATAAATAAAATGAGAAAGGACTGGGAATCCAATTAAGTGGTAATCCTTGGATTTCTGTTATGAAGTCGTTTATTATGTATATGTGGTATTAGACTCTATGTTTGTGCTATACAGCCGTGGTAACAGCGTTTCCACTCTACACTCTTGCAGATTGGGTGGCGTTTAGTAATAAATTAGCTTGGATTTTCTGTGGATGATCTTTGGTTTTTAATATGCAACTACTCGTATGACCTTTTTTTAAAATAGCTATTCAGGCTGACTTCTGATTTCAGCACGTGGACACTAACATGTTTCCTCTCTACAGCAGGTGTTTGATATTTGTGCCTGAAAGTTGGAAGCCATGACTGTTATCACATGACACTAAGACCAACGTTACACCATCAACATGTGATCTGTGACTGGATTCATTACTCCAATATTTGGCTATGCATGTGTTGGGTAGGTGTTCTGCTTTCCAAAAATGGTGGTATTATATAAATATATATATAAAATCTGTACGTATTTATTTTTCTAATTAATACATCACATGTGACAACACCTCGTTAAGGTCCTAAGGGTGATCGCTGTTGATGGTTATTGTTGTTGTTTTTTATATCGGCCAAATTGGAATTGTATGTTATGTGTGTTTATTGATTGGGCAGTTGGGCTAAGATGCTAGTGGTAGCTTTCACTTGCGTACATTCATGGGGAAGTTAGCTACTATAAATCCTGGTTGTTAGCATCATAATTAAGTAGCAAATCTGCAACTTTCTAAACTCGCAAATATGCAACTTTTTTTCTCCGAATATTGCCCACCTCTCTCAGCTCAATTTTTTGTTTCCTACAGTGGCCCTCATACGCCGTCGTAGTTATAGTAGAGTATTAGTGCATCTCTAATCAAAGCTGTAGGGCCCTAGTTTCGTAGACCAGGCACAGTCGGGGGCAGCGCACGTGCGCCACGCAGACGGGGTGTGTCCGCCTGGACTTTGCAAGTTTCGTGCACCGCGCAGGCTCACGCAGGCACACCTCCCGTCACTCCCACCTGCGCAAGTGGGAAAGAGGGAGGAGAAGAAGGCGTGAGTGGGAGACGAGGAGGAGACGAGGCGTGGACTGGGATTAATACAGCCGATTCAGATCTTCACCAATCAAATGAGCTCCTCTCCTCACCTTTAATGCGTTAGGGGAGGTTCAGTGCAAGTTCCGTCACTTGACAACCCGATGACAGAAGCAGCGCATGCGTATAGTCATAATAATTATAATGCCGATATTATATCACTATAGAAATTGTAGGCACATTTTAGTCTATCACAAAACAGTGTCAGGGAGCACAGCAGTAGACATAATAGTGGAGAACCCGGTGCCTGCACGAGTCGGCCGGGCCATTCATCATCATCATCACCATCTTCATCATCTGCGCTCCACAGCTGCACCGGATTCCCCGTCCAACACCAGAAAGGCGGGACACCGGGACCTCGCAGGCCGCTCAGACCAGCTGCAGCCGCGGTTCCAGGATGCTGCAAATTTGCGCGTTTCTGGTCCAAGTTTCAGCTGTGTTAATTCAGTCAGGCTGAGTTTCCGTTACGCGTGCCATCCGCCTTTGATCTGACGTCAGATGTGACGGGACAATCTATATAGATATAAATTCACGTGATGATTCAATTAGTTGCATTAAATAGTGTTTGTTGTGATTATTTATTGCATTTAAATGTGCCTGGAACTGTGGAAACCTGCCAGTGAGGTCTCGGTGACGTGTGCGCACTGCGCGCCGGTGAGCCAAACTGCCACTCTGCCAGCTATAATTCGCCTTACGCCAAGAGTAGACCAGGTTGGAGCTGGCGGGCTTTCGGCACAGTCTCGGCGAGGCTTTTTGCCACGAAACTTCCGCTGCGCCAAGCTGAATCTGCGATGCCACACCCATCTTGGCGCATGCGATCCACCAAACTACCAAACTGGCCGTGCACAAGGCTGCGCTGATCGAAACTTGCATTGCGCCAGCTCCGCCACCCTGCGCCACTCTGCACTCCGCCACAAAACTAGGGCCCATAGTCTACATCCTGTAAATCAGTTGAGCCTCTGAGACAGATTTAAAAAAGCACCTCCCCCCCCCCCCACCCAAACCCCTCCCCTCAGTGTTCCACAATTCAAGAGGCAGGATGACGAGGAGCAGGGGAGACGAGGGGATTGGAGGCTGGATTTTTTTTAATTCCAAATCGTAGACCATAGCTTTAAAGTGGACAATTGAGGTCAATTTCTTTGATTGTGTTTTAAATGTTTTTATTGGTATGGTAGCTAGTTTTGCTTTCTCTTTATAAACTGCAGGTAAACAAATAAAGATACTGAACAATGATCATTAAATTAATGATAAACATCAAGTCACCACTTCACATTCAGCAACAGATCAGATTAACATTTGGATTTTGAGCTCTAGGGGGCATGTTCCTCCGACTGCCGCTGCGTCAGCTGGTCAATTGAGTCGGCGTGTCGGTATAACGTACTGTTCAAACAGGATTCAAACAGGACCAGCTGGACCAGAAGACTGGAATAATTGTGGAAGACAGTTGCTCTTCCTACTGTGACACGTTGAGATGTCTTCTGTTGAAAGCCCTTTCTTTGATCATGTTATCTTCTTGCTGCTTTCACAAGGGGCCAAATCGCACCTCTCCGCTGTCCCTCCACACAAGTCTGGATCACCCCATGTTTCTTCTTCATCTCATGCAACAATCTTCGGCTGAAACTTGAAAACTTTGCTTCTTACATCTTCAGCGTATTGTCGCTTATCTCCTGCTGAGAGTGATGAAATGATATGGCAGTGCTTTCAGTGCTTTCATATATCAGATGAAAAAAATGTAATGTGTCAGGTTGAGGCCTGCGAAGACATTAAAATGACTCGGCTTGGGTGTCCATCACCAGGCTTCTCCTCATTACTGGGACCCCTTTTTGTAATCCTTACTTAATTAAAGCACAAGCTCAAACCAACAGCTGAGATAAAAGCAGTGGAGCTTGACAAACCACATATGTCTGGTTGGTTTTAAACACCGCCCAGCTGAGGCTAGCTGGATGCCAAATACAGTTGTGTTTATTTTTCTGGGGGGAGAAAATGATCATGGAGTTTTGGGAGCTGAAGATTGGGTTTGACCTCACAAACTTGCGTCATCGTGTCGTGCAATCCTCTTTTCAGCTCTGCATTCCAAATAAAATGGTGGAACAAAGATTACTGTGGTGGACCAGACGGTGATTGTAACCCAGCCGGCTTCAGGGACAGTGTTGTTCTGTAATTTATTGTCTTCTGTGACTTTATTCTCAGTAGCTGCTGACAGCATTGAACTGTATTTTGTGTGATTTTATTTTCTCTACGTCCCTGTTTAGTGGGTGCAGGAAAATACACGGAAGTCTGGGCAACAGAGAGGGAGTGACTTCAGATAGCAGATGTAAAATGTGGCTTGTAGAAGAAAGGAAGCCATCTATTGCCAATATGTGCAGGCAGCTGAGGTTGGTCTTTTTTCCACGTCCCTTTGTGGTTGTTGGTTCACACAGTCGCTGATCACATGTTTCCTCAGAAGGCCAGCGAGGTCACAGTCAAGCAGTTTGTCAGGATTCAGCGGCTGAAGAAGGACATGCTGTAAATGTGATGTTGCTCTCTCTCTCTTTCTCTCTCTCTCTCTGCCTGTCTATCTCTCTCTCTGTTCCTCTGTCTGTCTTTCTTTCTATTTATCTGTCTGTCTGTCCTGTCTCTGTCTGTGTCTCTGTCTCTCTCTTTCTATTTCTTGTCTGCATGGTTTTTCTGTCTCTCTCAGTGTATGTCTCTCTGTGTATGTCTGTATCTCTGTGATGGCGCTGTCTCTCTATCTGTCTCTCTCTGTGTCTGTCTCTCTGTGTCTCTTTCTGTCTGTCTGTATCTCTGTGATGGCTCTGTCTCTCTGTCTCTGTCTCTCTCCTTGTCTGTCTGTGTCTCTTTGTCTCTCTGTGCGTTTTTCTGTCTGTGTCTCTGTGATGTGCCTGTCTCCCTCTGGCTGTCAGCTCCAGGTGAGACAGGTGACTGCTGGGTGTTTTCTTCTTCTTTTTTTTCTTTTAATATCCATCCATATGGGATGGTATTACCAGACAGAATGATGACATATCTCCATGGAAACGGTGCCACATCTATCCTCTACATAGATACATAGATAGGTGCCATATTCTGTTCCTCTCTCTCTCTCTCTCTCTCTCTCTCTCTCTCTCTCTCTCTCTCTCTCTCTGTGTCTCTGTGTCTTTCAATAGCCCAGAAGCTTGAAACCCCTTGAATGTCCAAACCCCTGCTGAGAACCAGGACACGCACACACGCACACACACACACACACACACACACACACACACACACACACACACACACACACACACACACACACACACACACACACACACACACACACACACACTTTGTGCCACTTAATAAATTGTGTTCAGCCACTGGCCTGCTGTGCCCCATGGGTCAGTGTGGAGCAAAGAGACATTAATCATTCTGTTCGTGTGTGTGTGTTTGAGTGAGTGTGTGTGTGTGTGTGTGTGTGTGAACACTGGCTGAGCATCAGCATCATTATGTGTGTGTATTTAAACAGTATATCGACATGTTTTTCTCTGTGTGTGTGTGTGTGTGTACAGATACATGTGTGGCCGTATGTGACTCTACTTCTACTCAAACTGAGATGTCTCCTGGATTTTAAGCGTGTGTTTTACTGTGTGTGTGTGTTTTACTGTGTGTGTGTGTGTTATACTGTGTCTTCATGCGTCCGAGCTACATGTCAATCTCATCCACCTTTACAACCAGGCTGCATCTCTTTAGCCTCTCCAACTTCCCCATCATTTGTGAAATGCTTTGTGCTGTTTGAAAAAAAAAACATTAATTGTCACCCCCTCATTTCCTCCGGGTACCCTTCCTTTTTTCTTTTCCACCCTCCTTGGATCTCACTCCCTCACATGCGTTATCTGTTGGCTGTGGCTTGTCGGGGCTCTGGTCTTGTGTAACAGGTAGATTGCGCAGATTGCGTCACATTTGCTGTGAATAACTGTTTGAATGTCGGAGCAGAAATCGATGTGCCACCTCCGACCTTTATGTCCCCGGTTCACCGCTGACACGGGTGTACACCCGCTGCCCTTTCCAGCACCCACGGTTCCCTTTGTCCACCGCCACCACTCTCACATCGCCACGAGGCGTTGTTAAGAGGTTTTCCCCTCTGTAGGAAATTCAGCTTTCTAACCCAACAAAACCAGTTATACTCTCACATGTATCTTAGCTCTCTCTCTCTCTCTCTCTCTCTCTCTCTCTCTCTCTCTCTCTCTCTCTCTCTGCTGGTCCGTCCAGCCTGAATTCACTGTGGAACAGATCTTCTTTCAGTGACCAGGTAAATACTTCTGCTTCACTGTAGACTCTCTCTGATCTGTCATTCTTCCCACCTCTCCTTATGTTTTTTTCATGATGCAAAATTGCCAGACGCATTCCTCTCACAACTTCAAAAAATAAGGATAATTTAGTTTCCTCGCCTGCGTATGATCAAGGGAAAGCAAACAGCATTGATGTCCAATGTTCTTGTCATCCTGTCCCTCGATAAAAATCAAAGTGGTTGGAATACCTTCACGGGGAAAAAAAACTAATTATGCTGGAAACAAAATCAAGAGATATCTGTCCTGTCTAACTAATATTACTGAAAGTTGAAACTTATTACACTCCGTAATAGGGAAAGGGATATGATTGCTGTCGCAGTCTGGATGTTTTTTGCTCATTCCCTTTGCATATGCATGTCTGCTTTGCGTCTGAGAGCTTTCAAGTCGTGTTGTCCTTCAGCTTGAGCATCAAACACCAAGGCTCGCCACTTAGCCCCGCTTATCAATGAAAACGCTTTTAATCACAGAGATTTGCATGAGAGGCAGGAAGAAAGTTAAGTTGTGTTTTACATTATTTAGCCAATGGAGTGGACCCTGGATGGTTTTTATTTACGCTGTCTCCCCATGTGGAAGGAGCCGAAGAAGGCAGATGTTAGCAGCCGAGCTTATTACTAGCTCTATTCCGTTTGAAGTGTATTAAAGAATATCTCTTCATCATTTTTTTTCTTCTTCTTGTAATGAAATATTTAATTCCACCAAGACCGCGGAGAGATTAATTAAAATGGTGACTTGCAAGTGAAATGTTCTTTTCTTCTCCCACCCTTTTATTTTATTGTCTGTGATTAGGAATGTTCTCTTGTACTCGGGGAACACAGGGAATATTTTCGGCTGACGAGAAAACTTCTGTCGGAGAGGCTGAGCTGATTTTAGAAATGTTGACTTATTGATGTGTTTTCTCCACGTCAATTATTGATGAGCTTTGAAATGCATCATTTACTGTTTTATATTTCGGCAGGTCTGAAGCCAACTCCCTACATGGGCGCCGTAAACTTCCACAATCCCAATCAGGACCACGGACAGCACCCGCACAAGCCTTAAACACACCACTGTTGCTGCTTTGTACATGTTGTGAAGTCCCGCCGTCCTGTCTGAGTAACAGTGAATTGGTGGGATCACTGTGACTAACAAGACACACATCGGCTGGTTTACTACCCAACATGAACCATTTTATTGTGATTATATTGCAATAAACAGAAAAGAAAGGATGCTGAAGTAACGACACGATGAAGACAATTTGCAAAAAGTCTAGATATAAATCCGGCAGCGACCTCATTGTTTGGACCACAGTCAGTCTCTGGTTTCTCCACATCGTGGTCTCTGGACTAATGTGAGGTTCTATCGCAGAACTCTGGGAGACGACACACCGCTGTGACCGTGATAGGCTCAACACAGCATCACGCAAAAATCAAACATTTGCGTCATTCTAATGATTCGTCAAATGAATCAGTTATCAGATGAATTTCCTGTCGGTCATCTCAACAATCGACTGATACTTTCAGATCTACTTATAATGTAAAAAGTTACTTCTGCCTTCTCCATTTCAGTCGCTCTGCTTTCCTGTTTACTGATGCAACGTTGGGGAAATGTAATATATCTGTCATCCAACAGCCAGAAGGTTGAATAGCAGCCAGTCAGACTGCAAACAGCCCTGCGTTCACATTATGCATCGACTGCGATGACGAGGGCGTGTTGCTTCAGGTGGAGAAAACACGATGAAATATAACCCGAGAAGTCCAGTTTGAGTTATGACTCTTAGTTTTGAGGCTTATCAGACGCCAGAACAACAGCACATCAGCATTTCACATCTCCCACTGTGATAATGATTTTGACTTTCGTCGTCAGGGTCTCTCTGCAAACAGTCATTTGCACTTTGCAAACCAGAAATGTGCACTGGCCCGTATATGATAGCACTGCAGATGACATTGCATTGCCAGGCTCAACTTTTCTGCAGGAGCCCCCTGCGTTAGCCGTCTTCCTGTGCCAACAGAGTCGTCCCCTTCAACTGACTGAGGGAGTTTTTTTTCCAAGGCTAATGATCTGAATGCAGCCTTAGTCATCATTTACCCTCCACTGAAATTAATGACTTCCATGCTTCATCAATCCAACAATGCGGTGAAAAAAGAAGTAGAATGGAGTGTGCAATTAAGTTGGACATTAAAGCAGAAGTTTCACCGTCATAACACCAGATTGAGACTTTGACTTATATATAAGTTCATATCTATTTTTGTGACATTTGTTTGGTGACCATGTCCTTCTCTTCGGCACGTTTCCAATCGGATGTTCAGACCAACTGCACCAAGGAAGTAAAAACCGGGTTTGGTTCAACTGGACTAAACATCAGAATCATATTGCCGAGATATCATCCCCATAGTTGATCATTTCTACAAGAAAAAAGCAAAGATAAATCACATTTAGCTTCATACCTTCCAGTTAATGAATTTGCATTTTGTTTGTATGCAAGGAGACTTAATCTGACACAGCTTATGAATTTGGTGGCGGTATGAAAGTCCCCAGTCTGCCTCCCGCTGCACAAACACACACACACACACACACATGCCCCGGTACAATCATGCATCAGAATGAGAAATACCAAGGTGTCCTAATCTTAAGGGGTTGGGAGCATTTGTAATTTCTTATCCGCCACTAATTACGGTTGTAACAAGACCCAGGAGAAGTGGTTTAGACGTCTGCTGGCTTGACAGCAGGGTTAATTAACAGCCTTCACACCAAAATTAAGATGGGACGAATACTAAATAGATTGAGATGCACAAACACACACACTCTCAAGCATGTGTGCACGCTAGAAGGCGCCCACACCCTAAACAGTCCTTACACGCAGACATTAGATGAAGATGGCTGTATGTAGAGTATTTGATGAATTATATTCCATTCTCATCAGGAAGGTGCATCTGTAGACAAAAATCAACTCTGCTCAACTCAGCGTAAAATTATCCTCCCGCTCACTTGGACAGGCTCAGCAGCCACACGGCCGCTCACCTCAGTTCCAACGCGGCCATTCCTACACCCGTATGACTTATTGATAATGGCACGTGCACAGGAAACCCACTCTGTTGATGGTCTGGATATGAGAGAGAGAGAGAGAGAGAGAGAGAGAGAGAGAGAGAGAATGGAAATAGCATTAGGGAGCTGACAGCAACATGGCTGCAGACCCTTTAATGCCCCGCGTCGTACTCCCCTGCTGAGCACAAACAATGATCCGATCCATCTTCCCTCCCTCTGTAATGTCATGAAGTGCTGCCCCGGGTCTGAGAGAATTTTCTAAAGCCCTGCCTAATATGTCCCCATCTCCACCTCGCCCGGCGGTGGAGACACACACACACACACACACACACACAGACTCTCACTGCCAGGTTAATGTGGCACCGCATTCATCGGGGTGGAGCGTGTGTTGCCTCCCTTACCAGCTGTCCTAATGTAACTCCTTTAGAAGACTCCATTTGGACTGAGAGCCAGTATGAATAAAAGAAAGCACTTCCTCCCTCGCTCCCTCTCTTTGCCCCCCCCCCCTTGTTGCTATCTTTGGCCTGCAGGGTTAGGAGAGTGGAACCTGGAGACACACTGTTGGTGTGTGTTTGCCCCAAAGGGACAGGAGAGGACTGAAGAGAGAGGAAGACGGATAGAGAGAGTGTCGAAAACACATCAACGTCAGTTTTTTTCCACAAACACTGTTTTTTTGTGTGTCAAACATGTCAAAAGTCAACTGCAGGAAGTGTATAAGTCATAAACTCGACATTATGTGCATGCTTAGAGGCTGAATCACCACTCTTCCAGTGGAGCAGCACGGGAAATTATTTTGTAAAAATAATTTTAAAAAAGATGTTGGTGAAAAGTAATGGTTGTCAATTAAAAATATAATTTACACGTCAAGAAATTCACATTTTGTTTACATTGAATAACGGTAAGATAAACCTATGTATTGTTTCCCACTAGTGAGAGCTAATGTAATTTATTGTTAGTTCTACATCTTCAACGGTGATAATACCTCCTGACCCTCGTAGTAGGTTAGGCCCCTGCTAGCCCATGGACAAGAGTGATGATAAACGCCTATTCAATGCACCGATAACAGTCAAATTGGGTTTTTTCGAACTCCTCAGACAATTGGGCCTCATGCAAGAACATTTTTGTATTCCTATCTTTACTTTTTGATCGTACCAATGTGACTGTCACCTGTGCTTGAATGAGCGCACCTTTATAAGAATTAACGCCCGATAAAACCACATAAGGCTCCGCTTCCGCCCGTATGTCCCATATTGAAATCCTGATTGTGGAGACCCATGAGGGAAAGTGTCAATTTTTGAACAGCGTCAGCATGAGAATGAAGGAGAATGAATATGACTGCCCCGTTATAAGAGCACTACTAGATCTGACTGATTAAGTAGAGTTACTGCCCCATTTACCGATCCTCCCTGTAGCGGTCCCGGGTTTGAATCCGCCCTGCGGCCCTTTTTTAAAGCATGTCTTTCCTCACTCTCGCCCCTTTAACTCTCACGCTGTCCTCCCGCAATAAAAGGCCCAAAATAACTTTAAACAAATGAATGTGTTGCTTGGCTGTATTTTTATGGCGTGGTGTATGACAATATCAGCCTTATTCTTTCAGCTGTAATCCCAGCGGTGTAAAACAGACTTGGGAGCAAATAAAATAAATCTAAAAACATAATTCAAAGTGGTAAGAAGGCTGTACACGGACACAGATAAGTCATTCCCTCCGATGAGAATCTGGATCTCTCATATAAAACATCGGTCTCTGAACACTAGTTCTCCTAAGAGCTCACGATTTACACACCAAGCTCCACAGGATCTTTTACAAATGCTGATGCCATTTTCCAAGAGAGCTGATTGGACAGTAGGCGGTGCTTTTCTCCACGTTGATCTCTTATCAGGAACATAACAGGTTTGAAATGTTGTTGTCTTCATGACAAAAGTTGAGGAACCCCCCCCCCCCGGACTAAGATTTGGCCTCAACAAAGAATATTAAGGCATAACACCCCCCTTGTTTTCCTCCGGTGGTCCATACCATGAATACCAAACGGCCCCTTAATGCCGTTAATGTCACCTGGCAAGGCCATCCATACTGCAATGGGAGTGGATCAAATTATTTAACACTCATATCGTTATTTCAGCCTTATACAATAGCGTCAACAGCCAATTTAAATGAATGATGATGTTGTTAGTCTGGATGAACACACTGTGAATAAGCCTGTGATTCAAATTGCAGAGTCAAACAGGATAATGTCCAACATAATTATGAAGTGTAAGGTTTTCAATCTAAGAATGACTTCAGAGTGATGAAATATGTCAACCATGAGAGGATAATGAATATCTACTGATGTTATTCTATCACAATTGCTGTGAAACTTAACTTAACAAGAGGAGAGTGGGCAATACAAAGGATGAACGTAACCTGATACACGATCCATGACTGTACCCACTTTGGACTCTATGCCTGGATGACTGGTGATTCTTTTTTTCTGGACTCAAAACAAACAAAACTGGAAGGACATGTGTTTTTATTTCTACTATTGTTACTGTGCAGGTGTTTTTACTTGTCCATCCCAAATAAAGAAACAATTAAAAAAAAAGAAATATGTCAACCATTAGTGAAACAGCAGGCCTGGATAGCAGCAGAGACATGACAGGTCTGACCGTGAATTGTGTTCGTATCTCAGATGAGAAAAGTGCTGATTGGTTCTCGCCCGTGAAACCCACTCAAGAAGGAATCTGTTGGCACAAGCTAATCTTGTATGAGGGTATTTATACATCAACTATTGGCACTCTGCTGGCAAAACTGGTGATCTTATCAAAATCCTGATCCATGTACCAAAAGGATTCTCACATTGTATATTCTTGTTCGGGAAGGGGACTTATTTTACCCAAAGCCATCAGACTGATGGGTCCATCTGTTGTATGTCATTTTCACTGGCACAGACGGTTCGGAAGCATTTTTTAAGTTCAGTCAAATTAACATTTGTCATTTTATTTGAAGAAATAGGTAAATCCATTAAGAAACACACGAAGCGGGCGTGTAACACTGTGAAATCCAATCTAAGGAACCAGAAAAAACTGTACAGGCCCTCATGATGATCAATGATCTGGTTCCTTCCCCCGTTTCAGGAGTTCAGATAAAGGGAAGATAACTGGGATGACCAACGGAGGCGAGTTCAGCAGATCTGCCTCCTCCATAAAAGCTGCAAACTGTGGGAGCTTAGTGCCCAAGTTATATAAGAAGGTGATTTTAAATGAAACCGTGGCTGAACCAAACACGTAGCCATGAATGCAAACAGGCGACGTGCCCTTCTGAGACCCATTGTAGCGTATACGCTACAAAAGATCATGTTGTCTTTAGAGCGTCATAACTCCGTAATGGTTTGCGCTAGAATGCGTTTTTTCCTCTTAAACTAGAGAAACAGGGCTAAACAACGGTACCCTGCTTGCCCATGTGAGCGATTTATTTCTGACAAACAGGAGACATGGAGGAGTTCAAAGCAGAGAAAATGAGTGATTATAGTGAAAGAGAGAGTTAAAAACATTAATGGTACAGAAGTACACTATATACACATATTTAGGGCAGGGAGAGGAAAGGTCCATTCCTGGCAACACAACTGCCCATGGACACAACCCAAAAGAATGTCAATATTTTATAGAAGGAGCTAGAAGCTTCAAATAATATTGTGGCTTTTGATGCACTGCCTCAATGTTGTTGTTGTGTTGCTGATGATGTGATTATCCGTTTCTTTTTTGTAATTGTGTCTTATAGTGTTAACTTAGAGATGTTATTCCCTGTTTCCTGCCCTGGGACAGGAGATGTAAATTAGCTTCTAGCTAACACAGCTAAGAAGCTCCGTCCAAATAAACTAACTACACTCAACAAAAATATAAACGCAACACTTTTGTTTTTGCTCCCATTTTTCATGAGATGGACTTAAAGATCTAAAATTCATTCCAGATACACAATATTACCATTTCTCTCAAACATTGTTCACAAATCTGTCTAAATGTGTGATAGTGAGCACTTCTGCTTTGCTGAGATAATCCATCCCACCTCACAGGTGTGCCACATCAAGATGCTGATCTGACATCATGATTAGTGCACAGGTGTGCCTTAGACTGTCCACAATAAAAGACATTTTTTTGCTTTATTGGGGGTCTGGGGACTCAGAACCAGTCAGTATCTGGTGTGACCACCATTTGCCTCATGCAGTGCAACACATCTTCTTCGCATAGAGTTTATCAGATTGTCAATTGTGGCCTGTGGAATGTTGGTCCACTCCTCTTCAATGGCTGTGCGAAGTTGCTGGATATTAGTGGGAACTGGTACACGCTGTCGTATACGCCGGTCAAGCACATCCCAAACATGCTCAATGGGTGACATGTCCGGTGAGTATGCTGGCCATGCAAGAACTGGGACATTTTCAGCTTCCAAGAATTGTGTACAGATCCTTGCAACATGGGGCCGTGCATTATCTTGCTGAAACATGAGGTGATGTTCATAGATGTATGGCACAACAATGGGCCTCAGGATCTCATCACGGTATCTCTGTGCATTCAAAATGCCATCAATAAAATGCACCTGTGTTCTTCGTCCATAACAGATGCCTGCCCATACCATAACCCCACCACCACCATGGGCCACTCGATCCACAACATTGACATCAGCAAAGCGCTCACCCACACGACGCCACACACGCTGTCTGCCATCTGCCCTGAACAATGTAAACCGAGATTCATCCGTGAAGAGAACACCTCTCCAACGTGCCAGACGCCATCGAATGTGAGCATTTGCCCACTCAAGTCTGTTACGGCGACGAGCTGGAGTCAGGTCAAGACCCCGATGAGGACGACGAGCATGCAGTTGAGCTTCCCTGAGACGGTTTCTGACAGTTTGTGCAGAAATTGTTTGGTTATGCAAACCAATTGTTTCAGCAGCTGTCTGAGTGGCTGGTCTCAGACGATCTTGGAGGTGAACCTGCTGGATGTGGAGGTCCTGGGCTGGTGTGGTTACACGTGGTCTGCGGTTGTGAGGCCGGTTGGATGTACTGCCATATTCTCTGAAACGCCTTTGGAGACGGCTTATGGTGGAGAAATGAACATTCAATGCACGAGCAACAGATCTGGTTGTCATTCCTGCTGTCAGCATGCCAATTGCACGCTCCCTCAATGCTTGTGGCATCTGTGGCATTTTGCTGTGAGACAAAACTGCACATTTCAGAGTGGCCTTTTATTGTGGGCAGTATAAGGTACACCTGTGCACTAATCATGATGTCAGATCAGCATCTTGATGTGGCACACCTGTGAGGTGGGATGGATTATCCCAGCAAAGCAGAAGTGCTCACTATCACACATTTAGACAGATTTTTGAACAATGTTTGAGAGAAATGGTAATATTGTGTATCTGGAATGAATTTTAGATCTTTAAGTCCATCTCATGAAAAATGGGAGCAAAAACAAAAGTGTTGCGTTTATATTTTTGTTGAGTGTAACTAACTAACTAACTAAATATTAATAATCATTATTCCTGGGGTGCGCTGTTAGTTCAGTGTTGGTGCCCCACGTACCGAGCCCAAGTCCTCGCTGCAGCGGCCCGGGTTCCCATCCGCCCGGCGGCCCGTTCTGCACGTCATCTTCCTCTCTCTCCTCTTTCACTCCCATGCTGTCCTCTCAATAAAAACAAATATATATTATTCCTGTAAATCCACTCACGACACTGTAGCTGCAGTCCCCATTCCTAATCCCGTCTAGTTCTTCCAACCAGTGAACACAAACCGCCCTTTAGAGCTCAGCAAAACCAGGCTAGCTCAATGTTATTCAGGCCACACCCCAACCAGATCAGGCCTTCATGTCTCCCAGATTGCAATGCCCCTCTCTCTCTCTCTCTCTCTCTCTCTCTCTCTCTCGCACATTGTGAGCCATCTGCTGTGTGAGCGCTGCTGTTCTCGATGTATAATGCAAAGCGGAGGGAGGGTCTGCCGGGAAAGTGGAACTGGATTCTTGGTAGAAAGAAGAAGTTGCTTGTCTGCTAACAGCTTCCTACATTAGCACCCCCAGAGAGTCATGCCTCAATGACAGCACCGCACTCAAGGAGGACCTGGGAGAGAGGGACCGGAGAAATGGGGAGAGAGGTAGGGAGGGAATAGAGTGAGTGACCTTAAAGTGAAGAGGAATACAAAAAAATCAGAGGGAAGGGCGGACAAATTAGGGGAGACGGGTTTGGAAGTTGTCGTGGCAGATGAGAAGGAGTGATAAAAAAAAGAAAGAAAAAGGGAGGGGATGAGCTGACAGGGGGGTTAGAGATGGATTGGAAAAAGGGGGAGTGGGGGCGAGAGAAAGAGAGAGAGAAAGAGAGATTGAAATGCTGGGAAGTGGATTAAGGATGGGGGGCTGAAAGTTTCATGAAGGTGTCACTATGGAAGCACCAAATTTCCTCACACCATCTGTGAAAGAAGGATTCCTCCGGGGCAGCCGGTGTAGAGCTTGTGTGTTTGTGCACCGCGGTGTGTTCAGGGACCCTCGTCTGGCCAGAGGATGTGTTCTCCGTTATTCACATATCAGCAGGGAAAGAGGAGAGAGAAATGTCAGCAAAACAGAAAGACAGAAATATCCCTGTTCTGTCTAATTCAGCAACGCAACTCATTTCAGTTGCACTCTCCTAAAAAAAGCCTTTTTTCTGTTTCCTCCACCACAACTTGTGATCTCTCACCTGCCGGTGCAGAGGGCCACAGATTCTCTCTTTATATCCTCATGTACCAAAACACATTTAGCCTCATGAAAAAAAAAAAAAAAAAACGAACAAAAGAGCTAAACGAGGGAAGGTCTGCGGTCTATTTGTTGCTAATTGGTACGGTGCAACCATAGATTACAGAACATGACAGTGTCTTTTTCAGAGAAATCTATCTGCCATGACCTCGCTGGCACTATTACAGCAAGGTCAGAGAACACAGAGGGAAACCAATCAATACGATATTGAGTGCAAGAGCGGACCGAGTCTAGTGTGGGGGGGGTGAGAGTGAAAGAGGAGAAAGAGGACGTGGACACAGGGGAGAGGAGTGAGAGAGAGAGAAAAAACTGGGGAAAGTGAAAACAAGGATTAAGAAAAAAAGACTGGAGACCGAGGAGGGAGGGGAAGAGCCGGAGAAGAGGCGATGCGGTGGGAGATCGCTAGCCGTGGATGAAGGATTGGAGGAGGTAGAAATGGAGGATAGAGAGGAAGGCCCCCCGAAGGCGGTCGCAATCTTGCAGGTGGCAGCAATATCAGTCTACAGCAGCGCCACGGGCACCAACACACACACCGACACCCGACCGCGGGGTTTGAGAGATGGCCAGTCCGGAGACGACGCTGTGGAGTCACAGTCACGAGCAGGCGGAGGAAGGGGAGGAAGCGTCTGATGACGCCGTAGACAGTCAGTCACTTCACATATTACAGCCAAACACGCCTATAGAGTTCTGCAGCCCAGTGCTTTTTTACGCTTCTGGTTGCAATTACCCGTATGGCGAAGTATAAATACGCTCGAGGCCAATGCGACAGTTCAGACTCATTTCACTTCCCTCTGTTCGTCGCGTGGGAGGCTGATGGAACATCACTATTGAAGAATATATGAATTACATTCTCTTGTTTGAAGACGTCTTCTGAAGCAGCAGAGAGTACATCTCCCCATTTGTTTTCCGACATTCATGTATGTCAGAATATGGAAATGTCATATAGAAAATATGCATTTATCTTATCTGCAGAAGCTGCCACAGCAGATAAAGACACTAAACCTTTGTGTCTTTCTGTTGACATGTTTTCAGAATTTTGGATCTCATTGGCTCACGCATTAAAGCAGAAAAAAAGTCATCAAAGTAATTTTCACCATGTTTTTAGGGAGAAAACACATGATATAAATCAGGCTATGAATGATAAATGAACAAACTCTGTAAAAGTGTAAAGTTTGGTGGTGATTTGATTTCTGGGTCAGAGTCTGAGAAAAAAACTAATTTAGAGAAAACTCCATTTAAAGATATGGATTTACATACATTCAGAAGACAATACAGTTGAATAAGGTAGACAAACGAATACAGGTAAAATAAATCATTACGTAGTGGCTACTTTTGGTGAAAAAGTTTAAAGACATGTTTTCCTTCCACTAGTGTGAAAGATGACTTCTCAAAATAGATTTTAAAAAAACCTACGCTTTTCTCTAGTATTCTTAAAATGACATACATCGTTTCTTTTCATGACACTGCATCCTGATAGCATTGAGTTTAAGTGACGGCCCTTATGCTCTCTTATGAACTCTCTGAAGACACTAATCATTTGACTGTGATTGCGTGCGGCTGTTAGTGCTGATCTTTATGACCTGGTCTGTTTTTGCAATGAGGCTCATTTACGTATGTGGCCAAATCGTGTAGGAGGGAGAGTCTAGAATGGTCAAACAATGCCACCTAGGGAATTGCACCCCAGGAAATACAATTACCACCCTTATAAAGAGCACACAGATTCGTTACACCAATGAGTTTAAGAGGACGAGAGACGGAGTGTCACCCTAAAACAACGCTAAGTTGCGATAAAAAAAAGAGTAAACCACACCTGGTTACAGTCCACCTGCTCCACTCGCAACATCAACTTCATAGACAATTTTAATCGGTTCTGGAACCGCTCCCCCCTCTTCAAAAACGACGGTCTCCATCCGAACAGGCACGGTAGCCGCATGCTAGCGGCTAACCTGCAGCACGCCATCCATACCACCGCACATGCATGACTGTTTACCTGCCACACCCCCCCCCCACTCACTCCGCTCACTCTTCTTCTCCGCCCAAAGCTTCACTGGCAGCTCACAGCTCACTCATGACCACTAGCACCCCCCCTGGTCACATCAGTCATTACACCCACAACCTGTAACTTTTCACATTCAGACCATCATCACATGCAGGCACCCCCGCCCACTGAGCACAAGACATCCTGATCTGGTCAACCTGCGTCCACTTCCCCGGTCCTCACAGCCCCTCACAATGCAACATCACCTCAAAGTAGCCTTATTTAACACCCGCTCCCTCAACAACAAAAGCCTCATCCTCAGTGAATACATAACAGACAATAACCTGGATTTTCTCTGTCTCACTGAAACCTGGCAAAAACCCCTGGACTATTTTTCATTAAACCAAGCCACCCCCACAGGATACACCTACATGGACAAACCCCGCACAGAGGGCCGGGGAGGTGGCATTGCTGCCATCTACAGAAACAACATCAAGACAACCACCATCTCCATTCCTCCCGCCCCCTCATTTGAACACCTCACCTACAAACTCTCTGGTCCCTGTCCTCTGGTCACAGCCATCATATATCGCCCCCCCAAACCACATCCCTCCTTCCTTTCTGATCTTGCTGACCTTCTAACCCAGCTATCTGCCATCTCGCCATCTGTTCTCCTCCTAGGTGATTTTAATCTACATATTGACAGCACAGACAATAAACCGGCCACAGAATTCCTGGAACTGCTAAATTGTCTCAACTTCACCCAACATATCAACTTCCCAACACACAGCCGTGGTCACATTCTGGACTTGGTCTGCTCCACCAATCTCAACATCCAACAGTTAACCAGCCACAACCTGCATATCTCTGACCACCTGGCTATCACCATGGACATAGACATCCCCATCCCCACCACAAAACAAAACCGGACCATAACCTTCAGAAATCTTAAATCCATCTCTCCCTCTGCTCTCTCAACCTCACTCATCCATTGTCTGTCTGCTTCACCCCGCCCACCATCTGATGACCCCACTGACCTGGTTAACTACTACAACTGCACACTCTCCTCCTGCTTGGATCAGCTTGCCCCCGCCAAAACAAAAACAGTTTCTTTCACTCACTCTGCCCCCTGGTTCACCCCCACACTCCGCCAAATGAAGACCCGGAAAAGACAACTTGAAAGACTCTGCAAGAAAACCGGATTAACAGTTCACCTTCTCGCCTACACCGACCACCTACAACAGTACAAAGAAGCACTCAACGCTGCCCGGACCACCCACTACTCCCACCTCATCCACTCTGGCTCCAACAACCCCAAGGCTCTGTTCTCCACCATCAACTCCCTTCTCAAACCTCACGACAACACCTCCTCATCATTCACTACTGAAAAGTGCCAATCATTCCTATCATTCTTCCAAACAAAAATCAGCACCATTTACAGTAACCTCAACACCTCCAGGATCCCTCCCATCTCCCCGCCTGCCTCCCTCCCTGCCTCCCCACCCACCACTATCCAGTACCTGACCCACTTCTCTCCAGTATCACCAGCACAACTCACAACCATCATGACCGGAATAAAAACCTCCACCTGCAACCTGGACCCCATACCCTCCAAACTCATCAAGGACTGCCTCCCTGTCATCTCCCCACTCATCATTGACTTCATTAACGCCTCCCTCTGCTCTGGTTCTGTCCCCCAAACCCTCAAACTGGCTGCCATCACTCCCATCATCAAAAAACCCGGTCTGGACCCTGACAACCCAAATAACTTCCGCCCCATCTCCAATCTCCCCTTCCTGTCAAAAATCCTGGAACGTGCTGTCGCCTCACAACTCACAACCCACCTCACCTGCAATAACCTGTTTGAATCATTCCAATCTGGTTTCCGCACAAAACACAGCACCGAGACAGCCCTCCTGAAAGTCACCAATGACCTCCTCCTCTCCTCAGACTCCGGACACCTCACCATCCTCATCCTCCTCGACCTCACAGCAGCCTTCGACACCATCAACCACTCCATCCTGCTCTGCCGTCTGGAATCCTCTCTCCACATCACTGGCACAGCACTCTCCTGGTTTCACTCCTACCTCACCAACCGACAACAGTTCATCAGCATCAACAACTGCACCTCCACCACCGCTCCCCTGTCACAAGGTGTCCCCCAGGGGTCGGTGCTTGGTCCCCTCCTCTTCATCCTCTACATCCTCCCCCTTGGCCAGATCATCCGTCAACATGGACTCCATTTTCACTGTTACGCCGACGATATTCAACTGTACATCTCCACCAAAGCCATCACCAACAACACCCACTCCACCCTCAGCAACTGTCTCACAGAAATTAAATCTTGGATGCAAACAAACTATCTTCAACTGAACAGTGACAAATCGGACATAATCATCATTGACCCCACATCCCGCACTAAAGCCAGCCACAACTTCTCCCTCACCTTTGATAACTGCACTTTGTCCCCCTCATCCCACACCCGCAACCTAGGAATCATCTTCGACAGTAAGCTAAGGTTTGACCTCCACATCAACCACATCACCAGGACCGCCTTCTTCCACCTCAAGAACATTGCCCGTCTCCGCCCCTCACTCACTTTCTCTGCTGCAGAAACCCTCATCCATGCATTCATCACATCCAGACTGGACTATTGCAACAGCATCCTCTATGGTTCACCATCCAAACTCCTCAATAAACTGCAATACATCCAGAACTCAGCCGCACGCCTGCTCACCCACACCCGCTCCAGAGATCACATCCCCCCCCGTCCTCCGTGACCTGCACTGGCTGCCCATCACTCACCGCATACAGTTCAAAATCATCCTCCTCACACACAAAGCACTTAATAACCTGGCCCCCCCCTACCTCACAGACCTGCTCCATCACCACACCCCCTCCCGCGACCTCCGCTCATCCCAAGGAAACATCCTGTCACCACCCACACGGACCAAGCACCGAACCTGGGGGGACAGAGCCTTCTCCATCACTGCCCCCTCCCTCTGGAACTCACTCCCCAAACACATCCGCACCTGCACTCACCTCCCAACATTCAAGACCATGTTAAAAACACACCTTTTTAAATCAGCTTTTAATACATAATTTCTGTGTGTGTTCTATATTGTTTTCTATGTTTTATACTGTCTTTGCTGCTTTTAATTGAATGTCTTGTGTTCTTAACTGCATTTATTGTATGTAAAGTGTCTTTGAGCTTTTGGAAAAGCGCTTATAAAATACATTTATTATTATTTATTATTAAACAATATTTGCAGGACAAGGGCTACGGCTGAGCTTAGCGGACAGACCCAAAGCAAATAGGGGGACAACTCAAATCAAAGAAAACCACTACAAACCACCAAGTGCCACACCAAACTCAGGGGAGTGAGAGGGGAACCACCACCGGGGGAGTCTGCCGCACGCTACACCCGCTCCTGTCCTGGAAAAGAAAGAAAACAAAATTATAATACCGCTCAACAGGGACACTTAGGCAAACATACTATTATACTGCACACACACACACACACACACACACACACACACACACACACACACACACACACACACACACACACACAGACAGACAGACAGACAGACAGACAGACAGACAGACAGACAGACAGAGACAGACAGACAGACAGACAGACAAGAATAAACCTAATAAGTTAAACACAAACCAAATATGAATAAACAAGAAACAAAGTAGCAAGAAAATAATAAACAAAAGAAACTTAACACCAACTCTCAGCTGTGGGCAGGGACCAGGAGTAGACTGTAGTCCCTTTAACACAATAAGCCCACCAGCCGAATACTAACTAAATAAACAAAAGTAAATATTTAATCCAAACAACGAACCAAAATAAGCAAACAATATAAATAAACCAAATCAATAAGAGTCGTGGTGGGAGGGAGATAGTTTGAGTAGATAGTTCCGCTGATCACGCCGCAGCAGAAGACGGCGCAGACGGAGGAGAAGGAGAAGAGAGCGCACCAGGGCTAGGGGCCGTAGGCAGCCGCCTTGCAATGCCCCGCTGATAGTCTACGTTACCGCTAAATGGTAGCGCCGCCCCACACGGAGCGCAGGGGGGAGGCGGAGGAACAGACTGTGGCCTCAGCAGCCGAGCAGAGGGAGGCTTAACACCCGGACCGAACCACCGTCACCATTTTCGTGGTAAAGGCTGAGAGCAGACTCCACACCGCTGAACCTCCGCCACCGCACCAACAGCACGACCGGCACTGTAAAACCGCAGAAAACACAGCTGTCATAATTCAGAATGTCTAAAGGTATAGCAGCACCCACGCCTACCGTACAAATCCCTGCTTGATGAACCACCAGAGCACGCCAGACAGAGTCCTCTCCCACTGAACGCCAGTCAAAAGTTGGCGCACCAGCAAAAGCGCACCTAGTTAACAGGTGGCACCGCAATCAATCACAGGTGGCATTGACCGAATGGGGGTGGAGCAACACTCAACCTGCCACACGTAGACAAAGTTTTTATACTAAATGTTTGCATATGACCTCATTAAAATGTGTGCAAACAGCAAAGGAGTGCTGACACGGCATCTGCCTGGCAGTACAGTCCTATTATTATTATTATTATAAGTTTAGTGGCCGCAAAGACTGCACAATCATTTTTGCGAATTTGCCCCTGAGTACGTAGTCCTAATATTCCATCATCACGCCTTCTAGACCATGCAGCCTATATTGCCCATATCATTGAGACATAGTGTGCATGCAGCTTTGCCTTCATGCTTTGCTTGAGTGAGATCCAGGCGTCTTTCGCTTTTTCTTGCCGTTCGGAAAGTTGGAACGTAGCAAAGGCCGATTCCTGAAACTCCTGTTCTCCCACAGACACGAAGACCGACAGAAGCCGAATACAGCACGAGGTTACGAGGCTACAGGGAGAACACACTGGGAAATCGATAACAATGATATAATATAAATAAGTGGAAAGACGTTTGCATATAAACCAAGAGAAGGAATAAAACAAACAGAAAGATGGAGGGAGATGTTTTCATATTCCGGGCTGGAGGATTGAGATATAAAGACAACACATATTAGCGCATGTGAGAAGCAGATAACGAGGCGGTGTGCAAGCCTCTGTGTTTACTCTAATTAACTACATCAATACTGTCGGACAGCTTTTCAGGCTTTGATCAGATCCCAGAGCCTGCCAAAAAGTCTGCAAAACACAACCGTCAATCACGGCTATCGTACTTTTATGCTCGTCTTGTTCCCCCAAAAAACACAAAACCAAAAAATAAAGGAGCGCCGACGTGATTCATTTACGTTCTCGGAGGGAAATGAGCGTCGTCGGTCAACTCGGATGGAAGAGAGCTCCATTGTGATTCCACCCTCATTCCATTCCACTCATGCCTCTTTCACACTCATCCGTTTTACACACACACACACACACACACACACACACCTATGTACACATGCACCGCTGGCCCCCGATGTTGAATATGTAAATCGACATCTGCTCCAGTACCCAATCTCCAGCCCTCGCCATGTGTCTGATATGCTAATGCAGCCAACACAGTTTCTTCACTCCACATCTTCCCCCTCCTTCCCTCCGCTTCCTCTCCTCGACGCCGGCTCACCCAGAGCCTGCCAAGGATGAGCAGATGAGGCAGAGGAGGGGGGAGAGACAGAGAGAGAGAGGAAGAGAGTGGTGCTTCAAACACAAACCTGATAATGATGTTGTTATGATTGGATGTTCCTCGCACACAAACAGGCATGCGAGCAACAGCGAGAAGCCGGGCTTATTAGAGAACAATGGCGGGGAACCGAGAGAGATGCTGAATGTGGGAGGAAGGACAAAAAGCTCCGACTCCCCCGGCCCTCTCGTGCTTCGCTCTCGTTTTCACCAACAACTTATCAGTCGTAATGAGCTCACAGGGTGACACCTCACAGTCACATCTGACACACCGTCGCCGCGGCGTCTAGCTTGTTTGTCCGCATGACGCGGTGGAAATGTGCACGTGCGAGCAGCGCAGCAGTTACGAACATGTCGCGTTTGCATTGAGGGGCAACATGGATGGCGTCCCATTCAGGGGGCATTGTTCTCAATCCAAGTCCAGGAGCGTGCTTTGATTTATAAAGGATGAAATGGGACGAGACCTGTTTCCCAGAGATGCCCCAGTTGGCTGTGTTCACAGCTTTTGCCGCTTTGACTGAGTTCTGAGTGAATACATGAATGCTTAAAGACGCTCGCTGCGGCTCCCTCTCTCTCTCACGCTTTGCTGACTACATGTGAGGCTACGCTTGCTGTGAGGCGGCCCTGCTGCAAACGTTAGGGGAGAGTGCAGCACTTGGGTGTTTACCCAAATGTTACAAAGGGGTGAAACTGACACAAATTAGAGACGTCCACATAGCCGGGCCAGACCAGGACTTCCCGCGATCTCGACCTTCCTGGCTGAATGCAGGACAAAAAACATCTGAATTCAGTCCTCTCATTGCATGGGCCAAGCAAACACGTTTATCAAACGGGATCTCGTTTATCACCGGAGTGCATGACCCAATCATATTGCAAAGTGAATCTAAACGTATTTGCCTGGAAAATAAAACATTTATGAGTTTGATCCTGGTCGCACCATAAAGGTCGATCTCACATCTGGACTGAAATGTCAACCTGTTCTCACTCCCAACTCGGCAAGAATCGCAGCTCGGTCAGCGGCCCTCAGTATGAACAGCGTGATCGACCCCAAGTGTGAAAGTGACAAAATGCGATCTATTGGTTTTGTGTACAGGGACACGAATTGTGCATTTCGTTTGTGTAACTCGAAAACGTTGTTGATGGAAGGTTAATTAGGATCCTTTTTTTTTCTGATGGACACACAATTAAATGCATCCTTGTGACTCTGCAACGACCAGAGCTAGTGAGGCAGTATTAAATATTGAAAAAGACTACTTACGGTCGGCTTGTGTAGAGGTCAACTAAACGTAACTTTAAACCTCGAGATGGGTGAGGTTCAAACAGGAGGTTTTTGGAAAATGAAAAATTCCTGTCATAAGGAATCAGTAATTTTGAGAGACTGTATGATGGGAGGAGAGGTTAGCATGAGTCAAACAAACACAGGACTTTCACCCAGGAGACTGCTGTTTGCATCCATGTGCAACCAAGTTAACGTTGACTTATTTAACTGTAGTTTTGTTACATAAGTTACATACTCAATGGGCTTGTCTTGCCTACACCTAACTACATCGTTTTGCTGCATCAGCAAGCCTGGAAGTTTATTTTGAGAAGATACGGAAAGCTTGTGACCGGTGGAAACAGACCAAGCATCGGTATTGGATGCGTTGAGAGTGTGAATGTGTTGCAAATGTGTGTTCAGGGGAGGACAAGCAGCCTCGTGCTCCACATTCACACAGCTGCTCGATGCACCCTCAAATGTTATTTATTTTGTATGATGAAACCTGCCACTTAACTTGCAATTTCAGAGAATCAGCAGGTTGTACAGAAATCACACCACATGAAAAGGACTTTGTCTTTCAGCTAAATAATGCCGCTGCAGTCCTTTTTTGTTTTCCTAAAATCCAGCATACATCATTAACATTGTGAGAAATTTAATTTGCAGCAGCAAATTACTGCCGGTCAGAGCCGAGGCTCCGCAAAGTTGTTGCAATTCCCTTTGAAATGGTCTGCTGCTCTGAGCAACAGACAAAATAATATAAACCCAATATAGAAAAAAGGGCTAATTTTGAAGCAACAGAAGCAACATACAGGCTAGTAGTCATGCCAGAGGGTAGTGCATATCTGCTATGTAAATAAAGAAAGAGAAAGTTATTCGCAGACTGAAAAGGGTAATATGTTGGATCTGATCTTTGGGAAAAAAAGCTA
This sequence comes from Eutrigla gurnardus, assembly GCF_963514095.1. NCBI lineage: Eukaryota > Metazoa > Chordata > Actinopteri > Perciformes > Triglidae > Eutrigla > Eutrigla gurnardus. The sequence goes on from NC_139928.1 coordinate 3,333,481, forward strand.
CTTGAGCCACTAATACCTGGTTTACTTCATGTCGTAGCAGTAGATGGATGTTCCTATGCACTGATGCTTTTTCCTCAACAAATGTGGAAAAGCTTGTGTTGGATCTCAAAAATGTTCTGATCCTTAATTAAGTAACAAAGATCCTGTGAAAATCTTGAGTAATGTAATCGTACGTTGAAAACCAAACAAGTCTCTTGAGTCACCCTTGGTGGGTGTTCTGCTGAGGACCCAAGAAACCGATCGTTTCCCGTTGGTTTGTGGTTTGCCGTTGGTTTGTGTTCAAAGCCTGGAGTTCATCATTTTGGCCATCGCCATCTGGGTTTTTTACAACATGTAGTGACACGAGATGGTGGAAGTACGTACAACAGGACCTCAAAACATTTTTAGGTGATGAAAATGTTACAATTAGCTGTCATGAAATGATAACTATGAAAGGGTTAAAGAAGAAAACAACGTGGTAGCAACTTGTCAGTCACAAGGTAGCCACACCCTTAAACACACCCAACACACAACATAATTTACAAAATTCAAATAAGGTTGTTTTGAAGTAGACTTGCAATTGAGACCATAAACAATGTCCCCTGGGGTAATAAATCAAGTGGGGTGATTTTCTCATAGATGTCTATACTTTTAGACTTCTAGCTCTATAACTGTTAGACCACCAAACCGAATGTTGGGTACTTTTGATATTTGTGTGAGATTTTACACACAAATTGGGTAGTCTTCAATCTTATTGAGACAGCAGTTATGAATCTGATAGTGTGGTGTTGACTTGCAGAATCCCCCAGGGATCAGTTCTGGGGCATCTTCCATTTGATCTCTACACACTGAATTTGGCCTCAACTCTCAGCTGCAGAAAAACAATATTGATTATTATAGTTATACAGATGATACTCAGATATGTACGCCCCTCTCCCCTGATGGCATCAGCACAATAGGCTCATTGTATCATTGTTTAGAGCGGATGAATAATTGGATGAGCCAACATTCAAACATCTCCAATCTCAGGCTCTTAAAACCAAAGACCAAGTCGTAAATTTCGGTGTTGTAGGAAGAGACACAGGTCTCACATCCACCAACCACATTAGAGCAATGACTAAAACAGCCTTCTTTCATATTAAACCCATAGCTAGTATCACGGCTGTGGTGTCCCAAAGTGACCAAGAGAAGCTCATCCAATGCTCTTTTTTCCAGTAGGCTGGACTATTGTAATGCCCTTTTAACTGGTCTTCCCAAAGGAACCATTAAGCAGCTGCAGCTCATTTATGCTGCTATTAGTGATTTATCCAGAACAGAGCACATTACTCCAGTTTTAAAATCTATACAAAGGCTCCCAGTTAGTTACAGAAAATATTATGAATAAAAATATGGACTTTTCTTTTAGCTTTTGTTCATGTCAAGCATTGTGTTTGAATTGTGTTTTATTACCATAGCTAAATGGCATATACTCTAGCATTGGTGGTGCAAAAATACCATGTCAGGTGTATTGCTTATCAAATGAAGCGCAATGTTGAGCGTTTCATTCCAGTGGAAGGTGCAAAGTGGCACATGAGGCAAAATAATTTTGACTTTTAAGTATAAAATCCATAAAAATGACCCCAATCTTCCGGCTATCCCCCACATTCACACGCCCATAGACCTTCAACCCCGCCTCCCAACCCTCGGTGAAGCCTCGTTTTCGGGCTCATTCACATGAAGAGAGAAAAGAAAATTACTCTGTGGCTATTAGTGTCTTTGACATCTTTTATTAATTACTACTGGTGTAAACGGAAAGACAAAATATCACAGCAGATGTGTTCATTAATATTTTGTCCAATTCATTTATATCAGTGAGACTGAATAAACAACAGTCGTTTGGCTAAACTATACCCAACGTCCCTGTGCTTTCTGTATGGATAATACAATCCTTAAAGGCAGCGGTGTAGAAAGAGTTACTCCACCACTGATCACATCTCTTTACTGAAACATATTGATTTGTATTGTTTTGCCTTTTCTGCTCTTTTATTGATTACAGTACGCCATGTGATATGGTCTGGGGGGATGGATTCTGGTACAAACTGCCGAAAGCAGATATCAAAAGGCAAATTCCTGGATGGAGTAATGAATATGAACAAAACATATCTAATCATTTGCTTTTTTTCTTTCTATCATTTTTTTTGTAAGCTTAACTGGGATCGGGCATGGTGACATTTAATCACGCTGACAATATGATTAATCCGGTCAAAGCAGTGGATCCCATTTGTAATTCTTTTGAGAAATGAAAGATTATTTGTATGTAATGTGTATAGTGTTCATTGCTTTAATATCCTTGTTTGCCCTTATTATAAATGTAGAGAATTTGATTCATATTAGATACAGTTAGTCGTGCCACAACCATGTTAAAGGGGAAATGTCATGAAAACCTTACTTTTTTACTGCTTGTGTTCATACATTTGGGTATCTGGGTTGTTTTATGGGGGAATGTAATTATTTACAGACCAAGCTGGAAATGAGCTTCTGTTGTTAGTGTTCAAAATAAAGCTAAACCAGAAAGGTAAAACCTGGGATTTCTTAAGCATGTACAGAATTTAAACTTAGAATTATTTGCGTCTTGGATAAAAAAAGTTTATTTGTGAATCAATCTCCATGGATTTTGAACAGATTAAACAGATATCAGACTGGCTCGCACCAACATATGGCAACACTACACAGAGGTTGGTGCAGGAAGCTCCAATGTTTTATAATATGAGTTTAAATTGGATTTGTATCAACTGCATGAAACGTAGACATTGAATTCAGGCTGTTAGGACACAAGAGCTCATCAGAAATGTGTCTGGAAGATGTGAAGGCCTAGAAATGACCCACAGTGGAAAAGTTGGGCTGCACAGCTTAGTCGATAATGTCTGGAGTATACGGATCACAGAACCAGGCCACTGCTATTGTATGAGCCTGATTGAGCAACATCCCATGCTACTGAGTCACCCTAGACTCTCATAAAGTGGAGTAATTAATCAGGACACAACACTCACCAGCTCTGCATGCACGATGGAAAGCATCTGCCACAAATGGAGTCAGGCAGGCAGAAGTTGTTAAATACATACATTCCATTCACCATCCAACCATAGCAGTATACTGGATGTCTTTATCCACATACAAAAGTGTGGTGTCACCAGCACCACCTCTAGATTAGCATTAGCATTTAGATTTAGGTGATTTCAGATTTTTTGTGTCGCTGTTCGTCTCGCTCACAAACAGTCGGCGTTGACATCTTAGCTCACTTGTTTCTCAAGCACCGGAGCTCAACCACGCCACCAAATTCAAACGTTTGTTTGGTTTTGTTGTGGCAGTAAAGCTGCAGCGGGAATGTCCTGACTGAAAAACAGCAGCTTAACCTGCAGGGCGACACCGCCGCATACTGACAAAGGTATATAAAACAAGCCAACAAACTCAACCAAACACACACACACATACACAAACACACGGCTGCAGGACAACATGAAATGGAGTGAGGTGGAAGAAGCCACAGGGTGATCCAAGTGGCAAAGCTTCATCGAATAAAACTCAAACCAAATTTAATCCAGTCATTGCTTATTATTTTAACATTGAAGTTTGCTGCAAAAACAAACCAATTTATCATATTCGATTTGAGATCCATCGGTGTTGTTGAATAATAATAAAAAGTAATAATATAAGATTTTTGGGGCTTTTTGTATCAATACGTTGGCATAAAGTTTTTTTGTTGTATCCGATCTTGTTGTATCTTATTGTCCTTTACAAAATGTCAGATAAAGCAGAATTAACACACAAGCACCAAACCTCTGGATGATGCTCACTAACCAACCTAGGTGTTACAAAACATAGCGGGCCAAGCCACCAACTTTCAGACACAAACACAAGACAAATGACGGCTCACCACTTCCTCTCTGCATGTTGAATGAGTCTGAGGCTGTGCAACTAAAATCTAAGCAATCTTTTAAATACAATAATTTTAGACTGAATGGAGATACACAACCTTTTTCAAATATGCGGACAGGAAAGTGTGAGTGCACCCTTCAAAATCCATCCATCCATCCATTGTCTACCATTTATCCTGTATTCAGGGTTGCAGGGGGGCTGGAGCCAATCCCAGCTGTCATTGGGTGAAGGCAGGATACACCCTGGACAGGACGCCAGTCCATCACAGGGCTGACATGTAGAGACAAACAACCATTCACACTCACATTCACACCTACGGGCAATTTAGAGTCATCAATTAACCTATCTCCATCCTGCATTTCTTTGGACTGTGGGAGGAAGCCGGAGAACTCTGAGAGATCCCACGCATACACGGGGAGAACATGCAAACTCCACACAGAAGGAACCCGGGAATCGAACCCACGACCCTCTTGCTGTGAGGCGACAGTGCTTCCCACTACACCACGGTGCAGCCCCTTCAAAATCCTCTGAAATGAATTTGAAGGACCCTCAACACTAATGTTGCAACCTTGAAATTCAGCCGTTGATGGATCTGTCCTTGACACTGAGAACCCAGAAGGCCCAGGTGGACTAGATGAAGCTGACGACCTCCAATGTCAGCCAACTGCCTGATGAAGTTGTCCAGGTCAGCCTCCGAGGCGGTGGAAGGGGCGTGACATGTGCACGTGACGAGTGCTTCAAGTCCTGCTGTTTGAAATTAGCAGAGAAAAACATAACGTATTTCGCAGTGACAGCTGTCTCTCAAACATGATTAAAAGTGCCAACAAGGCGACAGAAAGCGGCGTTCTGTAACAGAAATAAAAAAAGATGAGAGAATATTACATCATAGGTGATGTTACACTGTCGGGTTACGCATAGAGGATGCAGAAAGAGTTTCTCAGAACTCCTGAACTAGACTGTAAGTTACCAAGTCATAAACTCTTATGATGAATCCTTTCATTCTCAGTTTTTGTCTTATTTCTATTAATGTCACCTCAATTATGTGTTTGTGTTTTTCAGAATGATAAGAACAAAATCAAATGTCAATGCCATTTGAAATATTTGATTCATTTTACATGTCTAGAAAATATTTGATTACAAAATATGAGAATTCATAGTTATGAATGTTAGATCCCCTGGAATGCTTATCAGTGGCCCTTTAAGTCCAACAAGTGTCTTTCTGTACATGACTTCTATGACCACATGACTTGGACCTGGACCACTTGGGAATTATGGAAAATGTGTTACATGTTACAAGTTGTCTGATCACTTCAAAACCAGATCTCTGAGTACGAGTAGTTCTCTGGTGAGGTCCAACGTCCACGGCGGTGTTTATTTATGGTTCGGGAGCGTCCGGGTCGATATTGCTCCGTAGATGTAGCGACTGAAAGCACACGTCATTTCACAGAACCAACTTCATCGTCGGGTGTCAACACAGCGTTCCAATATGATCACACCCCGTGTTTCATCGACAGCAGGATGAAGTCCGAGCCCTTCCTCAGCCTCCCCAATCACCCAGTGTAAACACCACCCAACCTTTGTAGTGCAAACACCACTGGGTCTTTATAAGAAATAGATTTGCAGCTCCTTCATCTCTCCATGCTCTGGAGGCTTCCCTTCTTGAAGAAGCCTTCTGTGTGAAATGGACACAGGTCAGGTCTCTGCATGAAAGCAGCTAACTGGAAACTGTTCTGAAGGCTGGACCCACCCCTTCTTAGACCACATACTCGTGCATGGCTCTTGATTTGTGCACGCAGGCATGAATTTGTTCTATTCCGGCTGTCACGTTGCATTTTGTCACTCTGGTTTGCAGGGTTTCAGGGTGCAGTTTCCCCCCCGTGGTGTCAGCGATGCTGTGATAAATGAGGGGGCCATTTTGACTTTAATTGAAGGTCAGCTGCAGCTGAGCCTTTTTTTGTGTCCCAAATATTCATAGATAGATGGATATAGTGATGGAATAAAGCTAAAAACCACCAGATAAGGTATTTTTTATCTCACAGAAAGTGTTTAATAGCATTTATTACCTTTCCTTCTCCCGTGGTTGTGGTGTAATATTTATATATAATCACAATCATGCTTATGAAGTCTTGCAGTCTTTCTCAGCATCCCTGTGTGGCTACATGTATCTGCACACTGTGAATGTCCTACACTCCATAATAACAGTGTTTGGGGTGCTTGACTGGACTGTAGATGGACAGCTCATTGTCCACACACACACACACACACACTCTCACTCCGCCACACATAGATCGCTCCATCATTAGAGTCTGGAGCACCGACGCGGTGAGGGAGGTAGAGAAGTAGATGGATAGACAGAAAAGAGAGGAGACGGATTCAGGAGGGAGCACCATCATTAGCACCGAGGATGGAGAGATCCAGCAATAGAGGGATATAATGAAGATAAGACGGCTCATTCGGGACACTGAATTTACAAAAAAAAAAATGCAAAAAGTGTGGAAGATGCGAGTGTGGAAGATGGGAGAAGATGCTCTAAACTGCCTGCATCCTGTCACGGCTGCACAAAGTAATGAGCCTCATTATCAATTGCTTGAAATCGTCATATGAGCGATAGACATTTAGCCCAAACTGATTAAATACAAGTTTGATTTTGATTAAAAAGAAATGTCATAATACTGTGAGAATACATTCATATTTTTTTATTTTTTGTATTAAGAACATTTGAAAAATTGATGCCGAGACGAAGCAGCCTCCCAATGTGACGTTCATTAGTGGAAGCAGTGACAATTAAGTAGATATGCTCACCAGACCAATCAGACAACAAAAGATATTCTCTGTGCAGAAATGAAGCAATTTCCACAGAAAATTGCTTCTCCGAGGAGAAAAAAGGGAACTCACTTTGTAAGCAGTTTGTAACGAGCAGAAGGTAGACGACAGACTGACAGGTAGATGTATTCTCCCTCTCCTGCCAGGCCTGAGATAGCAACAGCACCTCCAGTTTGATTATCATTAATTCAGTTTAATTTCCTCTGCCATAGCTCAAACATTCATATCCGCATATGAATTATTGGGTTAGAATATATCTGAGCTTGCATCACCAGGAACAGGCTGGAAGATGGACTTGAAATGTTAAGCTGGGCTCAATATTTGAACAGTGTGCGTTCCAGGAAACCTCATAGAAATTTTATTGACTTCCATCACTTGTGTTTCACTTTAGCTCTCAGAGAATATTGAGCGTATTGAAACAACATCAGCCAGTCTCCGAGGCTCAGATGCAGTGTATAAGAAATGGAAAAGACTGCAATTATGGGCTGAGAGGGAGATTGATGAGAGGGATTCAAAGATGACAAAGCTAAATGGAAACAGCTTTTGACTTTAGACTTTCATTCACAGCGGACAACATTTTTCCAGTTACATGTCTATAATAATAATAATTATAACAATAATAATAATAATAATATAATTTTTAATTAACAATGGATCTCATGATTACTGATCTGGATCTGCTTGTAGATTTAACCTTAACCCTTATTTCACGCTAAAGGTTCATTAAAATCAGGCTCGTTTTCCGTAACCCTGCTGACGAACGGACAAACTGAACCAAAGAAACACGACCTGCCCACTGGAGCAAATCATCACCTGATAGATGAGAATATAGAATATGGGTGCAGATCTGATTTGTTTAAACAGTTCATCAAGTTTGCCATATCAACTCAAAACGTGATGGCGCTCACAGCTTGTCTACGCTGCCCTCGAGTCGTCAAGAAATCTGTTGTCGCAGGTTTTAATTTAAATGCGGGAGTCATAAATCTTTGCGGCACAGCTGTTAGACTGAGGCTGAGAGCGACACCTTAGCAAACCCCTGAAATAGCGACATCAAGGTGACAGTAATCAATGCATGCATTGTGGAAAAAAACCTGAGAGAAAATTTGGCAGGTGAGGAGACAGGACAACAGACCGGGAATGGAAATGAGGGACGGTGAGAGTGGAGGCGGAATAAGAAGTGCGAAAAAAAGGGTGAAAAGAAAGGGAGGAAGAAAAACGACAGGAGAAGAGACGCTTACGTGACAGAATCAAAATGTGTTTTATACAACTGGAGAAAGAAAAGTCTTTTAAAGAACATCAGTGTTTCAATATACTGTGTATTCATACGATATATTGTGTATGTGTATATATATATATATTGTGTTTGTGACCTTGTCTGCACATGTGGGTCTATATAAGTGTAAGAAAGCTGTCAACTACTCCAGCCGAGAGAGTTCCAGCAGTGTGTCAACCTAATGGGCAGAAACTGGGGCATGGTGAATTATTCAACAGTTTCTTCGGGGGTGAGGAGACGCTTCCGATATCTTCCCTTAAGAAAAAACCAAAGGACCCTGCTCTCGAAATACAGACACATACACACACACTGCACAGCGTGAGTGCTCAGCATCTAGGCCATCAGTTTGGTCTCTGCCTACAGGTTCTCAACTCCTAAACTAATGTTCTGTAAACAAACCAGGCAGCAGCCGGCTCCAAGGAACTCACACCCACCGAGACTTTCTCAGCCTTTAGTCAAAGTGAATACAAGCAGAAGTTGGAGTTCTTGAAGTTGGAGCTGACTGCATTGGTTGCGTGGTAGAGGTTTAACAAGGCCACGGTAGCAACGCGGTGGTTTCGCCTTGTCAATCACAAGGTAGCCCCGCCCCCTAAATCATGCCCTGCTTTCTGGTCTGGTGGACTCTAAATGGACCATAATGTACTAAATGAACATCATGCTGGATTGAAGAAGACTTGAAACTAGAGATTGAGTTTACAATGTTTACTGAGATAATACATCAAGAGAGAAGTAGGACCATTTTCTCATAGACTTCTATACAACCAGAGAGGAGTCGCCCCCTGATGGCCAGCAGAGAGAATACAAGTTTAAGGCACTTCAACGTGGAATTCACTTCTGCTCCAGGGTGCTTTTTTTCGATACGAAAGATAGTTTTTTTATGTTGACTGCAGATAGTACCCTCTTGGTGCATCATGGATTCTTACCTGGTCGCCATAGTGATGGTGTGTGAAACTGCCGTGACATCTTCGTATGCGTTCCATAAAATGCCTTCACTGCTGGTGGAACCTTGGGGTTTAGTGGTTTCAGTGGTGTTTCTCTACCAATCAGCAGGCTGCAGTGTTTTAACTCCACCTTCTACTATCGGCTCAGCTCACTTCACTTGCATTTTCTTTATTGATGAATTTATTTGATCTTTTCAATTTGTCGAAAATAGCCTCAAGCTATGTTAAAAATAATATACTCCATAAACTGAATATTAAATACTTATTTTGTTACTTATAATTTAAAGAAATGAATCAAGCCTGCATGTCTGACAGTGGGAACCATGTCTTTACCGTCGTTGTTAGCATGTGTGGTGGCTGTTGGAGGCTACATGTCGAGTGTGTGAATGTATGGCTGATCAAATGGGATCAGAGAGCTTCACGAGGCTGAATGGATCGACGGCGACAGAAAGCAGAAAGAAAAGCATTCAGCATCAAGATACCAATGAATGTTTCTCTCCTTGTTTTTCTCCAGAACTCTCAGCTGCCAGAGTCAAAGTTCATGTAACACATAAGTCCAAGTCTGGTTCCCTGTCTACCTGTCTGCCATTCTCTCCTGCCCCCCCTTCAAACCCCCCTGCTTCTGTCTCTCTATCCAATCCGACTCACTGACATTTAATTAGATGGTGAGTGGAGGACGTCTCACCTCATCAGCCCTGTAGTGTTGTTGACCTTTTCTGACTGGGTCACTCATCTGCCATTAGAGCACCCCCCCCCCCCCCCCCCCCCCCCCCACACACACACACACACACTTCACAAAAGCCCTCATCCTCTTAGTGCTAACAAAGAATACTTCAGTGTGATGTTGGAACGAGCCAGCTGGCGACCTGACAATTGACAGTGAGATGGAGCTTTCTTTTGCATTAATGAGAGGAAGTCACACTGACAAATTTGTGCGTGAGTGTGTGTGTTTTCACATCTTTAGTAAATGTTGTTTGTGTGTGTGTGTGTGAGAAGGCTTGCTTTCACTCGGTTGCATCACTCTAATCAGCCATCATAAGAGGAGACTAACAACTGTTCTCCTTTCATCTCTGGTCAGTGCAAAATGGACGTTGCAACACATGCACATAGATGGATACACGCACACAAACACACACACAGTCAAAGCTAATCAGAAGTTTCCACTTCTGTGCCCCCCCCACCACCACCATCACATCTCCTCTCCACTCGTCAGCGCTGTGACATATCACCCAGCAACATCAGCTGCCAGACACCTCCCATCAGGATCGGTTTGCAGGCCTTTTAATCCGCCCTCCAAAGAAGTCTTTCCTGTCAATGGAGGGAGACGTGACCCCAATACCAAAGGCGGAGGAAGGTGGAGGGGAGGCAGTGGCGGAGGGATCCGGGGTGAGGGCCTGGCAGAGCCCAACTGGCCTCGCACGCCGGGGTTGGGCTGCAGCCCAGACAGTTTCATAAAATATATATATAAAATACCTTTCTTCAATCAGAAAGGTTGGAAATCATCGTCCACACAGACATAAAACCGCTTTATCATGGAGACGGGTAGGGGTGTGGATCACTAGACAAGTGGAAGTTATGGAGGACGACCAGCTGAATAGAGAAAAGACAATCAAAGGACACCTTTTATTAATCTTTAATAATCATTAAATTATTGACCAATAACATATTTTCTGTTGTGTTCGCATAGCATTTGGCTGCTTGGTAGACCTTTCACATCTTAGGTTACCCTTGTTCATAGGGATTTGGCTGATCTTCATTAAACCTGCTTAATTATGACTTCATTTTACTTTACTTGCATACCTTTGGCCACTGAGGGGCAGTGTAACCGGCTGTAAACACAACAACACTAATTATCACCTTATAACAGTAAATATTTTGGGTGGCCAGTAACGGCTGCATCATCAAGGTCCTCTCGTAGGGGTGCCATTGGCTGACCCCTCACTTACTACTCTTAACTAGCCCCCCAGCCTTTCGGGGCCGCCAGTGAGAACGTAGCTGAGTATATTGCCGACCCCCAGCTGCTGCTCTGCGCCCCCAGTGCCGGATACCAGTTTGTTTCTTGGATGGTGGTAGCAAACGGAACTACACACACTGCCACCCTATTACTGCCACGTTATCGTGAGTTTATGTTTGTTTTTGGCGAGATTGCATGACGCGTCTTATACGACGACATGGAGCCGAATGCCTACAAACATGGCTGCTCATTGTTGAGTTTGAGTGAAGTGTAGTTTACGACATCTAACATTGTAATTAGTGTCTAGAAAGGGGGTTCAACACTTTTCTTTTTATCACTGGTCAATAATATCCTTCATCCCGATCACAACATCATATGTAAATAAATATGTTTGTGGATTTGTACTGGGAACAGCATGCACAGAACATTTTGTTTTTAGAGCTTTTGTTGCTTTGACTGCAGCTGAACGTGGTTGTGAGCAGTAAGGGTGAAGCTGTGGGCCAGAAAGTAATGACTTAGGAGACGGTAAAACTCCCTATTAAGATTCTCTCTGGCTTCTTTCACACTACACATAATACTTGTATTAAAAATATTCATTATTGCAGTTTTACATTTAAAAAAAAGAAGAGTGGAATACGGAGCAAATCGAGGCATTCATGTGCCATAAAGGCTCCTCCACCAGATGTCCTGACTGATGAGCTCCCTCATCAGTCAGGACATCTGGTGCTCCTCGCATCAGCAACAGAAAACAATCTCACTCTGTTAGCTTTGGAGGTAGAAATCATTTCCAGACACATGGCTGTCTTTGGAACACGGGTCGACAGCCCCCGAAATGGAGGACGGAGGTGCTGAGAGCCAACGTTGTGTCACTGTCATGATGCCTGTTCATGTGTCATCTCACTTCACACCTTCTCCATCCTTTTTGTGGCAAGAGGAGCTCAGGCCGGGGAATTCATCATTTCCTCCTGCCTGCCATGTTTTTCCCAAACAGCCAGACTCTACAGCAGCGGGGTCTAACTAGGGGCCACGGATGGTCAAGAGACGTATTTCCCATTCTAACCAGCGGCTCCGGCAACTGTGACAGAGATCACAAATCAGGCTAAATCAGCGGGTGCAGTCTTTGGAAAGACACACTGCAGACCCTTCAAATGGGTGTTTGTCCCCAGCTCCACATGACATCCAACATACTGTACAATTACAGTGAAATCACCAACTACACAGCTATAAAATCAGCTTCACAAAAAAAAAAAAAAAATGCTGACGCCTCAGTGAAGCGGCCAACTAATGTGTGTAAACAGCTACTGCAAGAAAAGTGTCACTGATCCCTTTGATTTGGAACCATCTAGAACCCCTATAGAGTCCAAACCAGATTTAATGCAACCAGGCCAGAGCAGACCAGGGCCTTTTCACAGATGACACCATTAGGACGGAGCAGACTGGCTCTCCGTCACTCCTCCATCCCTCTCCGTCCAGTCACTCTCAGACCAGACTGTTAGACAGACGTGTTAAGCCCCTCAGTGCCTCATTTAGCAGCGTATTCGGGGGCAAAGCTCTGCCAATGAACAATCTGTCACCCCTGTAAATATACCATCATGTTGGAATAACCACCACTTTGAGCGTTTATAGTAAAAAGTCACCCTGGGTGCTACAACATTTATCGGAGTGAAAAATAAAAAGTGAGGTAAAGGTTATAAAATACTGAAGCTGCATGTCGCCAAGCATAAAAAAGACTAATGATCCATGTGGGAAACATGCTAATGAACGGCGTTGTTTTTGTGCTGTAGCGTATAGTTATTGCAAGGTAAGCTAGTTGACTCAAGTGAACGATTGCAGCTCCTCACAAACACATCAGCATCCATTCTTTACACATTTGCCCCATTATTTTTGGTTTTAGATAATTATATCAAAAGACTACACAGCTTGACTGTGCCTAGTTACAGTTGCTAAGCTATGATAGGATGATCTGTGTTTGGGGGGAGGGGTCTAACACACGGCCAGTTGCTCATTTCTATGCCAAGCAATGAGTGTGTTGTGAGTACATGGAGGGTGGATTTGATCCTGCTCCTATCTGAATGTACAGTCACATGATCACCAGTGTAATGAATCCAGGGAGCACCCTCCAGCTGGGAAACATGATATCAAACCAAACATCTGGCTGAGCTCCTCGACTGCAAGTGTTGTGAGCAATTCAAAAGAATTCCTGGATGCTCGTCTTCAGATGGCCCTGACCTCTAATCCCTGAGAGGAGAGGGGGACCAGAATTTCCCCAGGGATCAACAAAGTATTACATTATTATTATTATGATTATTATTATTATGGCCCCCAAACAAAGAGAAACAATTTGGTGGATGGAGCTTCAATTCAGCAGAGATTTTTTAAAAACGAGTTTTACACTAAGGCATTAAGGTTTTTTAAGTGAGCCCAGGGGACGGATGATGAATAAAAAATAAATGTATTATAATCTGCAAATAGTTATTTCACTCTCCTTCTAATTTTCAAACACAACCAACTATTTGAGACTGTTTTATTCCTCGCCACTTATAATAGTATAATAGACATTCCCAGGCTGTATGTAATTTCAGAAACCCATCGTTTCTGGATACAAAAAAGAAAAAAAGAAGCCTCTCATAATGCGAGCAGCAGCCGTGTGGAGTGGTGCGTAGGCCGTCCTTCAACTCAGACCGCACAAGTTCAAGCCCAGTCAACAACAAACAGGTGCCCCGCTCAAGTGTCCTTGACAACACAATGAGGCTCCTCCGCTGCAGGGTAGCTGGCCCTGAGTGAAGAGGAATAATTAAAAAGTCTCGGCTTATTATTGGTAGTAATATAAATGTTCTAGCCAAAGTACAATGTCATAAAATGGCTAAATCAGTAAATCAAATGGCTGAGTAGTACCTTGGATAAAACCAAGTCCTTAAATCAACCAGTCCATGGTTAACACACCGCATTGATCCTCCACAGTATTTGTGCAGCGCGGTGCTTTTTTTGGACAGAACACTTGGCAACTTCCTTCGGTGTGTTCTTCTCTGCTTGTTTAGCTCATAGCTTTGGATTTGTTTTTGTTGCATTTACATTGGCACTAAGATACAAGTAATCATCTATGTTGCTGTTACCATTCGGTTCCAAGGAACTTAAAAAGCTATTCTCTTCAGGGGCGATTTGGCTCATTATTTATTCTCCCAGTTTCAAAGTACCTTTCACGAAACAATACAGCAGTTCATGCATACGCCGAATATATGGCCAAAAGTATGTGGTAAGTAAAAAAGTATTCATTTCCAGCCAAAGAATTACATCCATACTGGATAGGAAGAGGTGTTCTCTTGGTTGAGTTGGTGGTGAATGAGCATACACAACACACCTGACACTGAAATGCATGAAACTTAGTTAACTGGGTTAGGACCCAAAAGCAGAGGAAGTCCAGGGATTAACTGAAGGACTGCAGTCTAATTAATCCACAGCAAAGAAAGCAGCATAGCAACTATGACTGGAATAATATACACTGAGAGGCGGATGAGATGCAGGTGTGGAGATGGGTGGGGCAGTCAGGTGATGGGAAAAGGGGGGGAAGTCTGAGGGGGTCCTGGAGAGGAGGAACACTCCTCTGGCTTGTGACCTGGAAAACAATCTTGGAGGACGTCCTACTAAGATGATCCCGAGGAGACAAAGCGGCGATAAATGGGAGTGAAAGAAACGTGACACCCAGTTGGAATATAGACTTACGTTTATGCATCGGACATTCGTATTGGCTCCCGTAGCGGCTTTTACAGCCAATCGGAAAGCCTGATTTACACTTGGCTGCGAGTTGTTGTGTTTTCCCAAATGGGAGACACGGAGGAGTTCAAGTCAGAGAAAAGGTTATTGAAGGGAAAGAGAAAGTTAAATACATAAATGGCACAGAAGAAGTACACTATATACATACATATTTAGGGCAGGGAGAGGAAAGGACCATTCCTGGCAAAAAAAAAAATGCCCATAGACACTACCCAAAATAATATCCATATTTCATAGACAAAAGCAGCTAGAAGCTTCAAATAACTTCTAGCATAATCCAAACAAGTGTGTGCAACTTTCTATGTTGAGCTTTTATTTTGTTATAATGGTTTGCAGTGTCTTTAACAAAATCTGTAAAAATTCAAAGTGCATTTTTAATTTATTTTTAATTTATGGGCTAAAATCCCCTATTGTAGTGTATATAAGTATTTATTGAGTGATACACACAGTTAGCTGAGGTTGTGCTGATTCTGGGGATGTGTATAACTTGATGATACTGTAAGAAATGACAATTTTATAGGGCAATACACAAAAGTATGACAAGACGGAAAGTTCTCTATGTGGGTCTCAGAGGGTTAATCAAATGTGAGATGAAAGTTTCTGCCCTCCACAACTTGTGTAGCTCCTCATGAGGAACTGAAATTTATCGACTGACATTCTTACATTCAGCACTAAGTTGATATATCACTCAACCATACAGTGGGTCATTATTTTATGCATTTACATTTCGTCCATTCTCCTGAACACAATCTCTCTTTGAATTTGTTCAAATTGACACAAATGTCCACCGGATCAGAATTTCTTGGTCAAAAGGTCAAAGTCACTGTGACCTCACAAAACACCTATGATACCTACGATATGCGAACAATTACAACTCCACACAAATGTCCAATGGGACAAAATGATGAAGTGATGACATTTTGCATCAAAGGCAAACCACCATGAGGCATTGATTTCAGCTCTCTTTTGATGTCCTTCTGGTCTCCGTTTCATCATCACGCCGCTGGACATCCGAAAACGAGAAGATTGTGATTCTGCAACATGTTTCCTGTCTAACGCAAAACCCAGGTCGGCTCTGCAGAAACAAGCTGTACCTCTCAGGCAAGCAAGACTCTGCGAGGGTAAGACACTGTGTGGTGGAGCCACTCCAGTCTCCTCCTGCATCCGGACCTGGGAGGGAACACACATCAGTGGGAAAGTTGAGGATTTCTCACAGCTTGCATCCAATTTACCAAAAAACACCTCTCTGTAAGGAGAAAGAACAGGAGAGCTTCATTAGGCCTGTTCCAGACGTCTAAAGTTAACTAACCTCATGCGGGTACACATCAGCATTCTTCTTTATGTGTCTCTGCTGCTGCTCTCCCTTTCACCCTCAAAGGAAGCTCTCTCCGGTGACTCGCTGTTCCAGAGGATGCTTCCAAAATGGCGGCTCGGGGAGCGTCGCTATTCCCCAGACTGCCGAGATGAGATGCAGGGTTGTCTCTAGCGAGCGCAGACGGAGAAGGGGAGGAGGAACGCAGGAAGTTCTGTGTGTGTGTGTGTGTGTATTTTTCCTCCTCTCTTTTATTTTCTCTGATCTGATCTGAAGTGAAATCACAAATTGGCCCCTCGCCACTGCCCCCTGTGTACATAACAGAACTCATTAAAGAGTGGAGGGTTATTAAAAAGTGATGGAGCGAGGGAGGACTCTGACACGGGAAAAAATGATTCTGTTTAATAAAAGAGACGAAAGAAGGAGAAGAAATAGCTCCAGAAAGAAAACTTGCCATGGAAAGGCTCGGCAATGTGGGAGCCGTGACGAGAGGCGTTTACTATTCACTTTCACAGATGGCTCGCTCAAATACTCACATTCTTCTGAGGTTTGGACACGCTGAGATATTTATTTTCCCAGCAGATGATAAACAGGGAATAGGACAACTTTTCCCCCCACTGGCTGTTTCCTGTGTCCTATATATGGACAAAGGCTGAGACAATGTGACGTGAAGAGTAAACTACGCTGCTGCTCTAATCCCAGCAGAATCAGCAAGAAGCCCTGAAGGTCTTGGCTAAAAATACACCACGTATTACATGTTCACTTAAGATAAAAGCATTTGTTAAATGACCGTATCATAACATCGGAGGGCGGTAGTTCTGTAGCGGGTGCGCGTGTCTGCAACAGCAGCAAGTGATCTCGGGTATTCGTGGATGTTCATTCATTTATAATTCATCTGTTGTGACTGGGGACGCACACGAGACCCGAGCAGAGTATACGGCTTGGAGCATCGCGAGAGGGACGGGGAGAAAGGTGAGGAGGTGCGAGAGCGGCGGTGGATAGAAAAGACAAAGAGAGAGGATGCCGGGGGAGGGGGGGTTGATGAGAGTCTCTTCCAGGTTGTTTGTTCTCCAGAGTCTTCTGGATCTGGATCCAGATGGACTGAGGCTAGGAGGGAACAGAATGTGCATCAATATTTACTTGCCTTCCCTCACATTTCCCACCAAGACTGTGTGTGTGTGGGGGGCTTAGACTTAGACTTCATATGTAGATTTGCCAACGGCGCTCATTTTGGTCCAACAGATTTACAGACATGTGGAAGAAGAACAAGCATATATTCTCACATGTAAGAAATCACATGCAAAACGTGATAATGGAGTGCTGCTGGTTTGTTAGGTTGTTATGTGTAAAACACAACAAGAGGGAGAGAGAGAGGACGAGTCTGTTCAGCTCTCAATGACTAAGCAGCAAACAGGGAAGAGACGATAACCCGCGGCCTGCAGCTTCCCACCTGTATGCCTCTGCAGGAACCAAACTCCCCCCCAAACTACCCCCCCTTCCACTTCTTCCCAGGGCATTCATAATCATTTACATGTACAATGGCTTACTTTTAGGTAAAAAAAAATCCTTCCCTTTTCTCCGGGGAGGACCTCAAACCCATTATCTCCTCGTATCTGCTAGTCACCGTAGAAATTCAGAATGTGTCTCTTCATCCTGCTGCATAATGTACAAGCTCGCTGACAGGAACACTGCTCGTAAAACCTGAATGAATAGCTCACATGGCTCAGCTCTGCATGCAAACCTGCCTGTCTGTCTGTCTGCTGTTGATTCAAGGGTACAGGAGTCCTATAATATATCATGGAGCGATACTATAGGCTCCAGATAACACAGGAAAGCACTTTAGAGTCCACACGTACACGCCATTTGTCCTCCTTCATTCGAAAAACAACAACAAAAAAACACCACAAACATTGTTAAAAAAGAAAGCCCCATCCAGGCGAAAACACAAAACCCCAGTTGTAAGCGGCGTCCACGTGTCCGTGTGGCAGCAGCAGTACGTGGTTGTGTACACATGTAGAGCGTCCTGTTTGGCCACGTCCGCCGATCACAGATGCCTTCAGGCCGCCGTTGCAAGACATGTCGCCTCATTAGTGACGCCTCACTAAAGCAGATTGCGGCGAACACACTCTGACGTTCACAGGCAAAAAGTGTAGATGGAGGAAAAAATCCACCAGAGATTCTGGAAATCTGGACTTTTACAGAAACTCAGTTTTCAGTGATCTAAGAACTGGTTTAGACTTTGGACCAAAGCCCAGAACATGAAGGGAAAGGCACGTTTCCAAAAATACGATGCACGTGTGGATGAGGCCGAAGAGTAGCACCAGAACACACCACACAACGTTGGATTGAAGTGATAAAGAAGATGCATACACCAGCTACCATAATATAACAAAAACAATCATAGCTAATGAGGACTGCACATTATAACAATATTAAAGAAATGATAGATAAACAGGCATGCACTGCTACGTTTCTCAATGCACAAGCGCTCACCTGACAGCTGTGCTATCAGTTGTTAATGTTCATATGGCCTCCCCCATCTCTGAGTCTACGTTGCCAAGGGGATGTTAGTGGGTCAGCTTGCTCCTCCCTTCCCCCGTGGAGCTACATCCAATGTTGTATTATTTTTCCAAAAGCATTATCCTACGCATGCCCCCCTCCTCACGCTGCGACTGGCCAATTGTGTGAAGGGAAGCGAGTTTTACACGTTCTCGCTTCAGGTTTCTACATTTACAAACAAGTGGCCACGTAACGGGCTCACCCTTCATCGCCTCTCCCTGCTGAGCCTGATGTTGTCTTACCGTAAATCCTCTAATATAGGCCCGGGCCTTTATTTACTCAAGCGCATCGCAGCCTAAGCCTTTATTGGAAGGAGGCAAGAATTAGAGACAGGCCCCTATTTCTATTTGAGCAAAATGGACTACCAGTAGAATGAATAAAAACGAGATTTTGTGTCTATTTGAACCCATAAAATACTAGGTTCATTTATTGAAAAAGTCTCCTCTTTGGCTCCGCAGCTGCCATATTACCGTAAACAACATAATATGGCCTGTCTGCTCCCGGATTTCAAACCGACCAACATGGCGGCTCGTTTGGAAACTTTCTCTTATTTTACGACAATAGTTCACCGAAATGTGTCTCTGAAAACATTTTATGCGAGAAATAAGCTATGCAGTTGCTGAATCTGTCTTAATTTTAGATCGACAACGGTCAGTTTAAAAGATTTTTGAGAGGGAGGCGGCGGCGCACTGTCTCTCGATACTCGCCCGTGAGGGCTTCTTACATACCATAAATCCTCTAATATAGCTTCAGCCAAAATCTCTGCGACGCGAAGGCATTGCACGGCTGACAATGAATGGGAAGCGTGGAAACCCTGCCTGTGGACACTTGCCCCGGCCTCCATTAGAGACCGGCCGTTATTTACCTCTGCCGACAGCGAGACCGGCCAATGTTAGAGACCGGCCAGTAATAGAATACAGGCCAGTATTAGAGGATTTACGGTATGTTGCATAAACCCGTATATCATCCATTATTATTCATTCATGTTTTTATTTATTTAGGATATTTCAACTTTTTGTTTTCCAATTCAATACCTTAAGAATTGTCCCTGCATTATGATTCTGCATACAATGTCCTTAAAATGACAATATTTGTTGCAATTTATCACAATTATTTCTGGGCCATATCATACAACAAAAGTCCTCATTGTGACAGGGACTACTCTTCAAGATGCAGCCTGCTGATCAGGTATTAAAGGGACGGCTCATCACAGAATAAAAAAAGTGGAAGGGAAAAAGGAGCGTTATTTATCACGTGTGAGCCGTTTGAAAGGTCTGTGGATGATCTTGAGGAACCCGGTCATGATTTCTGCCACGGGGACAGATGTCAAATATCCCAGGTTGCTCATTTATTTCCGATGGCGATCAACATTTGGTGGCAAATGGTGACACAGATGGCTAATTTTCGGAAGATATAGTTCCGCCTCTTTACCCAGTTTGCCTTCTAAACCTGTTAAGTGTACTTTTACAGCCAAATGACACGGATGATCTGGTTTACCTGTGGTGGCTTTAATGCTATTCTTCTCTGCTTCTTTTATGTTAAAGTCATGTGTGTTCACATTATATACTGTATATAACATTTATTCATTTATTTTTTTGAATACAAAAACGCTCCCAAAAGGGAAAGCCAATGCAGTAAAGCCATTAGAACGTTCAAATCATTTCATTTGGAAGCTAATGTATTCTGCACATCCCACATGAATGGATTTTAATGAGCTAATTTGAGTATTATTGTGGATTACTGTGTTGTTGGGCTTGTTTTATTGAGAGTGTGGGTTGGGGAATAGCCTGTAACAATATACAGTTTGAAAGTTTTTTCTTAATTAAGTCAGACCGTATGCATGTTTGTGCCTTTCAAAAGGACAACGTATCTTCAGCCTGCCATTCAACCACATTCCTGCATCTTTTGTTGTTTTATGTAAAAGCACTTTGTTCTGAAACGTGCTACACAGACAAAGTGTACATTTGTTGCTCATTTATCTATTTTGTTCCCCAGTGAACCCTGCAAGTGTAGCCCCAGGACAGATTTATAAAAAGACACCGCGCTGTAGTGGAAATCCAGAGATGCGGGGCGGTCATGTCTGGTGGATCTAACTTTGGGGTTTTTCAGCAGTTTCCAACAGTGTTAAAGGCAGCGGCTGCTCACTCAGGCGTCCCCCCCCCTGAACAGACATTGACAGAGGGACCCCGAGGACGAGGGGGGAGCTTTGACCGAGGAGTGAACCTGGTCGCAGGTGCTCAACCGTTACACAGGTGGTCAACGAGCCAGAGCAGGGCAGCGGCAAACCAACACAATCAGCGCAAATTTGTCATGATAATTAGCAGCGTTTACCTGCTCTCCTTCCGCTGACCCCCTCGCCTTGCGCTCCATCTATTGGCCCGTTGTTCTCATGCCGTGTGCCTTTGAACACTGTATATTTATTTCAAAAGATCTTGTCAGCTTCATGACTTTCTATTCAAGGTAGGAACACAGAGCCAAGGTCAGGCTGTGCGGCTGACAGGAGGGCGATGAATTGGAATAAACAGGGATGCATACAACAGGGATGGGTTGGGTTTCCTTTTTGTCTCCTGTGGCTGCTTGTAGCATCGCCTGCCGCCGCCACCGCCGCCGCAGCAGGCGTGTCCATCTTTGTCCCATCCGCTCCACTTCCTTTGGCTTTGAAGGGCATGTCTGCTCACATGTCAGAGATAAGAGGTGTTTGTGTGTATTTGTGTCTTGATGTCTTTGTCCTGGAGGCGGAAGAAGCAAAGGGCGGCCGAGTCATGTGGACTCCAACTTTGTGTGTGTGTGTGTGTGTGTGTGTGTGTGTGTGGAGACGGGGAGGGAATGGAGCCACTCGTCTGTATAATCAAGTACGAACTCCACCAGCTTCTAGCGGCGTCTGTCAGCTGCAGACGCACATACACACTCTGGTTCCCGGCCCCGGACCTAACCACAGCTGTAATTTGTCATTTGGCTGCGAACTGGGCCGTCAGCGCTGGGTTGCTTTTAGCTTCTGGCTCGATGGTAATCCCTCCCTTTGAAGGCCGGCCAATCCAATCCCATGGCTGACACTGCCGGAGAAGACTACGCCATTGTGACCTTTATGGGCGCACCAGCTAATCTTTCCTCAACAACGCGAGAGAGAGAGAGAGAGAGAGGGGGGGAGAGAGGGAGAGAGGGAGAGAGGGGGGACTGGCAGCAAGTTCAACGAGCTTACTTGTCCTCCGTATCTCCTTCTCCCCTCTCCATCCTCTGTTCCGTTTTTGTTTTTTTTCCTGCAGGAACACGCAAAGCCTTTTTCTCAACATGCAGCGTCTCGTCTCACGCTTTTAGAAAAATGGAGAAAAAAAGCCACGCAGCCCTCTTAGTCACTTGACATTTAGCAAATCCTGGTGTTTCTGCCTCCGGCTCCGTGTTCTGGGTGTGTAGAGGTGGCGTTGCTCTTGCGTCCCCGGCAGCATTTTGGCACATTTACAGATGTGGCTTCATTTTAAGGCTTTTTCACACCCAGTTGGTTTGCCTCACTTCTCCTGGTGGGTTTCACCTTTTAATGTGCCGCTCGGGCCTCGTGAAAAGACAGCAGTCTGAATCACTTGGAGCGTGACCCGATTATGTGACACGCATGTATCGACACGTTTTTTCACGTTCAAACATTGCAGCTCGGTCAGTGATCCGAAGGTTCAAACTATGACGCCCCACGTTCCCCTCTAGCATCACTTCTGCGTGTGTGAGTCGCGGCGTGTCAGTGTACTCATCACATGGATAGAGGCTATTCAAAATAAACTCCCGTCATAACCCTAACCCTGGGAAGTTGGCTTTATGCAGAAAACAACAACAACCCTGAGTTAGGTTCAGGAAAAGACAGTGGTTAACGTTTACTTACACGCTACTAACACCTGATGTGGCTGGATCTCAACTTTTCTTTTGGTTTTGCACGAGACATGCACAGCGGTCTCTTGGACCAAAGTCCGTTTGTCAAAAGCATCTACCTCCTGTGTGGACTATCTAGCTCTTTATACCTCTGATGCTCTACCCATAATGCAGCAGGTTGTAGTCATGAGCAAGACAAGACCGATTCCCATATGTGGATCATGCAAACCAGAAGCGCTCTACATAAAAACACCCAAGGGGAGCCCGCCTCTTTTATTGCCATGTATACTGTGTATGTATATATGTATTAGAGCACCATAAGACATCTCATGATAACATATTCAAAATGGGTATTGCAGAGGTGAATTGTATGTGTGGCAATTTCCCCATTGTGACGAGCAATCACACTAATAAATCAGACAATGCACACGTTGCAGTTTAATGATTTTCCAGCAGTTGTGGTGCTGAGATGAAATCCCGAGTGCTCTTTGTGTGAGAGGAGATGGAGTTGAAATGCGCTCGATTTAGTGATGAGACCTTCGGAAAGTAGATCTGGTGTACGACGACGCTGTGATAAGTCGAGTCACGAGGCGACGCCTGAAACCCGGATGAATTCTTACTCTTGTACCAGAATTTACATCCATGAAATGCGGCTTTCTAATTTGTGATGCAATTTGTACAGAAAACAGAGAAAAACTAAAAAGTGCAAAGTTAAGTTCTTGTAAGTGTCTTTCATGAACAAAGATCACGTCTTACAGGAACCACAGGGGGGGGATGAAACCATTAAGTCGGAGACCTACCCCCATCCTGATCCTCCTGGGTTCCTTGCTGCAATCCTGGTCCACCATCCATGTGTCCCTCCGTTCCTCCCCGTCCTGCTCCTCACTAGCTTGTCAAAGGTCAGCTAGGTCGAACACCTTTTCTTTCTGTTGTGGAGCACAGATGGAAAATGGCTTTGATTCTGAACCAATCAGGCAAAACAAAGAAACAAAAATGTCTGTCGGATGCAAAATGCCCTGACAAGCCAAGCTAAAAGCAAAGACTGCTATTTTTAGCTGAAACATCAATAAAGACGAGCTCTCTTGCTAAGTGGCATTTCATTGAGTTTTTAATGTGGTCCACCAGCCCCCCCCACCTCTTTTGTTTCCGCCAGCAGACCCTGGATGAAAAAAGGTGGGGGTGCGGACTCACATGGGCTCGCATCAGCAGGCTTCCTCCAATCTCCCGCCATTTGCCAGCGTGGTACCAATCAACACTTTACTCCCACCCCGCCGGGAAGCAAGAGACTCTGAAGGGAGAACTGGTGTGATGGAGCTACGGAGAATGTGAACGAGGAAAAGAAAAGAGGAGGAGGAGGAGGAGAAGAAGGCGAGAGGGACAGTAATAGAGGCAGAGAATGAGAGGAAGCGGCGTGGCAGCTTCTGTTGAGAATCCTAAATTTACCCGAGTGCTGAGGCGCCCTGTCGTCTTCAACTCTTGCTCTCTCGAAAATAACTGTGGCTCATCTGAGCTCTGACACACACACACACACACACACACACACACACAGGTACAGTAACGCGTTAGATACTCCTGCAGCTTCTGCCACCAAGATTAAACCCAAATGTAAATATAAGTACAGTTTTCCAGTATAAAAATTGCTCCAGCTCTTAATACGATTTTTTTTTCTTTTTAACGATACCTTTGAATATAACAGAAACAGTCCAATTTTCCCTCTGTGGATATTTATCTTTTTGTTCCTCCAATAACAGCTGCTGTACTTTCATATATTTCTTCAATTTATCATACTGTGTCCTTGCTGCCAAGCCCCGCCTCCTTACGAGGGCTATTGATCCGCGGCATCGTAGTGATAAATGCAATCTTTTATCAGATGACCACATTTTTACAAATGAGAGTGTAAACGGCCGTGTAGGTCCGGCCGGCCTTTCGGTGCGGGGAGAAAAATCATTTTAATGAGTTTTATGCGTTGTGCAACATTAATGCGTTATTGTGGTGGTTCAGTATTTCAGTATAGTCTCACAATCTAAACCAATCCATTTCCACTGCATATGTGACGCAACATTTTTACAAACATTCAGTTTCTTGACACGAGTTAGAGGAGAACATTGAATTTAATGCGCGGACAGGACAGTGGTGACTTTTCCTCTCAATACTCGCTTTGAAGGCAAACAAGAAACTATTCCTTGAATAATAAAAATGTGGCTAAAAAGGCGTACTGACATGGATGGCTGCCCAAACAACCCCCCCCCCCCCAGTCATACACCAAATCACCAAAAATGCTGCGTCGTGCACACAATAGAACATTTTGTTTGCATACGATGGAGAGGCTGATAAAAGCCATGAAATGAAAGATAGCGATGTACAATAGCTGGACACAAACTGACCAATGTTTGTGTTCAGTTTTCATTTCTAGTAATATTTATTATTCTGTTTTTATTTTTGTTTTACACTGATTGATTTTACAAGGAACAGTGCATTACAAATACAATGTATTATTATTATTATTATTATTATTATTATTATTATTATTATTATTATTATTATTATTATTATTATTATTATAACTATTATTATTACTATATTACACCACTGCAAACTTCCTTCTTTGTGTTAAACTGTTGTTGTAACTGAAAAAATTACATTTTTCATCTGCCGCTGTCCATGGTGCTGAACTCTGCCCTCAGTAGATGTGCTTAAGCACTGAATTCCCCCCCGACTCTTATCTCAGTGTTCTGAAATGTACTGCTTCTTTACACCTCTGCGGCGTTAAGGGCTTTTATCTTTGCATGCATATTGAAAGCGTCCTCTGAGTTTCTTCTTCCCAATGAATGCTCACGATGAGAGAAAATTCTGCTGCCAAAATTAGGCCAAATAAGAAGATGTCTCTTACAGTATGCTGACTTTTAAGAATAAAGAAAAAGAGAAACCATGAAGACAAGGTAACGAGGAAAGAAAAGGAAATGGCATTCATAAGACAGCCGAGGAGAGCGGGGGGGATAGACTTGCTGAAGTAGAGTTAAGTAAAAAAGACACATCGGGAGCGAAACAGAGACCCAGAGATATTGGATCAGGCAAATATTGAGTAAGAGCAACGGCGGAGAAAATGCGAGGAGGTGAGAAAGAACAACAGTGAGAAGACAAAAAAGAAGCGTCATGACAACGGCAGATATTTTGTCCAGTCTGCTCCCGTTCCCGCCAGCGATGGCGCACTGCTGCGAGTGGCAGCGGCGGCGGAGCGGACGGAGCAGCATTTGGTCATTTCACAGAGCGTTGCAGCCCACCACAACAATGTTGAAGCAATCACAGCTAATTGCGCGCTAATGGCTCCCTTTCCACTTTTCTTGTCTAATTGGCTGGCACCATCTGCACACACACACACACACACACACACACACACACACACTCCTCTCCCAGAACCACACATACCTACACACACATGCATACACACAATTGTTCCAATTCTTTCGGCTTGACATCTTCTGGAGATCAGCACTGTGTTCTCTTTCTGCACACCTAGGCGGCTTTCAGGCATCAATTACACTCTTAACCCGTTGATAAAAAGTGACAAAATAATGTTGTCGAGTAGAGGATGAGAGATCCTGCAGCAGCATGCTCGGTCACCCATGGGTGCCATTTACAGTTCATACCACCGGTAACACGCATTTGGCCTTTAGCCAGAGAATCAATAGTTGCAATCAGCAGATTCAGTGTCTCCAACGCAATCGCTGATTAGCCGCTGATGGATCTCCTCATCACACGGCCTACTACCCCCCCCCCCCCCCCCCCACCTGGCAGGTTAAAGGCACTTCATTCCTGGGGATGGCTCGTCATTGCCGCCATCTTTTCCCCATCTCTTCCCCATCTCTTCCCCCGCAGTTCTTTGTCATCACTCGGTTGGCAGGAAATCTTTTCGGGCTGCGCAGCGTGGAAAGCGTCACCGCAGCCAAAGGTGAACCAGGGTGCAGCAGGCAGGAGTGCAGCGGTTGCCGTGGAAACCACCTTTACCCAGGTTCTGGGCATTTGGAACGGCTTCCCGGGTTTAATTGACAGCTGCGGGGACACAAACACACACACACACACACACACACACACACAGTCTAAGTCCTGGAAGATGATTAAATCCATTGCCCACCTGCTTGTTTATACTCTGGCGAGCGAGTCCTCTCCGTTTCCTGTTTACCGAGACATGGTCCATCCCACCATCTGTCCGTTCTCTGTGTTTGCAGTGAGAACAGGTAGACTGATGGGACGCGTGGTTTCAACTCAGAGTGAGACAGAGTTCAAAGTGCAACTCTGTTCTCTGCTGTACGACCGTGTTCTTGTTCCTGTTCCTGTGGTTATGGTTGTGTGTGTGGTGCAATTCTATACATTAACCAGCAAATATGGATGTTTGTTTGCATGTCTAATTGTAGCGTTCAGTGTGTGTGTGTGTGTGTGTGTGTGTGTGTGTTGGTTAAACAGAGGCTTACCAAAGGGGATGATTAAACCCGAGGCTCCTTGTGAACTGGACTGCAGCAGACGATTAGAACAGACCAAGAAAGATATCTACCCTCCACACACACACACACACACACACTTGCTGTAGTAGAGTAATTATACTGGGTTTAACACTTCCCAAACACAAACGCTCCCGTTTGATTCTAACACCACGGAAGCGTCTGAGCTGACGCAAAGACGTGCAAGATAACCGGATTCATAACACTTCGCACTTGTCAGTCCAGTAAAACAAAGTGTCCAGATGCGAGCTCCGAGTAATGACACCCTGTCAGAGCGGTGCGAAGACACCCAAGCTTTGAAGCGTTTTCACATCCCATATGGCGAAGCTGAAAACAGCTTTTTTTTAAATCTCTTGAATATGAAATCTTTTCCCGCAACGCGGCGATTATCGCCTGGAATCCAACTTTGACCAACTGTCTGATTGAAGGAGGCCGTGAAGTAATGCGAGTTACGTTTGCACTCAAGGATTCTCTCAGTGAAACCGATGGAAGGCGAGGTGTTTATTTGCACTCACTGGTTTCATCATATTTTACGCTGAAATTCCAAGGTCAAGCTGTAAGCTTTGACAGGAATATGAGGATGTCTTTGGCCGTTTACACGTGTGTGTGTGTGTGTGTGTGTGTGTGTGTGTGTGTGAGTGTGTGTGTGTGTGTGTGTGTGTGAGTGTGTGAGTGTGTGTGTGTGTGTGTGTGTGTGTGAGTGTGTGTGTGTGTGTGCTGCACGACGTCGAGTGTGACAGGAGCAGATGTTTTAACGCAGCGCCGGCCGCGGGGCTCGGAACATGACGGCCATCAAACAAAATGGCGTCCTCCTCTGGACGGCGGCTCTGCGGGCCAGTTGGCCTCTACACCGGCGTTCGTTCCCTCTGGCTGCAGCGGAGGTTTGTGGTGAACACAGGAAACACATTTAAAAAATGTTTCTTTTTCCGTGGTTACTGACGCCTTCTGAGCTGGAACTGCCATTTAGGTCACTGTATGGGTTTTGACGTGCCGTTGCCGGGCATGATGGGTGAATTGAGCAGCAAGGATTAGGAAAGCCCAGACAGGTGTGTTATTTGAGAGAATGGTGTGTGAGGGACAAAGGGAAGTGTTTGCCTTTTAGTGTGGGCCTGTGTCGTCTTCTGGGCTGCAAAAGTGCACTTTGCACTTTTCCCCATAACTTGGTCCGTGTTCAGCCGCTGTAACCCTCAGTTTCAGGAATAACAGCAGGCCAGGGGGGTTGAACTAGCAACCCGTGGCTGCTGGGAGGGAGTATTACCCTCAATGGCATGCAGGTCCAGACCTCCTGGCAGAGCGTTCTGACGGAGAGCAAACACATGTAACCAGTGGGAGTCGGCCCATCTGTCTCCGTCTCGGGCTAGAGGCTCACACACACACACACACACACACACACACACATTCTCAGGAAAGTGAGACATGAGCCTGTGTTGGCAGTGACAAACGGACGGCACGGCGAGGGAAAACCAGTTGGAAGATGAAGTGACCAATAGATCAGACTCTCCCTTTCTCCCTCTCTCTTGTTCTTTCTCTCCCCCTCTCGCCCTAACAGGGACGAGGTAACTCAAATAACCTTTTTCTTAACAGATATTTTGTCTCTTACAGTCATCAAGCTTTTATTTGTTCAAGTTTTGAGATATACTTTTTTATACTGTAATTTCTCATAAGCAATATTGTTATAATAGGTTAATGGTGTGGCCATCAAATTGCCATATTTTGTTTCATAGACTGTCTTAAGAAGTTTACGTCACCCATCGGTTTGGGGGCCGCTGGTGTGGACGGAAAACATGGCACGACCTGTCAATCACAAGGTGGCCGCGCCCCCTAAAGCATCCCCAGCTTCATGGTCTATTTTATTCTATAGAGAATCATAATGTACTAAATGAACATCGTGCTGGATTGAAGAAGACTTGAAACTAGAGATTGAGACCATAAACTCATGTTTACAATGTTTACTGAGATAATACATCAAGAGAGAAGTAGGACCATTTTCTCATAGACTTCTATACAACCAGAGAGGAGTTGCCCCCTGGTGGCCAGCAGAGAGAATTCACTTTTCAGGCCCGACGTTGCAGTTTAGTTATGTTCCTTGACCAAACAGACTTCTTTGGCAGTCAGGCTCTCAGCCAGGCGTGAATCAGAGTACTTATGTATCAAATTCAGACCGCTTCATTGGAAACGCCGTTGTTTGCTGAATTCATACAAAACTGAAGTGCCGAATGTGTTATCCACTTCCTTTCCGATGTTTCAGATCA
Source organism: Eutrigla gurnardus (assembly GCF_963514095.1). Taxonomy (NCBI): domain Eukaryota; kingdom Metazoa; phylum Chordata; class Actinopteri; order Perciformes; family Triglidae; genus Eutrigla; species Eutrigla gurnardus. The sequence continues at coordinate 3,362,608 of NC_139928.1, forward strand.
AACTCTTACACTGCTGATTAATTTCCATCTGGCCTTGAACAATCAGACTGAAAACATGCCCCGCATGTTCTGCAGATTACGCATTTGGCGGAGAGTAGTTCACTTTTCAACGCCGCAAATTAACTTCTATTCACCTCCATTCTATTCCACTCCTCAAGTTTCACAAAGGGAATCACACCAGCGTGTCTGTGTACTCTTCTCCCCTCTTTCCCTCATGGTGGTGAGACAGACAGGTGTGTGCATGTGTGTGAGACGCACAGTGAGAAGGGCGAGGAAGGAGAGCGAGACATAAAGAGAGAGCGACAGATTGCGTACGTGTGAGAAAAACACGGCGGCGCTTTCACCTAAAGCGGGCCTTCATTACCAGTCATCTGTCAGAGCGCAGAAGGTCTTGTTGCCAATGGCAATGTGGAAGGGAGTTAAAGAGCATCAGCATCCCCCCTCCTCTCTGTCTGTCTGTCTGTCTGTCTGTCTGTCGCTGCTGTGTCTCCTCCTCTTTCACGTTGTGAGCGAGAGCAGTTAAACACATCAGCATGTCTGTCATCGCTGTGGCCTCGCCGTCTGCAGACGCTGACACAGTGCAGACAAGAAAAGTCCATTATCGCTTCCCTCAGTGCGACTATTTATCTCTCTAACCATCTCACCCTGTCACTCGCAAACCCACCCAGCAGCCGCCACCCCGCCTGCAACACACACACACACACACACACACACACACACACACACACACACACACACACACACACACACACACACACATACACACACACACACACACACACACACACACACACACACACACACACACACACACACAAGCCAACTAGGACTGTGATGGGCAAACCATTGCATCACTTGTCTTTCAGTGAGAGATGCTGACATCCAACTTTTTTCAAAAGGGGTGTGTGTGTGTGTGTGTGTGTGTGTGTGTGTGTGTGTGTGTGTGTGTGTGTGTGTGTGTGTGTTTCTGGGGAGGAATATGTTCTTTTCACAAGACATTTAACCCCAAAGTGGCCCGGCGGGGACGCTCAGAGACACGCTGCTGAATCAGCAGGTGCTTGGGTGAGTTTTCTTGGACTAAATAAATAAATAATGGTAAGATTCCTTCGACAATTTGTTGTTTTATTTCTGACAGTGAGTCGAGGAGATTGCTATTAATGTCTGTGCATTTACATTTTGAACGTGTTGAGCTAGCGTAGCATGCAGACAGGAAGCCTGGAAGCAGCTGGTCTCGTAGGCGATAAATGATACACACACAACTGTCCTTTTTTTTTTATAGAAAATTAATATTCAAATGATAATTTGTTCAGCTGGAGTTACGTGTTGCAGTCCTTACTTGATTAACAATCGGTGTTGCCAGATCGGACTGGAACATAAAAAATGATTAATTTAATACATTTGGAACCTTGTCATACCTTTACATGTGCATGCAAAGCTTCATATCTGCATATATTTACAATGTTAGGCTGTCGCAACCCACATGACTGAACTCCGACAACCTGATACACAAAGTGTCGTGGCAATGATGATGAGGTCATTCGCTCCTCCCTTATCACCAAAGACATAATTTGTTGTCATTTGGATGTGCTTTGGGTTTGGAAGTTAGGTTTTTTCTGTTATTGTTAATATAAAGCACTTAACAAAACCAAAACATGTTATACAAATAAAGTTGTATTATTATTACAAAATATGAAATCATTATATTGTTATCACAATATTGTGAAAACCCCGCCAAACGTTATCAAACAGCTAAAATGTCATCTAGCAGCCCACCGCTGTATTACCCCACCATGATTCAAAGTGCTTTGATCTGGCAACATTGCAAACAAACGGCTAATCTATCCTAAAGTGCATGCCAAGTTAGCTCCTCCTTCTGCTTATTTATTTGCAGGTTAAACACAAAACACTTCATTTATTTCTCAGTTTTCAGTTTTCTACATGGACTTACACGACATACGTTTTCCTCCTGCTTCCAGTCTTTGTGCTGAGCCCAAACGTCCTGACTGCAGATCCACGACGAATGCACACAACATGAAATCAACCTTTTCAGATCACTATCACGGACATAAGGCAATTCAGTGTGCAAAATGTTGTTTTACTCACCTCCTGAGTTCAAGTCAAGTGCGTTGTGAGGAGCTTTTTCATTTCACTCCGGTTGCTACGCAGACGTCAATCTTCCAGCACTTCAGGCCTTGAAACAAAATGTGCAGCTTTGTAGTGTTGAATATAATATAAATGAATACCTTTGAAAGAGGCAGCTCAGGTCCCTTTCAGTAGTCCAAAGTTTATCTGTCCATCAGGCTGTGTTGGAGCAAAGCCAACGCCCGCCACGTCCCTCGCTTTAACTTAAAAAAAACGCTCTTTAACAGCAAAGGTGGCACCGTTTTGGCTGCTGTCATCTCTTCAAACACCCGCCCGCCTCACTTCAAGCCCTCGTGGTATCACGCGTCTGAGTGGAACGTTGGACCGGTCAACGAGGAGTCAGGAAGAGGCCTGTCCTATGAGGTGGAACAGCGCTGCAGGGATCTCTCGGCAGAAAGCTTTAGGAGCTCTTTTAAAGAACAGTCTTGAAGTTTGTTTGTTTAATAGATGGATCCCCATAGCTGCCACCTTGGCGACCACTAATCTTCCTGGGGTCCATAGGGTACATAGTACAGTGTAACATCAATGATATACCCAGACATCAATACATACAGTCATACATTCCAATCATCACTACACTTTACATATAATAAACACTTAAGAAAAGTAACAATAACAAAAATACACATGTACACACACACACACACCAATTTATACATGCATACTACCACAATATATCAAAAACATCATAATTCATACATATCATATGCCCTACATTTGTAATATCTTTTCTTTCACTACTATCATAATAATCCTAATTGTAATACCAATAATGAATTCCCGGTCATATGGTCAGCTGCATTAGGTGAACCTTGAGTAGTTTTTTAAAAGTTAATTTGTTTTGTGAGTGAGATATGTGAGGAGGTAAAGAGTTCCAGGACATTATTGAACGATAGATCACAGAGTGTTTGAGTAGATTAGTCCTCGGAGTTGGAAGTATCAGGTAACCAGAGCTGGCTTTTCTGGTGTAATGGTTATGTTTGTCTCTAGTCTTCAATAATTGGTTAAAAAAATATGCAGGTGTCTGATTGAATATGATGTTTCTAAAAAAGATCAGAAGGTCGTAGCTGAGTTTAACTTCAACTGTGAACCAGGAAAGTCGGAAGTGCATATCAGCTATATTTGTACGTGTTGAGCAGTGAAGTGCCAGTCTAGCAGCTCTGTTTTGAACCAGTTGCAATTTATGTATTTCTTTCTTAGCTGCTGCAGACCATATAACAGAACAGTATTGCAGATGACAGAAAACCAAGGACTGTATTACCTGACTAATCATAGAGGATGACAAATAATGAGAGTATTTCCTAATCGATGATAGGCCTCTTCCCATTTTGGACACTGTGCTATCAATGTGATCAGACCATGACAAATGTTCGTCCAGCATTACACCAAGTAGTTTAGTTTTCTTGACCTGCTCTATTGCCGTACCTGATATTGATAGATGTAGCTGTGGGTCACCAATAAGCATACTTCTCGAGCCAAAAAGAATACATTTTGTTTTGGAGATGTTTAGGACCAGTTTGTTATTTTTCACCCAGCTAGATACTCTCTCTAGATCTTGATTCACCATGGATTCTAGTTAATTTATGGTTGAAGCAGTGCTGTACAGAGTTGTATCATCCGCGTACATAACCACAGTGGAATTTTGTATTGCAAGAGGTAGATTGTTTGTGTAAATAGAGTAGAGTAAAGGGCCAAGGCAGCTCCCTTGTGGAACTCCACAGCTAATCTTCTTAGAGTCCGAAAGGCTACCATTGAAAAAGACTCTCTGTGATCTCTCAGATAGATAACTGATCATCCAAGAGAGTGCTGTATGGCTAAATCCATATCTGTCTAATTTAGTGATCAATATGTTGTGATCTAATACATCAAAAGCTGCACTGAAATCAAGTAGAACTGTGCCTACCATTTCCCTATTATCCATATGTTTCAGCCAGTCATCAGTTAGCTGGGCTAGAGCGGTGGTGGTTGAATGACCCTCTCTGTATGCATGCTGTGGACTTGTGATCAAATTATTTATATTAAAGTAATTTTGGATTTGCTTAACAACTATCTTTTCTAATATCGTTTCTGTCTGAGTGGACAGCGATGCACTCAAGTGAGGCAGGTGAGGTTCAGAGACCGACTGGAACAGATGACCAGAGGGATGGTTTTGTGAATATTTCAGTGGGAAACACCTCGTGGTCATCCCTCTGGGGACACTGACAATGAGAGGTCGCTGTGCTGAAGGAAGTATCTAATAGGAGGAGGCAGTTCCATCCCTATGTGTCTTTTTGAGGATCGATCAAAACGGGATCAGGGGTGCAGTCGAATAGTCTTTTTTGCTTAGGAAGGTTCCTAACTGAAGAAGTGACCCGGAAGTAAACAAGTGGCCGCCATGATAAGAGCTGTTCGAATTCTCTAAATGCAAAGGAAAGGAGCTCCAATGCTTCCTTTCACAGCTCCTTTAGCATAGGATGCAGCGGACCTTCCTATGCGAAAGGAAAGGAGATTACGCCGACCCACAATTCTTTGCGAGAGCAACATTTAAAGTGCCGCACACTTCGGCCGTTAATGAAAACAAACGATATGTGTATTTGCATATTTAACAATTACTTTCAAGCAGACATATAGTAATTGGAATAGTGATGATAAATGTGTGTGGACAGTATTTTTTATTATTATTATTTCAATCATGTTACAAATGTTTGACAAAAACGAAACTAAAACCACAAATGAAACGTAAATAAAGCAACAGGAAGGAGGAGCTGCTGGACCTGAAGCCGGTCAGTGAACCAGCTGTTGATAAAACCAACATGTGGAGAAGTGGACGATGCGCTTTTTGTAGTCCATTATTGTAGTTTCTCCAGCGCAGACGCACGTCAATCGCCGGTGCCGATCATCAGCTGTCAATCATCAGCGGCCGCGTTATAATGACGTAGCTTAGTGAAAGTCCGGTCGGATTCTCTGAGCACCGCGGTCGACTATTCCTAAGTCCTTTTGAGTTCTCCTATCGCCTTTCCTTAACCCCGTGACGTTTTCGCCAGAGGTCAAGGAATAGGAGATAGGAATAGGAGTTAGGACCTTATTTTTTGACTATTCGACTGCACCCCAGGTTCTCTCTTCTGCAGCCATTCATGTTTCATCAAGCGTCTGTGCCAACAACGTTCCATTGTACTGAGTGCTGTTGTGTTCATCCAAACACAGGCCTGACGAGTCAAACTACGCCTTCGGAATAAGTCATAGCTGTGAACAGCCTGGTCTCAACAGTCACAGGTGTCTTCACAAATGGTCCGTTACGCTGGGGCACAAACACACGAATGAAACGGATCCATGTGGACACGCAGCGATCAGAGCTGGTGATGTAGGCCGGACAGTGTGAGGGGACGTGGACGGGTTTAACAAATGTGGGACTTTCAACCATGAGGCCGGTGTTCGGGTCCCAAAGTGTTGTTGAGTTGAACCTAGTTTGTTCCAAACCTTACTCAGTAGTTTTGTCATTTAATTGTTTCTGTGGCGCCGACTAGAGTTGTTCCCTCCGATACTGCCGAAAATGCTGGCATTGGTATCGGCGAGTACTGGAGTCCAGGCACCCATCCAATACCACGTCATTTTTATTTTTCCATTAGCTTTGACACAGTTCTTCTTCGCCGCTCTTAAAACAGCTGCGCTGTGCTGCCGGCGGCAGCTGCTGTTTTTTCAAGGGGCGAAGAAGAATTGGTCACCTGACACCTGTTAAAAGGAGCTGTTAGCGCATCATGTTGGCGGTTTGGCAGTACTTCACAGTGGATGTTCCCACCAGTAAGATGGCGACATGCAACACAGGGCTCTCACACACGCATTAACATGTTCACACGTCACATACCGGGATCATTTAAAAAAACGCTCTCTAATTTTACCAAAATAGTTCACCGAAATGTGTTTCTTAAAACATTTTATGCGAGAAATAAGCTATGCAGTTGCTAAATCTGTCTTTATTTGAGATCAATAACAGTCAGTATAAAAGATTTTTGAGAGCTTCTTTTTTTTTTTAAACACACTGGTATCGGTATCGGTACTCAGTATCGGCCAATACCCACAGCAAATAAATCAATCCATATTTTCCATTTTATTAAATAAAAAAAAACAGACAAACTTTCAACAGTCAATTTAAAACGTTCTCATTTGCCTTTCAAAACGTGTCCTGTGTTTAAACATGCATGTGATTCAGTAATTAACAGTGTAAAGCAACAAAAGTGCAAAAGTAGCTTATAGATTCTGGCCCTTTAGTATCTGATCAAAAGCAAACTTTGCAGCATCGCCCATGCTGATGTGATGTTAATCTGGTGCAGATGGAGAGATATCTGAGATATCAGGTAGGGGAATGATACATTTTGTTGCCTTGATGTTCAGGCCTTGCTGGACTATCAAGAGAATTCAGCTCTAGAACCAAAGCTCTGCTCTGGTGAACTCCCTGGAGGAAATGACATGTTGTCTCAAAGGACGCAGCCCACGTTGCATTCCTCACCAACTTTCAGCCCTGTATTTATCTACATGTCCAGACCCGGCTGCAGACCGCTGATTGGTTCTGCTTGAGTAATGAGCACAATCGACAGGAAGTACAATTTAATTAGGAACGGCGAGATGGAAGATACTGGAGGAGGACGGGGATGGCGATTAATGGAACAACGCCTTCCCAGTGTTCCATCATTGCGATCTGATTTATTAATTACCCGTGGCGGGAGAGTGTTTTTCTATCTTGCTCGTCATGCAAATTGAACAGAAGAGACATGCTGGCGCGTACACACTCAGAACGAAGACAACATTTGATATGACGGCAGGCTCCTCTTCCCCATGTGTGACATGTGACGAGGCAGATTTAATCCAACGAGCACTTGAAAGAAGGAATGACTGACGGTTTAGTACAGTCAACACAACACACAGACCTCAAATACTCCCATGATTGGATTTTTTCTCCTGCTTTTCTCCCTCGGTGGAGAGGTCAAGGTTGGTCGAGTGATTAAACGCGGCCTCCTTTCTGCTGCCGTTATGGCAGGTAGCAACATCACTGCCGTGAGACAGTCGGAGGGAAAATGAAAAAAAATGAAATCCAACTTTAATAGCCAGCTGCTGGACGCCACAGGCAGGGATTAGGACCAGATTACGCCTGAGTGCTCCCTGCGTCCTCTGTGCCGTATAGCCACCAACACAATTACTCAGGCAGACAGGCATGCAGGAAGTAGCAAATACCACGGAGGAAGATGCATCACTTCCAGTGTTGACTTTCCTTGTTGCCTTCTGGTTGTTGTTGTGCAGAAGCTGGACATTGTTGAAGAAAGGCAGACGTATAGAAGCTTTAAATGCACTAAGACATGCAGGCAAGCTCCTCGGGGAACCACCATGTCATGCCACCACCACGCCCACCCTAAAAAATCCCTCTCCACCCCAGCTGCCAACTCATTTTGGACGATTTCATCTATATACAATGATATTTAACAGATAAATAAAGGAATAGTTGCGGCTGGTCGGAAATGTAGTGACCAGAGTGAAGCGCCAGCGTCCGATTGCAAGCCAACAGTAGTGAGAGGACTTTTGTAAGGAACAGATTCCTCCCAGCTGCTCCTACAGCAGGTGAGCAGTGTGTACCACGGAACCTTTTGCTTTTTTTAACCTTTGCCATGGTAACAGATCAGCACAGGTCATCTGTTCTAGAGATTTGAAAATTATCTTTTCACAATATATTGACATCACACCAAGAACGTTTGAACAGTTTTCATGTCTATAAATGAAAATAAAGGCCCTCGAGCGTCTATGAGCACATGCTTCTTAACATTTTGTGTCAAACAAATGTATAAAAATATAAATGACATGACACGAAAGGACACATTGTGAAAGGCACACTGAAAGCAATGTTGTCTATGTGAACAGCGTGGAGCGTTGGAGCCGCGGCAGCAGAGCGAGCCAGCTGCATTGTGGTCCGGGTTAAAGGGTTTTTAATTGTGTGAGGGACGGATTAAACCCGACTGAACCTAAATATTCAGCTGTGCTTGCGAGCGTCTCCTGCTTGCCTGCAGCTACCAACATAGACAAAACATTATAAAATCACTGGCTCGTACAAACAAAAAGTTGGTTAAAATATCTTCATTTTGGGGGATTTTTCCAACAAATATTGATGAATGCGATTGAAGTCTCCCTCTTGCCACCAAATTAATATTTCTGTCTCCATCACTGCAGACACACATTGATTGTGTGCAGTCACTGAATAACTTTAATACTGTATCCTCTGAGTGCTTCAACGCTGTGGTTGCCTCTTCACACGAAGCTCTCAATAAATCCACCAGGTTTTTGCCCCAAATCACATATTTTGGTTCTTTTGTCTGCCGTCAGCAAAGTTGACATTGTTTGGATGGAATTTTTGATTTAATTCCAAAGAAGAGGCTCCTTGAACAGTCAGCGCTCAAAGCTAACAGAATGTTGGCCTGTGGATTGTATTGTAAGAGGAGCTGCACACACACACACACACACACACACACTGATAATATATCACTGACAGTCTGCTGCCTGCAGGCCGATACTTGTGCAAACCGCATTGTTTGAAATATTAAAAAATCAAAGTGCTAACTAAGCATGTGCACACTATCCGGCCGCAGTCATATCACAGGGGATGAGTGAGCTGCCACCTGCTCACGCTAGCAGATACAATGTAGTAACCAGTCTGTCAACGTCTGTGTGCGAGGGAAAGGAAATCCATGCATCTGTTGTTTTCACTGTTCTCTAATCAGTTTGGGTGCGTGTTGTCACTGCACAAATAAAGTCAACCTAACGGGATACGTTTGAAAAAGACAAGTTACACATTTTTGTGCAGCCTAGCTGTCAGTGATGAACAATCTCAAATTAACTATAGAGAAGATATATATATACAGTATATCAGTTACTTTTCAAAGTTCCTTTACCTCAGCATAAACAAGATCTACAACACTTATTTAAAAAAAAAAATTAGTCACTTTTAAAGCTATTGGCCTGTCACTCCTGTTATTCCCAAGCTGTGAAGAACACCAGGAGCACGGGACAAGTTGAGTTTTCACTGAAACAAAATCAGCCAAATTGCCCCCTTTTGTGAGATTGATTTGCACATCAATATATTCTTTTGAGCTGTTGTTTTTGTTCCTTTCAAACAAAAGAGAGAAAATAGCGTCTTAACTTTTTTCAGAACAAGCTCCATTTTTCTTAGCTACGCACCACGAATAAATGGCGGGTTGAGGTGCACTTTCATATTTATATCAACTCAGAGGCTCTGTATTCAGGACCGCACACTTTCCTCCTCCTTCCTCATTCCCTTCTTACCTTTCACAGTAAACGCCCTAAATACACCATTTTCGCAGGTGAGGGTATTTCGCATTTTCGTGTGTAAAAGGCCATCGGTTACCATGCGACTGATTGCTGACTAGCAAAAGGCCTTTTTAAAGTCCCAGTCGGCAACATTTTTTTGATCATATTCACTGAAGCCGACACTACGCTCCGATAGAACAGCATAAATCATCTGGTTTTAGAAAAAAAGCGTGCCTCTACGTGCACGTAGAGCCTGTTGTTTGTTTGGCAAATATCGACAGAGCCCGGATCATCCTGTCCAAAGGTGGCGTGATCTAAGGGATTTCAAAGGGCACGAAGTCGAGGGGAAGGAGCTCGGTGGTCGTGGGGGAGAGTTGTAAACATTCAAAATCTGACAGAGTGCCCTCCATCCGCAAGACTTGCCGAATGGGACTTTAATATCACTTCCATCTAACTTCATGGAGAACACTAAGGATCCGTTTTGACCAAATAAACTCTGGTCTACAGAGGCTACAGTTGCATCATCACATGACAGTAAACAAGACGTATAATTTGTGAAAAATATCAGGTTCCTCTGCCTCCTTTTAGGGCTACTGACGGCATTTACAAAAATCTGCAGCGCCTAAAAAAAAACAATCAGAGCCAAGGAGTGTTATCAGCATTAAGTTTGACAGTTTGATCCTGCTTTGTCTATTACTCACCGTAAACATATTTACAAACATCTTTTAGTGTGCTCGTTAAAGTGATGGTTCGGAGTAAAATGCACCCTAGGTCATTTCCACCATGACATCCAGCCAAACACCCCCTCGGAAGCATTTCTAGCGATGCTCAACATTGGTCAAGATAGGGCTATCAGCCAAATGGCTTAGTACTAGCGCGATGGTACATCTTGTATATCTCGTAAATTACCCCACTAATAATGCATGGAATGTTACCAAACTTCTGCAGTAGTACACATAGGGTCTGTACTCACAAAACGAGGCATTTGAAAGTTGGTAAGTACATCAGGAGTTTATTTAAAACACTTGCCTGATAGCTTCTATCCTCGGATGCTAACGCTACCACTGCGTAGATGCCACTTCCGTGTTTACCAAGCTGTTTCCGTCACGCGAGTTTCACGCGAGAGTATGAAAAAGTTTCACAGAATTTTTATAAATGCTTGTATAATCAGGTCAACACATTTTTACAGATGCTTGTATTATCAGGTTAACACTTGTCAACACTTGTTGACCTGATAATGACCTAGGGTGCATTTTACTCCGAATCATCATCATAACTTTTGAGAAAGAACGTTTGTCACCTGGCCGCCATGTTGAAAACAGTCAAGTTAAAACTACCAGCCGGGTCACAACCGCCATCAATATACAGCTAAACAGTACAGTAAACACGCTTATTAGTATACCAGCAGTGAGCGACTCCTCAGCTCCCATTGGTTGTCATTCTTAGAGTGGGATAGAATCTTGTAAATGCCAATAAGAGAACTTAAAGGAGGAACCAGATTTTTGTTTCCGTCTCATGTATTACCGTCAGGATTTAGTGTTTCTGCAAATGTTACAATTATCTTATTTATATTTAAGCTAACAACTGTAGCTTTAAATATGGGGGGCGACCCCCTTTTTATAGGTAAAACCATTACACGGTTATGCATGAAAAAGAAGCAGTGCCCCCCCCCACACACACACACACCTTCCTCTCCCAGAACCTCCCTCACCACTTCCCTCTCTCTCCCCCTATGCCTCCACTCCAATGCAAAAGACCTTGATGTCTCTTTGAGGGTTTGCCACGGCACATTTCCACGGCAAATCTAGCGTGTCATGCCCGTGCCAGCATTGCCAAGTCCTCATCATTCATCCAGATGACTCACAAAGCAAGGCCGAAACACGAATGCCCGTGTCATCGAACCCCCTCTGAGAGAAAACACGCCTTTGTGTTAGGAGAAGAAAAGGAACGCGTTTGCACCGATT